>NC_042968.1:25938012-26538012 GCF_901001165.1 Salmo trutta
AATCCAAGCTTATATGTTTATTTTAAAAGGTTAAACAAAATGTATAAATAATGTGTGTATTGTGTAACATGCTGTTATGATAATTGTGTTGCTCCATCTATATAATAGCATTACATGGTTAGCCTAATATTTTCCTGACTTCATCCAAGTGGTTCTGTCATTGATTAACATTAGTAACTTAACGTCAAACTGGGTATGGTCCCTGACAGTGGCTGACCGTGGCTGGATAGATAGCAACCTACTACGTTACTAACCTGATCATGTGAATTTCAACCAAAGATACTGGTAACTAACCCATTTTGTCTGTGCTTCAACTCCATCATACCACCAGCCTTGAAAGCAAGCAACTTCTGAATCTTGATAATCAGCTGTTAACGTTAGTTAGCTAACGCTGACTGACAACAGCATATCCGCATTTCACAATAATCTGGCTGGTTAAACCGGCTGGCAACATTATTTAACAAGACGTTTACCACATCATAAAACAGTAATGTATCTTAACGTTAGCTAATCAATTAGAATAACACAAGTAAATTAGCTAGCTATACTAGCCAGTTAGCCGGGATAGCAACGTCGTTAGCAATCGAACGTTAACTATACATACCTTTGAGGGTTTGTGCCTCGTTACATTTTGTCTTCGGTTCTTCGTGTAACGTTACTAACGAAACACTATCGGCCTCTCGTCTTTCTCTTCGTTTCTTGGCCATGTCCGCTTATTAAATTATCGATCTAGCTACACCGACCTGGGTATAATACACCGGGCTTCTGTCAAAATTGAAAGTAAGAGACAAGAAACCGCTTTACCAACCGGCGACCAGCAAATTGACACATTCCCACAACCTTGTGAGTTTGTTTCTATACATTTTCCCCACAGTGCCCCTATGGGGCACCTCCTTGTATTTCCAAAACAATGCTACAGCAGCACAGAGTTTAGTGTTTAGTGTTTACATAGTATATTATTGTCGTTTTTACAGTAGCAGTAACATTAGTAGCTTTCATTTATGTGACTAGGTTTTGAGTACAACATCTAGATGTTGGTTGTTCTCAGATGTTATGTCATCCAAATCATCATGAAAGATGGTTCTGAAAACTTCAAATCGACAAGCCAACTGCAATGACATGCTTTCCATTTTCATAATAGTTTGTTCTCATTACCAGCAGTGTCTTTATTTACTGACCGTAAGACAGTGTGAGAGCGAGATCACACATGTAGAACTACAACTCCTAGAGTGCAATAGTTCGAAGCGGATGTTCGTGTTGGAGAAATTTGGCGCTGATCTATCCGGGTACTTCATTCACTTCTTCCTTTCGCGCCGGTAACTGAAGAGCGGTGCGTCCATGTGCGCATTGACTGGGAATTCATAGACCACATAAATACTGAATCCGAGCCGTACCAGATTTAGCTATGGATCCTAACGTATTGATCGAGGCCCTTCGGGGTACCATGGACCCAAACTTGCGTGAGGCCGCGGAGAGGCAGCTGAACGAGGTAAAGACTTGTGATGGTGCTAATCGGGCCTCTTCTGTTGTGTCACACATCAAAGATGGAATGGAGTCCTCCTAGCTTGTGGCTATGGGAGACCAGAATCAGTCCAGAACTTTGACAGATCGAATATTCTCTGTTCGACATATGCTTCGGTCAATACATATCAGACTTTTGACGTTATGGGTGTTATGTCAAAGTTTCAAATTATATTTTAACGTCAAGATTGGCAACTCCAAGCGAATCCACCCCGTATACCCGCAGCTGGTTCTTTAAAAACGTGCGGGAAGTTAGCATTAGCTTCCTTGATAATTAGCTGCTAGCTACGCAGTAAAAAGCCTTGTTGGACAATGCTTGCTTTTGGCCTAGCTGATGTATCATGTTTGAATCGTTGGAAAGACACACTTTGCCATTATTTATACAAGTTTGGCCTAAACTAACTAAATCATGCGATACAGTATACGAACGTAGCTAGCGTTTGCTGAAAGTTCGAAAATCTGTTTGCAAGTTGGCTAAGTGAATCACGTGTCAGGTGTATTTTTTTGTACCGCTGACATTGCCCTGCACAGGCAGTAATGCTAACTAGCTAGCCCGTTGATTTTATATAGTTACCTAAACTAGTTGGCCAGCCAACATGTCACCAATCGGACGAACTGACAGGTGTAACGTTAGTTAGGAAAGTAGTTTGATGATTAAAACTTGAGTATATTTATAAATGTACGTCTAATGTGAGAGGAGCTAATGTGAAATTATTTCCATGAACGTAGCTAACTAGCAAGCTAACTAATATTTGCTAACTAGCAAAGTAGGTTTGATTTATCGAACGCTAGTTAATTTGCTACGCATTTAGTAACGGGACAAACGTTTTGTTTGTACCTCATTGTGAAAGCCAAAGGGAAGAGTGAATGTTCGCTGGCTAGCGCTACGTTAGCAACGTTTTGCGGCTAGCGTTACATCAATTAACGTTACATTGAGTCATTCGATGAGCTGTCAGCGTGGGCAGATTCTTTGGCTAATGTTAGCTGGCTATTTAATTTGTAAGGTTATGTGCAACATGGCCTATTATCATTGTCTAGATGTCGACTTTATATGTCAAATGTAGACGTGCCATAGTTATCTAACACATACTGACAGCGTGAATTATTTAATGGTCACATAGTTAGCCATGTTTCGCTCGCTAACTATTAGGAGGAAGTCTATTGGGCAAGTGTCAAATATAGTCTGGTCAGTTATCGGCAATGCTATCCTTAGAACAATATATGTACGGTGTTGTCATGTAACTGGGGTTTAGGTGAACTTTAAGTCAGTTGTTGTTTCTGTGATATGTCCATATTGTGTCATCAGCTCGAACGTATTATTAGCTAACTTTAGTTTGATAAGAGTAGGCCTAGCATATACTCATTCTGGAGTATATGCCAATTGCTATCATACAAACTGAGGCAGTAGACTTAGTAAAAATGAATTTGTCTTTCTCAAAACTTTTGGCCACAACTGTACATTAACTTCTCCACTCAACAATCTGAGGTCGTTTTGTTTTTCGTGACAACAGAATATACAATGCGCAGGATTTCAATCCACAGAACAAGAATGTGCAGTTGGATTGTTAGATCTGAGTCATGTTGTGTGGTATCCAGGGAGAGGTCTGAGTGCATTATCTACCGGGTAGGAGGCTATTTTTCCTTGCTTAGGTTCGACTCATCTGGAGCAGTTAAGCCTGAACAGTATTCATTTAATATAGCAAGTGATATACGGATATGTGGGGGGCCAAAGCATTGAGACACATTTCCATTCCCAAATCCCTGAGCTGACAAGGTAAAAATCTGTCGTTCTGCCCATGAACAAGGCAGTTAACCCACTGTTCCTAGGCCGTCATTGAAAATAAGAATTTGTTCTTAACTGACTTGCCTAGTTAAAACTTTTATGTGGTCAATGATAATGTAAAAAGTATGCTGCACTCATGTATATACTGGATATCTTAATCCACATAAAACACAAGGAAATATGAGCCTTAGGTCATTAATATGGTCAAATCCGGAAACTAACATTTAAAAAACAAAACGTTTATTCTTTCAGTGAAATACGGAACCGTTCCGTATTTTATCGAACGGGTGGCATCCCTATAAATATTGCTGTTACATTGCACAACCTTCAATGTTATGTCATAATTATGTCAAATTCTGGCAAATTATTTAGTCTTTGTTAGGAAGAAATGGTCTTCACACAGTTCGCAACGAGCCAGGCAGCCCAAACTGCTGCATATACCCTGACTCTGCTTGCACAGAATGCACGAGAAGTTTCCATAGTTAATATTGCCTGCTAACATGAATTTCTTTAACTAAATATGCAGGTTTAAAAATATATATATTTGTGCATTGATTTTAAGAAAGGCATTGATGTTTATGGTTAGGTACATTGGTACGACCGTGCTTTTTTACGAATGCGCTTGTTAAATCGTCACCCATTTGGTGAAGTAGGCTGTGATTCGATGATAAATTAACAACCACCGCATTGATTATATGCAACGCAGGACAAGCTAAACTAGTAATATCATCAACCATTTGTAGTTAACTAGTGATTATGTTAAGATTCATTGTTTTTTTATAAGATATGTTTAATGCTAGCTAGCAACTTACCTTGGCGCCTTGCTGCACTCGCGTAACAGGTGGTCAGCCTGCCACGCAGTCTCCTTGTGGAGTGCAATGTAATCGTCCATAATCGGCGTCTAAACATGCCGATTACCAATTGTTATAACTTGAAATCGGCCATGCTGATTAATCGGACAACCTCTAATGCAGATGTAGAAGCACGGTGGCTAGGAAAAACTCCCTAGGAAGAAACCTAGAGGAACCAGGCTCTGAGGGGTGGCCAGTCCTCTTCTGGCTGTGCCGGGTGGAAATTATAACAGTACATGGCCAAGATGTTCAAATGTTCATAGATGACCAGCAGGGTCAAATAATAATAATAATAATAATAATCAGTGGTTGTACGGGGTGTAACAGGTCAGCACCTCAGGAGTAAATGTCAGTAGGCTTTTCATAGCTGGTCATTCAGAGTTAGAGACAGCAGGTTTGGTAGAGAGCGTTGGAAGCAGCAGGTCCAGGACAAGGTAGCATGTCCGGTGAACAGGTCAGGGTTCCATAGCCACAGGCAGAACAGTTGAAACTGGAGCAGCAGCATAACCAGGTGGACTGGGGACAAGCAAGGAGTCAAATGGCTGAAGATGTTTGTTATACACTGTTTTGCTGATATATAGGTCAAATACACAGCAGTGTTTGATATTCATGCATCCTTTCCTGCTTTAATTTACAGGGTCACACCCAGGTGAATTTTGTGTCCGCTCTGCTGCAAGTCACCATGTCTGATCAGTTAGATTTGCCCGTCAGACAAGCAGGTGAGTTTCAGAGGATGGGTATTTATTATGATGGGGTGGGGTTCTGGGCTCTCTTGCAGATGGAAATTCACCAGAACTGAAAGGTGAGAAGAGTATCTACAACTGTAGCTCAAATGAACTGAGCACGCTTTCTCAAAGATGACCCCTGTCCTGACGGCCACAGCTCCCACACTGATGACACCAGTCATATTGTGAAGACTGACCAGTTTCCCATGAACTTGTGCATTTGTTCACCAAGATACACACATGATATAAAGGGGAAAAATGTGTTTTTGTTGTATATGATGCTACCTTTGCAGCTTATTTTATCCTGTCCTATGGCATTGAGATTACACACTTCTTTTAGTCTGCTAGGGGGCTCTAGTGAAATCTATAGTTGCTCGGCCTGGACAGTGTCTAGTCATTGATACAGCTGCCTTTGTTATAAAATAACATTCCACATGTTTGAGATGCTCCGTGTGAGGGGCCGTTGGTAGCCTGTCCATGTATCACACATGCCTCTGGTAATGATGTGCAATTATATGGTAGGACGATCTGCTCTTGATCAGTAGCTCATTGACTTTTATTACATTTAAAATGTGTGTAGTCCTCAGGTGGCTGCCAGACAGAGCCTGTCATTTTCAACCTGCTGCTAGACTCCACACTAGCGTATTCAATTGTGCTCACCAATAGCATCATGTCCTAACTTCTATCTTGCAACTTTGTCAGTTCTTCTACATTGTAGTTTGCTTCAACAACACAATAGTAATATGACAGCCTGGAGAAAAGTCTAATGTGGCAGCAGCCCATCCTGTCTTATGCATTGGGTGCTAATCTGTGTGCCTCTTGTCAAACAGATGACCTGGACATTTCTAAGCTAACCTCTCCAGGAACTGGTGTGTTGAGCAGAAATTAAAGCCTTCTTGTGACTGTGCTATTTGGCCTGCCATAGAGCCCTGCTGCACCTGACTCCGATTCAGACCGATTGCATTAAGTTAATGCAGCTGCAATGGTGGCACGGGTAGATCATATCTGGCATGCCATTGGTGAACAGATGCTTAAACATTGGCTTGGCACCTCTCCCCAGGAGAGCCACAGGAACTTCACACTCTGTGTTTTGGCCACAAGTGCCGCGGTAATGAGGCTCATTTGCTGTAATCTGACACAAAGGGAGGAGCTAAGCGATTCCGTAGCTAGCAGGCAAATGTCTGGGATTCCCATAAAGGCAGTGAGATCAGACCCAGGTCCCTCTCCTATTGAGGGCAAATGCCTGCCTGCTTATGACAGATAATAATAGCATTTTTTTTTGCCATGTTTTTTTTATTTATTTTTTTCAATTTGAAAGTTTTATTACGTTTTCTAGTTTTTCAATCAACCAACAAAACACATTCCACATTCACAGATGTGACAGACTTAAAAAATAATAATAATATATAAAAATAAATAATAATAAAATAAAAAAGATATATATATATATATATATATATACACACAAAGAATAATTATTAAAAAATAAATATATATAACTTGCAGCAGCACTATCAAGGTTCTTATTAGCTATTTCCAGCCTTAGCTGAGACGACGAGCAAATAATTAGTTTTTAGATTTTACCTCACCTTACACAACATGTATTGCTCATTTCCCTAATCACCCCATTCACTCTGTCCAATTTGAAATGTAGTGGAGACCAGAGTCTATCAAACTTGGGCTGTCTCTTGCGGAGGTAAAAGTGAGCTTTTCAAGAGGGAGAAAGTCAACAATCTGGTCAATCCACATTTTAAATGTAGGAGAGGTATTAGAGGCCCACAATAGAAGAATACATTTCTTAGCAAAGTATGTAATAGTCATCAGCAAATTTTCTCTGTCAGGATCAAGAACAAAGTCCTGTTGGGCATTAAGAAGATGGATACACGGGGTCATATCAAACTACATCTAGTATTTTCTGTGCAACAGTATGTATAGATTGCCAAGATCTGGCAATCTCTCTACAGCTCAAATGCATGCATATAGGTTCCACTTTCAGAGGTACATCTTTTACAGTTAGGAGAAATGTCTGTTTTCATTCTATGGAGTCTCATTGGAGTGTAATAAAATTTGTACAAAAATTTGTAATTAGATTCTTTCATTTTTACATTAGTAGAAGAGCAGTATACCCTGTCGCAAACCTCCGCCCATAACTCATCACTGATAGTCAGACCAAGGTCCTTTTCCCAGATTCTTTTCAAAGGGTTAAGGAGGAGCCTCCTTTCTCAGAAAGGAGTCTATAGATATAAGATATTTAGCCTTTAATGGATTGTGCTGTGACAAGGGTTTCAAATTCATTCAACTGAGTTCTAAACCTCTTGGAAGAAAATTAGGGAATGACAAAAAGCTTTGTAGAACTCTCTGGGGAATCCATCTGGGCCTGGGGATTTATAAGGTGGCATGGAGGTAATTCCCTCCAGGACCTCCTCAGGAGTGAAGGGGGAGTTGAGATCTGCCTCTGTATGTTTTCTTTCAGAGGTGTATAGTTTGCAGTAAAAATCATGGAAAGTAAAATGTATCTTTTTTGGGTCATATGTGACCACCTCCTCTGCTGTTCCGATAGCCATGATTGTATGCTCCGACTGCTCTCTTTTTTTAAATTGGTAAGCAAGCAATCTACTCAGCCTATTGCTATACTCATGGTATTTCTGTTTAGTAAAGAAAACTATTTTTTTATCTCCCGAGTATATTCCAAATTCAGTTTGGCTTTGGCTGCTTTTTAAGTTGACTCCAGGAGGTGCTGTCTGGGGATTGTTTATGTACTTTTTCACAGCGTTCCAGCTCCCTCTCAAGATCTAGCCTGTGTGCTTCCGTTGCTTTTTTCTTAGAGGAAGCATATGCAATTAGATGACCTCTTAGTGTGGCTTTAGCAGCGTCCCACATTGTGGCCGGAGAAACAGGAGAATCTTTGTTGTCTTGTGTGTAGTTGTCTATCCATGTAGTTACCAATGTATGGGACGCTTCGTTTGATAACATAGAGATGTTGAATTTCCAGCTCTTTGACCTCAGAATGTTTTTGCAGAGGTCAAAGCAGAGGTGGACAAAGGTGTCATGTGAATGTGCTATGGGTTCCGATTGTACACGTGGCTGAATTTATTAAACTCTTTGGGATAAAAATGTAATCTATACGGGAGTAGGTGTTATGGACATTAGACTAGTATGTATAGTCCATAGATGAGCTATTAGTCTCTCTCCAGATATCTATCAGTCCCATCTCTTTAGTAAGAGAGTTCAACATCTTTGCAGATCTAGGATTTGTGGTGGGGACTTGAGAAGATTTGTCTAAGGTTGGGATGAGGGTACAATTAAAATCTCCGGCCACCACGCCAAAGGAAACACAATGCTCATTGAACAGGGTTATAATTTTTGACATGAAAGCAGGAGTATCTGTGTTAGGGGCGTATATGTTTAAGATAGTAATTGGTTGCCCATACAGTGACCCAGATATCAAAATAAATCTCCCGTCTGGATCAGATATGTTTTTGTCAATTATGAATGGAACATTCTTATGGATAGGTATGGCTGTACCTCTACTGTTTGATTTGAAAGATGAGAAATACACCTGTCCCACCCAAGCTCTGCGGAGTTTGGCATGTTCAGCATCACAGAGGTGTGTCTCTTGTAATAGCGCGATGTCTGCTTTTTCCTTTTTTAGAGCACATAGTATCTTTTTCCCTTTTATTGCATGACCTAGACCATGGCAGTTCCATGTCAATAGATTTAAGGTACTAGTCATCGTCATCGAACAGTAATCGAACTTTAGTGCAAGTCATCTCTGGGTAAAGGTGGATAATAGTTACAGCTGCGTTCACATAAAAGGAAAATAAATGGTGTACATAAAATAACAATCTCTGAACATCCCAGCCGAGTTCCCAAACAACTGGACATATCCCGTTGGATCTATTACACCCACCCCCGCTCAGTCTCAATTCTGTGTTCCGAAAAAACAACAAACCGGGAACCGTTAGCAATGCACAACGTCTCCCCAGCAAAGAAACCCTCATCCTGTCCGCCCCGCGTTGAGTAAATGACAACGTAGCCCCCGTCCAGGCTACATTAAAAGAGGGAGAAAATAAAATCAATAGCCCAGCCTACATTTACCTCCCCCAAGGGACATAGGGAACCACAAGTAATAATAGCACAAAAAAAGGGAAATAAAAGTAGGCTGAAACGTTAGTAGGCCTAGGTTAGGCTATATAGCCTATCCCTCTCAGCTAAAGGAAAATAGATATAGATTAGACGGCTATAATGACATTTAGCGGGGCGGGTGGGTCTTTGGATGGCGGCTATATGTTGTCTTACCTCCTTTAGTAATAACAGTATTCGCATTTAGTCATTGGTCCATTTCTCATTGACCAGGATTGTCTTTCAAAAAACGTTTTGCCTCTTCGGGAGTATTGAAGTGTCGCAGGGCTCCTTGGTGAAGAATCCTGAGCTCGTTTGGGTATTTGAATCCTCTAAAGATGCCTCGGTCAATGGAGTATTTCTTCACCTTGTCAAACTCTCGCCACTTTCGGCGTATTCCAGTTGACAGGTCCTGGTGTAAAGTGAGTTTGGCATTTCCCACTGTGATGGTGTTGATTTTCACCGCCTGTAGGACTCGTTCCTTGTCGGTGCATCTCAGGAAGCGTATGGTGATTGGACACGGTGGTTGTCTGGCTGCTGGTGGGGGCCTCAGTGCTCGGTGAGCTCTCTCGAGTTCTATGGGCCTGTCGGTGGACAGGTGGAGCCACTCGGGAAGTTTGTCTTGCAGGAAGCGGATCAGTGGCATGTTTCCCTCTTCTTTTTCACCCAGATTTAATAGAACACAATTATTCCTTCGCCCCCTGTTTTCCAGGTCCTCTGTTTTCTCTTCCAGATGCTCCATTTTCTTTTTAGCATATGCTGTTGTTTCCATGGCGTCTCAGTAAGTTTTCCATGGATAGTATTCGCCCCTCTGCCTCGTCCAGGCGCCCAGCGTTGATGCTTATCTTGTTGTTGATGTCAGGCAAAGCATTTTCCAGGATTGTCACCTTGCCCCCTATCGCACTGAGCTGAGAGTTAATGGCATCTAATTTAATGTTGGGATCTCAGCTCAGAAAGGATGTCTTCGACAAGAGTGCGAGGTTGGCATTCGTTGGGCTTTGGGGGGGAACGGGTCCTCTAGCTTCTTGGCTAATGAAGCTAGCTGCTTCTTGGATGCTTTTTCGCCGCTAATGTCCGGGTAAAAATGTCACCTGCAACATCGCCTTTTGTAGCCACAATGACTTTTTGACTAAAGCTAAATGATTTTAAACTTGAAGTGGAGGTAAGATTAGGAATTGGAAACTACTTGTGTGGAGCTCTTAGTTCATGCGGCCATCTCGTTCAAGGGTCACGTGATCCCCGCCATGGTTTGTTTTTTAAAACCTGTCACACTGATATTATAGGCAATTGCATTATTTGCAATTTCAGGAATCATCTATTCCCTGCCTCATTGTGTGGGCTAGGGGGATGTTGAGTGTTGGACTGGGAAGATGGGGACATTAATGGGTTGGGGAGGGGAATACAGTAGGGTGGTTGTGATGGTCTCGTTGTGTCAGCACTGACTGGCAGGATTATGACTTCCCAGCCAGCAGCACAGCGGTCACATGTGTCTGCAGTCTGTCTGACCCCTTATCCACCGCCTGGCCTGCCCACTTATCCACCGCCTGGCCTGCCCACTTATCCACCGCCTGGCCTGCCCACTTATCCACCGCCTGGCCTGCCCCCTTATCCACCGCCTGGCCTGCCCCCTTATCCACCGCCTGGCCTGCCCCCTTATCCACCGCCTGGCCTGCCCCCTTATCCACCGCCTGGCCTGCCCCCTTATCCACCGCCTGGCCTGCCCCCTTATCCACCGCCTGGCCTGCCCCCTTATCCACCGCCTGGCCTGTTCCCCCCCCCCCTCCCCATCCACCGCCTGGCCTGTTCCCCCCCCCCCTCCCCATCCACCGCCTGGCCTGTTCCCCCCCCCCCCTCCCCATCCACCGCCTGGCCTGTTCCCCCCCCCCCCCCCATCCACCGCCTGGCCTGTTCCCCCCCCCCCCCCCCCCCCCATCCACCGCCTGGCCTGTTCCCCCCCCCCCCTCCCCATCCACCGCCTGGCCTGTTCCCCCCCCCCCCCCCTCCCCATCCACCGCCTGGCCTGTTCCCCCCCCATCCACTGCCTGGCCTGTTCCCCCCCCCCTCCCCATCCACCGCCCGGCCTGTTCCCCCCCCATCCACCGCCCGGCCTGTTCCCCCCCCATCCACCGCCCGGCCTGTTCCCCCCCCATCCACCGCCCGGCCTCCCCATCCACCGCCCGGCCTCCCCCCCTCCCCATCCACCGCCCGGCCCGTCCCTCGGCCCCTGTCAACCGCCTCGGCCTGTCTGCGAGCCACTGACCTCAGACGCTCCATTGTGGCTCTGTAGAACAATTCACACCCGTACTCCAAATTCAGACTCACTGTCTGAGCTACAACACGAGAGGGGGAACCATTGCAAACCCCTAACTAAATTACACTTTTACACCTCTGTTCTATGACTCACTCAAGGAATTAGGCCTCTTTCTGCTGCTCTGCTCTGATTTTATCAGTTGAAGATGGAGGCAGAGATGTGAGCTGTAATTTCAGGGGCAGAGGAAGGATGAATATTTGAGTTACTCCTTGTTTGGATGGGGAGTGCTAATGAACAGGGCCATGCTAGTGTGTTGGGACTGAGAGGAGAGGTGTGGGCTCTTAAAGGGGCCTAAAAGCACTCCTCTTACTCTCCCGGCTGACTGCGACTCCCTCTCAGCCTGAAAACATGAGAGGAGTCACAGTGAATGTGCTGGTCATGAGATCTGCTGCTGCTATCTAGGCTGATGGACTCTTTCACACCGCCCAATGTAACACTGACTCACTCTAACAATTTAGAGATCTCCCTGATATTAAGTGATTTAAAGAGATGTGGAGAATATTGTGCCACTTTAACCAGCTGCAATTCCATAGGAATTGGAAGGGTTAAATTTAAACCCCATGATCAAAGCAGATTTTACTTCAATATCATTTGATTTGCATTAATTAAATCAAAGTGGGTGGAATACCAGCTGTACATTAATCCTGCCATAGAATTATACACTGCTCAAAAATATAAAGGGAACACTTAAACAACACAATGTAACTCCAAGTCAATCACACTTCTGTGAAATCAAACTGTCCACTTAGGAAGCAACACTGACAATAAATTTCACATGCTGTTGTACAAATGAAATAGACAACAGGTGGAAAATATAGGCAATTAGCAAGACACCCCCAATAAAGGAGTGGTTCTGCAGGTGGTGACCACAGACCACTTCTCAGTTCCTATGCTTCCTGGCTGATGTTTTGGTCACTTTTGAATGCTGGCGGTGCTTTCACACTAGTGGTAGGATGAGACAGAGTCTACAACCCACACAAGTGGCTCAGGTAGTGCAGCTCATCCAGGATGGCACATCAATGCGAGCTGTGGCAAGAAGGTTTGCTGTGTCTGTCAGCGTAGTGTCCAGAGCATGGAGGCTCTACCAGGAGACAGGCCAGTACATCAGGAGACGTGGAGGAGGCCGTAGGAGGGCAACAACCCAGCAGCAGGACCGCTACCTCCGCCATTGTGCAAGGAGGAGCAGGAGAAGCACTGCCAGAGCCCTGCAAAATGACCTCCAGCAGGCCACAAATGTGCATGTGTCTGCTCAAACGGTCAGAAACAGACTCCATGAGGGTGGTATGAGGGCCCGACGTCCACAGGTGGGGGTTGTGCTTACAGCCCAACACCGTGCAGGACGTTTGGCATTTGCCAGAGAACACCAAGATTGGCAAATTCGCCACTGGTGCCCTGTGCTCTTCACAGATGAAAGCAGGTTCACACTGAGCACATGTGACAGACGTGACAGAGTCTGGAGACACCGTGGAGAACGTTCTGCTGCCTGCAACATCCTCCAGCATGACCGGTTTGGCGGTGGGTCAGTCATGGTGTGGGGTGGCATTTCTTTGGGGGGCCGCACAGCCCTCCATGTGCTCGCCAGAGGTAGCCTGACTGCCATTAGGTACCGAGATGAGATCCTCAGACCCCTTGTGAGACCATATGCTGGTGCGGTTGGCCCTGGGTTCCTCCTAATGCAAGACAATGCTAGACCTCATGTGGCTGGAGTGCGTCAGCAGTTCCTGCAAGAGGAAGGCATTGATGCTATAGACTGGCCCGCCTGTTCCCCAGACCTGAATCCAATTGAGCACATCTGGGACATCATGTCTCGCTCCATCCACCAACGCCACGTTGCACCACAGACTGTCCAGGAGTTGGCAGATGCTTTAGTCCAGGTCTGGGAGGAGATCCCTCAGGAGACCATCTGCCACCTCATCAGGAGCATGCCCAGGCGTTGTAGGGAGGTCATACAGGCATGTGGAGGCCACACACACTACTGAGCTTCATTTTGACTTGTTTTAAGGACATTACATCAAAGTTGGATCAGCCTGTAGTGTGGTTTTCCACTTTAATTTTGAGTGTGACTCCAAATCCAGACTTCCATGGGTTGATAAATTGGATTTCCATTGATTATTTTTGTGATTTTGTTGTGAGCACATTCAACTATGTAAAGAAAAAAGTATTTAATAATATTATTTATTTCATTCAGATCTAGAATGTGTTGTTTAAGTGTTCCCTTTATTTTTTTGAGCAGTATATATTGTGCATTCGGAAGTAGTCAGACTGCTCCCGTTTCCACGTTTTGTTACGTTACAGCCTTATTGTAAAATGCATTAAATAAAAACATTTCCTCATCAATATACACACAATGACAAAGCGAGAATTTTTTTTTATGTATGCAATTATATGAAGAAAAAAAAAATCTTATTTACATAAGTATTCAGACCCTTAGCAACTAGACTCGAAATTGGCTCAGGTACATCCTGTTTCCATTTATCATCCTTGATGTTTCTACAACTTGATTAGAGTCAACCTGTGGTAAATTCAATTTATTAGATATGATTTGGAAAGGCACACACCTGTCTATCTATATAAGGTCCCACAGTTGACAGTGCATGTCAGAGCAAAAACCAAGCCATGAAGTCGAAGGAATTGTCCGTAGAGCTCCAAGACACGATTGTGTCGAGGCACAGATCTGAGGAAGAGTACCAAAACATTTCTGCAGCATTGAAGGTCCCCAAGAACACAGTGGCCTCCATTCTTAAAAATGAAGAAGTTTGGAACCACCAAGACTCGTCCTAGAGCTGGCAGACGGCCAAACTGAGCAGTCGGGGGTTGAAGGGCCTTGGTCAGGGAGGTGACCAAGAACCCGATGGTCACTCTGCCACACCTTTGGACTTCCTCTGGGGAGATGGGAGAACCTTCCAGAAGGACAACCATCTCTGCAGCACTCCAACAATCAGGCCTTTATGGTAGAGTGACCAGACGGAAGTCAATCCTCAGTAAAAGGCTGCCCGCTTGGTGTTTGACCAAAGGCACCTAAAGGACTCTCAAACCATGAGAAACAAGATTCTCTGGTCTGATGAAACCAAGATTGAACTCACGTCTGAAGGAAACCAGGCACTGCTCAGCACCTGGCCAATACCATCCCTACGTTGAAGCATGGTGGTGGCAGCATCATGCTCTGGGGATGTTTTTCAGCGGCAGGTACTGGGAGACTAGTCAGCATCGAGGGAAAGATGAACAGAGCAGAGATCTTGATGATAACCTGCTCCAGAGCGCTCACGGCCTTAGACTAGGGCCAAGGTTCACCTTCCAACATGACAACGACCCTAACTAAGCACACAGCCGAGACGACAACTGAGGAGTGGCTTCGGGACAAGTCTCAATGTCTTTGAGACCTGACAATAGCTGTGCATCAACACTCCCCATCCAACCTAACAGAGCTTGAGAAGATCTGCAGAGAAGAATGGAAGAACTCCCCAAATACAGGTGTGCCAAGCTTGTAGCGTCATACCAAATAAGACTCGAGGCTGTAATCGCTGCCAAAGGTGTATCAACAAAGTACTGAGTTAAAGGGTCTGAATACTAATGTAAATGTGATATTTCAGTTTATTTTTAATACATTTGCAAAAATGTCTATGCTTTTTTTAATTTAATTTTGTCATTATGGAGTATTTTGAGGGGGGAGGACCATTTTCAATCAATTTTGTAATAAGGCTGTTACGTAACAATGTGGAAAAGTTATGGGGTCTGAATACTTTGCGAATGCACTGTATGTAATCCATTTTTAATATGATCTCTATGAAGCCTGTCTTATGTTCAGTCAGTTGATTGTCCCCCTCTCCCCTCCCCAGGGGTGATATACCTAAAGAACATGGTGACCCAGCACTGGAGCGAGGGGGACGGCACCAGCACGGAGACGCCTGTCAATAACATACCAGAGGAGGACAGGCAGTTTATCCGTGACAACATCGTGGAGGCCATCATCCACTCCCCCGAGCGCATCAGGTAACCGACTGCCCTGTGGCTGCTCAGCTCACTGCACAGCGCCAGCAGAGGGGGGGGTAGAGGAAGCTCGGATCAACAAGATCGTCTTCCAACCTTTCTCCTCTCTAACCCTTCAGAGTGCAGCTGACGACATGCATCCACCACATGATTAAACACGACTACCCCGGCAAGTGGACTGCCATCGTGGACAAGATTGGCTTCTACCTGCAGTCAGATAACAGCGCCGGTTGGCTGGGCATCCTGCTCTGCCTCTATCAGCTGGTTAAAAACTATGAGTAAGGACTCCTTGTTTTAGAGTGACCATGTTTGTGTCCCAACCATTATAGGGAATGGAGTGCCATTTGGGACAGAGACCGTATTATAGAGCTGTTTGCTTTGTCTTCGGGTGGCTGATGTTTCTGATTGTGTGTTTGACAGGTACAAGAAGCCGGATGAGCGCAGTCCTCTGGTGGCGGCCATGCAGATCTTCATGCCCATGCTGAAGGACCGCTTCATCCAGCTGCTCCCTGACCCCTCCAGTGAATCTGTCCTGGTGCAAAAACAGATCTTCAAGATCCTCTACGCCCTCTTCCAGGTACTATTGACCACATCCTTCACTCTCACCTTCTTAGAAGTTAAGTGTATATATTAGTCTGTGTTGATTGTATAGGGAGTGTAGGGTACTTGTCTAAATGTGGATGTATAGCTGTAGTGTCCAGGTATTTAGCTACTCCTTCCATAATACTGGCTTTGGAAATGGGTCGATTATGGTTGTCCTGTAGGAGGGGGAGGACTGAGGACCATCTGGTCCATGTCAGGGCCACTGGGCTAGACCTGTCCCCCCTCAGCATTCCAGACTGCACTGCTGTCTAGGGTTTTCTGTATGTCCATTGGAACGACGACAAAGCTTTTTGAATTGAATAGACGGGGTTTCTCCTTTTCTCTGTCCACAGTATAACCTCCCCCTGGAGCTGATCAACCGACAGAACCTGACGGAGTGGATGGAGATCCTGAAGACAGTGGTGGACAGAGACGTGCCTCCGGTGAGGGCAGATTTACTGTGGTAGGGCAAGGAGGGGAGCACAAATAGGTTGACTATGCAAATCAAGTAGCTCCCAAACAGATTAGCTGTAGTTTGTTTGCTTTATTTTATTGCTGCTAGTTGAAAGAAAGCTGATTTTTTTTCTTTTTTTTTTCTTCTTCATTCGCTCTTTCTCCCCTCCTTCCCCGTCTGCCCCACAGGAGACCTTGCAGGTGGATGAGGACGAGAGACCTGAGCTGCCCTGGTGGAAGTGTAAAAAGTGGGCCCTCCACATCCTGGCCAGGCTCTTTGAGAGGTAAGCCTACTCAACCCACCCCAGCACACTGTCACTGATTCTACACTGAGTGTACAAAACATTAGGAACACCTGCTCTTTCCATGAGACTGACCAGGTGAAAGTGATAATCCCTTAATGATGTCACTTAGCATTACCTGTCTGGTGGATGGATTATCTTGGCAAAGGAGAAATGCTCACTAACAGGGATGTAAACTAATGTGTGCACAAAATTGGAGAGAAACCTTTTGTGCGTATGGAAAATGTCTGGGATCTTAAATTTCAGGTCATGAAACATGGGACCAACACTTTATATGTTGTGTTTATTTTTTGGTTCAGTGTATATTAACCTGTGAAAGCATCTTTAAACCCCTCTCAGGTATGGCAGCCCAGGCAACACTACCAAAGAGTACACAGAGTTTGCCGATCTCTTCCTCAAGGGATACGCAGTGGCAGCACAACAGGTGAGAGCTTAAGGCCGCTCTTGGCTTTGTCTGAGCTGAAAGATGTGTAATGTATGACTCTGTGATTGACTGAGGGACAGAAGGTTGCCTTTCAGCTGTGTCTGTCTGCATGGAAGTCTGATCTCAACCAGAGGTAACTGATTTTCCTGTCTGTAGGTGCTGCTGAAGGTCTTATATCAGTACAAGGAGAAGCAATACGTGGCTCCCAGAGTCCTCCAGCAGACACTCAACTATATTAACCAGGGAATCGCACACGCTGTCACCTGGAAGAACCTGAAGCCACATATCCAGGGCATCATTCAGGATGTGGTTTTCCCCCTCATGTGCTACACGGACAGTGACCAGGAGTTGTGGGAGGAGGACCCATACGAGTACATTCGCATGAAGTTTGGTAAGCACCATTCTTGTTTTTGGAAATCAGAGAAATATTCCGTAGTGTTTGTCATCCAGAAGGAATGTCCTGGAATCAGACTGCCTGGAAGTGATCAGTTCAAAGATTTAACTGTGTAAAGCTATTCTAATAAACCAATGCAATGTACCATCTGATCTGCTGACTCTCTGTCCTGTCTCAGATGTGTTCGAGGATTTCATCTCTCCCACCACGGCCGCCCAGACCCTGCTCTTCACCTCCTGCAACAAGAGGAAAGAAGTGAGTTGTGGTTCTGATGTGAAAGCTGGGTCCTCCTGGTCCTGGCAGGGTCAACAGCCAGCCATGATGTGATCCTGTTTCATCCCAAATGGCACCCTATTCCCTATATAGTGCACTACTTATCTCCCCCCCCAGAGCCCTGGTCAAAAGTAGTGCACTATATTGGGAATAGGGTGCTATTTGGGACACACAGCCCCGTGCCTGTTTTATTTTTTCTCTCTCTACTGGCCCCACTCCTCCCCTTATTTATGGTCTCGCCCACTCCTCCGTCCTGTCCTGCTGTGGATCTCATTAACGCCCTGTTGCTCCAACAACAGTACAGAGCTGTTGGAACCAGTCTGGACGTGTCGAGCCAGGAGAACACTGGAAAACACAGGAGCATAGCTGGAAGAAAGCACTACTTTAGTTGCTGTAGCTCCTTAGTCAGATGTGTTACGTATTACGGCTTTCTTTCTGTTCTAAATGTAGGTGTTGTTTTAGCATGGAGGTAGTTCCATTCCGTTTTGGCTGTGGGTGAACGGGGTGTGTGGTGCCTGTCCATGTTACGTGCTGCCGTCTGGCTGTGTCTTACAGTCTGTGCGGCAGTGCTCACTCCACACCTGCAGCCATAGAGCCACTGGAGATCATAGTACTGACCTGTGACGTCTCTGACTCCTCACCACGGGCCAGCCTCCATACTCTCCCACAAACTGTCCTGGCTTGCATCTCAAATGGCACCCTATTCCCTACATAGTGCACTACCCCATGGGTCCTGGTCAAAAGTAGTGCACTATACATGGATTAGGGTGCCATTTGGGACATATCAAAGGTGCTTGACGTTAATGTTAAGCAGTTAGCCAGGATACACAGAGTAGCAGCACATTTGACTGAATGCATTTCTTTATTCTCTAGGTTCTTCAGAAGACCATGGGCTTCTGTTATCAGATCCTCACTGAGCCCACCTCTGACCCCAGGAAGAAGGATGGAGCGCTGCACATGATTGGCTCTCTGGCTGAAATCCTGCTCAAGGTGATTAACCCAACACCATCTGCTATCTCCTCTTTTCTAGTTGACCTTTGATCTGACCACGTACTCATCAGATGAGGTAGCTGACTCGGCGTGTAACTATTTTGCCAAATTGTTTTATCACTTAAGTTCACTTTATGGATCCCACGTGGCAGTCAAATACATTAAATGCATTTTTGTTAACCAGAATGTAATTTTCTTCTCTCCCCCGGAAACAGAAAAAGGTCTATAAAGACCAGATGGAGTTCATGCTGCAGAACCACGTCTTCACTCTGTTCCGCAGTGAGCTGGGCTATATGAGAGCCAGAGTAAGTGTCACGTTGCCAGATCATTCTGGCCCAGGGCTCCAGTGGGGAGAAGGGGAGAGCATGTGACCTGTTCACCGGATGTGCTACCTGTCCCAGACCTGCTGTTTTCAATTCTCTGGAGACAGCAGGAGCGGTAGAGATATTCTGAATGATCGGCTATGAAAAGCCAACTGACATTTACTCCTGAGGTGCTGACCTGTTGCACCCTCGACAACCACTGTGATTATTATTATTTGACCCTGCTGGTCATTTATGAACATTTGAACATCTTGGCCATGTTCTGTTATAATCTCCACCCGGCACAGTCAGAAGAGGACTGGCCACCCCTCATAGCCTGGTTCCTCTCTAGGTTTCTTCCTAGGTTCTGGCCTTTCTAGGGAGTTTTTCATAGCCACCGTGCTTCTACACCTGCATTGCTTGCTGTTTGGGGTTTTGGGCTGGGTTTCTGTACAGCACTTTGACATCAGCTGATGTAAGAAGGGCTTTATAAATACATTTGATTGAGTGTATCAAGAATATTAATGACAATAATTTGGTAAAACGCCAGTGTTTTCTGAAAGTTCTGCCTCTGTCATTGCAGTGGCTTTTCAACTCTTCACATGTTGATGGTTCTAGATAGACATTCTAGATTTAGGAGAATTCTGCAAAAGTATAGCCAGTTTGTTTACTGTCCTGCACTGGTTAACTGTGTTAACCACCATCTCTGGTGTTTCCCCATAGGCCTGTTGGGTCCTGCATTACTTCTGTGAGGTCAAGTTTAAGAGTGACCAGAACCTGCAGACAGCTCTGGAGCTGACCCGCCTCTGCCTGATCAACGACAACGAGATGCCTGTTAAAGTGGAGGCAGCCATCGCCCTGCAGGTCCTCATCAGCAACCAGGAGAAAGGTAGCTATCTCTACACTGTCAGACTCAAACACACCATAGGTGTATATGGAATCTTTTTCTTTGCTGAATAACATTAATAGTTATGTTCTTCTTGAATCAAAATGATATAGCTGATTATCACTAAGTGCTCCTCTGTCATGTTTTTCCTCTTTCCTAGCCAAAGAGTATATCACTCCCTTCATCCGGCCTGTGATGCAGGCCCTCCTGCACATTGTGCGTGAAACCGAGAACGATGACCTCACTAACGTCATCCAGAAGATGATCTGCGAGTACAGCGAAGAGGTCACGCCCATCGCCGTGGAGATGACACAGCACTTGGTGAGGGGAGTGTGCTCAGTGCCTGATTAAAAAGGCCCTGCACAGGAAGTCTCCTTCCTTTGATCAGTTTACAGTTCTGTTTGTCAGCCATGGAGAGGAAATAAGGTCCAATTACCATCTCTCCTAGTTCCATGTTGGTCTGGTTTTAAAGACCCTGCTCTCAGGGAAACCCACTTATGGCTGTTATTCCCGTCTCTACTCAGGCGATGACCTTCAACCAGGTCATCCAGACGGGGCCTGACGAGGAGGGAGGGGACGACAAGGCGGTGACAGCCATGGGCATCCTCAACACTATCGACACACTGCTCAGTGTGGTGGAGGACCACAAAGAGGTGAGTACAGCCATGGTGTCCTGTCCAGGGGGTCTACTTGTACATCAAGCTGTCTCACTACAGAAACCGGATATGGGCTCCTACCCTATTGGCCATTCTGGTTCGGACAAGGCATATATACTTAGTACAGCAGCTTCCCTCCCAGCTCATAGTGCTGCCTGCCAACACACTCCCAGCTGCCCACCCGCTCCTGGAAACACACACTGTTCTCTGGCTGTTCTCTCTTCAAAGTGCCTTGCAGGCTGATGCCTCTAGAAATAGCACTGTGGCTCTCTGCCCGTACATCCGCCGACGCACAGGACTGTGGAGCTTGGAACCAGCCAAACCAGCAAATGTTGGTAAACAGTTAGATATGTCTTCTTGGTATACTACTCATGGTCGTTGACTGTGTAAAGTAAAGCTGTTGACTTATGACGTTTTTATCATTGTGCCTACCTACAGGTATTAGGTTTTCTGGAAATGACTTGCACAATGAAATGATCAAATCTACTCTTGCAACACCACTTGTATGTTTATGGTGAATCTCTGTCTGTGTGTGTGTTCCAGTGCTCTAACTAAATGAATGGGGTTTCTGTTTTAGATCACCCAGCAGCTGGAGGGTATATGTCTGCAGGTGATTGGCACTGTCCTGCAGCAGCACGTCCTGGGTAAGTCTTCCTTGCTCTTCCTGTCCCACCACATTCCAACCGGGTCCTCCTGCCTCTCTGACACGTACAGGTGGGCGAGGTGCCAAGAGTCATTTACGTGACTGACTCACTCTGTGGGCGTTGTCCTATATTTACCTCTCTGACACCCAGCCTGTGTGTTGATTTTCAGAGTTCTACGAGGAGATCCTGTCTCTGGCCCACAGCCTGACCTGCCAGCAGGTGTCCCCACAGATGTGGCAGCTCCTCCCCTTGGTGTTCGAGGTCTTCCAGCAGGATGGCTTTGACTACTTCACAGGTATACTGCTCACCAACCTGCGAGTCTCAACTGCCTGTTATGGTGATTTGACTATTATATAGACACACACTATATTAAATGGGGAATGTGACTCTATTTCAGACATGATGCCTCTCCTTCACAACTATGTCACAGTTGACACAGACACTCTCCTGTCTGACACTAAATACCTGGAGATAATCTACAGCATGTGCAAGAAGGTACACTAATTTATAGCCGCTATGCCATTTTTTTCACACATATTGGTGGTGTGTATTTTTGCTGGGTGTGAACAAGTTGATCATCTGTTGTCCATGCAGGTTCTGACTGGTGATCCAGGTGAGGATCCAGAGTGTCATGCAGCCAAGCTGTTGGAGGTGGTTATTCTGCAGTGCAAAGGGCGTGGAATTGATCAGGTAAGCGTCTGGCTTCTACACTAAATCTTGTATGGCTATGACTGTATTCAATCAAAGTAACTGCTTTTGAGAAGCACTGTACTATACATTCACCTTAGACTTTCTTTGCCGCTCCTGCAGGTTGTTCCCTTGTTTGTGGCGGCTGCGCTGGAGAGGCTGACGAGGGAGGTGAAGACCAGTGAGCTGAGGACCATGTGTCTGCAAGTGGCCATCGCAGCCCTGTACTACAGCCCCCCTCTGCTGCTCAACACCCTGGAGAACCTGCGCTTCCCAAACAACACTGAGCCTATCACCAACCACTTCATCTCCCAGTGGCTCAAAGATGTTGACTGCTTCCTGGGGTAAGACCATGAAAGATGCTCATGTTTAATATATTTACAGCTCGTCTGGTTTCTCTGGTCCCCCATATAGTTTGATATCAAGTAGAGTTTTCTTTTACTGTAAGTTACATTTTTTAATGTTATTCCCCAGGCTCCACGATAGGAAGATCTGTGTGCTTGGCCTGTGTGCCCTTATTGACTTGGAGCAGAGGCCTCAGGCTGTCAACCAGGTGGCCGGCCAACTGCTCCCCGCAGCCATCCTGCTCTTCAACGGCCTCAAGAGGGCCTACGCCTGTCAAGCAGAGAACGAGAATGAGGATGAGGGTGAAGATGAAGATGGAGAGGAGGATGAGGAGAATGGTACGGCATTTGTGCTACCCTCTGAACTCATAAGTCCCATTGTCACTCCCTTATTTAATCTTCCTACTATATTGAATAGAATAAGATACAGCTGCAAGGGGCACTTCATTGGTAGATGGTTTGAGTTGTGTTAGTAGATTGATCAGTAATAAATGAATCCGTTGTGCCTTTCCTCAGTCGAGCTGGGCAGTGATGAGGATGACATTGATGAGGAGGGCCAGGAGTACTTGGAGATGCTGGCCAAGCATGCAGGAGAGGATGGGGATGATGAGGACTGGGATGAGGATGACGCAGAGGAGACTGCACTGGAGGGCTACACGACAGCTGTAGACGATGAAGACAACCTGGTGGATGAATACCAGATTTTCAAGGCCATACTACAGAGTAAAGAGACCACCTTTCAGACACACAAAGCTAGTGATGGGTCGTCAAGTTGAGGACACAAATTGGACATAAACAGTGAATACGTGTTTACACTCAATAATATTACAAAACAAATTTGAGAGGCATGTTATTTGAAGTGCATTATTAGTACAAGATCTTAAGTGATGAAA
Source organism: Salmo trutta (assembly GCF_901001165.1). Classification (NCBI taxonomy): domain Eukaryota; kingdom Metazoa; phylum Chordata; class Actinopteri; order Salmoniformes; family Salmonidae; genus Salmo; species Salmo trutta. Next base: position 25,961,143 of record NC_042968.1, read on the forward strand.
TGATAATGATTTGGAACGGGTCACTGGATCAGGGTCACGTTCTATGTCTCTGGGTTCAATTCCCCACAGCAGCGTGTTCTTCAGTTGAAGACATTGAGAAGGTTTAAAAACACAATACAAACGAGATCTCGGGATTGAAGACATGAATGCAATATGTTGCTTAAGTGTAAATCGTACATAAAAGCGGAGGGAAACTTAACTATGTTTCTCTCCAACTCAGATATCCAGACCCGTGACCCAGCATGGTACCAGGCACTCACACAAACCCTTGATGAGGAACAAGGAAAACACCTTCATGACATTGGCACACTTGCAGACCAGAGACGGGCAGCACATGGTAAGTAAATGTATCCCCGTCATACAATAAGACAGCTGTTCATTTTTATTTAATTGTTTTAATATCATAGGAAATAAACACTTACCATGTCTGGCCTGTTGTATAATTGCCCTATTTTCTTCATTCCAGAATCCAAAATGATCGAGAAGCATGGCGGATACAAGTTCACAGTGCCAGAAGTGGTGCCAACTAATTTCAATTTTGGTGGCAACGCTCCAGGAATGAATTGAGTCATCCCTTCTCCCTTTTATTACTCTGACTGATTGTAGTGAAGTGAAAAAAGCTTGTGTTGTTCCCTTAACTAGTGGTTCCAGAACTGGTTCTTCTCACTGACTCTTCAATCTGACTATCAAATTGGAAATAGCACCAGAAGAAGTGGGAAGGCAACCAAATGCAACAAATGGCTGGGAAAACAAACCAAGAACTTGAGCTTGAAGCAAGAGAAAAAAGAAGCTCTAAACAACATTGTTTTCTGGGATCCAATGTGGAGGATACTAGGACGGGAACTTTTTTTTCTTCCCTCTTAAACAAAACGGGAGGGCTTAACAATTTGAAATTGATAATGGGACTAAATGTTTCATCATTTTCACTGTTTTGGCCAAAAGGCCGTGCGTGATAAGATCATACCTCTGGCAGTAGTGTTGTTTGTTATTTTCTGCATTAACAAATTCTCATGTTTGTTATGTATATACAAGCCAAGGTTCTTGATTTTTAAGTAGCCTTGCTAAAACAACCAGAGGCATTTTGTAAGGTGTCAAGTGTATTCATATGTAGCATATTGGATACTTCATGGCACTATGGTGATGCCTGATCTCTGTAAATTAATGACTAGCACTTTCATATTGTTCAGGTCTCCTAGCCTTCTGTATCAGACTGCAATTTTTAAATCAATTAAGACCATTTAAAACACAAACCGCTGTATTTGGTTACGTGTAGAATAATGAGTGGCATCACTTTGCTGCTAAAGTGGAAACATTCTAGATTCCTTAAAGACAATGGTCTTGGTGTTCAGTTTGGATACAAGACGTGTTGTGAGCACAAAGTCAATTGGATGCTTCATTGAAGCATGTACAATTGGACTTGATCGTGAAGGTCTCAAGCATTTGGTTGGTGTATGAATGAACCATCTATATACACAACATTAAAAAAAGTTAAGTTGGATTGCATGCATTTGACTGTTTACTAACAGCTACACAGTTGTGCACTCAGTCATTTGATTTGGAGCCTATTTTGGGTAATTGTATACTGTCAGATCAGGTGACGTAATCTATTTAGAACTATGCAGCCAGCCAATTATAATTCTAGTTCATTTGCTACTACGGGTTAGAAGGGTGTCATGTCCTCCTTGGCTAGCGTTGATCACTCACTAGCAGAGCTTTAGTGTCTACATTATCAATGACCGATATTTACATTTAAGTCATTTAGCAGACGCTCTTATCCAGAGCGACTTACAAATTGGTGCATTCACCTTATGATATCCAGTGGAACAACCACTTTACAATAGTGATATGACTGCATACTGCGCAGCACGATATAGACGAACAAGAACGATGCCATAAACTTGCTTCAAACTGCATATCGTTTTCCTGGATCTGGGTAGTTTCATTTAACAGACACTGCTGGCTAATATCGATGTATATAAAATGCATTACAAATACCCTGTAGTTTTATTCAACTGCATTGGCCACATTACCTCGCTCGACTCTAGGCTACCATGAGGCTTTGCGGTTCCAAAATGGCTGTGTCCAACTTCGAAAACGTTTTTTTTTTAATTATATTTGTTTCTTGTGCTGAACGAACAGCACTAATATGACGTATAATAACATGGGTAAGGTTAAATATTTTATTGTGAATCGCTTGAATTTACGTGAAAAGTTAAGCGGTCGCAATTGTGATCCAGAATGGCGAATGGAACATTCCCCAAAAGCAGAATGAGAAGAATTAATGGCTATGGGAGGTCACTAGTCAATGATTGAAATGACTTTGAACCAATGAGATTACTAGAAGCTTGCGTGACTGAAATATTTGCCAATCATCGGGGCAAGTGCTATCTTTGTACATGTTCCAGGGTGTGCGCACAGGATAACATTTCCTGCCCTGATGCATGGTGGTCGAACCGAAGGGATTGTTGGAAATTTTAGAGGTTCGTATAAATGTGGTTTTACCCAGTGTGCCTTTCTACAGCCATATCCAGTTTGGGAGACGGAAGGGGATATCTGTGCTCGCCGTTTGATATGAGAAATATACTCCATTAAACCATAGTTTAAATCATGTATTGTCTAAAAAAATATAGATAATTCGCTAGCCCACATGCTAATTTGCACTAGCAAATGATTTGTCCGCGCTCTTCACACTACTAACTGCTGCCTGCTAACTAGTTAACGTTAGCAGTTCGTTTAAGAGGCTAATTTATAAACTCGATTTCCCCATTGACTGTTTCTTTAGCTAACTAACTTGCCTTTTCTCAACATTAACTAGTTTGCTAGTACATACATGAATAACGAACTAGCTAGCTAACTTAGCTAACGTTAGTGAAATTATCACCGAGTGTCGGTTAGCTAACGTTAATCGAACAAACTGTTCTCAGCTAACGCTAGCTAGTTAACGTTTGTCTAATTTAGTTCGTTACATATAGCTAGCTAGGTATAGGTAACGAAGATACCAATCACATTCATAGTTGATACGGTAACGTTATGTCTGACACAGCTAGCTGAGGCTGCATTGTTGACTGCCCTATCAAGTTCCATCCAACTTGGCAACAACATGAACTGTTGAATCTGCTCTGCTCCTATCAACTGTTGTACAACATGTCAGCTGGAAGCAGCTAGACGTTTGATTTGTATTATTAGTGTACATATGATCTAGTAATGCAACAGACACTGCTACCCAATTGAATAAAGTGGGTCTAGTCGCATCCATAAATTATTTTTGTGCGTCTGACTAGAAGAGTTGTATGGAAAGTGACTGACTGCACCCAATGCAGCCACACATACAGTGAATTTAATTTATGTGTGTGTTCGTCTGGCAGAGCGACAATGCTGTTGGCTCAGATTAACCGGGACTCCCAGGGCATTGCAGAGTTTCAAAATGCAGGTGGAGACTCTCAGCAGGTCACCCTCTGTTTGGCAGAGGCTGTTTCAGGTGAGTTCATCCATGCCTTTCCATTTATCGGTGGGGATTCTGCCAAGTTTCCAGCAAAGCAAAAAGTTACTTACACATGCTGTTATACATCTAGAGCCAGTTTTTTTCCCCCTTGTGTCATTTGTGTTCAAAAGATGGTGATCAAATGGACATGGACACTGTGAGTTTACAGGCTGTGACCCTTGCAGATGGCTCTACAGCTTACATACAGCACAACCCTAAAGGTAACTCAAATGTCAATCATCTCCATAAACATACAGTAATGGAAAGTGGCCATGAAGGTATTGGCTTGACTAACAGTGAACACAACCCCATAATGTAACCCCCCAAACTGTCTGACCATGTAGAAAGAGTTGCTAACCTTGCTTGGCGAAGTCATGACATATTTCTTCTTTCTATTGATTATTAGCATGATTTAGTCCATTATTTGATGAGAGCAGTCTGATTGAAGAGTGCAGTCTCCATTTCAGATGGCAAGTTCATGGATGGACAGGTCATTCAGCTGGAGGATGGATCTACTGCATATGTCCAACATGTATCAATGCCAAGAGCAGGTCTGTTTTCCTCTTAGCAATGTTAATTATTGCTGTGTTTTAATGAATCATTGCTTATTTTGTTTTTAATTTAGGCATTTTGCTTATTCATGTCACTATTTACTTTAAGATTAAACTGTGTTGTGATGGGAAAAGTAATATAATATCAATATTTCCCAATTTTTGCTTATCAGAGGAGGCCAACAGGTGGACAGGATCCCCTTTGTGTGATGTAATTGGAGGAGATGGTCTAAGACTTGAGGATGGTCAGGCTGTGCAGCTGGAAGATGGCACAACGGCTTACATCCACACACCAAAAGGTTTGTCTCAATCTTAAAGCTGCAACATGTAGCCTTTTGGGTGACCTGACCAAATTCGCATAGAAATGTGAGTCATAGATCTGTCATTTCTCATTGAAAGCAAGTCTAATAAGTGGTAAATCTGTTCTATGTGCATTTTTTCTATGCTTCCTGGTCTTAAGTTTAGTTTTTGCATCTTTTACTTTCGGTTTTGTACACATGCTTCAAACAGCTGAAAATACAATGTTTATGGTTATTGAAAATATATTTCAGAGATTTAAGATGGATCAGTGAGTGATTCTCTACATTGCTTCTTTTGTCACATAAACTGAAATTAAGCAAATGTAATAATTTTAGCAAGTAGGAAATGGTGGAGTGATTTCTGCATATTGCATCTTTTTAAGATTGTTGTAATCCCTTTGTCAATAAATGTGTTTGTACACAGTGTTTAAATTTTTTTCAGGAGAAATTTGGATGGGTAAATGAAAAATTAAAACAACTTTTTGCCAGAGGGTAATACATTTCAATGAAACTCCCTCACAGATACATATGACCAGAATACCCTGCAGGCTGTTCAGCTGGAGGATGGCACCACAGCTTACATCCAGCACACAGTACAGATGCCCCAGACCAACACCATCCTGGCCATCCAGGCAGATGGAACCGTGTCAGACCTGAACGCTGATGGAACCCTCGACCAAGAGACCATCAACGTGCTGGAACAATACACCGCTAAGGTAGTTTGCTATTGACATTGTATCTTAACAGCTCATCAACTCAGCAGTATATGCAATTTTCAAATACCTTATCTGTGTTTGAGGTAAAATGGTCATTGGTTATTTCCTCCTTTTTGTTTTCTCAGGTGGAAGCTGATGATGTCAACTCCGTACTGATGAGAGCTGAGCAAGATTGTGGTGTGCAGATGCAGGTACTATACTTCTCATGTTTATCTATGTCATATCATATTTACCAGCAGCTTACATTGGATACATATTTCTTTCAGATTGTGCTTCAAAGGCAGAGTGGTCGTAGTTCTAGGGAGCAGCCGACAGAGAAATCTTTCCGCTGTGACTATGAGGGCTGTGGGAAACTGTACACAACAGCACACCATCTGAAGGTAAAGCACACTCACTCCCTGAAGATGACTTGGGTTCTTGAATGTAGAATGAGTCAGACTCAACTGTTCCAAATGACTAATCTGTTAATCTTGTTTGATTTGCTCTTTTCTGCCCTCTGCAGGTACATGAGAGGTACCACACAGGTGACCGGCCATATCTGTGTGATCATCTGGGCTGTGGAAAGAAGTTTGCTACAGGTAATAAACAACCTTCAGACTAATGCAAAGGTCCATAATCCTTTGAGATATGAAGCGGAGGGGCTCTAGGCATAAGTCACTGTAACCTTGTTGTTGAAATGGCTAAGGAGATATCAGTTTCCTCAGTTTGAACAATTCCTCATTATCTGAACAATGTCGGTCAGTGTGACTGTGAACCATTAAACATACAGCACATGTTTCCAACTCAGCAAAATGTATTTTTTTCCCCCAAAAGGGTATGGCTTGAAAAGCCACATCAGGACACACACTGGTGAGAAGCCTTATCGCTGCCAGGAAGTGCACTGTGCAAAGTCGTTCAAGACGTCAGGTGACCTCCAAAAGCACATCAGAACCCACACAGGTACAAAACTTGTCCAGAGTCAGACTTATACCTAGTCTTATCCCTACATATGCAATCTACAGTGTACAACTAGTTTTTATTTGGATTAGAAATCATGTGATCATGCTGTTTATAAATTGTCTCAACCATGAACTTGAAGAGGTCTTGAACAAGCTCATCATCCCCTCTGTACTGTAGGAGAGAAGCCATTCTTGTGCCCGTTTGAGGGGTGCGGGAGATCGTTTACTACCTCTAACATCAGGAAGGTGCACATTCGCACACACACAGGGGAGCGGCCTTACTACTGTGCAGAGCCTGGCTGTGGGCGAGCCTTCGCCAGTGCCACCAACTATAAGAACCATGTGAGGATCCACACAGGTATGTAGTCCTTGTGTTTCTCTTTATGTTAAACGTCACACAACAACATTATTCAGTCCTTTTGTAGTGTGGCCTTTTACAGTGTTATTAATGAAATGCATGTATTTACAGGAGAGAAGCCTTATGTATGCACAGTCCCAGGCTGTGACAAGCGGTTCACAGAGTACTCCAGCCTTTACAAACACCACGTTGTCCACACACCATGCAAGCCCTACAACTGCAACCACTGTGGGAAGACCTACAAGCAGATCTCCACCCTGGCCATGCACAAACGCACAGCGCATAACGTCACAGAGCCCATTGAGGAAGAGCAGGAGGCCTACTATGAACCCCCTACAGGTCAGGCTTGGAAGTCAACACCACCTTACACAGATGTATTAGTCATCAATGGATGACTTCATCTTATTTGTCTTTCCTCTCCTCTGTTTTTGGGGGAGGAGAAAAAAAAGAACCCAACCTATGTGTACGAAGGTGTAACTAGTGGTGACCTAATAACCATAAAACATACAGGTAAATGCCAACATAGTGTCGTAATAGGATGTTGGGCCGCCAGAACCGCTTAAATGCGCCTTGGCATACAAGTTTCTGGAACTCTATTTGAGGGATGTGACACCATTCTTCCATGAGAAATTCCATAATTTGGTGTTTTGTTGATGGTGGTGGAAAACGCTGTCTCAGGCGCCGCTCCAGAATCTCCCATAAGTGTTCAATTTGATTGAGATCTGTTGACTGAGACACAAACCGTTTAAACCCCCTATGCTCCTTTGAGACCCCTCTTTCAAAGTCTCTGAGAGTTCTCTTCTAGCCATGGTAGCCAAAATAATGAGCATCTGGGCATTTTTATACATGACCCCTAAGAATGATGGGATGTTTTTTAATTGCTTATTTAACTCAAGAACCACACCTTTGTGGAAGAACCTGCTTTCAATATACTGTATCCCTAATTTACTCAAGCGTTTGCTTTTATTTTGGCAGTTACCTGTAGATTACCTCTGAAGTCTGACGTATACCTCTGTTTAAAGGTTGACTCTCGATGAATCACTGACTGCTGTTATGCCCTTATCAGGACTGCAACCAGAGTAATGACTGAGTCACGAGACGATAATTGAGAAATGTCATTGTTGTGATTCAGAGGCCATCGATGATCCCTCAGTGAATTTTGCCCCGGTTGAGGAGGAGGAGGAGGAGGAAGAGGAGGAGGAGTCCTGTTCGGAACAGATGACTGAGACTGAGGCCATGGGTCAGCAGCATGTGCAGCTCATAACACACCCGGATGGAACTCAGCAGGTTAGTATAAAATAAATGGAGTCTTCACACTCATTTAATTTCACCGGAAGTGTACCACACCCATATTTATAGACATTGGACAAGCATCAATTAGAGCAGTCTATATACATATTTAAGTTGAAAGGGGATATTCTTTTTGTGTATATACACACACACACACACACATCGAGACATACAGTGCATTTGGAAAGTATTCAGACCCGTTGACTTTTTCCACATTTTGTTACGTTACAGCCTTATTCTAAAATGGATTAAATTGTTTTTTTGTCTCCTCAATCTACACACAATACCCCATAATGACAGAGCAAAAACTCGTTTTTAGAAATCTAAAAAACAACTGATATATTACATTTACATAAATATTCAGACCCTTTACTCAGTACTTTGTTGAAGCACCTTTGGCAGCGATTACAGCCTTGAGTCTTAAGTATGACGCTACAAGCTTGGCACACCTGTATTTGGGGAGTTCTTCCAATTCTGCAGATCCTCTCAAGCTCTGTCAGGTTGGATGGGGTGTGTTGCTGTACAGCTATTTTCAGGTCAGTCCAGAGATGTTCGATCGGGTTGAAGTCCGGTCTCTGGCTGGGCCACTCAAGGACATTCAGAGACTCCTGAGTTGTCTTGGCTGTGTGCTAAGGGTTGTTGGAAGATTAACTCTTTTAAAAATATATATATTTTATTTAACCTTTTATTTTACTAGGTAAGTCAGTTAAGAACAAATTCTTATTTACAATGACGGCCAAACCCTAACCCGGACGATGCTGGGCCACTTGTGCACCGCCCTATGGGACTCCCAATCACGGCCGGTTGTGATACAGCATGGAAACAAAACAGGGTCTATAGTGACGCCTCTAGCACTGAGATGCAGTGCCTTAGACCGCTGCACCACTCGGCAACCCTGGGGAAGGTTTTCATCAAGGATCTCTCTGTACTTTGCTCGGTTCACCTTCGCCTCGGTCCTGACTTGTCTCCCAGTCCATGCCCCTAAAAAACATGCCCACAGCATGATGCTGCCACCACCATGCTTCACCGTAGGGATGGTGCCAGGTTTCTTCCAGATGTGATGCTTGGCATTCAGGTCAAAGAGTTCAATCTTGATTTCATCTGTCCAGAGAATCTTGTTTCCCCCTGGTCTTGAGAGTCTTTTGGTGCCTTTTGGCAAACTCCAAGCGGGCTGTCATGGAAACCACTCCTTAGTAAAAGGCACGTCTGGCCACTCTACCATAAAGGCCTGATTGGTGGAGTGCTGCAGAGATGGTTGTCCTTCTGGAAGGTTCTCCCATCTCTACAGAGGAACTCTAGAGCTCTGTCAGTGGCCATCGGGTTCTTGGTCATCTCCCTGACCAAGGCCCTTCTCCCCCGACTGCTCAGGAAGAGTCTTGGTTGTTACAAACTTCGCCCATTTAAGAATTTTGGAGGCCACTGTGTTCTTTGGGACCTTCAATGCTGCAGAAATGTTTAGGTACCCTTCCCCAGATCTGTGCCTCGACACAATCCTGTCTCGGAGCTCAACGGACAATTCCTTCGACCTCATGGCTTGGATTTTGTTTTGACATGCAATGTCAACTGTGGGACCTTATATGTAGACAGGTGTGTGCCTTTCCAAATCATGTCCAATCAATTGACTTTACCACAGGTGGACTTCAGTCAAGTTATAGAAACATCTCAAGGATGATCAATGGAAACAAGATGCACCTGAGCTCAATTTGGAGTCGCATAGCAAAGGGTCTGAATACTTGTATAAATAAGGTATTTCTGTTATTTTTTTATAAATTTGCAAACATTTCTAAACCTGTTTTTTCGCTTTGTCATTATGGGGAATTGTGTGTAGGTTGCTTAGGATTTATTTGTTTATCCATTTTAGCGTAACAAAGTGTGGAAAAGTCAAGGGGTCTGAATACTTTCTGAAGGCACTGTATATATATTTATTGATTGAATATTATAACTGCGAAGACATTTATATCAGGTAGACAAAACGTATGTTAATACCCAACAGTAGTTGTCATAATAAAAAATGAATCAGATGGCGTTCACAGGAAATGGCTTAAAGGATGGAGACGTTGTTTGTGAATAAAGGTGTGTGGTGGAGCTTATGCAGGCTCTATTTTATACCTAGTTTTTTTTCGGCCATGCACCCCACTGAAGGATGTGCATTTGATCACACTTCACAACCCAACAGGTTAGCAAATACTGAACTAGAATGAGCATATTCCTTCTATTTCTATGTTAGCAACCTCTCTTAATGTCTCAACAAGCCCCTTTATCCCCCTACATCTGCACATCTCTATACCCATGGCACCATACACTGGGTATGTTTACATGCACGCTAATAACTAAACATGAAACTGATTATGACAGAGGGCCAAGTATGGCATTAGTCGTGTAAACACCTAACTATGCTTATCTTAATCGGTGTATGGTCATAATCGAAATAAGCATATGCAAATTAAAACACCTGGTTTTTGAATGATTAGGACATGTAAACAGCTCAATCGGCATTCCAGCAATGTATTTGATCTGCGCATGTGCCAGTACTGCAAGCCTCTCTCTTATGAGCGAGTGAAGTGAGTTTGGAAAAACTGAAAGTATGAATCTTAAATAGTTTTCACATACAAACACTATACATTGAGTGTACACAACATTAAGAACACCTTCCTAATATTGTTCCCCCCTTACCCTCAGAACAGCCTCAATTCGTTGGGAAAGGACTAAGATGTATAGTGTATGATAAAATGTTACTTGCCTTTTCATTTCCAGGTCAGTATCTCGCAGGTTGACATGCAGGCGTTGGGAAACACAATTACCATGGTAACCAGTGATGGCACCACCTTCACGGTTCCTTCCCATGAAATGCTTAATGCAGATGGCACACATTCAGTCACCATGGTAGCAGCAGATGGTACAGAAGAGCAGGTGAGTTTTACTAAAACTTTACTACCATGAGCTGAAATCCCCAAATGTGTCCCTGTGTTTAGTTCTGTTCGATACCTTAACAGTGACAGAACTAGAATGATGACTAGTGATTCTATTTCTATCAACACGCCCACAGCAAACACCAATAGAACTGGGTACTTTCCACTTAATGGGAAAACCCCCTCTTCAGACTTGTGATGCATTTTGGACTTTAGGTCTTAATACGTTTTGGACCTCTTTTTTTCCCCCCCAGGTGGCCATTGATTTGGCCTCCTTTCAGGGCATGCAGACAGAGGAGGGGGTTCACCCTGTCACTCTGTTAGCCACCTCAAACGGCACACAGATCGCTGTCCAGGTAGGGGACTCCCTCTGACACAAAACACCACATATTGCAACATTAAGAGACAAGCAGGGCACACAATATATTCCCATTTGATGCTGAGAAGCATAAGAAGTTCAAATGACACTGCAGTAGCTTTAACAAACAGCTGTTTGTTAGCCTAACTCACAGCCTTATAAAGAAGTACAGCGCATTCTATTGTAGTAACTGAGCTGGCCTACAGCAGTGTGAATCTGAGATCAGGCCTCTTTTTGTATTGACCATCACTAAGGGTCCTATTCTGTCTTGAGGTACACATGTTTTAGGAACTCTGCACTTCTCCTGTCTATTCCAAAGACTGCTGACTATTCCTGACAAATCCATTGGTAAATAGAAACAATAACATTTAGGTATTCAACGATCACATCAGTCCTTCCATTGTGATGTTAATACAAGGTGTTTTAAGTAAATAAGGTTAGTCTTGACTCATCCCTGTAGACTCCAGTCAGTTTGCTATGTAGGTTGGCTTCCCTTTGACGCCTACATGAGCTACTGTTTACTGCAATGGGAGGATCCTTAGTTTAAAAACGATCTAATGACAAGAGATTTTGTATTATGTTACTTACACCTGATCACACCATCAATTTTGCATAAATAATATTATGTTTTCTCACTGTGTGATTTCAACCTTTCTGTTTCTTAGCTCAGTGAACAACCTTCACTCGAAGAAGCCATCAGGATAGCATCAAGAATACAACAAGGAGAGATGGGATTGGATGATTAGATAAGCCTTTCAGTACTATGACTTCTATTGAAATATTTGATGAGAACAGATCTATACATATTCTACAGTTTTCTGACTCAAGGGTATTGTTCTTAAATCAAACATGAAATTCTTTATTAAGATTTGTAAATAGACATTTTGATATGGCTGCACAAAGAGTCTGTAATGCTGAAACATCCATGAGTAAGATGTGTGTTTCTGCATGAATGAGATAAAGAAATGTAATGTGTTTTTGGACTTTTCGTACCATTTTTCCATGTGTGAATATTGTATTCTGTGTATATACAGTAAATAGCCAATGTTTTGAATCCAGCATATATTTTAACTTTGAATATGTACAAATAATGGATACACATTGGTTGTTAAATAAAGCAGTACAATTCTATATATTTTCACTAATTGTTTTTGTGATAATGTTGTGGATTTATCATCTGAAATCTACTTGATTACTTTGAAACAGGATATTTTTTGGTGTTTTATTGAATTTATTTGTATGTGTAAGACCCAGTATATTTGTTTATAGCATGTGCTTAAAATGTCTAACACACATTTACGTCATCAGCTCATACTATTATATGAGCAGTTGGACAATTCTTATCAATTTAAGATTTTTGGGAATATTGGCTTTATGTTAAATATTTAATGAAATTGCTTCTTGGTATATCATTAAGGATCGATGTCTCTTGTGAGTGCTAAAAGATTAGCTGATAAGATCAAGGGCAATGAATTGCAATACAGAACAATGGGGACTAATGTTGCGGACAAATTAATTAAAAGCGTCAAAGGATAAAAAATTTTTTTTAAAGAACCAAGGATTCAATTCTCGCCAAAGTGACGTGAAACTTCGCTTCGAAGAATGTAACGCCCGCGTTTCAAACTTCAGGAATGTGTTCTCATTGGCTGAAGATGGATTTTTTTTTTAGATTGGAATAATTCTGCCAACGGTCACGGGAAGCGGAGCAGTATTGGCAGAACAAATTGACAATATTTCGGGTAAACAAACAGTCGACTGGAGTATTTTCACAGCTAGACACAAGTACTAAATTCGTTTTTTGTCGTAAATAAGCGCTCAGCATAATATCGTGTGTTTGCCGGTACGGTGTGCTCCTCATGGGACGAAGCTAACGCGTTACCTGCTACTGTAGCTAGCTAACCGTTTTAACGTATTTGCAAAGTTAGTGAGCGAACGTTAGCTAATTTATTTAGGCACGTCATTTTGGATTACAAATTGACTCAAGATTGTATCGCCATGGGCACACATGTCAAACTACTCGGGATAATTTGAAAACGATTTGGCTAGCTAGCCACATTTACGTTATAGCCAACTTTACTGCGCCTGGGAAGTGATGAGTTTCAGTTGCCGAATGTTCATCGGTATGTCCCCGAAAATGGGACCTATTCGACAGAGACTAGACTTCAACCAGAGTGACGGAGAGGACGATGGCAACAACAGCATTGGAGCCGAGTCGAGTCTCGCCGAAATGGACTCTCCAGTGCAATCGCCGAGACAGAACTCCTACTTAAACCAAGACGTCTGTAACAGCACCATGAAGACTGCTACCGCGGAGGATCGCGTTGAACATTGGGATGAGGAGGGATTTGGATGTCTTTTCCCCCTAAAATCACCAGGGACTGACTTGATGAAGGGGTCACTTTCTCTGAGAAAAGGGGCCCGGCCCTACTACAACAGCTCGTCCCCGGAATTTTCCTACAATCAGGAGGACGGGAGCTCTCCCATTCCCGGTTGTCCCGACACACCGCCCCATAAAACCTTCAGAAAACTCCGGCTATTTGATGTCCCCCACACACCTAAGGTTAACTACAGTAACATGTTATTTTTCTCAAATGATTCTACCAGATCCACAATGTAAGATCAAATTAACTTTTTAACATTTTCAGCCAGAGATAACCAGCCGCAGTGCAATATGACTGACTATTTCTGTCTTCAACATGTTTGAACATGAGAAGACTGAATAGTTTGATTATATTACCATTTGTTACAGGCAATGGGATAGTTGCGTTTACCCTGAATCATTGATCTCCTTGTGACTTGTTATCCATATTTGTATTCATATGACCCTCACCAACCATACACGTTATTCTTATCTAATGCAATGTTTTGTTTTCTCTTTCAGAGTCTGTTGTCCAGAGCCAGGGCAGTGGCCACAGGATCCACCGTCTGCCAGGTAGGAGTAGGTGTCAACATGAATGGGGACTCAACAGGAAGACCACACACAGACAGCAGGAGTAGACAGGCACCCATGATCAACATCAATCCATTCACCCCTGACTCATTACTGATCCAGACAGCAACGTTACAAAGGAACAACCGAAAGAGATCACAGAGGAATGAGTAAGAGAAGCACCTTATACTGATGTCATTATTTACCAGGTGTTAAATTGGGATTTTGTGGGTGTGGTGGGAGTGGAACTTCAGTTTCTACTGACCTCAAACAAACTCCATTTCCTCTTTATACTCTCCCATATCCTAAGGTAGTTGTGAAACTCTTGTCAGAACCATTTTATAAAACTCAAAAGTAGTTGCAGTTAGTGTTGTAAAGTAGATCAGATTTTACTACCGTGCCACAACTCAAGTACCTGTTATGACTATACACAAAAAAGAAGCATGTTAGAATTGGGAGATTTGTATTTCTGTCAGTGTAAATGGAGCATGGCCTATTCTTAGTTGACATAGATTCAGACATGCTTCTAGATCTAGAGTGTGCATTAAATCGGTTGGCTATTGCATGCTTGTTGGCAGCAACCCAAAGCCACATGGTTACACTCACAATGTGCACTTGTAGGGATTGTCTGCCCTCCAGTGGTTGGAATGCTATATAACACATTTTGTTTACTTTCCTTTGTCTCGAAAGCTCATGTGGAGAGGACATGGAAGCCAGTGATGCAGAGTGTGAAGAGGACATCCTTCCACCATCAAAGGTATATTTTTGTAATCACAAATATACGTTTTACTTTTATAGTTGTTTATGGCAACTGCTTCGGCCTCCGACCGCAATGCACCACAGAGGGTAGTGTGAACGGCACAGTACATCACCGAGGCCAAGCTTCCTGCCATCCAGGACCTCTATCCCAGGCGGTGTCAGAGGAAGGCCCTAAAAATTGTCAGACTCCAGCCACCCTAGTCATAGACTGTACTCTCTGCTACTGCGCGGTACTGGCGTGCCAAGTCTAGGTCCAAGAGGCTTCTAAACAGCTTCTACCCCCAAGCCATAAGACTCCTGAACATCTAATCAAATGGCTACCCAGACTATTTGCATTGCCCCCCCCCCCTTTCTACGCTGCTGCTCCTCTGTTAATATCTTTGCCTAGTCACTTTAATAACTCTACCTGCATGTTCAAATTACCTCGACACCGGTGCCCCCTGCACATTGACTCTGTACAGGTACCCCCTGTATATAGTCCCGCTATTGTTCTTTTCTGCTACTCTTTAATTATTTGTTCATATCTCTCACTTTTTGGGGGGGTATTTTCTTAACTGCATTGTTGGTTAAAGGCTTGTAAGTAAGTGTTTCACTGTAAGGTCTACACCTGTTGTATTCGGCACATGTGACATAAAATTAGGTTTTGATTTGGTTTATTACACACACACACACTGTACTTTAGATAAGTTTCTAAGCAACTCTGTCCTTTTCTTGCAGAGAATGACTCTTCTGGATAGCAACATGATATCAAGATATGCCACAGAGTTTCATGAGCTGGAGAAGATAGGATCTGGGGAGTTTGGCTCTGTCTTCAAATGTGTGAAAAGACTCGATGGCTGCATCTATGCCATCAAACGCTCTAAGAAGCCCCTCGCTGGATCTGTAGACGAGTAAGAGAATCCCTTGGATTTTGAAAAGCTGACAATCCAAGTGAAAATTTAAATGACTCGTTGACCTTAATGCTATGCCATTTTTGTGCTAATATTGTGTTCTGTTTTCCACAGACAGAATGCACTCCGGGAGGTGTATGCCCACGCGGTCTTGGGACAGCACCCCCATGTGGTGAGGTACTACTCTGCCTGGTCAGAGGACGACCACATGCTCATTCAGAATGAGTACTGTAACGGCGGCACACTGGCAGACGTGGTCACAGAGAACTACAGAACCATGCGCTTCTTCTCTGAGCTGGACCTCAAGGACCTTCTCCTTCAGGTGGCCCGTGGACTGAAGTATATTCACTCCACCTCTCTGGTTCACATGGACATCAAGCCAAGTAAGTAGCTGCAGTTTTGCATACAGCTCAGCTATTGAAATCATTAATATTTATGATTTAACACTTGCCGTGCTTTACTTTTCTCAGGCAACATCTTCTTATCCCGGAGGACTGTGGTGTGTGTCGATCAATTTGATGATGATGAAGGACCAAATACAAATGTTGTTTACAAAATAGGTACTTCAACACTTTTTTTTTAATAGAAAACATCATGCAAATGAAACAAGCTAATAATTGAGTGTAGTTGTCAACCAGGCAGCCAGATTCTGATGTTTTGTTTTTGTATTTTTCCCTCAGGTGATCTTGGCCATGTGACCAGAATGGACAATCCTCAAGTTGAAGAAGGGGACAGCAGGTACCTGGCCAATGAAGTCTTACAAGAGGTAATTGGATAAGTCCTCCCCATACCACCTCATTTGTTAAATTATCCAAAATCATGTGATTTAACAACTGAACCAATGTGTTTTTCAGGACTACAGAAACCTCATCAGGGCAGATATTTTTGCCCTAGCACTGACTGTGATCAGTGCCTCAGGAGCTGAACCACTCCCAACTAATGGTGACAAGTGGCATGACATCAGACAAGGAAAACTACCTGCGATACCTCAAGTGCTCTCACAGGAATTCCCAAGTTTGCTGAAGGTATGACTAGCAATGACCAGGGGTGCTTTCCAAATGGTACACTTTCCCTACATAGTGCGCATATTTGACCTGAGCCCTGGTCGAAAGTAGTGCACTATAAAGGGTTTAGGGTGCCATGTTGGATGCAGTGCTTCATTCTGTAATGGTGGTTTGTGTGCAGGACAGGCAGTAGTAATAATGTTTAATTAGTGGTATTAATGTACTATGTGCTGCAGTTGATGATCCACCCTGACCCTGCCAGTAGGCCGTCTGCCTCTTCCCTCACCAAGCACCCCGTCCTCCTCACTGCCTCCCGCATGAGCGCTGACCAGCTTCGTGTGGAACTCAACGCAGAGAAGTTCAAAAATGCACTACTGCAGAAGTACGTACCCTCTTCACTCTTCATATGTCATGTCTCCAGGCTTTCCTTCCTTTTTCATTTATATCGTAAGTAGGACTGTTAGAGATAATACTACGATATAGTGTTTGTTTTGTGAATAAATTATGTGATGCTACCTACTCTTTAATGATTCAGGAATCCATTTCAGATGTAATTACTATTTTCTTGGTAGTTATGAATGGCTTCTCTAACAATGTATTTGTCCTCGTGCAGGGAGCTGAAGAAGGCCCAGCAGGCCAAAGTAGCCGCAGAGGAGAAGGTTCTGATCTCTGATAGGGTCCTGACGCGCTCCACCCTCCAGTCCAGCAGGAGCTCCAGGCTCATCGGCAAGAAGATGAACCGCTCAGTCAGCCTGACCATCTACTGAGCTGGCTAACTGCCAACCCAAATGGGTATCAGACAGGGTCGTATTCACTAGACACGACATGGAGAAAAAAAACAGGCCAAAACGGAGTGGGACTACCTGAAATTGTCCAATTAGAAATGCTTGTTTTTTGTTGCAAAACTTTTTCCTACTGTGTGCTCTAATGAATATGACCCTGGTTGCACTCACCAGTGAACTGGGCAGGCCTCCCATGGCAGACATGGAGAGATGGGCTTCAGAGTGTCAAAACCGACTATGATAGTTCTTACTGTTTGGCACAAGGAAAGGGTTAGTAAGACAATGGACAAAAATTATTTGACTAAAGAGTGAAAGGGTTGTTATCTTCCCAAGCACTTGGCATGTTCTGGCAATTTGTGTTAAATAACAAAGCCGATTTTTGTTTTTAATGGAATGTGGGCGCATGCTAGAACATTCTGTTGCCAGTGTGAGGGTTTGGGATGGTGTAATACAAAATTTGCACCGTAGTCTGTTATACCTGATGTCAGGTAGTGGAACTGGACCATTGACTAGGAATGATACAATGAGCACTTTGAACTTGCCTTATGCAAACTGTTTTGCTCAGTTGGTAGAGCATGGCGCTTGTAATGCCAGGGTTGTGGGTTCGATTCTCACGGGGGACCAATACGAAAAAAGGTATGAAAATGTATGCACTCACTACTGTAAGTCGCTCTGGATAAGAGTGTCTGCTAAATGTCCTAATGCATACTGCTGCTATATATGTTGGTTTGTCTTGAACTTTAGTGGAGTTCAGTGAATTTATAAATTCCATTCAGATGTTTAGAATAGTTTCAGTAATCAATCTCTTCTGTAAAACATGGTGTTTCAATGTGTTGCATCTGTAATACATTTCCTATCTGAAGTTCATTATGTACTGAGTTGTGTACACTGATTGTTTAAGATGTTTTACTCATGTTAATTTTTCATGATGAGTCATCCAATCTGTGTAATGGGTTGGTCAAAGTGGATCATTGTGTCAAGCCCCTGTGTCATTTATTTTATATATGACGTATGGAGCCACTGGACAATTGTTTTAGTAGTCAGTATTTTAGGCTTGGACTTAACTTCTGTTCAAAACCTATTTACCGCTATTGGTTTCATGTTACTTGTTCCAATTTTAATAAATTCTCTCCCGATAATATGGATGCCTTGGAACTGTCATGTTTGTGGATGGATGTTGCTGTAAACAAAAACAACTGGGACTACACATGGTAGTCTGTGGGAAGACTGTTATCTAATGAAGATAAATTACAGATGGTGGTCTTTCAGATTATACAGACAAACTTTGTTTCATATAGTTTATTGTAAATTGATCGTCTGTACCACTATGCAACAGACTTGTTCATTGTTGGGACATGTTTTTATTAAGCTATTATTTGTTACCAATTGACCATTTACTCATCACAATTGAATACTGATGAAAGCTCAACACGCTTCACAACTATGTGCTATGTCGTGCTACCATACAGTGATTGGGTGAAACCGTCTCAGTTTCCTGCTGCGACACTCGATCACGTGACTGTCTTATGTGTCAGTGTCCGAAAAAAGTTGCAGTTTTACTTTGACATCGAGCGCACCAGGGACTACGAACATGGGTCTACTACGGGATGAATTTCTGAAGTCAATATGGCACGCATTCACAGCCTTGGACGTGGATCAAAGTGGGAAAGTGTCCAAATCACAGCTTAAGGTAGGCTTTAAAGCGTAGTTAGTAGGCCTACAGTATTATTTACTAATGAAGTAAAATTAACGATTGTTTTCTTTTTGATAAATTAACCTAAATCTAAATGAATTCTAACCGTGGAATATTTTATCATGTTGCTGATCCGAATATCAGACCCAAACAAAAAGTTCTGATCAGTTGGAGAAAAAAATATTTGACCATGTATAATTCACTATACACTATACTTTTATGTGTTGCTTCGCTTCCCTCACATTAGGGAATTTTGTGTCAACTGCCAAGTGATAATTCAGTCGGCAACATCGACAGCAAAGTAAAGACAAACTTCTGCTGTCCCTCAACTCACAGGCTACTCAGTTTCTGCTTATATCAGTAGTATTTTCTCTTACTCATGTCTATGTCTAGCCTTTTCTCACAAAAACAGGAATAACAATGGTTCTATGGAAATAGCCTTTGTTGATTGACAGATACCCATGAATGTGGGACATGCATGCCTTGATGATAATCTTGCTTTACACGCGATATTCTGTCATTTGGACAGAATCTACAGTAAGAGTGTTGAAATTGTAAAAGGCAAGGGGCACTGCTTTGGAAGGCTAGGTCTTGTTTTCCTGTCTGGGTCTGTCTGTCTGCCTGGTGGTCTGTGTACCAGCCAGGCTCTGATGAAGACACTCCACTAAACATTTACCGACCTTAACGTCTTTTGGACGTATTTTTTTGGACCGTTTTTTTGGTGCTATTTTTTTTTGTGTTTTTTTTTGGTGCAGTCCATACCGGTCTTGATTTCAACATCCAAGGACGTTGATTTTTGGTCCGGACTATACAACATCTGAACCAATCATAGACGTATATACATACTTTAGACATCCAGAAAATAAGCATTTTCGATGTCTGGAAATGTAGTCTTTTCACCTTTCATTCAGCACCCAAATTCCACCTGAGCTATTACAACACTGCATAGTGAACGTCCTGACTGGCTGGGAAATGTTGTCAACCATCCATTGTTAATATTATTTTTCAGACAGTCCAGTCTGTTCCGTTTGTCTAGATTATAGATGTTCATGAGTGGCTTGTTTGTAAATATCATAAGATTTATTTTGATATATTTACTTCACTCTACATCTCAACAGGGACCTTTTCAACACACTTTTTGTAAATGTTTCCAGGAAGGAACAGAACTAATGCTTGGGCAGTGATGCTTGAACTGACAGCAACACATGCTTAGTCATGCATGTCAATGTGATCTTAGACTAAACAGAGGTCCTTTTGAAAAATCACCATGTAATTGTGTTAATGGGAGCATGATACCCACTGGCATGAGGAATCTTTTTGATATCCCTTGAACACCCCAATATTACTGTAGCATCATCTCTCTACTATGCCCAGTGAATACCAACAGTATGACAGTAACCTCGCCCCCAGACTCATTGTGCATAGCCTGTATAAAATGCTTCTGAGCATTGGGGGGAAATATCTGGTGAATGATATTACTATGACAGCAACGGTTTCCCTGACTGCATGACTGATCTGACTGTGGCTCTACAGGTGCTCTCTCATAACCTGTGCACCGTGATGAAGGTACCCCATGACCCGGTGGCACTGGAGGAGCATTTTAAGGATGACGATGAGGGCCCTGTGTCCAACCAGGGCTACATGCCCTACCTCAATAGATTCATACTGGACAAGGTGAGCAGTAAGAGCACCTAGCCTGGTCCTAGATTTGTTTGTGCTCTTTCCAACTCCATTGCTCATTGTCATGCCAAGTGGCGCAGCAGTCTAAGTGGGCTCCCGAGTGGCGCAGCTGTCTAAGGCGCTGCATCTCAGTGCTAGAGGCGTCACTACAGACCCTGGTTCGATCCCAGGCTGTATCACAACCGGGGAGAGTTTGGCTGAGGTAGGCCGTCAATGTAAAATAAGAATTTGTTCTTAAATAAATAAAATAAATTTAAGTGACAAGGAGTTGGCAGACTTCAAATCAAAGTTTATCTGATCACAGTTTGGCAGATGTTATAGCAGGTGCAGCTACTAGCTCCTAACAATACAGTAAAATGTCAAACCGACATTGCAGTCAGGTGCTGCTGAGCACCTGCATCATCCTGTCTCCTCACCTCAGTGGGTCTGTTAGGGGAGGGCTACGTTTGGTGATTTCATCAGGGTGTTGGGTCCATAGAAATAGAACCACTAGAATGGCATCTAGGTCGACAGATCCCTGAGTATGAGGTGTAACTTTGGAGTGCCGTATCCCCATAGTGTATGATAAGACTTAATGGGAAGTGTTTTATGGGTGCCTTTAGAATTTTTTTAAATCAATGTTTTTCTGTATATAATTTTCCTTGCTCATAATATGAGCGTTATTGCTATTTTCAGTATTTATCTTAGTTTTTAAGATATGCATGTCACCCATATTATGCATGTCACCTGTATTAAAATGTATTGGTTTTTGAGAAATAAATGTTCAAGGTCAAACAGATCCTGCTTGCTCCAAGGCTGCCATTGTTATGGTATGTCTACTGTGTGAGTGGCAGAATCTTTCTGTTTCACAGCCATCAAGGAGGTGTGAGACCCACCATTGTGAGTTATCGAAAGAAAAAACCATGTGTGCTGAAAATTACTGCAATGAGTACAAGAAAATATAGCCTTCGTTTCAAAACAAACGTTCAGCTTACATCAGCTACTCCCATATCCTCCTGTGTCATACATTGCATTTAGAAGTGAAGGATTAACACGCACACTACTGTAGATCTATTCCAGAACATGATGATTGCACGATGCAGAGTCTTTGGTTTTCGCTGAGTCTGTTTTCTAGAAAAGCTTCACAATCTGATTGGTAAACACCTTGTTGTTTGACGTATTGCAGGGGTTCTCAAACTTTTTGGGGCTTGGGAGCCTTTTTGTGATAGCAAATTTATAGAGACCGACTCATAATCAGAACGCAACTCGAGTGAGATAAAAAAATAGCATACAAGGAGTTTTATTATGACTTCGGCAGTGCATGGGAAGGAAGATTTTAAAGGCCCATCTATTGGCATCGGAGAGATAATAATTACTCATGTCCTTTTTAATATTCAAGCAGTCAGCCATTGGTAATGAATGCACTGACTTTGTAAACCCCAGTGATAAAGCAAGAAGTGATCTTCAAAGTTTTTGTCCTCAGTTCTCTAGTTGGCAGACCATCAGATATAGCCCACATCTGTAGACTTGCAAGGCTTGCCAACTGTTTCCATAGCAATAACACTAACACTGATGTCAATTAGTAAACTGCTTTAGTCCTAGCGCTATTTGTACTTGGGGGCTATTTCCTTGCCTTTCTCCTCCGGAATCTGACTTGAATTGAAATGAAGAGACGAAGAACATTATGTTTGTACTTCACATCCTGTGGGCTAAAACGTAGGGCAGAGAAATATTAGGCTACTACTGACCCTTTCTAATCTTATTGCTCTTACTTCCAGTATGTTGAAGAAAAATAGGGGACGTTGTTTTGTTCTGTTTTGTGTAAATGTTGGCTTTGTTTATGTTAATTACAGGTTAGGGATAACTTTGACATACTGGAGTTCAACAATGTGTGCTGGACACTGTGTTTCAAGAAAAACATCAACATGAGCCATCTTCTCATCTCCAACGATGACGCCTTCAAGGTCTGGTGCATCTTCAACTTCCTGTCTGAAGACAGGTACCCACTGGTCATCATCACAGAGGAAGTGAGAGCCAAGACAACACCTCTAATACACATACATATCTTATTTGTTCAGCAGTAATTATGCTCTTCCAGTTAAAATAATTCCCATTCATACCACAGGACTGACTCGCTGTGTCCTCCCCTCCTCTCCTCCCCCCTCCAGATTGAGTACTTCCTGCGGATGCTGATGGAGGCCATGGGAGGCATTTGGAATCAGGAGAGGTTTGATGATTACAAGCTCATGTTGAACAGGAAGCAGCAATGCCTGAGTGCCTGGGAGCTGATAGAGCTGGTTGGCATGGGCCACTTCAGTAAGGGCATGAACCGCCAGACCCTGTCCATGGGCATCTCTGAGGTCTTCCAGGAGCTCATACTGGATGTTCTCAGACAGGTTCGCCTGCGGTACCCTCTCTCACTACACTTTATGCATCCCAAATAGGACCATATTCCCTATGTAGTGCAATACTTTTAACCAGAACCCATTGGGGTCTGTTCAAAAGTACTGCACTACATAGGGAATAGGGTGCTATTTGGGACACAGTGACTGTCTACTCTACACTGACCTCTTTCAGACCTCTGCTGGGGGTAGCAAGAAAATAGATATAGATAAGATATTACAATCTTGAGTGTGATAGATTCATGTATTTTTTCCTGAAGGGCTACATGATGAAAAAAGGCCACAAAAGGAAAAATTGGACAGAGCGCTGGTTTGTGCTTGGACCAAACTCTATGTCATACTATGTGAGTGAGGACCTCACTGACAAGAAGGGAGACATTTTGCTGGACCGCAACTGTTGTGTGGAGGTAATAACAATGTATTATTCCATTGGTCACTCTTAATGCTATCATTTAACTCCTAAATAAATTGTGTGGAGCGTTGGAATGCATGCTAGCCCACCTTTGTTAACCAGCTTCCTTTGGCATTGTTAACCCATAGCTTACGATTTCCGCGGCCCCACGTAAATGTAATTAACATAATAAACAATCCCCATCAAAATCTATCTGTTTAAGTTAGAGATATATGTTTTTTGCATGGGCTGTGTCTCAATCCACCGATATTTCCCTTCCGTATCTCCGTTGAAAGGTGGCAGGGCTAGAGTGGTGTTTGTCAGACCATGAAACATCCCGAAAAAACTGTATTTTCACGAAAACGTCTGTAGCGTCCGCATTCCACTGATTTCAAAACTCGTTCCTCAAGAAAGTGGAGAGTAACACCTTTGCATTTCTACTACTACGTGATATCTTTCAAAAAAGCTGTGTTAGAAAGGATTACCTACACATTCTGACCAGCTCATGTTATAGACAGAATCGTGCTACATGGCAGACCAATCCGAACTCATCTCTCGGCATGTCCAGCCCATCCATTATCTCAGCCAATCATGGCTAGCGGGAATGTTCCTGTCTTTTTCGGTGGCTAAACCAACTAGGCTAGTAATTTAACAATTGTTTTAGTATTTACAGATGGCATACAAGCTTGTAAATGTTTTTTTCGTTTTTTATTATTATTTTTGTTTTTACCCCTTTTTTCTACACAGTTTTGTGGTATTTTTCTGGTATTTTGTGGTAGTTACAGTCTTGTGTCATCGCTGCAACTCCTGTACGGACTCGGGAGAGGCGAAGGTCGAGAGCCGTGTGTCCTGCGAAACACAACCCAACCAAGCCGCACTGCTTCTTGACACAATGCCCACTTAACCCGGAAGCCAGCCACATCAATGTGTCGAAGGAAACACCGCACACACCTGGCGACCGTGTCAGCGTGCACTGTGCCTGGCCCGCCACAGGAGTCGCTAGTGTGCGATTGGACAAAGATACCCCTGCCGGCCAAACCCTCCCCTAACCCAGACGACGCTGGGCCAATTGTGCACCGCCCCATTGGTCTCCCAGTCACGGCCGGCTGCGACAGAGACTGGACTCATAGCCAGAATCTCTAGTGGCACACTCGGGAGGCCCACAAGTTTGTTATTAAGGCACATGAAAGTTCCCATGTTCCAGAAGACATTCCCTACAAAAAAATGCATTTTAATAAAAAATACGTTCATATGACTCTCCTGTGAAGTAGTGACACGCAACATACGCCTAGTTTCCTGAAAAGAGTCACAAATTCAATGTTTCATCAAACTCTAGAGGGTTAATGGGGTCAACACAAGGAAGTGTGCAGTGAGTGTGTGACGTCTTGTTCTCTCTGCAGTCTCTACCAGACAAGGAGGGGAAGAAATGCCTCTTTATAGTCAAGTGCAGTGACAAAAGCTTTGAGATCAGCGCATCGGATAAGAAGAGGAAACAAGAATGGATTCAAGGTAAAGTGACCAATTCCTCACCACCATCTTAACATATTATGTAAACAGCACAGCTTTTTTCTCACCACATTAGGGTTTATTTTAAATCTCAGAGGAACTTACACTCACACCACTCTGGCCCAGCTGTGTGTTTATCAGGATGTGAGGGCGCTACATTAGATAAAGCAGCCAGCCTTTCTTTATCTGACTCTCCTCCCCTCCCCTCCCAGCCATCCAAACATGCATCCAGCTGCTGAGGTTGGGACTGCCCTCTCCGCACCGTGAGGCCAGGCTACGGCGCAGGGAGCTCAGGCAGAAACAGCAGGCCGAGCAGGGGGAGCTGGAGGAGAGGATGAGGCTGCTGCAGATAGCCAATGAAAACAAGCATAGACAGCTGGAGTCCATGACGAAGGTACTGTCTATTTCTCTCTCTCTTCTCTCTCTCTCTCTCTCACTCTCTCTCTCTCTGTGTGTTTCGCTCCCTCTGTCCCTCTCCTCTCTCTGTCAATTCAATTCAAAGGGCTTTATTGGCATGGGAACCATATGTTTACATTGCCAAAGCAAGTGAAATAGATAATAAACAAAAGTGAAATAAAAATAATTTTAAAAAAAATAATAAAAATGAACAGTAAAATAATAGAGACATTTGTGCAATGTGCAGATAGTTGAAATACAAAAGGGAAAATAAATAAACATAAATATGGGTTGTATTTACATTGTTTTTTGTGCTTCACATGTCCTTTTCTTGTGGCAATAGGTCACAAATATTGCTGCTGTGATGGCACACAGTGGTATTTCACCTAATAGATATGGGAGTTGATCAAAAAACGTTTTGTTTTCAAATTCTTTGTGGGTCTGTGGAATCTGAGGGAAATATGTGTCTCTTATATGGTCATACATTTGGCTGGAGGTTAGAAAGTGCAGCTCACTTTCCATCTCCTTTTGTGGGCAGTGTGCACATAGCCTTTCTTCTCTCGAGAGCCAGGTCTGCCTATGGTGGCCTCTCAATAGCAAGGCTATGCCCACTGAGTCGGAAGTCAAAGCTTTCCTTAGAGCATGTGGGCTGAGCAAACATTTAACAGAGAACACACAAAAAAAATCTATCAATTATTTGTACTTTGAGGCACTTTTAAACACAGGGGCCCCTCAGGGGTGCGTGCTCAGTCCCCTCCT
Source organism: Salmo trutta (assembly GCF_901001165.1). Taxonomy (NCBI): domain Eukaryota; kingdom Metazoa; phylum Chordata; class Actinopteri; order Salmoniformes; family Salmonidae; genus Salmo; species Salmo trutta. The sequence goes on from NC_042968.1 coordinate 25,987,213, forward strand.
GTACTCCCTGTTCGCTCATGACTGCACGGCCAGACTCCAACACCATCATTAAGTTTGCCGATGTCACCGTGGTCAGGTATTCTGCTTTGTTTTTTGGTTAGTTCTTTTCAATGTGTCAAGTATATTTTTGTTTTCTCTAATTGTGTTTCTGTCCTGAGGCTCCGTGGGGTCTTTTGTGTTTGTGAACAGAGCCCCAGGACCAGCTTGCTGAGGGAACTAGGGATGGGAATTTGACCTTCTGTTTGAGTACCCTCATGATTTAATTTCTGGAGTACTCAAAATAAAATAAGCTATTTTTAGAACAAGGGCGGCACTAGAAAAAATATGTGCGTATTTATCTACAGTATATGCCAACAGTGAGCAACAATGCCTAATTTATCAGAATGTTACAGATAACGAATCCTAATTGCTAAATTGCCTTTAATATATTCAGTCAATAAAAAAATTTGCAGACAAGATGCTCATTTTTCCTAAGCCCTTATTACACTCGACACCTATTTTATAGTAAAAAAACATGATGTAATATAACAGAATAAAAGATAACAGAATAGTGCGAAGTGATTTGCATCTCAGGTCTGGAACAGTTGTTCTCAAAGAGTGATCATTTGAAACAGGGCTCAATTTAGCAAGTTGAAAGACACATTTTTCAAGGATACAAACCAAAATCTTTTCAATACACAGACATTCAATTTAGTTTATTATGTGAGTTCCTTAGAATTTTCCAAATGGATGAACAACTCTACATGGTGAGGAATTATGGCCAGGACATGTGTTTAGTGAGTAGGCCTAGGCTCAATGATTCTGATGGAAATACGCTCTTTTTCTTTATCAAGCAAAAGTTTCTGCATATTTTCAGTGTGGAACCTGTCTATGTTTAGGGGGGGTAGTAGCCTAGGCTAACAAATTCTAAATGCTAGCAGTGCATAACCCTAACCTTAAATGAAGACCAAACGGGCCTCCCGAGTGGTGCAGCGGGCTGAGGCACTGCATCGCAGTGCTAGAGGCGTCACTACAGATCCGGGTTCGAGCCCAGGCTGTGTCGCAGCTGGCCGTGACCGGGAGACCCATGAGGCGTGTCATGGAGTATTTCTGATTCAAAGGAAAGAGACTTTTAGATATATTAAAAACAAACACATGTAATTATTAATTATTGCAACAATGGAGCTGGTCAATAACCACCCTTAAGTTACACGCTACCCAAACCGGATGCGTCGCATGCGTGAGCGTTGCAAAAGAAATTTACGCATACATGTTATTCAATTATTGCACCCACACTGCTCGCACGCACCAACGAGCATCTGCATTGCCAAGCTCTAAAATGGAAGTTGCTTCTGTTTGTGACGCTGAACCCGATGCAAGTCCTGCCTCTCCCATCTCCTCATTGGCTTTTAGAAGCATATACCCATCTCCTCATTGGTTATACCCACGTGGTTGATTGAAAGATGAACTGAGGTCGGTCGGTCGGTTGTGGTAATGCACATTATTATGAAAGTTAGATGACAATCGCCATTTAAAGTCGGTTGACTATTTTATGTGTGGATTAATTGTCGGAGTAGAGGACCTGGTGCATTTCAGGTAAAATAACAACTCAACATTTATATCCCAGGACAAATTAGCTAGCAACAGCAAGCCAACTAAATAGGACAAATTAGCTAGCAACTGCAAGCTATTTAGCTAAATTGCCATAAATGTTTAATGCTTTTCGACCTGTCTCCAAATTAGCACAATTGGTTTATAGTTTGTTTTGATATTTCAACCTGTGTGTCGTGATCGCGTTTGGTGTGGGGGGACAAAATCAATTTGCGGACGCACGTGCTGGTCCGGTTTTGGCATGGTGTTAAGTGATTGCTGAGAGCCCAACGAACAGATTTGGGTTGTAGCTCTTTATAGCAAAGTACATCCTCCTGAATGTTCATTACAAACAGCAGATGTGTAGAATTATACGAAGGTACATTGTGCTATCAAGCAACAGACAGCAAGATTTACATTGCGACAGGTTTCTGTCTCTAGGTCATTTACTACTTGTTTATACAGAAATACTAATGCAACATAGGACACTAGGGCCTTCCCTCAAATTATGAAGTCCAGTTCATCTGCGATGTGGGAGAAATAAACTGGAGGGAGGGTTTGCCTGTCCCTAGCAGACAGGCCAACATTTCACACAGACACTAATCATAGAATGCAGTCTTTAGGTTTTATCACCAAGGCATCGTAAATCAACTGTCAGCGTTAAGCCTCGAGGCTCCTCTCAGAAGAACAGACAGAGTGTGAAAGTACTAATATAAGAATACATTCTAATATAGAGCAATGTGAATAACATAAAGTTGTAATTTCCACCACTGGCAGCGCACAATTGGCCCAGCGTTGTCCTGGTTAGAGGAGGGTTTGGCTGGCCGGGATGTCCTTGTCCCATTGCGCTCTAGCGACTCCTGTGGCATGCCGGGCGCATGCACGTGTTTCCTCCGACATATTGGTGCGGCTGGCTTCTGGGTTAAGCAAGCAGTGTGTCAATGACTCAATTATTCCAAAACTGCAGCTCATTGTTGGAACACATATTTTCCTACTTCAGTCAACCAGTCCATTTAGAATTTGTGGGACAAGGAGGGCAAAGGGAATTTCGGGAGCAGAACTGTGCAATGCTTGGTTTGGTTTATTTTTTATTGTGTCCTGCAAATGCACATGTACAAATGGAACACTAGAGTCAAGGCAAATTAACATTGTCTTTTTTGACCAGTTTTACAGTATTGGAAAAAATTTGATCTCTGGTTAAAGATAAATTATTGATGTCAGTTAAAATACTCAAGTACTTTATTTCTCATGAGAAGAGGGGACTCTTCTCTAGGTTCATCTCTCTGTAGATGATGGCTTTGTTATGGAAGGTTTGTGAATCGTTTCCTTTTAGGTGGTCCTAGAATTTAACGTCTCTTTTCTGGATCTTGATAATTAGCAGGTCTTGTCTTAATTCTGCTCTGCATGCGTTATTTAGTGTTTGAATTTGTACATTTGGTGTTTGTCCCATTTTGTGAGTTATTGGTTGGTTAGTGGACCCCAGAACTCACAACCATAAAGGACAATGGGTTCTATAACTGATTCAAGTATTTTTCGCTAGATCCTAATTGGGATAATTCATTTTATGTTCCTTTTAAAGGCCCTTCTTGCCTTGTCTTTCAGATCGTTCACAGCTTTGTGGACGTTACCTGTGGTGCTGATGTTTAGCCCGAGGTAGGTATAGTTTTTTGTGTGCTCTAGGGCAATGGTGTCTAAATGGAATTTGTGATTGTGATCCACGCAACTGGACCATTTTTGGAACACCATTATTTTTGTCATAATGAGATTCACTGTCAGGGCCCAGGTCTGACAGAATCTGTGCAGAAGATCTATGTGCTGCTGTAGGCCCTCTTTGGTTGTGGACAGAAACACCAGATCATCAGCAAATAGTAGACGTTTGACTGAAATTCTAGTAGGTGAGGTTGGGTACTGCAGAATGTTCTTGTGCCCTTGACAATTCAAATTGTTCAAATCAAATTGTATTGGTCACATACACATGGTTAGCAGATGTTAATGCGAGCGTAGCGGAATGCTTGTGCTTCTAGTTCCGGCTATAAAGTAATATCTAACAAGTAATCTAACAATTTCACAACAACTACCTTTTACACACAAGTGTAAAGGAATGAATAAGAATATGTACATATAAATATATGGATGAGCGATGGCCGAGCAGCATAGGCAAGATGCAGTAGATGGTATCGAGTATAGTATATAGATATGAGATGAGTAATGTAGGGTATGTAAATATTATATAAAGTGGCATTGTTTAAAGTGACTAGTGATACATTTATTATATCAAATTTTGTATTATTAAAGTGGCTAGAGATTTCAGTCAGTATGTTGGCAGCAGCCACTCAGTGTTAGTGATGGCTGTTTAACAGTCTGATGGCCTTGAGATAGAAGCTGTTTTTCAGTCTCTCGGTCCCCGCTTTGATGCACCTGTACTGACCTCTCCTTCTGGATGATAACGGGGTGAACAGGCAGTGGCTCGGTGGTTGTTGTCCTTGATGATATTTTTGGCCTTGCTGTGACATTGGGTGGGGTAGGTGTCCTGGAGGGCAGATAGTTTGCCCCCGTTGATGCGTTGTGCAGACCTCACTACCCTCTGGAGAGCCTTACGGTTGTGGGCGGAGCAGTTGCCGTACCAGGCAGTGATACAGCCCGACAAGTCCAGGACCCAGTTGCACAGGGCGGGGTTCAGACCCAGGGTCTCGAGCTTAATGACGAGTTTGGAGGGTACTATGGTGTTAAATGCTGAGCGGTAATCGATGAACAGCATTCTTACATAGGTATTCCTCTTGTCCAGATGGGTTAGGGCAGTGTGCAGTGTGATGGCAATTGCGTCGTCTGTGGACCAATTGGGGCGGTAAGCAAATTGGAGTGGGTCTAGGGTGTCAGGTAGGGTGGAGGTGATATGATCCTTGACTAGTCTCTCAAAGCACTTCATGATGACGGAAGTGAGTGCTACAGGGCGATAGTCGTTTAGCTCAGTTATCTTAACTTTCTTGGAAACAGGAACAATGGTGGCCCTCTTGAAGCATGTGAGAACAGCAGACTGGGATAGGGATTGATTGAATATGTCCGTAAACACACCAGCCAGCTGGTCTGCGCATGCTCTGAGGACGCGGCTAGGGATGCCGTCTGGGCCGGCAGCCTTGCGAGGGATAACAAGTTTAAATGTTTTACTCACGTTGGCTGTGGTGAAGGAGAGTCCACAGGTTTTGGTAGCGGGCTGTGTCAGTGGCACTGAATTGTCCTCAAAGCGAGCAAAGAAGTTGTTTAGTTTGTCTGGGAGCAAGACATCGGGGTCCGCGACGGAGCTGGTTTTCTTTTTGTAGTCCGAGATTGACTGTAGAGCCTGCCACATACCCCTTCTGTCTGAGCCGTTGAATTGTGACTCTACTTTGTCTCTATACTGGCGCTTAGCTTGTTTGATTGCCTTGCGGAGGGAATAGCTACACTGTTTGTATTCGGTCATGTTTCCGGTCGCCTTGCCCTGATTAAAAGCACTGGTTTGCGCTTTCAGTTTTGCGTGAATGCTGCCATCAATCCATGGTTTCTGGTTGGGGAAGGTTTTAATAGTTGCTGTGGGTACAACATCACCGATGCACTTGTTGATAAACTCGCTCACCGAATCTGCGTATACATCAATGTTGTTGTTCGACGCTATCCAGAACATATCCCAGTCCACATGATCGAAGCAATTTTGAAGCGTGGAATCAGATTGGTCGGACCAGTGTTGAACAGACCTGAGCACGGGTGTTTCCTGTTTTAGTTTCTGTCTATAGGCTGGGAGCAACAAAATGGAGTCATGGTCAGATTTGCCGAATTGGAGGGCGAGGGAGGGCTTTGTATGCATCGCGGAAGTTAGAGTAACAATGATCCAGAATTTTGCCAGCCCGGTTCGCGCATTCGATATGCTGATAAAATTTAGGGAGCCTTGTTTTCAGATTAGCCTTGTTAAAATCCCCAGCTACAATAAATGCAGCCTCAGGATATGTGGTTTCCAGTTTACATAGAGTCAAATGAAGTACTTTCAGGGCCGTCGAGGTGTCTGCTTGGGGCGGGATAAACACGACTGTGATTATAATCGAAGAGAATACTCTTGGTTGATAATGCGGTCGGCATTTGATTGTAAGGAATTCTAGGTCAGGTGAACAAAAGGACTTGAGTTCCTGTATGTTGTTATGATCACACCACGACTCGTTAATCATAATGCGTACACCCCAGCCCTTCTACTTACCAGAGAGATGTTTGTTTCTGTCGGCCCGATGCGTGAAGAAACCAGGTGGCTGTACCGACTCTGATAACGTATCACAAGTGAGCCATGTTTCCGTGAAACAGAGAATGTTACAATCTCTGATGTCTCTCTGGAAGGCAACCCTTGCTCGGATTTCATCTACCTTGTTGTTTTGGGTCGCCTGCTGGGATCCGATCCATTGTCCTGGGTGTTGGACCAAACAGAGGATCCGCTTCAGGAAAGTCGTATTCCTGGTCATAATGTTGGTAAGTTGACGTTGCTCTAATATCCAATAGTTCTTCCCGGCTGTATGTAATAAGACTTAAGATTTCCTGGGGTAACAGTGTAAGAACTAATACAAAAAAAACTACATACTGCATAGTTTCCTAAGAACGTGAAGCGAGATGGCCATCTCTGTCGGCGCCGGAAGACTATTCGTTGATATACAGTATAAGTTGAAGAGGGTGGGGCTCAAGCTGCCCTGTGGAAAGAAGTCTGTGCGTTTTTTGCCCATTTTAACCGCACACTTGTTGTGTACATGGATTTTACAATGTTGCATGTTTTTCCCCAAACACCACTTTCCATCCATTTATATAGCAGACCCTCTGTCTCTCTCTCGCTTTCTGTCTCTCACACGCTTTCTCTCTCTCCCTCTCTCTCTCACATAATTGCTATGTAGCTTCACACTACTTGTCATTAAAATGTTATTCAGTGTGTTAAACCCCCTTTCATTCAGAACTATAGACCGCCACAGAAACTGACAGGGAATCCTCACACCTCTCCCTGTTACTAATCACACTTTTATTGTCCTCCGTTTGTCTGCTGTAAATTATAGTTAACTTTTCTGCCTTGGGGCTGTAGCCCATTACGAATTAACACTAACCATGTTGATTGTATTCTATGGTCAAAGCTACAGGTTCTGTCCTCATCCAGGCCAGTTCCCAAGCATTTTACACAGACCTGTCACACATTCTTCCACTCTCTCAGCTGAGACAACCCAGACTAAATCGGACACATTCATGGTCCATCAGGGGTGATTGTAGTAGTTATATTGTAGGGTTATTATAATAGTTTGGGAATAATACTACCAGTTGTCAACTGATCTCAGTAAACCTGATCCATGATGTCATTTTACAGGTAGCCTACTCCTGAAGATACACAATATATTATAATGAGCCTGTTACAGTATTTGTAAAATGCTTCACTACTTCTCAAGTCTGTGGTGAAAGCACTTGATGGAAAAGTCCAGTGGCTGTGTGAAGGAGGTGTGATAGGTAAAAGACAATAGGCTGATTATATGGTCGAGTTCTCGCTACTCTTTACTGCATTCAATTATAATGGACAGAATGAAAGGTCAGAGCTTACCTACCCTCCCTTTCCCGAGTCAAGGAAAACCCCTCTCTCTCTCTCTCTCTCTCTCCCTACTTGCTTTCTCCTATACCCTTTATTATATATATTTTTTACATGTATATAAATATAAAGTTTACAGTTAAGTATTGCTTCTTTTGATTAACAATTGATTTAGTGAAGGTTTATTTGTTATTTGTCACACGGGGGGGGGGGGGGGGGGGGGGGGTTTAGATTACTCCCAGAGGAGTTTCAGTTCCTCATTAATGAACACCATACCGTGAAGTCTCATGTTTAACTAGTGTAAAACTTGTAGAAAACTTACCTTAAAAACTTCTTAAGGCTAGGGGGCAGTATTCAGAAGTTTGAATTACTGAGGTGCCCAAAGTAAACTATAAAACACTCTAAAGTTTCTAAAACTGTTAAAATAATGTCTGTGAGTATAACAGAACTAATTTGGCAGGCAAAACCCCGAGGACAATCCATCCTGGATTTTTTGTTGTTGTTGAGGTCATTGGATTTTCCAATGCGTTTCTATGGGAAACCCGAATTATTAGGACCCAGATAGCAGTTCCTATGGCTTCCACTAGATGTCAACAGTATTTAGAAATTGTTCGATGTTTTCTTTTTGAAAAATGAAGAAGTAGTTGTATTCTTTCTAAGTGTCACTCAGGTGGACTCTAGTCTTTTGGTGCACGTGAATGAGAGCGCGTTCCTCGTTATTTTTCTCCGGTATTGGAAACAGTTTATTCCCTCTTAAATTTTATCGATTATTTACATTTTAGGGTACCTGAGGTTGGATTGGAAACGTTGTTTGAAATGTTTGGACCAAGTTTACAGGTAACTTATTAGATCCTTTGTAGGCATGTTGGGCGAGTTGGAACCGGTGTATTTCTGAATGAAACGCGCCAAATAAACTGACATTTTTGGGATATAAAGAAGAACTTTATCGAACAAAACGACCATTCATTGTGTATCTGAGAACTTTGGGATTGTGAAAAGATGAAGATCTTCAAAGGTATGCGATTTATTTGATCGCTATTTCTGACTTTCGTGATGCATCTGTTTGGTTGGAAAATGTTTTTCATGCTTTTGTATGCGGGGTGCTGTCCTCAGATAATCGCATGGTATGCTTTCGCCGTAAAGCCTTTTTGAAATCTGACAAAGCGGCTGGATTAACAAGAAGTTTATCTTTTAAATGATGTAAGACACATGTATCGTCATGAATGTTTAATATTACGAATTTAGTATTTTTGAATTTCGCGCTCTGCAATTTACCGGATATTGTCAAATCGATCCCGTTAACGGGATTCTAGCCGTAGGGGATCCCTAAGAGGTTTTAATTCCCAACTGCGGTGAATCAAACATATTATGTTAGAAATGTTTACTAATTTCAGAAGCAGATCATTGTCCCCCATGATGAAATCGGGGAGGGGACTGTGGATCTGTCTCCGTCCGTTAGAACGTTCGTACATTCATACGTTAGTCAGATGCGATATCTCAGACAGCATTGGCCAGACTTTGACAACTTGGGTGAACGATGCGTCTTGCGATAGAGATCCGGCATTTACAAAAGTACACTGATTGGCCAGATGGTGACTCTATAACAACAGATTCAAAATGCTAGTTTTGAAAGGTCACGCCCCTCAAATTTGCTACATAGGTCCCTTTCCTCAAAAGGAACAATTTTACCTTAAGGACACGCAAGGTCCGCCATGATGGATTTTCCGCCATTTTGAATTTTGTGAAGAAGACTTAAAACACTACTCTTCTGAATTACCGATCTGCACGAAACTTGATATGTGGCATCTATGGACAAAGGTCTCTCAGTGCAATATTTTCCAGACTAGTATCTAGAACAACATGGCCTCTATTGACCAATAAACATTAATGTGGGCATGGTCTGGCACATAAATACATAGACATTGAGTGTGCAAAACATTAGGAACACCTTCCGAATATTGAGTTGCACCCCTTTTGCCCTCAGAACAGCCTCAATTCGTCAGGGCATGTATTCTACAAGGTGTCGAAAGCATTCTACAGGGATCCTGGCCCATGTTGACTCCAATGCTTCCCACAGTTGTGTCAAGTTGGCTGGATGTTCTTTAGGTGGAGCCATTCTTGATACACATGGGAAACTGTTGAGTGGGAAAAACCCAGCAGCGTTGCAATTCTTGACACACTCAAACCGGTACGTCTGTCACCCTTATTTTTGGCACTAAACGGGGGGGGGTTTCTACTAAGCTATATGGAATTGTTTTAAGAAGGATCATTTTCTTATATGATTTTGAATTTTAAGACTAGAATAGGGTTGAATATTTTCCCGGTATTTTACAAATGTTCCATCCCGAGAATAAATCACTTTTATTCTCAGGATGGAACGGTATTTCCCGCCAAAACCGGAAGTGTCTTTATAAAGCATATAAATAGGCCTGTCTGGATTTAATTAGAGCTTTGATCAAAAATTCAATCTGATGCTACCAGAGCCTGATGAGCCATACATTAAATACATTTTATTAGCCCAAGCCCAAATTATTGTGTCATTATCCAATACACATATGATATAGGCTGCTGCACATTACACATTTCATAAAAACATAGCCCATAGATGTAGCTAGCTATACAATGCCTTCGGAAAGTATTCAGACCCCTGATTTTTTTTCCCCCACATTTTGTTACGTTACAGCCTTATTCTAAAATTGATTAAATAAAAAGAAATCATCAGCAATCTACACACAATACCGCATAATGGCAAAGTGAACACTGTTTTTATGAATTTTTGGCAAGTTTATTAAAAATAAAGGCCCTTCGCTATGAGACTCGAAATTGAGCTCAGGTGTATCCTGTTTCCATTGATCATCCTTGAGATGTTTTTACAACTTGATTGGACTCTGTGGTAAACTGTGGTAAATTCAATTGATTGAACATTATTTGGAATGGCACACACCCCTCTATATAAGGTCCCACAGTTGACAGTGCATGTCAGAGCAAAAACCAAGCCGTGAGGTTGAAGGAATTGTCCGTAGAGCTCCGAAACAGGACTGTGTTTGTTGGGGGTTACGGTTACCGCTTTTCAACCCTATATATACAAATATATACCATTTGTTTTGATGAATGTTGTTATTTGGCCTTACTGCTATTAGCCCATACAAATGCATTGAATAACAAATTCACTACATGGAACAACAGATAGTCCCCCCAAAAAAATCTAAAGGAAGTTTGTTCTGAAGTGTCTGTCCTATATCTGAGAGATATAAGAAAGATCAGGAAACATTAGTATATATTTTTTTTTTACATGTATTTAACGCACTAAGCAGTCTCCATATGTACAGTACATCCATTCATTTTTTTCAACTGGTACTGGGGGACCTTGTGAGGCCTGTGGGCATCCTAGAGCAGAACAATAGTTTGTAGGCCAAAACTTTCGGACACTACAGATGATTTTGTGAGAAGACCGATTTTTGGGATGTCTCATGGTCTGACCGCTCCAGCTTTGTCAGCTTTCACCTCAGATGCGGAAGTGCGACATAGGCGGATGCAGTGGATTGAGACGCTTCCAATGCAATGTATTATGCTAATTAGATTTCCACGGGGCGCAGACATCAACCTTAGAGGCTTGATCTGTTTGACTCAGAGTGATGAAATTTGGCCCACATGCTCAGGGATATGAGTCTAGCTAACCCAAGCGATATCTCAGACACCACTGGCCCGATTTTGACTAAACTTGGGTGAATAATTCGGCTTGCCATAGAGATCCGTCATTTACAAAATTACACTAATTGGCCCAATGGGGGTGCTGCATCTTTCGTGGGGGACGACATGTTTACTGTTGCCTTGTTTTTCATTATATCTGAGAAGGGGGGGAAAAGCACTTATGCAAACGTAGCTGGCTCTTGGACACCTGTGAAAGAGCTGATGCCTGTATTCCGGTGCTGGTCTGCTGGTTATTTAGATCTGTCTCAGACTACCCACTTCCCCCTTTGCACCAGCATCTGGAGGCCCAGCTTTTCTTCTTATGCATCATTCTTTGCTATTCAATTTCTCAACTCAAATCCTGTGTTGCTCAGTTGGTAGAGCATGGCGCTTGCAACACCAGGGGTGAGGGTTTGATTCCCAAGGGGGTGGGGGAGTATGAAAATGTATGCACTCACTACTGTAAGTCGCTCTGGATAAGAGTGTTTGCTAAATTACTAAAATGTTTTAAAAAATCAGATCAACTACCACTGTCCAATTGAAAGAAGTCCTTATCTTTTTATATAATTTTGTTGCTGTATTGTCACAATTCGTTTTTTTCAATTTAAAGTTTTATTAAGTTTTCTTGTTTTTTGATCAACCAACAAAACACATTCCACATTCACAGATGTGACAGACTTAATAAAATAATAATAAAAAACTAATAAAAATAGAAAAGAATAAAAAATTATTTAAGAATAATGTTTAAAAAAGAAAAAAGAAATATATATATATTTATATATATATATATAAAAAACTTGCAGCAGCACTATCAAGGTTCTTACCTATTTCCAGCCTTAGCTGAGACGACGAGCAAATAATTAGTTTTTAGATTTTACCTCACCTTACACAACATGTATTGCTCATTTCCCTAATCACCCCATTCACTCTGTCCAATTTGAAATGTAGTGGAGACCAGAGTCTATCAAACTTGGGCTGTCTCTTGCGGAGGTAAAAGTGAGCTTTTCAAGAGGGAGAAAGTCAACAGTCTGGTCAACCACATTTTAAATGTAGGAGAGGTATTAGAGGCCCACAATAGAAGAATACATTTCTTAGCAAAGTATGTAATAGTCATCAGCAAATTTTCTCTGTCAGGATCAAGAACAAAGTCCTGTTGGGCATTAAGAAGATAGATACACGGGGTCATATCAAACTGTACATCTAGTATTTTCTGTGCAACTGTAACGGCTGTCGTCGGAAGAAGACCAAGGTGCAGCGATGTTAGTGTTCATAATTTAATCAGAAGGAACACTATATAACTACAAAACAAGAAACAACCGACAGCTAAACAGTACTGACAGCTAACACACTGAACAGAAACAATTACCCACAAAACCCCAACGGAAAAACATGCACTTATGTGTGACTCCCAATCAACAGCAACAAACTTCAGCTGTGCTTGATTTGGGAGCCACACACGGCCCAAAACAAAGAAATACAAACACATAGAAACAGAACATAGAACGCCCACCCAATGTAACACCCTGGCCTAACCAAAATAAAGAACAAAAAACCCCTCTCTATGGCCAGGGCGTTACAGCAACAGTATGTATAGATTGCCAAAATCTGGCAATCTCTCTACAGCTCCAAAATACATGCATATAGGTTCCACTTTCAGAGGTACATATTTTACAGTTAGGAGAAATGTCTGTTTTCATTCTATGGAGTCTCATTGGAGTGTAATAAAATTTGTAAAAAAATTTGTAATTAGATTCTTTCATTTTTACATTAGTAGAAGAGCAGTATACCCTGTCGCAAACCTCCACCCATAACTCATCACTGATAGTCAGACCAAGGTCCTTTTCCCAGATTATTTTCAAAGGAGTAAAGGAGGAGCCTCCTTTCTCAGAAAGGAGTCTATAGATATAAGATATTTAGCCTTTAATGGATTGTGCTGTGACAAGAAGGGTTTCAACTTCATTCAGCTGAGCTCTAAACCTCCTCTTGGAAGTAAATGAGGAAATTACATGTCTAATTTGAAGATATATTTTTTTAAATGGGATCTTGGCACATTGAATTCACTGCAGAGCTCTTGAAAGGATTTCAGTGTAGTGGTTTTCTGATGAAACAGGTCTGAAAAGGTCCTGATTCCTAGAGTATGCCAAATTAAAGTTGGCATCACTCAGGGCTTTTGGCAAGTCTGGGTTGCCTGCTATAGGCGAGTGAGAACATATTTGGGAGGAAATGCCCAGGTATTCTTACAGTCCCTCCACACAACTAGGGTGCTGTAAATCACAAAGATTTTGGCTATGTTGCCCACTTCACTAAAGTTATTCATGAATATATTTGAGCTTAGGGGCAATGAACCACAGGATTGGGCTTCTATCTGAATCCACGTTGACTCTTGTCTGTTTGTGATCCATGTTAGCATGTTGCGGATTTGGGCAGACCAGTAGTACAATTGAAGGGAGGGAAGGGCAAGACCACCCTTAGAATCAGGTTTTGATAGAGTGGAGAACTTGATCCTAGGTTTTTTATTGCCCCATATACATTTGGTGATGCTTTGGTTAGTTGTTTTAAAAAAGGAAACAGAGATAGCATGGGAGCATCTGAAATAAATAGTTCAGTTTAGGGAGGATGTTCATACGGATGACATTAATTCTTCCGACGAGGCTAATTGGGAGGGAGACCCAGGTTTGGAGATCGTACTTGATTCAATCCAGGAGTGGAAGATAATTTTCCTTGAAAAGGCTATTCAGATCTGGTGTTATGAAGATCCCAAGGTATTGAAACCCCTGTGTCTTCCATTGGAATGGACATAGTGTCTTCATAGAGCTGGTGAATGTAAAATTGAGAGGGCAGACAGTGGATTTGTTAAAATTTACCTTATATCCTGAAAACTTGCCATACTGAGCAATTGTGTCTAAAATGGGAGGGATTTCTCAGGGTTGATAAGGATTGCTCCTTATCAACTCTGCCAGAGGCTCTACCCCCAACAAGTAGAGCAGGGGGGACAGCGGGCACCCTTGTCTTGTGCCCCGTCCCAAAGGGAATCTGTCAGAGTTCAGTCTGTTAGTTGTCACCATGGCATTTGGATGAGAGTATAGGGACTTAATCCATTTAATAAAGTTTGGGCCCATATTGAACTTTTCTAAGACTAAGAACAGAGCTCGACTCCATCCTGTCGAACGCCTTCTCAGCATCCAGTGAAGCCAGCAGGACAGGGGTCTTCTGTGCATTTACTTGATCAATAATATCAAAAAGACGGTGAATGTTGTCAGAATTGTCTCTAATAAATCCAGTTTGGTCTGCTTTTATCATTTAGGGAAGAAGAGTGTTTATTCTTTTGGCGAGCAATTTGGTAATTATTTTGTAGTCGAAATCCAACAAGCTTATGGGCCGGAAGGACGAGCAGGATATAGGGTCCTTATCTTTTTTGAGCAACACTGTAATGCGAGCTGTGTGCATCGAGTCTGAGAGAACTCAATTTTTGCAAAAATCCTCCAGCATTGGCATGAAAATAGGGCTAAGCTGGGGCCAAAAAGCTTTGTAGAACTCTCTGGGGAATCCATCTGGGCCTGGGGACTTATTAGGTGGCATGGAGGTAATTGCCTCCAGGATCTCCTCAGGAGTGAAGGGGGAGTTGAGATCTTCTCCGCCGGTCTCTGATAGTTTAGGTAGCGAGAATCCCTCTAGGAAGGAGTGGAGATCTGCCTCCGTATGTTTTCTTTCAGAGGTAAATAGTTTGCAGTAAAAATCATGAAAAGTTAAATTTATCTCTTTTGGGTCATATGTGACCCCGTTCTCTGCTGTTCGTATAGCCATGATTGTACGCTCTGACTGCTTTAAAAAAAAATGGTAAGCAAGCAAATCTACTCGGCCTATTGCTATACTCATGGTATTTCTGTTTAGTAAAGAAAACTATTTTTTTAATCTCCCGAGTATATTCCAAATTCAGTTTGGCTTTGGCTGCTTTTTAAGTTGACTCCAGGAGGTGCTGTCTGGGGATTGTTTATGTACTTTTTCACAGCGTTCCAGCTCCCTCTCAAGATCTAGCCTGTGTGCTTCCGTTGCTTTTTTCTTAGAGGAAGCATATGCAATTAGATGACCTCTTAGTGTGGCTTTAGCAGCGTCCCACATTGTGGCAGGAGAAACAGGAGAATCTTTGTTGTCTTGTGTGTAGTTGTCTATCCATGTAGTTACCAATGTATGGAACGCTTCGTTTGATAACATAGAGATGTTGAATTTCCAGCTCTTTGACCTCAGAATGTTTTTGCAGAGGTCAAAGCAGAGGTGGACAAAGGCGTGATCTGAATGTGCTATGGGTTCCGATTGTACACGTGGCTGAATTTATTAAACTCTTTGGGATAAAAATGTTATCTATACGGGAGTAGGTGTTATGGACATTAGACTAGTATGTATAGGCCATAGATGAGCTATTAGTCTCTCTCCAGATATCTATCAGTCCCATCTCTTTAGTAAGAGAGTTCAACATCTTTGCAGATCTAGGATTTGTAGTGGGGACTTGAGATGATTTGTCTAAGGTTGGGATGAGGGTACAATTAAAATCTCCAGCCACCACGCCAAAGGAAACACAATGCTCATTGAACAGGGTTATCATTTTTGACATGAAAGCAGGAGTATCTGTGTTAGGGGCGTATATGTTTAAGATGGTAATTGGTTGCCCATACAGTGACCCAGATATCAAAATAAATCTCCCGTCTGGATCAGATACGTTTTTGTCAATTATGAATGGAACATTGTTATGGATAAGTATGGCTGTACCTCTACTGTTTGATTTGAAAGATGAGAAATACACCTGTCCCACCCAAGCTCTGCGGAGTTGAGCATGTTCAGCATCACAGAGGTGTGTCTCTTGTAATAGCGCAATGTCTGCTTTTTCCTTTTTTAGAGCACATAGTATCTTTTTCCGTTTTATTGCATGACCTAGACCCTGGCAGTTCCATGTCAATAGATTTAAGGTACTAGTCATCGTCATCGAACAGTAATCGAACTTTAGTGCAAGTCATCTCTGGGTAAAGGTGGATAATAGTTACAGCTGCGTTCACATAAAAGGAAAATAAATGGTGTACATAAAATAACAATCTCTGAACATCCCAGCCGAGTTCCCAAACAACTGGACATATCCCGTTGGATCTATTACACCCACCCCCGCTCAGTCTCAATTCTGTGTTCCGAAAAAACAACAAACCGGGAACCGTTAGCAATGCACAACGTCTCCCCAGCAAAGAAACCCTCATCCTGTCCGCCCCGCGTTGAGTAAATGACAACGTAGCCCCCGTCCAGGCTACATTAAAAGAGGGAGAAAATAAAATCAATAGCCCAGCCTACATTTACCTCCCCCAAGGGACATAGGGAACCACAAGTAATAATAGCACAAAAAAAGGGAAATAAAAGTAGGCTGAAACGTTAGTAGGCCTAGGTTAGGCTATATAGCCTATCCCTCTCAGCTAAAGGAAAATAGATATAGATTAGACGGCTATAATGACATTTAGCGGGGCGGGTGGGTCTTTGGATGGCGGCTATATGTTGTCTTACCTCCTTTAGTAATAACAGTATTCGCATTTAGTCATTGGTCCATTTCTCATTGACCAGGATTGTCTTTCAAAAAACGTTTTGCCTCTTCGGGAGTATTGAAGTGTCGCAGGGCTCCTTGGTGAAGAATCCTGAGCTCGTTTGGGTATTTGAATCCTCTAAAGATGCCTCGGTCAATGGAGTATTTCTTCACCTTGTCAAACTCTCGCCACTTTCGGCGTATTCCAGTTGACAGGTCCTGGTGTAAAGTGAGTTTGGCATTTCCCACTGTGATGGTGTTGATTTTCACCGCCTGTAGGACTCGTTCCTTGTCGGTGCATCTCAGGAAGCGTATGGTGATTGGACACGGTGGTTGTCTGGCTGCTGGTGGGGGCCTCAGTGCTCGGTGAGCTCTCTCGAGTTCTATGGGCCTGTCGGTGGACAGGTGGAGCCACTCGGGAAGTTTGTCTTGCAGGAAGCGGATCAGTGGCATGTTTCCCTCTTCTTTTTCACCCAGATTTAATAGAACACAATTATTCCTTCGCCCCCTGTTTTCCAGGTCCTCTGTTTTCTCTTCCAGATGCTCCATTTTCTTTTTAGCATATGCTGTTGTTTCCATGGCGTCTCAGTAAGTTTTCCATGGATAGTATTCGCCCCTCTGCCTCGTCCAGGCGCCCAGCGTTGATGCTTATCTTGTTGTTGATGTCAGGCAAAGCATTTTCCAGGATTGTCACCTTGCCCCCTATCGCACTGAGCTGAGAGTTAATGGCATCTAATTTAATGTTGAGTTCTGTACTTTGGGATCTCAGCTCAGAAAGGATGTCTTCGACAGAGTGCGAGGTTGGCATTCGTTGGGCTTTGGGGGGGAACAGGTCCTCTTGCTCCTGGCTAATGGCGCTTGCTTTTTCTGAATTGGATTTTCCCTATCAGTTTCCCTAAAGTAACCTTTAGTTGAGAGTGTAATGTCTGAATTAACACCAAGTTGTTGGCCCCCCCCCCCCCCCTTAAAAGATTTAGATGCACTATTGTAAAGTGGTTGTTCCACTGGATATCATAAGGTGAATGCACCAATTTGTAAGTCGCTCTGGATAAGAGCGTCTGCTAAATGACTTTATTTATTTATTTTTTATTTCACCTTTATTTAACCAGGTAGGCAAGTTGAGAACAAGTTCTAATTTACAATTGCGACCTGGCCAAGATAAATCAAAGCAGTTCGACAACATACAACAACACAGAGTTACACATGGAGTAAACAACATACAGTCAATAATACAGTAGAAAAAAATAAGACTATATACAATGTGAGCAAATGATGTGAGATAAGGGAGGTAAAGGCAAAAAAATGCCATGGTGGCAAAGTAAATAAAGTATAGCAAGAAAAACACTGGAATGGTAGATTTGTAGTTTGAAGAAAGTTCAAAGTTCAAATATAAATAATATGGTGTTAAATATAAATAATATGGTGTTAAAGCTTAAATGTAATGTAAATCAAGTTGACATCAAGCGAATGTACTTTTTTAATTGCCGTTTGTAAAGCCATGTCCCCCGTCCTTGATTTTTCCTAAATAAGTATATATAACACACTGTTGTTGTTAGAATCTTAATATCACAAACACAATTTGTGTTATAAGCAATTTTAAGAGGACATTCCCCCCTGTCCCTCATTCACCGCCAGTCATTCACTGGCAGTCAGCCTACGCGGCAGATGATGGCCCCTCGAAACTACACCTAAACTATATACAAATTCATTTCACACATATAATAATAATAATAATCGAGTTAGCCTAAAGACAAGATTGACAATAGATTAAGAACCTTTTATTCATCAAATGTACACAAGGTCCAACTGCAATGTGACTTCTGCTTTATCCCAACCCCTCCGAAAGACACATACATATACAGGGGGCTGCCACACTGGGCGCCCATGGAGCAGCTGATGGGTGAGAATATTATCTATTGATAAATTGTATATTGAGAATCTGATTAACAGCGCAGCATGGAATTCAAAGTTTGGCGTTTTGTCACATGCACAAGTACAGTGAAATGCATAACTTTCAATCCCTGACCAACAGTGCAGTATTACATATAAAAATAGTATAATAAAAAAAACAAGCGAAACAAGAGAGGAAGCTATATACAGAGTCAGTGCCAGTACCAAATGTACAATGTGCAGGGATACTGGAGTATTTGAGGTTGATATGAACATGTAGGCAGGTATGGCAGCTGCATAAATGATGTGTTGGTGAGTGCGAGTGTGTGTGTGTGTGGGTGTTGGTTTGAGTGTGTGCAAGAGTGTCAATGTAGGCGTAAAAGGCAGATGGATATACAAGTTGTTGTTTTTTTAACCTTTCTTTAACTAGGCAAGTCAGTTAAGAACAAATTCTTATTTACAATGACGGCCAAACCCGGACGACGCTGGGCCAATTGTGCGCCACCCTATGGGACTCCCAATCACGGTCAGATGTGATACAGCTGGATTCGAACCAGGGACTGTAGTGATGCCTCTTGCACTGAGATGCAGTGCCTTAGACCGCTGCGCCACTCGGGAGCAGTATGGCAGGGCTGAAAAGTGCTGAAAAGTGACTGGTAGCAGGAATATATAAATACTTATGGTAATATACTGTCACGTTGGTATAAAGGGATCAGGAGACAGGCGGAGAAATAGGTAACAGGGGTTTTTATTTACCCAAATTACAGCATGCCATGTCAAGGCACGGGGACAAAGCCCAAACAAACACCTATACAAAACACAGGGTTGAGACCCAAACGAAAGAGCGAGGAGTACCTCGAATAAATACACAATCGACAAGACCATGGTGAACACTTATACAATTACTAATCAAGGAAATGGGGACCAGGTGTGCGTAATGACACAGTTCCGGAGGGATCCGTGACATATACTAATGGTAATATATTAATGTAAACAGGAGTAATAATGACCAGTAGCAGCATAAATGGATAAATACTTATGGTAATGGAAACCAATCATCAATGAACAGCAGCGTAGTGGTAGTAATACATCTTGACACAGAGGCAGGGGAAGGAATGCCAAAAAGTGACTTATTCAAATTCTCCTACAGAGTCACAAGCAGGTATGACGTTTTGATGTCTATATATGTATTATAGTATTAGAAAGAGCAGATTCTAAATCACATATCCTCGTTAAACAACTCTTAAAAATTACCCCTTGAGCTCGATTTCAAAATATAAAATTTTGGCTGATTTACTGCGATTCCATGGCAACACTCAAACCACAGTAATATATTTAAACTCAAAATATGCCATTCTGTTCTTTTGAAATGCATTTTCTTAAATTCATAATGTTCCTTAAAGCCCCCATGCAGTCTTTTTAATGTTCTTTTTTAATTAATGTCAATTAAATCACTATCTGTGTTCAAATACCCATACTAACATACTGTATGTGTACTTAATGAGTATATACTACATACTATTAGTTCATTTTAGTATACTCTAAACAAACGGTATCGTTTCAGTTGAGTACTAGTGCTTCTCCTGTCTACCGGAAGTTGGTGCTGTTGCTAGGCAACCTCTTGCTAGCTTGTTAGCATAACAAATGACTAGCGAGACATTTTACGATTTTGGGTGTGTTCGTAAATTCAATCTGGAGTGCCAGAGTGCACTCTGGGCGTTTGTAAATCCAGAGCATTGTCAGATTGTCTGTTCGTAAATTCAGAGCGCACACTGGACATTCTGGCCAAGGAGTAGGGTTGATCCAAGCGTTCAACTCCAATGGCAGTCAAGCACCGAAGCTAACGTTGGCTAGCTACTTCCAGACATGAGAGAACACCTCACTCTGACCTCACTACTTGCCCTAGCAGAGCTGGTTAGGCTGTTTTTATGTTATCCAGAGTGTTGGTGACTCGTTCCCTCGAGGCCAGGCTTTTGTAGTGTTAAGGCTTCCTCTCCCTTGGCTCCTAACAGAAACTGGAGGAGGCAGTGGCCACAGCGACTCTGGAGGAGCAGAGGAGAAAACAGACCCAGACTGACCTGCAGGACCGCTACAGAACGGACCTGGAGAGAGAGAAAATGGTAACCAACCACAAAGCTACACTCTAGCTCTGTTCCAGGAAGTGCATACTCACAATCACTGCAACAACGTATTGCTCAGCAAGACTTATCTCATGACTTTGAATCATTGCGTTTGATGAATAACAAAGTATTATTACTATTAGTATTACTATTACTCACAGTATGAGTAACAGTATTATTTATGGAGTTATCTGGGAAAATCTACACTAAACAGAATTGATTGTCATATGCACACCACATGCTACTTTGTACTGTGGTGGTGTGTGTGCACGTGTGTGTGTGTGCGTGCATTCATGTCTGTGTGTCCAGATTATCATATCAAACTGTGTGTCCATTGTCCCCTGTCAGGTTCGTCAGCAGATGGAGGAGCAGGTGGCCCAGAAGTCCAGTGAGTTGGAGCAGTACTTGCAACGTGTCAGGGAGCTGGAGGACATGTACCACCGCCTGGAGGATGCACTAGAGGACGAGAGACAGGCCAGGCAGGATGAGGAGACCATGCGCAAACTACAGACCAGGTTAGACGCAACACATACTTGACACACACTTGACACACTCATAGCCTTACACTGAGTGTACAAAACATTAGGAACACCTTTCTAATATTGAGTTGCTTCCCCTTTTGCCCTCATTTATCTAATTAACTAACTATGTTTAATTGTTATACAATTAAATTAATAATGTAACAATTAACTCATTAGGATCTGGGGCACCACGAGAGCGGTTCTTTAAAGAGTTACCATCTCCCGAATTAAACTCTAAAAGGTATTTACCTATCACATCTATAAACAGTCAACTTATTAATCATAACCTTGTATCATATCATCATTCTGAACAGTTGTAACCTCCTTGCATCTGCAAAAACCTAAGCCTTAATTATGATTCAGTACTACACAAATTGGTTTAATTATTTAATGACTAGCTAATTAAATGGGAACAGGATAAACACACACACACTCTGCACCGGTTATTGACTGGAGACGTAATACTCTGAAAACAGGTCTCTAGCGGAATGACAACAACATGGATGCTTGTTAAAGAAGAGATGGAGAGGGGGAGAGAGAGGGACAGAGACACTTAACATTGCCACATTCAGAAACTACTGTCACTTACAATAACCATATACTTTGCACAAGAACCGCTGCCCGCTTTCAGCAAGACATCATGAATGTATGTGAAATGCCTGGGTTCGCCGGGGATCTCTCGGTGAACGGTGCAGCCTTGGAAAGGGTGTTGTGCCTTTTCGCGGTACGCTTGTAAGGCTCTGATTGTCCGAAATAGTTTCAACAACTCTTCTACTGTTGTCCTTCTTCATAGTTGTCCGGTATCTGGTGACTTGTCGTGTACTCCTGAACAGAACTACAGAGTTGATTTTCCTTCCATTCACTCTTGAAGATAGGCTAGCCAGCCGTATCAATGGTTTCCCAGTGGGGTGATGAAAGTAGCGTAATACGATGGTTTGAGCAGAGTAATAGGATGGTCATACTTAAATTCGCTTTCGAAGATACTTTACTTAGGACAGCCAATCAGCCGTACCAGTGATTGTCCTGGAGGTGAGTTTATCGTCTCCACCTCCTGTTGAGATTCAAAGTTCAAACCATTTTAAACATGTAGTTGCCGCTTCACGTCTTTTCTGGTTCAATGTGTTTTTTTCTTAACCCATCATTTATACCTTTTGCCCGAAAGGGCTGGTTCCGGCTGGCTGGCACGCTCCCTGACCTCACTCTGGGGCGGTGATTACTCACTGTGCAAAGGTTTGGAAAACAATGATCTCTTATAACTTCTCAAATCACATCCCTCTCTATTCAAAAACACTTTAACCTGTTAGGGC
The DNA here is from genome assembly GCF_901001165.1 of Salmo trutta. NCBI lineage: Eukaryota > Metazoa > Chordata > Actinopteri > Salmoniformes > Salmonidae > Salmo > Salmo trutta. Next base: position 26,009,433 of record NC_042968.1, read on the forward strand.
TAGGGGGCAGTATTTACACGGCCGGATAAAAAACGTACCCGATTTAATCTGGTTGTTACTACTGCCCAGAAACTAGAATATGCATATAATTATTGGCTTTGGATAGAAAACACCCTAAAGTTTCTAACTGTTTGAATGGTGTCTGTGAGTATAACAGAACTCATATGGCAGGCAAAAACCTGAGAAGATTCTGTACAGGAAGTGCCCTCTCTGACCATTCCTTGGGCTTCTTGGCTCTGTTTATTGAAAACTTAGGATCTTTGCTGTAACGTGACACTGCCTACGGCTCCCATAGGCTCTCAGAACCCGGGAAAAAGCTGAATGATGTAATTCCAGCCCCTGGCTGAAAAACATTAGCGCCTTTGGTAAGTGGTCTATCAGAGGACAATCAGACTGAGGCGCGTGCACGAGGCGACCCCATGTTTTTATTTTCTCTCTCTTTGTACTAAAACACAGATTCCCGGTCAAAATATTAGCGCTTTTTTATGAGAAAAATGGCATAAAAATTGATTTTAAACAGCAGTTGACATGCTTCGAAGTACGGTAATGGAATATTTAGAATTTTTTTGTCACGAAATGCGTCGGGCGCGTCACCCTTATTTACCCTTCGGATAGTGTCTTGAACGCACGAACAAAACAGAGGATATTTGAACATAACTATGGATTATTTTGAACCAAACCAACATTTGTTATTGAAGTAGAAGTCCTGGGAGTGCATTCTGACGAAGAACAGCAAAGGTAATAACATTTTTCTTATAGTAAATCTGACTTTGGTGAGGGCTAAACTTGGTGGGTGTCTAAATAGCTAGCCCTGTGATGCCGGGCTATCTACTTAGAATATTGCAAAATGGGCTTTCACCGAAAAGCTATTTTAGAATCGGACATTGCGAGTGCATAGAGGAGTTCTGTATCTATAATTCTTAAAATAATTGTTATGTTTTTTGTGAACGTTTATCGTGAGTAATTTAGTAAATTCACCGGAAGTTTGCGGTGGGTATGCTAGTTCTGAACGTCACATGCTAATGTAAAAAGCTGGTTTTTGTTATAAATATGAACTTGATTGAACAAAACATGCATGTATTGTATAACATAATGTCCTAGGGGTGTCATCTAATGAAGATCATCAAAGGTTAGTGCTGCATTTAGCTGTGGTTTTGTTTTTGTGATATTATATGCTAGCTTGAAAAATGGGTGTCTGATTATTTCTGGCTGGGTACTCTGCTGACATAATCTAATGTTTTGCTTTCGTTGTAAAGCCTTTTTGAAATCGGACAGTGTGGTTAGATTAACGAGAGTCTTGTCTTTAAAATGGTGTAAAATAGTCATATGTTTGAGAAATTGAAGTAATAGCATTTCTAAGGTATTTGAATAACGCGCCACAGGATTCCACTGGCTGTTACGTAGGGGGGACGATTTCGTCCCACATATCCTAGAGAGGTTAATCATTTTCCATATTACATGCACAACCTATAGTATGGAAACTTTATCCATGTAGTGTGTATACTTTCCAAGTTACAGTATTTCCTTCATAACATTTTTAATGACATCACAAAATAATAAACAACATGACATTAGTGTTCTATAGATTGCCTCTGACAATTCCACACGTTCTACATTAGAAATATTGTTCCATTATTCACTTTTTAACGTGTTAGAGTTTCAGCCGTAAAAGGTCTGTTAAGACAAAGCACATTCCTTTGGTGAATTTGGAGAGTGCAAGCCTGGATCTTCTCCCTTGATTTACAACAGGACGTGAGTGTCAATCACCACTAGTTCTTTCCTCCCCCCTCTACGGGTGAAATGGGGTCTGATTGAAGTTATTCATTGCAAACCTGATCTGACCTGTTTGGATTCTTCTGGTCAGTCATGACAAAGAGATCCTAGCTTTCACCTGGATTCACCTGGTCAGTCTATGTCATGGAAAGAGCAGGTGTTCCTAATGTTTTGTACACTCAGTGTATGTGCACTGATTAAAGGTAGTACACTATATAGGGAAACGGGTGCCATGTGGTACACAACTTCACACAACACACACAGATGGAGTGTACATTATCGCGCAAAAACAGTTGTGTATCAGAAGCCTGTGTATAGATGTTAACATTCTCAGGCATCTGCACTCAACATTTCTTTGAGTGTCTGTCTGTGATTGGTTCATGTGGTGTGTCTGTTTCTGCATGTACCCAGGCTTCTGGAGGAGGAGTCAGCCAAGCGAGCAGAGCTGGAGCAGATCCACCTGCAGCAGCAGAGGGCCATCTCCCAGACCCAGGCTGAGAAGCAGGAGCTGGAGAGCGACCGGCTGGCCAAGGAGATGGCCCTGCAGGCAGCCATGCTGCAGCTGGAGAGTCTTGAGAGAGAGAGGCATGGAGCGCTGGAGCAGTACGAGGTCAGAGAACAACACCCTGTCTGTGTTTCAATATGGCTTTTAGTAGGAACCATGTCCCCTATTAACACTTCACTTAAAGTAAGGTGTTGCTGGGCCATTTCATAAACAAGATAAAAACAAATTTGTCAGGAAGAACTTCCTTTAGATCTATATGTCTGTGAGCAACTACTGGTCTTTATTCAGCTGAATATAGTGTTGAGTCAGTGGAAGGCTGCCTGACGTTTGAACCAGAAACAGTCCCTGGCCCCAAACTTGGCTTCTTCTCGAATTACTCCTCTGTCAACTGTTGACGCAACACAAAACCATCATACAGGTCTCTCCTTGCACTCTGCTGCCATCTAGTGGCGATATCACTGAGAACGGTCTCTACTTCAAGAACAACAGCATAACTTATTTATTACTTAAAGGGACTTGTACTTGCCATCATTGAGATATATGGATAAACTATGTGTGTGTGTTTGTGTTACAGGAGGTGAGAATGAAACTGGAGCAGGCAGCTAATAAGACCAAGAGCTGGAAGGACAAGGTGGCCAAGCATGAGGGACTGGTCCGTCTCATCCAGCCAGGTAAGTAATAATGAGAGAGGCCAACATCACCATAGTAGAATGTCCTCCACTGCATATTCATATACTGTTCTGTTCTCTTCTCCATACTCATATTACAATGCTATTGATGACTTTGTTCTATTGTTCTATTGTTTCAATACAGTCTGTGATGTTTTCTTTCTCCTTCTGTCTGTGAAGGCGATAAAGGACCACAGAGGATGACTAACTGGGGCCCAGCAGCCTTCACAGACACTGAGCTGGACCTGAGGAAGAAGTCCTGGCAGGAGAGGAAGAACCACAACCAGTCAGCCCAGTAGACTAGAGATGGTGCTTCTTACCTGATGGTCCAGACATCTTACTGTGATCGTGTAGCATCAGGATACTGTTGTCTTTAGTTGTTGAGAATTAACTAATGTGTACGGTTGCAAAATTCCTGAAACTTTCCAAAAATGTCCAGGATTTCCAAAAATCCTTATTGCTGGATTCTCGATTTCCAGCTTATTTTCTCCTAATTCTGGGAATCTTCTAACTGGGATATCTGGAATTTTGAAACCCTACTAATGTGCCAATGCTTTGACATTCCAAGTGTTTTGCCATTCTGTGGTCTGATAAGTCTTTAACCAGGAAAAAGAGCTGAAAATATTCAGTGAATAATATGTAAAACTTTTTTTTAAATAGAGTGTCATGCGAAAGTAATAAGATTAAAGTAATAAGATTAAAGTAATAAGATAAAAGTAATAAGATGTTTTATATTTAAAATGCGAACGCATAAGTAGCGCATCTTATAAAATATATTTAAAGACATTTCTTTATACTGTTTCTGTCTGTTTTAATGGATGAGGGATGTGAGAGTTATGTGTTAGAATAGGTGAGTAGTGAACGGGGGTAGGTTAGATATACTATATCCCCCCAAAAATGGCATGTATATATTGCTCTGGGTTGCATATGCTCAGCCTTGATTTATATATTTGATACATTTCATTCAAGTTTTTTTTTTTTTCCAATCTAACCATTTAAAATGTAATTTCCTGGTTTGCCTGTGGGAACTGTGGAAGCTTGAGTAATATTCCTATGAAATACTTGGCCGATGTCCTCTTGTGGTTTCATGAGTAAAAGTATCTGTTTACGGCTCTGCCGTAACTCACAGTAATGTTATACTGTGGTGGGCTGGGAGTTATTGTAGATACCTTTAACTGCTTGAGTCCATAGCTATAGTTCCCCTTGTGTTGTTGTAGTCAGGTGAAGTTAAATTTAACCAAAAATAGGCGAGTGTGAGCTGAGCTCTGTGCTTGTGTGTAATAATTAATATTGGTGCAGTGAGAACTCATGAGATCTGACTGCAGCGATGGAACTGCTGGGCTCTAGTGTTTCTCTGCGGACTCTGAGCTGGGTTCTATTCTCTCTGGGGGAACCAGGACCCTGGACTGGGATCCATTCTCTCTCTTGGGGCCCTAGGTCCTGCTTAACTCCACTCTCGCTCTGCACCACATCTCAGCCAAGTACTGCAGATTGCTGTAATGGATGTTCTGCAGGGCTTCAAAGAGCTGGCCTGGCCATCTGTCTGTCTGTCTGAATCTGTCCTGGCAGGCTGATGTCCATCTCTCTCTCTCTCTCTCTCTCTCTCTCTTTCTCTCTCTCTCTCTCTCTCTCTCTCTCTCTCTCTCTCTCTCTCTCTCTTTCTCTTTCTCTCTCTTTCTCTCTCTCTTTCTCTCTCTTTCTCTGAGCCAGCCTGACCAAACCACCCCAACCATGTGAGACTGATAGTGACATCCCCCCTCATTCATAAACCTGTGGTTTTCATTACAGTAACGTCCTACTTTGTGTCATGTTGAAACAAATACAATCTTATTTTCTTTTTTTGGGAGGCCAAATCCTGCTTTTGATTTGCTAAGTCGTGTGTGTGTGCGAGTATGTTCTCTTCGCATCTGGAGCTCACTACTGTAGGTCTAGGTCTTTTAGACCTTGTAGAAGAACAGTCAGTCGGTACTAAGTCTGTGCAGACTGCTACCAGCCCTTTTCCTTTATGAGAGCTCGGACAAACAATTATGATGATTAATAAATGCTACAGCACGGACAGACCCGCTTTCACACCACCTCACACCCGGACCAGCGCTCTCGTCCACCCTGCTCGGGTTGCACAGTGCGCTGACTTCACAGAGCAGTCCGGTCAGAGGGCTCGGCCTGGGAGGCTGCAGATCAAAGCCATGTCGATAGGAGGAGACAGGAGGTCCCGTGTGGCTCAGTTTGTAGAGCATGGTGTTTGCAATGCCAGGGTTGTGGGTTCCATTCCCATGGGGGACCAGTACGGGGAAGAAAAAAAATGATGAAATGTATGCATTCACTACTGTAAGTCGCTCTGGATAAGAGCGTCTGCTAAATGACTAAAATGTAAATGTAAGGAGACCTGGCTGCTTGGAGTGTGGAACCACAGGCCTGTCTGTCGGGATGGAGAAACACGCCAAGTAAACATCACAACAACCCCATCACACTGTCACAACAGCCATGCTGCAGCATGATACACAAAGTAAATCATTTTCATAAAACATGATTTCTCCCTTTAGGAGTATTTTTCTCTTCAGGAAAGACTCAAGGATTAAACATCTTAGTATAGTATAACTAAGCCCTTTGAATAACAGAAATACAAGTAAGCATAGCTGAAGCAACACAATCCATCAAAGACTCCCAGACAGAATTGTTCCAGACCAACCCAGTTCAGAGTGCCTCTCTCCATGTAAACAAAGAGCTGGGTAGGCTTAAACAAAAACACATGAGACATATGTGATTCTATTGTAGTTATCTCTCTTGTTGCTCCAGTAATTGGGCATTCCAGCCTTTTTTCTGTGCTGAATATATATTTTTCCGTTCAACTGTTTTATTTAATCGTGGAGAAATCTGCTGTTTTGCAGGGATGTGAAGTGACTTCCATCCTCACTAACAGACCTAAGACTCTGAGACCTGAGAACACCAGGCTCCACACCTCACCTACAGTCTACCAGTAGAAGGTTGGTTGAGGTTTGAAAATAACCACTTTGACTCATACTGCATTTACATTTTAGACATTTAGCAGACGCTCTTATCCAAAGCCACGTACAGTTAGGCGTTACTCTCTGTCAAATGAAATACATGTTTTGCCTTTGACGAGGAGAATTATATGAGTTGAGAATGAGGCTTTTGAGAACTGTTAAAGGAGGAATTTTAACAGGAATGACTTCAAATCCTGGAAGGTTGTTTCTTGGTGTCCTGGATTGTCCTGAGTAACACTGTCAATAAGGGTGTCTGCCAACTCTTAAGCCACAACCCTCAACACTGAGCATTCTATCCACCACTTCCTGTTTACCAGCTCTGACAAATGGCCCAGTGCCACTCCTCCTCCCTCTCTTCTACTTCCCTTTCTCTCCTCCTCTTCTTTTTTCCTCTCCTCCTCCCCAATAACTTAGTCTCTCTCCTCTGCCACCCATTGTCCTCCTCCTTCTCCTCCCCTCTCACACTGCCTCCTCATCCCCCCTTCCCTCTTTCCCTTCTCTCCTCCTCCACCACAAGAAGTTCATTAGTCTCTCTATCTCCAGTTCTCTCCTTCCTCTCCATTTTCCTCAATGAAAGAACCACAAATAAGGTGGTTGAGGGTTTTCAATCTGCATCTTGCCCTGAGACAATTACCCCTGTGTGAAAAGTCACTAATTGACTCAGATCATTCTTGTGACATAACAGGAAGGGGAGTGAAGACCGGTGATGAGCAGGTACACGAGGTGTGGGAACGGTTGAATTAAACTGTTAATTACATTTATGCTGCATCAACTTTAAAGGAAACTGTTTGTAAAGAGTGTGACTTACATACACGTGGCCACCCATATGGGCTAGCCAGGGCCAGCCCTAGCCTTTTGGGGGCCTTAAGCAAGATTTGGTTTGCTCCCCCCCACCCCACACACCTTGCAGGCAACACATTTTGGTGGCGGAGAGAAATTTGCAGTTTAAAGTACATTTCCTGCAACTCCTCACATTTTTCCATGGGGTGTAGAGAAAATGTTGCTGTTTTAAAGCACATTTTCTACACATTTTGCCATGACTTATGCCATGTTCATATAATATCTGAGTGAAAGTCAGTAATACAATCAATTGGGGCTCCCTGGAAGTCAGGACTGTGTCTCTCAGATGGCTGGGGGGGATTCCGTCCGGAAGTTGAAGATTTTTGTGTTTTTCAAACACCGAAACTGTCACACCCTGATCTGTTTCACCTGTCTTGTGCTTATCTCCACCCCCTCCAGGTGTCGCCCATTTCCCCATTATTACCTGTGCATTTATACCTGTGTTTTCTGTTGCCTGTTCGTCTTGTCTCATCAAGCCTACCAATGTGTTTCTCCCTATACCTTGGTTTTGTAGTTTTGACTGCTCTTCCTGCCCTGAGCCTGCCTGCCCTGAGCCTGCCTGCCTGCCTGCCTGCCTGCCTGCCTGCCTTTCTGTACCTTTCTGACTCTGCCCTGGATTACTGATCTCTGCCTGCTTTTCAAGCCTACCAGTGTGTTTCTCCCTAGCCCCTGTTTTTGTAGTTTTGACCACTCTGCCTGTCCTGACCCTGAGCCTGCCTGCCGTTTTGTACCTTTCTGACTCTGCCCTGGATTACCGATCTCTGCCTGCTCTTGACCTGTTGTCTGCCTGCCCCCTGTTTTGTTAAACATCTGTGATTCGAACTGTCTGCATCTGGGTCTTATCCTGAATTCTGATAGAAACAGCTTTTTCCTGCAATCTAGAGCCATAATCATTACGCTTAATTATATGTAAATGTGTATATTTTCTGCAAATCTGAACATCTTGAGCTTTTTGTGTTCTCCTGACTGGTGGTTGATTTTTAAAAACAAAATATGCTTCTCTGCATTGCTGCTAAAATCTAGGTAAAAGATTGAAAAGGAGTCTTGTTCAGTAAATGTAGTAATTGCTTGCTTTTCGAAAGTCTACCAACCTTGCAAGCAGGCTTGTCAGCTAAGATAGTTAGACATTAAACAAGCTAGCTACCCTAACTTGATTGAAATCCTGAAATTGCTTCTTGGTCCAGGTAGCTGAGGTTGGGAGCCTATCTGGGATAGCTAAAGCAAACTTAATAAAATTGCTGGCTAGCTAGTAGTATTACAGAGAAACAACAAATTAAACATTTTTTTAACAGGACAAGTATGAGGGCACATGTGCTCACTATGGGCATGATGCCTCTGCTGGTTCTCATCACTCTTCATCAGTGTCATCACCCTGCCTTCTGGCTGATAAGAGCCAGACCAGGTTCTGTGCTTCTGCTGTGGTTCTCCTCTCCCAGCATGTTGCTGTGTCCTGCACATGTACCAGATGTAGTATCACTAGCTGGTTAGCCAAGCGTACAAGTACTGTTGCCCTTGCTAAACCAAGACCATAGTTACCACACACAGGAATGATTGTATCCCATAACGACCATTATAGACTCTCAGTTCTGTGTGTCTCTGGCACTGACTCCTTTTGCAAGCACTCCAAAGCCTCTCTTCTGAGAAAAGCCTCTCTTCAACTCTCCCAGTGCGTCACTTCAGCTTTGTTCCCATGCCAGACAAAATAAATAAATGAGACCAAACACAGAGAGTAAACATATGAGAGTCATATTATGTGACAGTGATGTCGTTAGGGGGCAGAGATCCAGCCCAGAATGTGATGCACAGCCAGCCAGCAAAGGCTGGTTTAACAGGAAGAGAGCAATGACCATAGGAGGAGAGGGGAAGAGAGATTGTGAGCCTTGACGCTGGGGAGCTGCCATCAGAGCTTGTTCTGGTGTCCTAAGGGACACAGCTCATATCAAACCCTTGTCCCCTATCTCCTCCACACTCAGGGTGGTGTTCACTGTGTCTGGGACCTGCTCTGGGACCAGACCACACAGACTAGAGATTTCCACATGCACTGCCTGGAGGAGAGCAGAATACCACACAGCCGGCTGTCATAAGGGAAACTAAACATGGTTGTTTATGTGAGCCCAAGCTGCAGTACATTCTAACTCCAACTCCACATGTGGGAATGACATCTCTGACAGAGCCATGCCAGATCTTTTGTTTGTCTTCTCCCTGATCTTCGTTCCTGATTTTCGCAAAACATGTCATTTCAGACCAGAGGGTATTTGTTCTTAATCTGGATCTTTCAAAGCGGTACTGTGATCAGTCATACACTGGAGTGGACTGTGATCAGTCATACACTGGAGTGGACTGTAATCAGTCATACACTGGAGTGGACTTTGATCAGTCATACACTGGAGTGGACTGTGATCAGTCATACACTGGAGTGGACTGTGATCAGTCATACACTGGAGTGGACTGTGATCAGTCATACACTGGAGTGGACTGTGATCAGTCATACACTGGAGTGGACTGTGATCAGTCATACACTGGAGTGGAGAAAGACGAACCTGTCATGTCTCAGGTAATGTCCTTCTACATCAACAGTTCTCACTGCTGAGACTTGAATGCTTCAGCACGCCCTACAACTCAACCACACACACAGAACCCACAGTCATTGAGAAAACCATATTGTGGAATCCCAAGTAATTTGGTCCCATGCTAATGTGGTTTAATGCTTAAAGTGCAGGACTATTAGCCAGATAGTTCAAAACTAACGACAACCCCCATTGTGATATAGCTTCTTATACACTGCCACTGCTTCCACAATCAAGACCTACTCAAATTCCAAATGGGTATTTTACAAGAATGAAATAATAAAACCAAACATTTACACAGAGGGATTTTAGGCCTCCTTTCTGAGGGGGTTTCGCTCACTGTCACCATCTGCTTCTGCTTACCAGTACATTTACAGTTTAAAACAAACGCTTCTCACCCATTTCAAGATTACCTCCTCGTCCTATATAATACGTCTGCTGTTAAAGACTGTAGGATTTATTTGTAGCCTGCGGTCCAATTTGTTTGGTATCACTGAGCACATAACTAAGTCAAGGCCTCTACGCCCCTTTCAGACCTTCAACACATGACTTGTAGGCCACTGAGGCCCTTAGTAGCTACATAAATGAACTTTATTGACCACAGATTTCTCTGGTTCAACAACGTTAGGAGCACAGAGGGTATATCTGATAGGCTGAGCTGGTATCGCAGAGGGAAAGGTAGCTGCAGGGCTTGTTTGATTAAGGTATTTTGATAATGTCAACATTGATCACAGAGCTAGAGTGGTTGATTGTCTGTATATGTGCTTCCTGTTGCAACAAGAGAGAAAGAGAGAGGGGGAGCAGAGATTGTATGATATATCTGATTAGGCTATGGTCATGTGGAGAAGGACGCTCCCTGCTCCTCTCCTTCATTGAATTAAAGCGGAACGAGCAGGACTTGGCTTCAGGCCAGCCGCTAAACTGCCTCTGTCTCAGGGAGAGAAATTGCACCACACACACTTCCATTCCCTCTGGGACTATGTCACCTCCAAACTGAACTACTTGCTTTAATGCAAATGACATGATGAATTCTCTCCTTCTCTGTCATAGTGTGTGTTCCACTACTTCAAGTCCTGCTCCGCCACCACCACCACCCCTGTGACTATGGGAATGTTTGTCCCAGCTCAGCTGCAGTAGGTACAGCACATCACACTGAGGTCTGATTAATTGACAAGAGGTTCACATGATCTTTTCAGAGGTACTTAATTCACAGCTCCACCAGGGACATAGGCCAGAAGTAGTTTGAAGGGAGGGGGGGTTTCAGTATTGCCTCCCTGCCTTTTGTCTGCTCTCGCTTTGCTCTTTAAACTCGGGGAAATAATTTTTCAGATCTGGTTTAAATTACTTGCTGTTTTTTTCTGTCTTATCTATAGTGTCTGAGCAATGTGTCCCATCATACTGCACGTCTCAATATCCACACGACCACACTACTTAGAAGGAATGCCCAATACATTCTAAGTGGTTTGCTAGTGTGGACATAAGAACGTAGTTTACTCCATCCCCATACTCCTGGTTTAGTGCTCCACAGCCGCTCTCTATAGTAACCAGTGAGTTACTGTAAGTGTGTGAAGTCAGTGGCTGGTCCATCTCCAATTCTGAGGCTCTCTCTCCCACTCTGAGGTAGGAACCAGAGGAGAAGTAGAGAACAGTAATCTCCTGGTCCGTCCCTGGGGGTCACGGCCGTGTCGAGAGGCATTCCAGACATAGCCGCCTCACTGCTCGATTAAACCCCACTGATCACTGCACACATACAAAGTGAAACCTCAGCACCAACCAGCCAACCGGCCAGGCAGTCAGCCAGGTCACAGTGCTACTGTACTGTAGGTTCAGCACCAGTCCCTCTCCCAGTCTCCCTCTCAAGTCTCCCTACTCTTCTCTGAGTCGCTTGTTTTAATCACCTCATTTAATTTGATGTGTAGTCCACTCCCAGCTCTTAACCACTTCCAGTCTATTACAGTATGTGTATTCTCTACATCCTGCTGCCTGGGCCTGAGTGTAGGATCGACCATGATCCACACCAGCAGATGGCCAGGCAGGGTGCTTGGGTTCCAGATGAGGTCTTAATCGTGTCAAAGCTCTTCCACCGCCTGCTGGGAGGCTCGGCTCTGTTCTATTCTGTCTCTGGGCTGGCTGCTGGCTGCACCTGTGGGAGCAGGGGAACTGTCCTCTCCAGCCTCCTCAAAAGTTGAAAGCCTCCAACATCTAATAAATCAGAGGAACATGGAGGTACATGGCGTGCACACACAAACACACACACACAAACACACAGAGGGAGAGAGCTGGTGGACCCAGTCGTACCAAAGTGGTGGTATGGTGTGGGTAATCTAAGTGAACCATTAGACCCTCTCTCTTTTATTATAGCCTGGACATTTCTGGATGATAACCACATCCAGATCACAGTGTACCCAAAACCGTAACAGGGACCAACAGCAGAGTGACTTAGTGTCATCCCTCTTCTAGTACGCCAAGAACAACATGCATTTCATCACATGAACAGGTTTTTGGCTGCATGGAAATGAGCTTAGGACCCCTATCAAACTCCATACACGTGCAGAGGAGACGTGTCAATAAATCACTGTTAGGAGCAAAGGCCTGGAGACACAGCTGGGAGTCATGGGGCTGAAAAACAGCACGACGAGGGAGGAAAAGTCTGTAAATCGGTAAATTGTACTAAAGAAATCAGTTCCACTGACATTATTAGAAACAGAAAATCAACACGATTAGGAATCCGAGTTTTTGCAGTTTTTTGAATTTCATTAAACAACTGGAGTTGATGCCTCTGATCTTTTCCCAGTGCTGTAAAGCAGGGTTTCCCAAACTCAGTCTGGGGCCACCCCATGGTGCACGTTTTGGTTTTTGCCCTAGTATTACACAGCTGATTCAAATAATCAAAGCTTGAGGATGAGTTGGTTATTTGAATCAGCTGTGTAGTGCTATGACAAAAAATCTAAATGTGCACCGAAGGGGTCCCTTACGACTGAGTTTGGAAAACCCTGCTGTAAAGGACGCATGTGAAATAAAGAACGTATGGTCCCTCAACCTCAGGTCATAAATGTAACAATGAGGCCCAATAAAGGACAATGTAAAAATCTGATGTCAGCTCAGTTTGAGAGGTTGGGACATTCTTACTGCTTCTGTACAGTGCAGACAGACAGTCTTATAAAATACACATTTCTCTGAAAACAAAAGAAAAACGTTTGTCCGAAGTTTGACCAGTTAATTTTTTTTTTTGCCAATGCCTACAACTAATCGGCCATTAGTTTACATAAGGAACTCTTAATATGTGAGAAAGCATATTTCAATGATTTATTTATAACATCCAGATGTGATAAATCACCTCTGATATTGTGTCGGATCTGTCAGGCGTTTACTGCTGTAATGGAGGCATGAGAAAACTATCTTCCAAGGTTTCTAAGGTGACACTGACACAATACAAATAGACAAGCAGACTGCTATGTGTTACTGCAACCAATAGAAGACAAACGGGGGGACCAGCCTCCAGCCCAGGCCCTGCTTGCTTCACACATCTCAACTGCTGTTTTTCCTCCCATGACAATTCTGGATGGAGCTGTTGCTACAGCTGTGTATAAATGGCAGAAACAAGTATACATCAAATATATGAGTGAAATAGCTGTCTAAAGTGAATGTGGAAAGAGGTTTCCTTTTTTTCCATGGCCATCTCAATAATATGATGTATTTCCCCACTTGATCCAGAGAGGGTGTTTGTCAGTGTTCTTTTTCTGGTGATGTGGAACCATGGACTAGAGGACCAGGGAAGACATACATTCCTTACAACAGTCAGAGAACCATTACTAAAGAAACAGAGGGTCTAGCTGGGATATTGTCAAAGTATTAACTCTTACTGCCAACAGTTGTCACGGTTGTCGTAAGGACGGGACCAAGGTGCAGCGTGTGTAGAGTTCCACATCTTTATTCTGAAGTGAAACTTAAAGCAAAAACAAATAAATCAAATAAGCGAACAACTAAACGTGACAACGTGGTGCACAGGCACAAAACAATATCCCACAAACACAGGTGGGAAAAATAGCTACTTAAATATGATCCCCAATTAGAGACAACGATTACCAGCTGCCTCTAATTGGGAATCATACAAAACACCAACATAGAAAATATAAATTAGAACACAACATAGAAATATTAAACTAGACTACCCCCTAGTCACACCCTGACCTACTACACCATAGAGAAACAAGGGCTCTCTATGGTCAGACAAGACCCCCCCCCCCCAAAGGTGTGGACTCTAGCCGCAAAACCTGAAACCAAATGGGGGGGTTAGGGGGGACTAGTGTCGGTGGCGACTCCGGTGCGGGTCGTAGCCCCCCCCCCCCAGACCCCGGATCCGACCATGGCACCGGGCTGAACGCCATGCCTGGACTAGGCACCGGCACAGAAGAAGGCTCCGGCCATGGAGCGGGACTGGACGCCGTGCCTGGACTGACCACCGGCACAGAAGAAGACTCTGGCCTTGGAGCTGGACTGGACACCGTGCTTGAACTGGGCATCGGTGCAGGGAAAGGCTCCGGCCATGGAGCTGTAGGTTCCGGACCGTTGACCGTTGCAGGAGGCTCCGGACCGGGGACCGTCGCAGGAGGCTCCGGACCGGGGAGGCGCACTGGAGGCCTGATGCGTGGATCCGGCACAGGTGGTACCAGACTGGGGCCACGCACTTCAGGGCGAGTGCGGGGAGCAGGCACAGGACGTACCGGACTGGGGAGCCGCACTGGAAGCCTGATGCGTGGGGTCGGCACAGGTTGCACCGGACTGGTGACATGCTCTTCAGGGCGAGTGCGAGGAGCGGGCACAAGACGTACCGGACTGGGGAGGCGCACTGGAGGCCTGATGCGTGGGTCCGGCACAGGTTCCACCGGATTGGTGACCGGATCCTCTGGTCGGATGTTGAGCAGAACACACTTGCACAACATCTCTCTCATCTCTCCCCATGTGGTCCCTGGCTCTTCCTTCTGCTCAGCCGCCAGCTCCATGTGCCTCCCCCCAAAAAATTATTGGGGTTTCTGTGGCTGTGGTCTGACGACACGCTCCTCCAGAGTTTGCCATTCGGGCTCTGGCACTCTCCTCAGCTCGACCGGCCACCCCTTGTGCCCCCCCAAAAAAATTATTGGGGTTGTCCTTGGGCTTTCTGTGGCCGTGAATCCCAGCGTTGTCACCTTCCACCATCATTACCTTCCGTCTGCCACCAAGGAAGGGTCTCGCATCCACCCATCACTTCTTCCCATGTCCAAAACTCCTTCACCTGGTGAACACGCTGCTTGATCCTGTTTTGGTGGGATATTCTGTCACGGTTGTTGTAAGAACGGGACCAAGGCGCAGCGTGTGTAGAGTTCCACATCTTTATTCCAAAGTGAAACTTCAAGCAAAAACAAATAAATCAAGTAAACAAACAACTAAACGTGACTATGTGGTGCACAGGCACAAACACAAAACAATATCCCACAAACACAGGTGGGAAAAATAGCTACTTAAATATGATCCCCAATTAGAGACAACGATTACCTCTAATTGGGAATCATACAAAACACCAACATAGAAAATATAAACTAGAACACAACATAGAAATATTAAACTAGACTACCCCCTAGTCACACCCTGACCTACTACACCATAGAGAAACAAGGGCTCTCTATGGTCAGGGCGTGACAACAGTACATTTCAGGACTGAACTGTTTCACCTAGAAAATATGACAGTAACTAAAAACACTGCTGTGTGCAGTATGTGGCCCCAGCCTGCAATGGAAAACACATTTATACTGGTTTCAATATATGCAGATAGGCAAACACCAAATAAAACCCAAAACCAAAGTAAACCAAGAGAGGAGCTCCATTCCGTGGGAACATGAGTAAGCATGGGCTCTGTGGTCGTTATAATGAACTAGAAACTGGAGTTTCTACCATCACTTTCTCTGCGGTTCTTTAATAATGCTTTTTATATATTTTATACATTTATTTGATTCTAGTGGGAACGTAACAAAAGGAGACTAGAGAAGCAGTTTCATTCAGTGCGTTAGGCAAGTGGGAGTGGAGTCTGAAGGACAGATTCGTTTATGTTGAATAAAACCATCTGTTGCAATTGACTGGTGGCCAACAAATCCACTAGAGGAAAAGATACAGAGAGGCTGGACAGAAGTCAACTGAACACAGCATTACATAACATCGCCACTGACACTGACTGACCATTGGCACTTTAGGCTGACCACTGGGGTGACTGGTGGTCTGCTTTGCCCTGTCAGTGTGGTAAGCATAACCCTTACCCTCTTTAGAGATAGAGCTCAACTGTGCAAGTCACTCTCCTTGCAAACTGTCCAGATTCCAGAACAATCCTAGCACTGCAGCACAAAAAAATGAAGAAGCACAAAATGTTTAATTTTCCCTCATGCAGACAAATACGGTAATATTGCATTGCATCACCTAAATTATTTGTCAAGGGAATATCAACAGTTGATGATTTACTTAATGAGCAATCAAATTTGTCTACTAGTCATTTAAATGTGTGATTATATCATATTCTGCTCACTGAATCTGAAAATAATAAAGTAGCTTGTGTTGTGTAAACATATTAAAGATGTCCCCTACACGGTTCCGTCAGTGACAACAGCTTCTGGTTTTAGGAAGATAGAATTTAAAGCAATAAAATCTAATTAGTGAAACAGTGGCAGCTTTAGGGACTGAGCAACTGAAGAGTTATCCTGTTCATTCAGCTTTGATTTAGAATTACAAAAATATTTTACAAATACAGGCTTGTATTTTTCACAATTATGATTCAAAAAATATGTTTTTAAGACTTTATTGGACTTCATATTACTTCAGTATGCCAATAGTGCATATGACATGCACATGAACATTAGTAGAAAGACAAAACAATAATCTTCTCGACATTGATTAAAGAGTGGGCCTATATTAACAATTTATGGCGTGAATTTAAACGGAAAAGTTCATTTCAGCAATCAGTAAATGTGTTATGCTACAGCTTGTCCTTGATGAAAGAGAGGGTGAGAGGAGAATAGGAAATAATCAGTCAAACGATTTCCTCTAAATTGGTTCGGCTCTTTACATTGAAAATTGACCTCTTCCCCCACATATGTATTTCCTAAATCAAATGAAATGAATACACTAATGTGTAGGGAGGAGAGGATGAGAGAAAGACGCATGTGGAATTAGAGAAATTATTCTGGTTGAGAGTTCGCTCGTCAAGAGGACGACAGAGGTATTTTCTACTGTGTCTTAAATGTTTCCTTTTCGTCAAAGTCAGTTTCTTAAAAACAGGAATACAGGAATGTTATTCCGCTGGGGATTAGTGAGAGGAATCGCGCTCATAACGGCGCATGTCTATAAACCCGTCCAGAATCGCTCTAGGGGGGTCTGATTCAGAGCGCAACAGTTGCGACAGGACTCCGACGCACTACAGTACCGCGATGAAGTTTTGAGTGCAGGAATTAATGTGCAGCGTCTCACGTGTTTGACCTCTGAGTATAATTATAATTTATGTTAGCTTTAAATCAGTACATGTGCGACATTGATAAATTAAAACATATAGCTGTTTTGCAGAAGTGCAGCGTCTTTGTTCTCGAGGCATCAAGAAAATATAAACAAGGCTGTCACGGACCTCGCCAGGGACATGGGCCAGCTTTGCGCTGCAACACTCTTACCATTTGGTGCCATCTGCGTTGTTTTTATTTGGGATTGTGGTGCCAGTTCTTTAATAAAAACAAGATTTGCAGTGCTCACTTCAGGGTAAGTTGATAGTCCGCGCATTTGTGAGGGAACGTTGTAGATATCAGTCTGTTATTTCCTATCAGAAAAAGAAATAAAATATACACTTCATCAAAGTTTAAGAGAATGAAGGATTGGTAGGGAATTAATAAAACTGTCCGGTAACTTGCTATCCGGTTGGACATGGTGATGAATGTGCGATTTACACTGAAAAGTAGCTGAATTTAATATTTATGTGTGATGTGTGAGAGACAATAAAAACAATACTTTTCGACAATCAGTCAAAGAAAGACCACCACGTTGCTCCAATCATCAAGCCCACCTACCCAATGATCCGTGCGTCCGCAAGTAAAAGGCGGTTGTGATGTGATTGGAATAGTGAATGAGATCACCTAAATACAGAGGAGTAGTTATCGGAATCACTCAGTTGCATGCCAACTGTAAATTCTGCCCATAACGTGACATAGGTTATTAAGGTGCGCATAGAGAGGTCTGGACCAGGGAGAGGGAGTTCATAGCCTACATACAATAGTTTGAATGAAGTGGGCAAAGTATAGACCAGAAGAATTTTGAAGCATCTAATTTTACTCAGAAATTATCATTGAATTCCGTGCTATTACCTCTTAGTTCAGCATTCCAGTTGTAAACGATTTCATGATATTATTATTTCAGTTTCTTTTTCCAAGAAAATGATAGACATCTGTATTTTCAAACGAGTTATTGTGTTTCTTAATCCTGGTCCTGGCGACCCAGGGGGGGTGCACATTTTTGTTTTTGCATTAGCACTGCACACCTGCTTTAAATCATGCAAAGCATGATGATAAATGCACCTCTTTGCAGGGTTATTAAACAAACGTTTTTCTTACAAAGACTGCAATCATGTGCTGGCCACTGCATGGCACAATCAGTTTTCTTTATTACTTTCATTTTGAAATATTCTTACTGCTTCACATACAATAGTTGCTGCCATAGAATTGTGATTATGTATTGTAGCATGATGTACTACAGTAGCCATAATTCTTGGGAACTCTGGCTGCTTTGAAAGGGAATTTCCACTATGAAATAACTTCCCATTTAATTGAGTGACTTTCTCTTTAATACCACTCCTATTACTATAGTAACACCATTGTTCCCATTACACTTATCTCTCTTGTCTCCTTTCTCGTGGCTTTGTAAAGGGAGGAGTGTCCGGAAAACAAGGTAGTGACAGTGGAGTACCCCTGTATTACAGCAAGGGGCACGGATGGCACCTGTCTCAGGTAAGTGTCCCATCCTTTAAAAAGAAAAGGAGAGCCGCACACTTCAGGACAGGCTTTCCCAAACTCAGTCCTCTGGACCCCCCTGGATGCACATTTTGGTTTTTGGCTCAGCACTACACAGCTGATTCAAATAATCAACTAATCATCCAGCTTTGCTAATTTGAATCAGCTGTGTAGTGTTATGGCAAAAACCAAAACGTGCACCCCTTGGGGTCCCGAGGACCACGTTTGGGGAACGCTGCTCTAGGAGCTCAGATGCAATAATTTAATAGCAACATTTCGACAGCCAAGCTGTCTTATCAGGGTTTAATGATGAACACTGCGGGTCACTAATTGATATAGTTTCAAAGGACACACACAGGTGTCTGTAATCATGGCTGGGTGTGGCATGATTTCATTCAAAAGCATGAATGGATAACATACGATCATAGATACAATTAGGCTACATCATATAGGCCTACAAATACTTTATTTACAATGGATAACAAAAACACAATCACAGGAATGGCTTCAGATCAAACTCTATGTTGAGACTGAAGGGAGCTAGGGCCTTTAAATCAAAGATCCAGACGGCCCCTCGTTTTAACAATAAATTGTCAAGGTCACCCCCTCTCCTAGGGAGGGTGATGTGTTCGATGTCGATATAGCGAAGGGACGAAAAAGGGTGGTTCGTTTGGAAAAATGTCCCATCCATCATCTTCACAACCATCCACCATACGGAATGTCCTTAGAATCGCACCACTCTACCAATATCCTCTGTGTCAATATCACACACACACACACACACACACACACACACACACACACACACACACACACACACACACACACACACACACACACACACACACACACACACACACACACACACACACACATACACATACACACACACACACACACGAGAAACCCCCAGTCTGCAGGTCTGGTTTAAGTCAGAAGCATATGATCTGTGTTCTGTCAAGGTTATAGCACAGCAATAGAAGTTGTCTCATTTGATTCTTGGCTCCAGACGAGATGGTGGAGTTTTAGCTAGTTTTCTAGTTTTTCCTGCCATGTCTCCCAGGGAAGTATGGTAAGGACTGCCCCAGGCTGTGAAATATCCTTTAGATGATAGCCATGCATGAAAATGATTCTGTCTGGTCTGCCTAACCGTGCAAGCAGAGTGAGTCAACCATATAGCTCAGTGAGTCCTGGCAGTCTGCAGGCTTTCCCATGTCTCCACCTCTGTGGTTGGGGTTAGCACAATTACACTGGGTTGTTATGGTGTCGGGCAGCAAACCCACACAGCCACTGAGACGCATTTTTCCTCCTGTCCACGGTGGTTGGTTCTCTCTCTCTCTCTCTCTCTCTCTCTCTCTCTCTCTCTCTCTCTCTCTCTCTCTCTCTCTCTCTCTCTCTCTCTCTCTCTCTCTCTCTCTCTCTCTCTCTCTCTCTCTCTCTCTCTCTCTCTCTCTCTCTCTCTCTCTCTCTCTCTCTCTCTCTCTCTCTCTCTCTCTCTCTCTCTCTCTCTCTCTCTCTCTCTCTCTCTCTCTCTCTCTCTCTCTCTCTCTCTCTCTCTCTCTCTCTCTCTCCTCTCTCTCTCTCTCTCTCTCTCTCTCTCTCTCTCTCTCTCTCTCTCTATCTCTTCTCTCTATCTCTCTCTCTATTCTCTCTCTCTCTCTCCTCTCTCTCTCTCTCATCTCTCTCTCTCTCTCAACACCGTTGTAGTACATGTGGCTTCCTGCTGTAAGGTCTGGAAACCATCCTATCCCACGGCCCCTGAGCTCACCGTGGAAGAATAAAGAGGGAGGCAGCACAGGAGCGAGGGGGGGATCAGAACATACTGAACCAAGCTCTCACAGTCCTGTCTCTCTTTTGTACTCTGGTTTTATCATTAAAGCAGGTGGGAGGAAGCAGGCCTGCAATGTCCTCAAAGTGTGTGTGTGTGTGTCCAGTCAGGTCTGAACCCCACACTGTGCTCCACTAAGGTTCTGACAGGGTTACTATCTTCAGCCAAGGCCTCAACAGACTCACTACACCACAGCAACCAGCACGTTAGCCACGAAATGAGGAGTGAAATATCTCACCACTTCCACCCAATGGTACAAGCTTAGGTTATAAAAGGTTCACAGAGACATGTCTTCTCTTGCCAAGAGTACATCAGGACAGCTCATTCACCCTAAAACACATAGTGAAACTGGGATCTATCACACATTGTTTACATTACATCTAGGAACTCCATGGGGTGTCCTATTCTAACTAGTATACTTTTTATATTTGGCATTCTTCCTCAGTGTGTTTTGAATGGCAATCAAGCTGTGGGAAAATGAAACTGTTTAATTTGTCTCACACTTGTAGTTGACATAAGTGTCTCTCTTAGCAATGCAATACTGTTCTGAGTACTGCCGTAATACTGTTTCATTACAGGGGAAATATTATCCATTTCTCTTTCTCACAAAACGCTTTTTTACAAGGCCTGAGGTTCACTTCCTGTCTTTAATGGTAAAGTCTAATAAGTCTAATCATTTGCGTAGATCGGTATTATTGTTGGACCCCAGTAAATATCAAGTAATCATTGTACATCTTTTTCTAATTAACATTCACCTGAACAGCGCTCTGTACAAACACAATGCCTGTTATTCATTACTGTTCCACAGAGCAGGGGTAAGCACATTTCAGCACGGCTATGATGTCAACACTAATATGTCAGCAATACAAATCACCCACTAGGTGATTAAAGTCTGTAATGGCATCGTCAGCATGTTGTTTGAAGTACAGCACAGAGAAGCAGCTGTGTACTGTATAGACAGTAAATGTTTTTATATCACAGAATTGGAAGGGGGGGTGAAGGAATGAAAAGGGAGAGATGAAATTAAGGAACTTTGCAGTGGTAAAGATGAGGAGTCACAGTCGGACACAACAAACATAATCTCTCCATGCAGTGGGGCTATTTCAACCCTCCCACCTCCAGGCCGTCTCCCTCGGAGTCCTGGAAGGTTCTGGAAGACTTTCGTGTTTTATCAGTCCATTACCTTCAGCCCTGGTTATCAGTCCATTACCTTCAGCCCTGGTTATCAGTCCATTACCTTCAGCCCTGGTTATCAGTCCATTACCTTCAGCCCTGGTTAAGGACTTTGGTGTGATCTCAGTGTAGAATCCTTAAAAAAGACCAGTCTGTAGCCTGGTTTCCTTTCCTGGCAGTAGAGCACTCACAGACACGTCATTAAGACAGATCCATCATTATTGGCTTTAGACTCCTTTCTCAGTTACTGGCTGCTCTCACTACATTACCTGTAATCTGGACCTCATCTCTCTCTTAGGCCCTTTATTGTCCTCATAGAGGGAGAAAGAATGGACCCTATCTCCCTTTACCTCTCTCTCTCTCCCCCACCCCTCTCTCTCTCTCTCTCTCTCTCTCCCCCTCTCTCTCCCCCTCTCCCCATCCCCCCTCTTTCCTTCCAATCTCTCTCTCTGTCGTCAGGTAAGGCTCCAAGGCCAGGTCACATGTCTGTCGTTGAGAGGTTGTGAAGCTCAGAAGGGTCAGAGATGGCACATTCCTGGGGTGACACACGGCCCTGGGTTGACCCCAGGGTCACATAGGCCAGCGGCCCTTCATATTGCCTTGGGGGAACCGAGGGTAGGCACTGGCACTGGGAATAGACCTGGGAGCTTTAGGGCCTGTAATGAGAGGGGTCATAAAAGAGAGGGAGAGTGACAGAGAGGAATAAGGGGCGAGAGAGGGGAGGATTTGTGTCACTCTCTGGCCCAACATTAACTGGCTATGGCTTTGAGTGGTGTTATACCCTTTTCACACTACCGTGCAGACCCGAACCATACTGTGCTGGGTTGGCTCTGATATATTATTTTCACATTGTCCTTCCTAGCACGGTTCCAGCCATTATGGTTGATGTGTCACCAGGTCAGCCGTGGGAATAGAGATAGGTTGTTAGAATTTTAGAACAGGCATTGGTGATGGAGTGAGGACCTGTGAAGACAGAAGCAGTAAGCGGTGGGTTAGAGGTGACGGAGGAGTGTTGGTGCTGTTTGGGAACTGTAGCGTGGCTGTGCGTGTGGAAGTGGTGCAGACCTCCTGTCCTCTCAGTGAAAGCATCCACTGTCTGACTAACAGCCTTCCCCACTCTGATGTGTCCCCAGAGAGACCGCAGGCTGGAAGTGTGCTGACAGAATAAATAAACAGAGAGAGGACACGCTCACATCTCAGCACACTAACACCTTCACGTGTATACTCACACGGCACAAGAACAAGACGCTTATACACTAACACCCTTACATACCCACACACACCTTTACATAACAGCCCAACACCCTGCTGTATGAGGAAACACAGAGAAAACAACAGACCCTCTTAAAACTAACACCCTAATCGATTATACACACAGGACTGACGCTTTTACTTTTCTCTGTCTTTTCACAAAGACAGAGACAGACGAAGAGGGCACAACAAAACCTATTCCACCTCAGGAGACTGAACAGATTTGGCATGGGTCCTCAGATCCTCAAAAGGTTCTACAGCTGCACCATCGAGTTCATCCTGACTGGTTGCATCACTGCCTGGTATGGCAACTGCTCGGCCTCCGACCGCAAGGCACTACAGAGGGTAGTGCGAACGGCCCAGTACATCACTGGGGCCAAGCTTCCTGCCATCCAGGACCTCTATACCAGGCGGTGTCAGAGGAAGGCCTAAAAATTGTCAAAGACTCCAGCTACCCTAGTCATAGACTGTTCTCTCTGCTACCGCACGGCAAGCGGTACCGGTGCGCCAAGTCTAGGTCCAAGAGGCTTATAAACAGCTTCTACCCCCAAGCCATAAGACTCCTGAACATCTAATCAAATGGCTACCCAGACTATTATCATTGCCCCCGCCTTTTACAACGCTGCTACTCTTTGTTGTTATCATCTATGCATAGTCACTTTAATAACTCTACCTACATGTACATATTACCTCAATTACCTCGATTAACCGGTGCCCCCGCACATTGACTCTGTAACGGTACCGGGCCCCCGTATATTGTCTCACTATTGTTATTTTACTGCTGCTCTTTAATTACTTGTTACTTTTTATTTCTTATTCTTATTCATATTTTTGTATTCATTTTTTTAACTGCATTGTTGGTTAGGCGCTCGTAAGTAAGCATTTCACTGTAAGGTCTACTACACCTGTTGTATTCGGCACGTGTGACTAATACAATTTGATTTGATTTGAGACTATCATCCATACACAGAGAGGCAGACTTATAAACAGGATACCATTAATTCAAAAACTGCAAAGCACACAGCACACACACGCCCACACAAAGACATCAACATGACAGATATGTAAGAGCAGAAACACACACAGACACTGTCTCTCCTGTCCTGAAGTGCCGAGGGGTCCGTGACCTCCTCCGAGGTCCACATCCTGTGTTTCTGACTCACCGAGGTCCACATCCTGTGTTACTGACTCACCGAGGTCCACATCCTGTGTTTCTGACTCACCGAGGTCCACATCCTGTGTTTCTGACTCACCGAGGTCCACATCCTGTGTTTCTGACTCACCGAGGTCCACATCTTGCGTTTCTGACTCACAGAGCACCACATGAAGGACCATCAAGCACAACTGACACAAAAACTACATCTCTCTTTCTTTCTCTCCTTCTCTCTCCCTCCATCCTCCTCCTCTCCTTGACGTGCCAACATCTCCCTCTCATTTCCTCCTCACTGCGTTTCCTCCTCCATCACCATAACAACCCTCTTAAGTCATCTTCCCTGTCTCTCTGATGAGTCTGGGAGTTAACAGAGTAAATATGAGACATAACGTTGCGTCACAAGACACCTAATGATACTGTTGTCCCTCTTCGCTATCTCCCCCATATCTAGAAACAGAAACACTATCTGAGGTCCAGGGAGCAATCCTGTACTGAGTGAG
Source organism: Salmo trutta (assembly GCF_901001165.1). Lineage (NCBI taxonomy): Eukaryota > Metazoa > Chordata > Actinopteri > Salmoniformes > Salmonidae > Salmo > Salmo trutta. Next base: position 26,033,704 of record NC_042968.1, read on the forward strand.
TGGAACTGTTAATACATTGTGACTTCAGTCTGGTTTATGGAAAGCATCATTCCAGATTGGTCTCTGCTCTGCTGTCTCTGTGTAACCTCAGTGCTGTCTGTCCAGGCTGCAGATGGTTGGGGGGGGTCTATAATGAATATCCAGTCTTTGTAGTGCATTCCTGGGGGAGTCTATAATGAATATCCAGTCTTTGTAGCGCATTCCTGCCACGAACGCACAAATAAATCACGCCAGCCTGGATGGAAAACAATAACATTGAGCTCTCCTCCCTGGAGGGAGACCCTTGCTAAAGTACATAATCTGGAGTGTAAAGTGATCCTGCTCTGGCCTGTACTCTGGATCCTGTCTTGCTATTCCTCCAGCGTCTCTGTGCTGTTTTTGGCAGCAGCATTGTAGTGTAGAGCCTGTGTGGGCCCTTGGACAGGGATGCCCAGGCATGGTTCTCCTAAGACGGACTCGTAGCTGGGTGACTTGCATGGTCAGACAGACCTGGTGGGTCTGTAGGCACTATGTTAGAGTGTGGAGCGTCAAGAGAAGCAGTGTCTAACAGCAGGAATACCCTCAGGGTGACACAGGGACTCATCTTCTGAAGAAACTTAATCAGACAATATGCTTGTTGATGCAGAATGTAGAAACACAGAAGAATCGAACGGGCAAAAATACCATAGAATCCGACCATCAGTGTTGATAACCTGGGAGTAGAGAAAGATACACTCTTCGAAAAAAGGGTTCCAAAAGGGTTATTCAGCAGTCCCCATATGATAACCCTTTTTGGTTCCGGGTAGAACCCTCTGTAGAAAGGGTTCAACATGGAACCAAAAAGGGTTCTTCAAAGGGTTCTCCTATGGGGACAGCCGAAAACTCTGTAAGGTTCTAGATAGCACCTTTTTGAAGAGTGTACTCTCCTAACCTACTTAGTCCTCTGACCTTGATGTTTGTCTGTATTGTGAAGAGAGCAGAGAACTGAAGGAAGAGCCTGGTCTGGGAGCTCTCCTCCTCAAGGCTATGTTTAACAGTCCTGTCAGTGTCACACATCACTCTCACTAATAACCCCTGCCCTTGTTTCCTGATATTAACAAGATGCACCCAATTACTGACTGCTCTGGGCCCCAGACACACACACACAGACACACACACACACACGCACACACACACACGCACGCGGGGGAGCATGTCCTCACTGTGGAGGACAGTGATGTAGCTTTAGTGGTTTGGTCTTTTCCCTTTAAGATCCGAGAACAGTGTTAATCAACAGAGACCCCTACATTCCCAAACATCAACAGACAGGCCATCACACTGTGTAACTAATAACCTGAGCAGTTTATACAGACCACTGAAGAGCATGTATCATCAGAGACACCTCTAGCATTTCATTTGACATTTTTGTCATTTAACAGATGCCCTTATCCAGAGCGACTTACAGTTAGTACATTCATCTTAAGATGGCTGTGGGACAACCACATATCTCAGTCATAGTAAGAACATTTTTCCTCAATAAAGTAGCTATCAGCAAAGAGAGCTAGGAAGGGGGGGAAAGTAAAGTTAGCTCACAAAAGGCTTTCTTTCCCTTTTTTTTGCAGGTCCCAGATCAGATCAGGGGCAGTGTGGGGTCAGGTCTCTGTGTGACTGACAGGCTGTCTGTTGATGTTTTGAGTAGAGCAGTGGACAGTGAACATTGAGAGCAGAGGTTGTGTGTTGATGTTATGAGTGGACACTCAGAGAGACCAGAGGCTGCCAGCCATAGTCTCCCCTTGCTAGCTGTACATCTCCAACCCAGACAGACAGACAGACAGGACCCACATCTGCTGTCCATTAGCCCAGCCTGGCCCTCTCCTCTCTGGGCACACTGACTGGAGGGACAGGAGGTGGCAGGCCTGAAGAGAGATGTCCTTCGGGCCCCTGGCCAGAGCCCCCTAACAGCCCCCCAGTACTGTCCCATTTCATCCCCAGCTCAACACAGCTCAACACAGCTCAACACAGCTCAACACAGCACAACACAGCACAACACAGCTCAACACAGCTCAACACAGCACAACACAGCACAACACAGCACAACACAGCACAACACAGCTCAACACAGCTCAACACAGCTCAACACAGCACAACACAGCTATGAGCCCCAGAGTAAAGCTCCAGTCCGTCATGTGGCTTTAATCAGGCCCTGGCCAGGCCCATAGTTCTGTAAGTTATTTATCATTCAGAAGAGGGAGTGGGGGAGGGTCTTAGAGGAGTGATGTAGGTTTATGTTGCATGGAGGTTGGAGAAGAATAAAAGCAAGTTGTCTTCTTGAGGGACCTTCAGTGAGGTACCATGCTAAATTCCCTCCATCAAGAGCGTGCAGTTTTCGGGGCAGGAGTTGTGTTCCCCCCTCCTCGTCTAGGGTCTGTGTTATTTGGGTTCTGTGATTCTAGGAGTGTTCCAATATCCCTTTCCATCGTTTCCTATTCCGCAGTTCCATCCCTAATGCCTGTAACATGTGGTGTTTTGGTTTGCTGTGTGTGAGGATGATGCTCTTTGTTCAGCTGTCTCTTGACCATCTAGGCTGGTGCTGCTGGGATGTGGGGAGGGAGGTAAGGGATCTGGTGCCAGTGAGGAGCTTTGGTCCTAAAGACAATTGACAGGCTGGGTGTTACCAGAGAGGAAGAGGCGAAGCGAGAGGGTTTACTCCTGTCAAAATCTGTCCACAATTAGCAGACTGATAAGCAGAGAGATAAGCAGACTGTCTGCCTTCCCGCCTTTGGGACAACGACTCCCATTTAGTGGCTGTGTAGAGCTGTTCAGTATGTGAAGGGAAGGAAACAGCAGCTGGGAAATGAATTATTGGCTCATGCTACTGTCCGTCTGTGTGTTTATCCACAGGAGGAAATGCTGTGAGGGCTTCAGGTTCGTGATGGGCCAGTGTATACCTGAAAGTAGGTTAAAAAATACAGCATTTCTACTCACCCCAAGTCAGATACTTTACTCAGTGCCTGTAATTACACCTGGGCACCTGTACACAGACTGTAATATATATTACAACGCCAAATTAACCCATTACTGAACTTTAAATTGTTTCAAAAGTAAAATAGCATCTCATTCCATAAATTGTCAATACTGTACAGTGACACACCATGACCAATAGAGGGCAACATTACACAGAAATACCCTTGAGGAAAATTATTGACCATCCAGGGTTATTATTAAGCTGTTAGCTTTGTATGTAAGATCCTATCTGTGCATATCCCTATTGAGGAACCAATCCCTCTCCTCTCTCTGCTCCAGATGTGGATGTGTGTTCTGGCTCCCCCTGTGAACAGCAGTGCACCGACAACTTTGGACGGGTTGTCTGCACCTGTTACCCCGGATACCGCTTTGATCGAGAGAGGCATCGCAACCACCAGACCTACTGTTTAGGTAAGTCCACTACCTGTTTATCTGCCAATCAGCTTTTTATCAGCCTGTTTATCTGCCAATCAGCCAATCAGCACTGTTTTCTTTTGTATAAATCTTAATTTAACATCCTGCAGAGCAAAAGCTCTCTCTCCCTCTCTCTTATTAGAGCAGCCTAAATGCAGCCTTAATCAGGTGTAAAGTAACAGCTGGTGTTGTGTCTCCCACACCACAGACATCGATGAGTGTGTGGAGTCCGACGGCAGTGTCTGTGATCACGACTGCGAGAACACCGTGGGCAGCTTCCTGTGTCGCTGTCGCAGGGGTTACATCCTGGCACCGGACAAGCAGTCCTGTATACCCAGTCACAACCGTGGGTGTTGAGTTTACTACTATACTTTACTCCTACTGTCTACATGAGGCTGGCTACTACAGCTACACTACCTCTGGGTTTAGCTCACTAGTACCTTCCTGTGTGTCATCAGCCTGAGGGTACAGTACTGTATATGTGTTTGAGAGGGTGAACATAGACTACTAGACTTTGTTTCTGTGTTACTTATTCTGTTGTGTTACTTACTCTGTGACAAGCCTGTCTCTCTGAGAGTCTCTTTGTCTCTGTGTCTTTCTGTCAGTGAGCTCGTCAGGGAAGTCTGACACCCTGATGAGTGCTGGCTCCTGCTCCCTCACCTGTCAGGACTTTGTCAACATGAGGAACAGCCTGCTGCAGCTCAAACTGAGGCTGGGCAGCACTCAGTCACCTAACCAGGTACATCTGCATCACAACACGAACTACTGCACATCCTGCTTACACTGGTGTTCCATACAAACACAGAGATACACTAACCAGAGATACACTAACCGTAAACTAGCCTCGCCAGACTTGATGTCTCACAATGGAAGTCTGACCAAATTCAGACTACAGTGAGACAGGTTGTTGTACTATACTACCTGTGTGTGTACCTGTGTGTGTGTAGGTGTTGTCTCCTGGCCTGGCTAACAGCAGTGATAAGCCATCTGCTGGGAGGTTGGGGAAAGGTCCTGACACCACCGCCCTCCCTGGTCCTCCAGGCTCTCCAGGATCACGTGGGGTCCCAGGTAAGAGTTGTCTGCTCTTTCTCTGAATCTTTCTAACTCAATCTTTCTCTCTCTTTCTGTATCTCTCTGTTTACTTACTGCCTATGTTAGCCGTTTGTTGGCTGACATTCCGCAGGTTATCTCCTTGGTTCCTCTTACATCCATTTATTCTTGGATCCCAGGCCACTCAGGAGTGCCGGGGGAGAAGGGAGAACCTGGAGAGAGAGGCCTGACTGGCCCCCAGGGGCCACGGGGAGACATGGGCCCTATGGGCCCCGAGCCTGACCTGGAGCACATCAAGAGGGGTCGCAGAGGAGCTGTGGTAATCTTATTATTGCTTCCCTGATAACATGTTGTTGGGCCTATTAGTCCAAGCAGACCTCAACACATCCATAGCTGCAGAGATACATCATTACAATAAATGTTGCATGAGAGGAGCTGTAGCTCCCGCTAAAAACGTTTAAAACCATATTTCTGTCTCTCCTTTTTCCAACAGGGACCTCCTGGCGCACCAGGCAGAGATGGACTGAAGGTCAGTATAACAGTCTATCCATGTGTCTGTGGGTGTTTAGTACATGCTTGTGTGTGTCCTGTATGTGTTAAAACTATCCTGTACATTTTTCAAAGCTGGAACACTAACAGCAACACTTTTCACCCCACACTGAGAGCTCTGAACTGCCGATGTGGGCTCTTATAGGAGTCTGTGTGAATGTTGGAAATATGTAACTGGATGTTTCTGGATGTTTTTTTCTCTTTAGGGTGACAGGGGAACTCCTGGTCCCAGAGGTCTACCAGTGAGTCTGCTTTCTATATTTGCCAGCTAGGCTTTGAAGTATTTTTAAATGCATTATCATCATTGTCATCTTGTTCATCTATTCTATGTAGTATCAGATTCCAAGCATGCAATAAGTCCACCCTAAAGCATGCAACATGCCTTACAGGTTGAAGTCTAATTTACTGATGTGTGGACAGAGATATTAAAGCCTCCGTATCTTTCCCCAGGGACCTCCCGGCTCCTTTGACTTCCTCCTGGTCATGATGGCCGACATTCGCATTGACATCATCGAGCTTCAGGAGCAAGTGTTTGGGAAGAGGCGGGGCCTCTCCTTAGACAACCCGCCCCACTCCAGCGGAGAGACAGGGTTCGGAGAGTGGGGCTCCGGACAAGGAGAGCTCATGCTCAATACCTGAACTCCATAACCCTGCCCACGGCAACTGTCACTCAAAACGATAAGCCAAAGGGAACTAATTAATCAACTGGCTCTTGTAAAGCAGAGACATTGAACTGACTGAACTGACTCCTTTCCTCCAGTGAAACCTTGTCTCTAAAACCCAAATAGGACTGTATGAGGTGAGGAGACCTCTGATCAGCTCTCTCTCCTGTCAGAGACATAGACTATAAACAAACGGAGAGAGAGAGAATGGCAAAGATGGAACCACTGACCGTCCAAACCAAACCACTGCAAGCTTTGCCTTGCCGCCTTGATGTTTCCTTCGTGCCTGGTCTGGTCTGACTGAGGAGAGGGGGTATGCCTTTGCTGCAAGGCACAGGGGGGTGATGGTTGTAGCCCTGTGTGACTGTGTCTTTTTGCGCTCTGAGCTGAACAGCTTCAAACACAGCAAGGGCTTTATCGTCTGCATCTCTTCCTGTTCCTGTCAAATCTGTACAGTCCGAGGAGAGGAGACGCCGGTCGGTCGCTGCCTGACACTGCTTACCTGCCCTGCAGGGCCTAGAACCAGACTCAGGCCCCAGACTGCACCTGTCCATGCAACAACCCAACTCAACAGCTTTTATACTGCTGCCACTACACTACAGACTCTCTGAAGCGTCTTTAGAGATACAGTACATATACTACATTAGCAAAAGTATGTGGATACCTGCTCATCCAACATCTCATTCCAAAATCATGGGCATTAATATGGGGTTAGTCCCCCCTTTGCTGCTATAACAGCCTCCATTCTTCTGGCAAGGCTTTCCACTACATGGTGGAACATTGCTGCGGGAACTTGCTTCCATTCAGCCACAAGAGCCTTAGTGATGTCGGGCGATTAGGCCTAGCTCGCAGTCGGCGTTCCAATTCATCCCAAAGATGTTCAATGGAGTTGAGGTCAGGGCTCTGTGCAGGCCAGTCAAGTTCTTCCACACCGATCTCGACAAACCATTTCTGTATGGACCTCACTTGCTGCACATGGGCATTGTCATGCTGAAACTGGAAAGGGCATTTCCTAAACTGTTGCCACAAAGTTGCAAGCACAGAATCATCTAGAATGTCATTGTATGCTCTAGAGATTTCCCTTCACTGGAACTATGTGGCGTAGCCCGAACCATGAAAAACAGCCCCAGACCATTATTCCTCCTCCACCAAACTTTATAGTTGGCACTATGCATTTGGGCAGGTGGCGTTCTCCTGGCATCCGCCAAACCCAGATTCGTCCTTCGGACTGCCTGATGGTGAAGTGTAATTCATCACTCCAGAGAACGTGTTTCCACTGGAAGTTTGGAACTTAGTAGTGAGTGTTACAACCGAAGACAGATGATTTTTACGCGCTAGGCGCTTCAGCACTCTGCAGTCCCATTCTGTGAGCTTGTGTGGCCTACCACTTCACAGCTGAGGCGTTGTTGCTCCTAGACGTTTCCACTTCACAATAACAGCACTTAAAGGTTGACCGGGGCAGTTCTAACAGGGCAGAAACTTGACAAACTGACTTGTTTGGAAAGGTGGCATCCTATGACGGTGCCATGTTGAAAGTCACTGAGCTCTTCAGTAAAGCCATTTTACTGCCAATGTTTGTCGATGGCGATTGCATCTGTCAGCAACGGGTATGGCTGAAATAGCAGAATCCACTAATTTGAAGGGGTGTCCACATACTTTTGTATATTTAGTGTAAATAAAAAAGGAACCATTTGAAAGTTTCAGAAAGTTCTTTGGATATGAGTGTTGGTAAACATACTCTTTTTTTGTTGTCGTTAGTGTTGAACTTCCCTAGTCAAGATAGGTACATATATGGTGTGGAGTGGACTCTCTTAATGCTAGCTATTGGTCTACACCTTAGATCACCTTCTAAAGCATTATGTGTGTCTCTGCTTGTGTGTAAGTATGTATATAGTACACACCAGCACTTTCCCTAATGAAGTCAAGATTTTAGAGCACTGCAGGTCTTGGAAACATCTGCTAATCACAAATGGTATGCACCATTAAATCACAAATACCGAGAGTGTGGACTGTAGACAATCAAAAATAGCAAAAATTACATAGAAAATGTAATGAATAAAAGGCCAGCTGCTTGGCCCTGGTTGAGGATGCAGGTTGCTATTCCTCAGGGTCTACACACTACAGCCAGTTACAATCACTCATGGGAACAACTCCAGACTATGTATTTGTCTGTCTGCTTTCCTGCCTTTCAGTCAGTCTATTAGCACTTGTTGTCTCTGCAGGTATTCTCTCTCCAGAGGTACTGTGTCATCTCCAGCAGAAGGAGCTAAGTCACAGATGGGGTTCAGCATCACCTAACGAGCTGTGTGTTACTAACACCACTATACGACACAGAGTAAACCATTTGTACATAATTCGTTACACATGATGTGTCTGGCTTGGCAGGTAAAGATGGTGAACCATAGTGAGGTTCAGTGTAATTATGAGTGGTGTAAGTACCAGAGGTCAGGGTTCAAATGCTTTGGCAAAGACAGCTGGATGGGTAATTACAGACCCTCTGTGTTGTCAAGTCTCAACTCGTTCCCTAACTTAGCCTGTGATGAGAGTCCACATGGATGAGTTAAAAGTATGTTCTGTTCAGCCTGGGAAAATCCCCTGCACATCATGTTTGTTCTGTGGTGAAGAACACCGACTCCTTTCTGGTCTCTTTGATTCAGACACGTTGTACACTTGTCAGCTCTCTGGTGGTGATAGCACAGGTGGAAGGCTATGTGTGTGAGTGTGTGCATGGTGGAAAGGTGTGTGTGCATGTGCGCGTGAGCATGTGCGCGTGCGTGACAAGCCTCCAAGCCTCTCATCTACCAGCTCCGCCGCCTGCCGTGCAGCCATGGCTCACAGTAAAGATGTCGCTAGGCAACCAAGATCAGGAAAAACAACATGAAACAATTTAAGAACTATGTCAGAGAGAAAAGAGAGAGGGAGTGAGAGATTATCTAATTTCCTTCACTGCTTGTCATGCAATTGTAATGTATTTTCCCCTTTTGTCCTGTAGATGACAGCAGTGAGGAGTTCAACTGAGTTTATAATGGGTCAACAAAGTGCACTTCAGATGTGCAGTGCATACCGTGCTAACCCTTATCTACCCTACTGCTGCCATATACAGGAGATGTTTAATGAACATTGTGTCTAGGCTTTAGAAGTTCTCTCTACTGTGCACAATGTCATTATACTGACGAGAAAGGAAAGATGTACCACAATCTGTACTTACCTCTCTCTCTCTATAGGTCTGCAGTAAATTAACTATACAATGATCTTTTCCTTCCTATACATTTCATCTTCAATGACTTTTAGAGAAATTGTATATTCCAAGTATTTAGAATGCTAACATTTCTATTTATTATATGTTGAAAGTTTTATTTCAATGCGGCACCTCCACCATTGTTGCACTACTAGGCGAGGTTGTTGCCACCCTAACTCAGCTATTCACTGGCAGCTGCAGTTGAGCACCAAGATGTGGCAGATAAAGCTGTTCCAGAAAGGCTCTCCAGTTAGCCTCAGATAGGAGAGTTATTCTCTCTCTGACACGCCATGCCCACCCAGACACACGTGTGTGTGTGTGTGTGTGTGTGTGTGTGTGTGTGTGTGTGTGTGTGTGTGTGTGTGTGTGTGTGTGTGTGTGTGTGTGTGTGACCAAAGGCACGTAGCGCATGCCTAGGCAGAGGGCTCTGACATCAGGCCAGGCAGTTAGGTCACTGATGCAGGTTTGGACATACCCAGATAGATAGAGATCTATGAAAGTGTTATATTTAATTCTATTCCCACAGTGGCCTTGTAGTCAGGAATAGACACGGCACCTGGCATTCCAACAGCATAGCTAACATCCTCTCTGTTCATTCCTCAAAAGAGAAACTCAAATATGCTGGTTATCTTGTTGTCATCTGTCATTTCTGCATTGACATCATCCAAGGGACTTTTATATTTACATTTAAGTCATTTAGCAGACGCTCTTATCCAGAGCGACTTACAAATTGGTGCATTCACCTTATGATATCCAGTGGAACAACCACTTTACAATAGTGCATCTAAATCTTTTAGGGGGGGGGGGGTTAGAAGAATTACTTGATCCTATCCCAGGTATTCCTTAAAGAGGTGGGGTTTCAGGTGTCTCCGGAAGGTGGTGATTGACTCCGCTGTCCTGGCGTCGTGGCAGGTGGGGCTGGCTACCTGAAAGGTCGGGATTTCTGACATTGTTTGATGTGCTCCACGGGTAAAGTAACTGTATTCAGCCAGGGAGAAGGGCTAACTGAATGCATGCCAGCTGCTTTTATGTCAGTGGTCATAACACTAAGCAGCCCAGTTCAACTCAACTCAGAGTCCAGAGTTTCCCTGTTCAGTTCATGCTGCCATAGTAAACATAAATCCGGAACATTGAAATGAGTATGATAAGATACATTTGATATGGTTAATGTAAAAACGAAAGGAGGTAAAAACAAAAGGAGTGTGGTTGTTCAGGGTGGATGGGTAGGCTTATTACGCGAACATCTAGGAACCCAAAGGTTGCGTGTTTGAATCTCATCACCGACAACTTTAGCATTTTAGCTAATTAGCAACTTTTCAACTACTTACTACTTTTTAGCTACTTTTCAACTACTTAGCACTTTAGCTAACCCTTCCCCTAACCCTAACCCTAAACTTTAACCCCTAGCCTAGCTAACATTAGCCAGCTAGCTGACATTAACATTGGCCACCTAGCTAACATTAGCCACAACAACGTAATTCATAACATATTATACAAATGGATGATGGACATTCACAAATTAATACATACCATGCAAAATGTAACATATCATACTAAATGGAGTGTCTCGGATTTACGTACACAATAATATTAAATGCTCTGAGACCAGGTTGGTTCATGTGGTCAGTACAAAACCCTGGCCCAGAGTATTGTGTTGTTGCCAATGTGAATGAAAACCGTAGCGGCAGAGAGCAAATATAACTACCGGCCATCTTTCATCTGTCCACAGATCTACCCCTTGCTAATGAGTGGTTAGAGATGAGGAAGGGAAATGTCCAAAGTCAAAATCTGTTATAATGACCTTAGTCTTGGTCTGTCTGCCCCATGTATCAACACTTCCCCTGTGTGTCTCAGCTAGGTAGGGGAGAGAGATGCTCTGATGATACTAAACACTAAACCTGCTCTTCCTCTCTGTGTTGTTTACATAACCAGCCCCAACCTGTGTGTAGAGGTATAGAGGAAGAAGAGAGCTCCTCAGCGCGGCTCAGCCACTGAGGTGCTGCATGATATTTAGGTGTTTCCAGGGCTGCACAGCCATTGGAGGCATTACAGATGTTGGATCTTAATTTGAGCTAGTTTGCTACAGCAGGAAATGGGAATTATTATGTGCATTATAATTAATGGAATTATTTTTAGAGGTTGGTACATTTTTCCTAGAATATTACAAACTTCAGATGCCTTTTTGAACCTAACATTCACTACAAGTTTTATATTTCCTACATTGCAGGAAAGTTCTCCTGCAACAAGGTGATCAAATTAAGATCCTACATCTGTAAGTAAATCACAGGTGTCCATAACTGCTTGGGTATGCAGCTGCGTGCAGCAAATGAGAGAGAGAGTACACACAAGCACACACAGACAGACATGCCCTCTCTCACGCACACACAGTACACACAAGAGTTCCCGCACGAAACATAGGCATGCCACTGAACACCTGACAGGTGCAGGCGTGGTCTGTAGCGAGACACGCTATCTTGACACGCTAACTCATTCTTAAATCTGAGATACATGCCTCCGGCTGAAAACAGCACAGCTCGCTCTCTGAAGCTGAATCCCTCCTCCTCCTCCACACCCCTTCCAATAGTACTACTGTCACTCTATTGAAGGGACTGTAAGCCTGAGACCTACCTGTACAGGTTTAGTGAATGAGTCAAGGGTCTGTTATACCTGTACACACTACATGTAAGTCTATGTCACCTTGGTCATCTGTCATCATTCGCTCTCTGTGAATGGCTACACAACGGTTGACTTGACAATGACCTAGGAAGTAAAATGTAAAGTTTGAATAAGGACAATGTTTCATGATAATTAGGTTGTGTTGGATGGAGACAAATGTTGAAGTTGGTTAATGTATCGGCCTTGTCTGCCTATATGTCTGCCTTTTTATAACACAGTAGGCTACTTATTACTTCATTAAATAAACTGCTGTATGACCCCAAACTGAGGACATTGTGGGCCTATGTCTATACCCATGCAGCAGGCCTTACAAATTGACAGCAGAGGTAATCAGAATTAATCAGAAATAATTATTATAGGGATAAGAATAATTAATATAGGGTAACAAAAACATGATTGCAGGCCTATATGCATTATATACAATGTATGCTAAATTATGCATTTGCAATCCAATCTTTAATTCTGCACGCCAGTTACTGTTGTCAAAAGCACAATAGCAGCAACAGAATATATCTAATCTGTCAAGGGTGTAGGCTATGTGAAAAAGGGATCAGGGCCAAGAACCTTTGAATATTTTCTCAGGAAGGTTGCGCTTTATTGCCATCGTTATGTTAGGTCGGATAGAAAAATCAGAGAGGGCGGATAAATGTTAAGGCGTTGTGTAAACTCCCCTTGCCCCGGGCCCTTCTTCTCTACACCTCGGCTTCCTCTGTCATTTACAAGCTGTTCGCATGCACATTTGCAGCCAAGAACCAGGAACCGGCTGGACAGGTCTGGGGCATCTCAGTTTTTAGGAAAAGTGTGTTGCCTCTGGTTCCGAAATTGCTTGGCTTGCGTGAGGACGACTGCTTTATCTTTTCATTCCCTATGACCTCTCAACCTGGCCTTTGGCGGCGGCATTTTTACGACTTTCTTTTTTCTACCCACCTTCTCATGGGCCCACAAATAACCTATTGATCGTGACAGGTAATAATAGGCTGTCCTTCACTGCGCTGTTGTTGCTCTTTGTGCAGTCACCATGTTGAACACATGCTGCTGTGGTCCATATGCCTCTGGCCTAGATTCTGAAGCACAGGCATAGGCCTACTTGTGATATATTTTTTAATAAATTCATTTTTCAGGAATAGCCTAGCCCAGGTTATGTAACACTAAACACATGAAGTAGACAGGTTATGCCTAATTGTGAAAAACAAACACACAGTATCAGTGAAAGAATTAGCCTTGACATATAAAACAAGTAGCCTCCACGAACAAAAGGTTGACATCACACAAGTTGTCCAATTCATATTGTATTACACAGCCGTTGCTGATCTGCAGTAGCCTAGGCCTCTACACTTCGTCCTTTACATGAATGCACTAATTTGACTTTTGCCAAGTTTAGAAATTGAAGCTTAGTGTTCTCACACTAAGCTTTAAAATCATCCATCTGCACAATGGCTCTGTCTACTGAGTCAAGTGTTATCCTGTGTCGGCTAAATAAGAGGACAACTTCCATGGGTTAAATAGTGGTACTGTAGTCTAATATAAATAAGCACTTTGATGAGTATCCCCTTACTGTCCAGACATTCAATATAACAAACACAAGTTGTAACATCTAGGGGAGAGAGGGATAAGTTGGAAGTCGACCCACCCGGGAAGTCAACCCACCCTTGTTTCTAGGAAACGTTTGACCAAATATTTAGGAAGAGGTTATCATTTCATGGAGTCTGTGAAGGAAGAAACCACATGGAAAAAGTGGTAAGAAAGTTAGGTCCAAAAAACAGATTGTCACCAAGTCAAATAAATGTATCGTGTTAGAGGTTTCACAATGCTTGTATTTCAACCAAAGTAGATCATTTAATATTGTTCTATGCATCAACTTGGCTCTCTATCCGCTTCTATATGAGGTCCTAAAATTAGCATGAAAGTGCATCCTTGTAGCTGAATGGGCAAATAAAGTAAAAAACTTTGACTTGGGGTAAGTTGAGCTGATGGTCATGGGGCTAATGGTTGAGCTAATGGTTGAGCCAATGGCAGGTTGAGTAAATTTAAGTGTTTTCTTCCCAGTCATAATGCAAGGCATTATCACTGGGATATGAGACAACAACAGGGCCTGGCCTATGTTAAAAGTGTTTAACCATGGTTTTAAAAAGGTAGCAGTAATATTTCATTCAGTACAGAAATTTGTAGGCGTCTTAACTTACCCTGTCCCGCATTGTGCAAAGAGACAACTTTTTTGGACAAGCTATGTTTTCAAAATTGTAATGTTTACATGAATTCTGATTACTTCCGGGGATACACAACATCCTGAAATATATGTAGATATCTTTGTTAGTATCGCTGCATTTACACAGGCAAGCCAATTCTGATATTTTTTCACTTTTGACCAATCAGATAAGCCCTGAAAAAGATTTAATGTGATTGGTCAAAAGACCAATTAGTGGAAAAAATATCAGAATTCGGCTGTCTGTGTATAAGCAGCCAAATAATACTATATTTCCTTTGACAGAGTGATGCTGAATGTAAAAAATTACTCAACTTACCCCACTCTCCCATACTGTCAATAGAGCTCACACAATTCCAGCACCTGTCATATAAAATGGAAGTTATTTTTGGGCCAAGCCACAGTCAGGTGAATGACATGCAGTGGTGACATGACTGAGAACCACTATCTATGCCACTAAATGAGGTTAGCCAAGTTCATGGTGTTTCCAGGCTCTTGATGCAGTCATAGCGTCACAGGGCCCCTCATTATACTGAATACATTTTATAATGCAACTGGTACCATTCCTAGTTGCCCCTGTTCTCTGTGTGTGTGCGTGCACGTGGGTCTGTGTGTTTGTGTGTGTTCATGCTCCAGCAGGCTGGGTCATCATGAGTCGTGCAGGCTAGGGCTGTTTAAGTGGAGCTGGATGTGTGTATTATCCCCTTGGCTCCCACTGCCGGGCCCCGCTCAGTGTAATTGAATTATGGCCGAGGGCTGAGCGGCAGGCATTTTGAGTTTCTCTCCGTTCGGTCGCCCTGTTCAAACAACACAGCAGCCCAGGCCAGCTAGCAGATAAACTCAGGCAGTCAAAACACATGTCAACCGCTGGCCTTCCTAACACAGATATACACTGAACAAAAATATAAACGCATCGTGTAAAGTGTTCCTCCCATGTTTCATGAGATGAACTAAGATATCCCAGTAATTTTCTATTTGCACAAAAAGCTTATTTCTCTAAAATGTTGTGCACTAATTTGTTAAATCCCTGTTAGCATTTCTCCTTTGCCAAGATAATCCATCCACCTGATAGGTGTGGCATATCAAGAAGCTGACTAAACAGCGTGATCATTACACAGGTCCACCTTGTGCCGGGGACAATTAAAGGCCACTCTAAAATGTGCAGTTTTGTCACATAATACAATGCCACAGATGTCTGAAGTTTAGAGGGAGCGTGCAATTGGCATGCTGACTGCAAGAATGTCCACTGTTGCCAGAGAATGTTATGTTAATGTATCTACCATCAGCCGACTCCAACATTGTTTTCGAGAATTTGGCAGTACATCCAACTGGCCTCACAACCGCAGACCACCTGTAACTATGCCAGCCCAGGACCTCCACATCCTGCTTCTTCACCTGTGGGATCCAAGATGGCATAGCAGTAGGACATGTGCATTTGTCTTTGTCTTATCCCGTGTCTTATCCCATGTAAATAGACAGTATTTTTCGTATATATCTTAATCTGACTTTCTATCTACGAACTAAATATACTTTCCTGCAACCCGCCTCACCCAATGTGGTACAGATCTGCTATTTTTATTCCTTATAACTGGAACTTCCATCAGGAGCTAGCCAGCTAACTAGCTACTAGTCTTTGTTAGCCACGGCTAGCGGTCTTCACCTTTTTCTCTGTCATCAGCCAGCCTTAGCTTGGACAACACCTTCCAGTCTGCACAGCGTGATATCAACCCAGAGCATATCGGACTGCTTCTCTCTACCATATCACCGGATTCCTGCTGCTCTGGATCATTACACCGTATCATCACAGCTAGCTAGCTGCAAACGAGTGGCCACTGTTAGCTAACGCCTCTATCCCGAAGCAAGCACCAGCTAGCCTTGAGCTAGCCTCGAGCTAGGCCCATATGCCAGCTAATTCTTGGGCTACAATACCTCCTTTGCCAATTGGCCTGGACCATTTATTGTCGACACAGAGCCCCGCCGATCCATCACAACTGGACTGCTGACGTGATCGCCCGATGTGGTCTCAACAGGCTATTCTGTTACGATGTCGCCGAAGAACCATCTACTAGCCCCGGCCCGCTAGCTTTTCTGAACGCTGTGTCCCCTGCTCGTCTAGCGTAGTAGTGACTACCGAACGGCACCCTGACTCACCTATTGCTGCTCTTTTGACCCTATGATCACTCGGCTACACAGCTGATGCCCCCTGGACTGTTTCAATAACACGGTACATCATTTTGTTTACCTGTCGGCCCCAGCCTCGAACTCAGGTACTGTATGTACCTAACTGACCCACTCTGCCCATTCATCGCCATTTATCCATTGTTGTCTTAGCTCTCCTGATCAACACCTGTGATTGCTTTATGCCTCTCTCTAATGTCAATATGCCTTGTCTACTGCTGTCTTGGGCTAGTTCTAATTGTTTTATTTCACTGTAGAGCCCTCAGTCCCGCTCAAAATGCCTTAGATAGCTCTTTTGTCACACCCCACACACATGCTGAGACCTCACTTGGCTTAACTGGTGCCTGCAGAGACGAAACCTCTCTCATTGTCACTCAACGCCTAGGTGTACCTCCACTGTACTCACATCCTACCATACCCTTGTCTGTACATTATGCCTTGAATCTATTCTATCACGCCAAGAAATCTGCTCCTTTTATTCTCTGTCCCCAACGTACTAGACAAACAGTTCTTATAGCCTTTAGCCATACCCTTATCCTACTCATCCTCTGTTCCTCTGGTGATGTAGAGGTTAACCCAGGCCCTGTAGCCCCCAGTTCCACTCCTATTCCCCAAGCGCTATCATTTGTTGACTTTTGAAACCATAAAAGCCTTGATTTCATGCATCAGATCACTGCCTCATTGCCTGCGTCCGTAATGGGTCCACGGTCAAACGACCACCCCTCATCACTGTCCATCGCTCCCTAAAACACTTCAGTGAACAGGCCTTTCTAATCGACCTGAAGTGTTTTAGGGAGCGTTTGACAGTGATGAGGGGTGGTCGTTTGACCGCGGACCCATTACGGACGCAGGCAATGAGGCAGTGATCGCTGAGATCCTGGTTGAAGACAGCAGAGGTGTATTTACATTTACATTTACATTTAAGTCATTTAGCAGACGCTCTTATCCAGAGCGACTTACAAATTTAGAGGGCAGGTTGGTCAGGATGCTATCTATGAGGGTGCCCGTGTTTATGGATTCAGGGTTGTACCTGGTAGGTTCCATGATAATTTGTGTGAGATTGAGGGCATCTAGCTTAGATTGTAGGATGACCGGGGTTTGTACCTAACAGTACAAACTCTGAAGCTAAATGGGGGTAATTAATTCACAGACCTGGAAGGATATTGACCTCATTCCCTCAGTAGAGGATGCCTGGTTATTCTTTAAAAGTGTTTCCTCACCATCTTAAAAAAGCATGCCCCATTCAAAAAATGCAGAACTAAGAACAGATATAGCCCTTGGTTCACTCCAGACTTGACTGCCCTTGACCAGCACAAAAACATCCTGTGGCGTACTGCATTAGCATCGAATAGCCCCCACGATATGCAACTTTTCAGGGAAGTTAGGAACCAATATACACAGGCAGTTAGGAAAGCAAAGGCTAGCTTTTTCAAACAGAAATTTACATCCTGTAACACAAACTTCAAAAAGTTCTGATACACTGTAAAGTCTATGGAGAATAAGAGCGCCTCCTCCCAGCTGCCCACTGCACTGAGGCTAGGAAACACTATCACCACCGATAAATCTATGATAATCGAGAATTTCAATAAACATTTTTCTACGGCTGGCCATGCTTTTCACCTGGCTACCCCTACCCCGGTTGCCAGCTCTGCACCCCCCACAGTAACTTGAGAAAAGCCTCCCCCATTTCTCCTTCATCCAAATCCAGATAGCTGATGTTCTGAAAGAGCTGCAAAATCTGGACCCCTACAAATCAGCTGGGCTAGACAATCTGGACCCTCTCTTTCTAAAATGATCCGCCTCCATTGTTGCAACCCCTATTACTAGCCTGTTCAAACTCTCTTTCATATCGTCTGAGATCCCTAAAGATTGGAAAGCTGCCGCGGTCATCCCCCTCTTCAAACGGGGAGACATTCTAGACCCAAACTGTTATAGACCTATATCTATCCTACCCTGCCTTTCTAAAGTCTTTGAAAGCCAAGTTAACAAACAGATCACCAACCATTTAGAATCCCACCGTACCTTCTCCCCTATGCAATCCGGTTTCCGAGCTGCTCATGGGTGCACCTCAGCCACGCTCAAGGTCCTAAACGATATCATAACCGCCATCGATAAAAGACAATACTGTGCAGCCGTCTTCATCGACCTGGCCAAGGCTTTCGACTCAGTCAATCACTCCATTCTTATCGGCAGATTCAACAGCCTTGGTTTCTCAAATGATTGCCTCGCCTGGTTCACCAACTACTTCTCAGATACAATCGGCTTCCTATTTCGCAACAAAGCCTCCTTCACTCATGCTGCCAAACATACCCTCGTAAAACTGACTATCCTACCGATCCTCGACTTCGGCGATGTCATTTACAAAATAGCCTCCAACACTCTACTCAGCAAATTGGATGCAGTCTATCACAGTGCCATCCGTTTTGTCACCAAAGCCCCCCACTACGACCTGTATGCTCTCGTTGGCTGACCCTCACTTCATATTCGTCGCCAAACCCACTGGCTCCAGGTCATCTATAAGTCTTTGCTAGGTAAAGCCCGGTCTTATCTCAGCTCACTGGTCACCATAGCAGCACCCACCCGTAGCATGCGCTCCAGCAGGTATATTTCACTGGTCATCCCCAAAGCCAACACCTCCTTTGGCCGCCTTTCCTTCCAGTTCTCTGCTGCCAATGACTGGAACGAATTGTAAAAATCACTGAAGCTGGAATCTTATATCTCCCTCATTAACTTTAAACATCAGCTGTCAGAGTAGCTTACCAATCATTGCACCTGTACACAGACCATCTGTAAATAGCCTCATCCCCATATTGTTTTTTTTCTTCTCCTTTGCACCCCAGTATATCTACTTGCACATTCATCTTCTGCACATCTATCAGACCAGTGTTTAATTGCTAAATTGTAATTATGTCGCCACTATGGCCTATTTATTGCCTTACCTCCCTAATCCTACTACATTTGCACACGCTGTATATATATTTTTCTATTGTGTTATTGACTGTACGTTTGTTTATGCCATGTGTAACTCTGTGTTGTTTGTGTCGCACTGCTTTGCTTTATCTTGGCCAGGTCACAGTTGTAAATGACAACTTGTTCTCATCTGGCCTACCTGGTTAAATGAAGGTGAAATAAAATAAATAAATAAAATATTTGAGACCAGCCACCCGGACAGCTGATGAAAATGTGGGTTTGTACAACCAAAGAATTTGAGAACCGCCTCAGGGATGCTCATCTGCGTCCTCTTATGGGTCTTGACCTGACTGCAGTTCGGCGTCGTAACCAACTTCAGTGGGCAAATGCTCACCTTTGATGATCACTGGCACACTGGACAAGTGTGCTCTTCATGGATGAATCCCAGTTTCAACTGTACCAGGAAGAAGGTAAACAGCGTCTATAACGTTGTGTGGGCGAGCGGTTTGCTGATGTCAATGTTGTGAACCGAGTGCCCCATGGTGGCTGTGGGGTTATCGTATGGGTAGACATAAACTACGGACAATGAACATAATTTCATTTTATTGATGGCAATTTGAATGCAGAGTTACCGTGACGAGGTCCTGAGGGCCATTGTTGTCCCGTTCCTCCGCCGCCATCACCTCATGTTTCAGCATGATAATGCACGGCCCCATGTCGCAAGGATCTGTACACAATTCCTGAAAACTGAAAATGTCCCAGTTCTTCCAATGCCTGCATACTCACCAGACATGTCAGCCATTGAGCATGTTTCGGATGCTCTGGATCGACGTGTATGACAGCGTGTTCCAGTTCCCACCAATATCCAGAAACTTCGCACAGCCTTTGAAGAGGAGTGGGACAACATTCCACAGGCCACAATCAACAGCTTGATCAACTCTATGCGAAGGAGATATGTCGCGCTGCATGAGGAAAATGGTGGTCACACCAGATACTAACTGGTTTCTGATCCTTTTTTTTTAAAGTGAGGGCCTAAGGAATTTATTTCAATTGACTAATTTCCTTATATGAACTGTAACTCAGTTAAATCTTTGAAATTGTTGCATGTTGTGTTTATATTTTTGTTCGGTGTATGTAGATATCTTTGGTAGTATGACTAAGTTCACACAGGCAGGCCAATTCTCATATTTTTTTCCCTCATTTGTATTTTTCCCAATCAGATAAGCTCTGAAAAAGAGCTGATGAGAAAATATATAATGTGGAAAAGATCATAATTGGGCTACCTGTGTAAAAGCATCCAAAGAATACAATATTTCCTTTGACAGAGTGATGCTGAATGTAAAAAATGTCTCAACTTACCCCACTCTCCCGTACTGTCAATAGAGCTCACACAATTCCAGCACCTGTCCTATAAAATGGAAGATATTTTTGGGTCAAGCCACAGTCAGGAGAATGGCAGGCAGTGGTGACATGTCTGAGAACCACTATCTAACCAATCTTTATCCAACCAATCAGACAGAAGTGGAGAGAAGGGCTGTTTGAGGGTATAGTGCAGAGTTGATATGAGTTGATGCCTCTAAAGGAGGTTAGTCAAATTCATTGTGTGTCCAGGCTCTTGATCTGATGATATAATTGAGAGAGGAAAGCTCTATCACACAGCAGACACTGCAGACACTATTGGTGTCCACATCCCCAACCAACTATCATGGTCCAAACACACCAAGACAGTCGTGAAGAGGGCACGACAACGCCTATTCCCCCTCAGGAGACTGAAAAGATTTGGCATGGGTCCTCAGATCCTCAAAAAGTTATACAGCTGCACCATCGAGAACTCTGGGTCTTCCTTTCATGTGGCGGTCCTCATGAGAGCCAGTTTCATCATAGCGCTTGATGATTTTTGCGACTCCCGTTGAAGAAACTTTCCGTTCTTGAAGTGGTCCGGATTGACTGACCTTCATGTCTTAAAGTAATGATGGACTGTTGTTTCTTTTTGCTTATTTGAGCTGTTCTTGACATAATATGCACTTGGTCTTTTACCAAATAGGGCTATCTTTACCATCCCTACCTTGTCACAACACAACTGATTGGCTCAAACGTATTACAGTTTTTTTTACAATTGCTAGGACCCAATACTTAGGTCACATTTTCAAAACTCATCACACAGTTTGTCACTCATAAAACAATGACCTAAAAAACACTAACAACAGGTAGCATTACACAATGTTTTATTTTGTAAAATGTCTTTTCAAAACAAGAATGACACCTCTCTACTGTTTAGAATTCACTGCAGTATATGTTACAGGAATGAATCAGACATGATGCAATATGCTTCAATATGTTTAATGTCATTTTTTGGCATTGAGTGATTCCAAAATACAATAATTAGTATTTTCACCATCTACTGATATAGATACAGTAGCAAT
The DNA here is from genome assembly GCF_901001165.1 of Salmo trutta. NCBI lineage: Eukaryota > Metazoa > Chordata > Actinopteri > Salmoniformes > Salmonidae > Salmo > Salmo trutta. The sequence goes on from NC_042968.1 coordinate 26,054,989, forward strand.
ACTAGTCAACCCTGTCTTCTGCATTTGGCCACAGGTTCTCATCCACATCACATCTTATGTCATCTTGGGCAATACACAAAGGAAAGAATCTTTTGGCATGCCTGGTCCATCCCTGGCAATCTTCTGCAGATATGTCCAGGCATCCAGCATTCATTGCATCCAGGAGAAACATTTGAGTATGTGGATGGTGGTCATAAACCTTCCACCTCCATGAGGAAAATAATTCCTCTATGGGGTTGAGGAATGGAGAGTAAGGTGGGAGGAAAAGTGACACCATCCTGGGATGGGCTGCATACCGCTCTGTGACTGTACCCGAGAGGTGAAATGCCACGTTGTCCCATACAATTTCGAAGGTTGTCCGATTTGGCCTCACTGCAACCGTTTCCTCACCTGGCACAACCTTTCCATAGAGGTCACCCAGGAATGAAGTGAGACGCTCGGTGTTGTATGGCCCAATTAGTGGTTTGTGTAACAGCAATCCATCAGAGGATATTGCTGCACACATTGTGATGTTGGCACCCCTCTGGCCCAGGACATCCACTGTGGCTCTTTTCCCAATCACATTCCTTCCTCACCGCTGTGTTTTGGCCAAGTTGAAACCAGCCTCATCCACAAAGATGAATATGTGGGGTGTTTGCCTGGCTTCAATCTCCATGACTCTCTAAAATAAATTCACAAGGCAACGTAAGAGTTAGGCTATTACGGTAGTTTACATTATACCTAAAAACATGCCATTGTGTGCCTTTGCCCTGTTTAGTTTTGTTCAAACCAGTTCTGTATTTTGTAGTCATCTTACCTGGACATATTGGTTCCTGAGTTGCTTGACTCGTTCAGAGTTCCTCTCAAAGGGGACAGTGTACAACTGCTTCATCCTGACTTGATGTTGTTTCAGGACTCCAGAAATAGTTGTTATGCTTACATTGTGAATATTTCCAAATGTAATATTGTCTGCCAACACTCTGTCCCGAATCTCTGTCAGTTTTATGCCTTTGTTTCTGATGACCATATCAACGATTGCAGTTTCCTGCACAGCAGTGAAAATCCTACCTCTCCTGCCTTTGGGAGGTAACCGTTGGGTCCTAAGCAGAAAAACAAAAACAATTACACACAAGTGGGTTTGGAGGCTTTGCTCAATTTACTTCTGTAATGTGCAGTTCAGACAGATGCCCTTGCAGAATGCACATCTTACCTGTTGTTTTGCCGGAAATTTCTCACAATAGACGCCACTGTTGAGCGTTGCAGATTTGGCTGCGCTCTCAGACCAGCCTCTCTCATTGATAGACCATGATTTATTACATGATCAATTATAGTAGCCCTAATCTCATCTCAGACTACAGCTCTTGATCTTCCTCTCAGTCTTCTTCCACCATGCGTACCTACTCCTCTCCCTCTCCCAGCCACTCTTCTTCTTCCTCTGTCAGCCACTTCTCTATCTCTGTCTGGGTCCATGTTTACATTACAGTACAGCATTATTCCTAAGATGTCCCCTTTTGTATAGATGGTAATGTAATTGAAAGACTAACACCTGGGTAGGTGTTCAACTGCAATGGGAATCAGCTGTGGTTGGTCTAATTGTTTTGATAGTATTTCATTTTTTAGATTTGGAATATACACTGCTCAAAAAATAAAGGGAACACTTAAACAACACATCCTATATCTGAATGAAAGAAATAATCTTATTAAATACTTTTTTCTTTACATAGTTGAATGTGCTGACAACAAAATCACACAAAAATAATCAATGGAAATCCAATTTATCAACTCATGGAGGTCTGGATTTGGAGTCACACTCAAAATGAAAGTGGAAAACCACACTACAGGCTGATCCAACTTTGATGTAATGTCCTTAAAACAAGTCAAAATGAGGCTCAGTAGTGTGTGTGGCCTCCACGTGCCTGTATGACCTCCCTACAACGCCTGGGCATGCTCCTGATGAGGTAGCAGATGGTCTCCTGTGGGATCTCCTCCCAGACCTGGACTAAAGCATCCGCCAACTCCTGGACAGTCTGTGGTGCAACGTGGCGTTGGTGGATGGAGCGAGACATGATGTCCCAGATGTGCTCAATTGGATTCAGGTCTGGGGAACGGGCGGGCCAGTCCATAGCATCAATGCCTTCCTCTTGCAGGAACTGCTGACACACTCCAGCCACATGAGGTCTAGCATTGTCTTGCATTAGGAGGAACCCAGGGCCAACCGCACCAGCATATGGTCTCACAATGGGTCTGAGGATCTCATCTCGGTACCTAATGGCAGTCAGGCTACCTCTGGCGAGCACATGGAGGGCTGTGCGGCCCCCCAAAGAAATGCCACCCCACACCATGACTGACCCACCGCCAGACCGGTCATGCTGGAGGATGTTGCAGGCAGCAGAACGTTCTCCACGGCATCTCCAGACTCTGTCACGTCTGTCACATGTGCTCAGTGTGAACCTGCTTTCATCTTTGAAGAGCACAGGGCGCCAGTGGTGAATTTGCCAATCTTGGTGTTCTCTGGCAAATGCCAAATGTCCTGCACAGTGTTGGGCTGTAAGCACAACCCCCACCTGTGGACGTTGGGCCCTCATACCACCCTCATGGAGTCTGTTTCTGACCGTTTGAGCAGACACATGCACATTTGTGGCCTGCTGGAGGTCCTTTTGCAGGGCTCTGGCAGTGCTCCTCCTGCTCCTCCTTGCACAAAGGCGGAGGTAGCGGTCCTGCTGCTGGGTTGTTGCCCTCCTACGGCCTCCTCCACGTCTCCTGATGTACTGGCCTGTCTCCTGGTAGCGCCTCCATGCTCTGGACACTACGCTCACAGACACAGCAAACCTTCTTGCCACAGCTCGCATTGATGTGCCTTCCTGGATGAGCTGCACTACCTGAGCCACTTGTGTGGGTTGTAGACTCCGTCTCATGCTACCACTAGAGTGAAAGCACCGCCAGCATTCAAAAGTGACCAAAACATCAGCCAGGAAGCATAGGAACTGAGAAGTGGTCTGTGGTCACCACCTGCAGAACCACTCCTTTATTGGGGGTGTCTTGCTAATTGCCTATAATTTCCACCTGTTGTCTATTCCATTTGCACAACAGCATGTGAAATGTATTGTCAATCAGTGTTGCTTCCTAAGTGGACAGTTTGATTTCACAGAAGTGTGATTGACTTGGAGTTACATTGTGTTGTTTAAGTGTTCCCTTTATTTTTTTGAGCAGTATATTTCATTACGGTATTACTGTAGAAATGTAGCAAATTGCTGTCTTATTGAATTTTGTGTTGTATTAGGTTTTGAACTTAAGTTTAACAGTTTTGAAAATAGTTTATAAACATGTGCAAATTGGCCTGTAGGTACATAGAGTTTTGGTGGTGGTTGCGTCTGAGTGAGAAAAGAATTCATGAAATTTGAAAGATGTAGTCATTGAATGCATTTTGTGCCAAAGCAATGAAAAATTATCCACAGTTTAGCCCACATAGACTGCTGTTGTGCTCATTGTGTGAAGAGTTTTGAAAAAGTGACCTAAGTATTGAGAAATGGGTCCTAGCGATTGTAAAAAACTCTAAGAAGGCAAGAAATTCCACAAATTAACTTTTAACAAGGCACACCTGTTAATTGAAATACATTCCAGGTGACTACCTCATGAAGCTGGTTGAGAGAAAAGAGTGTGCAAAGCTGTCATCAAGGCAACGGGTGGCTACTTTGAAGAATCTCCAGACTGTGTAACACAGAGACTCTGTCACACACTGCAGACGATGTCACACCAGAAGCCTGTTGTGCCCCTGACTGGTATGCCACTGTGCCAGCCAGGGAGGCTTGTATTAGCTAATGTCATGCTCACAAGTTTCAAGGGCTTGGTATGCCAATCTGACCAACATGACAAATAGGGCCTGTTAACCAACAGGTTGATAGGAGAGCAGTGGGGTTATTAATGACTCCCACCAAAACAAACGTCTGGCTTTGACAGGACAGGAGTAGGCCAGAGAGAGAGAGGGACCGCCCAGGGCCTAGAGCGTCTCAACCATATGCCCCTGTTCGGGTACTGCCCTTGATTGTGTGCAGTCATACTGTCACAGGGCCCCTCTTTATACTGTATAAGCTTTATGATGCAACTGGTGCCATTCATAGTTGCCCCTGTTCTCTCTCTCTCTCTCTCTCTCTCTCTCTCTCTCTCTCTCTCTCTCTCTCTCTCTCTCTCTCTCTCTCGGTGTGTGCGTGTGTGTGTGTGTGTGCGTGCGTGAGTGCGTGCGGGCGGGCGGGCGCGGGCGTCTGTGTGTTTGTTGTGTTCACGCTCCAGCAGACTGGGTCATCATGAGTCGTACAGACCAGGGGTGTTTAAGTGGAGCTGGATGTGTGTATTATCCCCTTGGCTCCCACTGCCGGGCCCCGCTCAGTGTAATTGAATTATGGCCGAGGTCTGAGCGGGAGGCATTTTGAGTGTCTCTCCATTCAGTCGCCCTGTTCAAACAACACAGCAGCCCAGGCTGACATTTTGATCTGGCAAAACAGGGCCTCCAACAAGGTGACATTTTGATCTGGCAAAACAGGGCCTCCAACAAAGGGACATTTTGATCTGGGGAAAACAGGGCCTCCAACAAGGTGACATTTTGATCTGGGGAAAACAGGGCCTCCAACAAGGTGACATTTTGATCTGGGGAAAACAGGGCCTCCAACAAGGTGACATTTTGATCTGGGGAAAACAGGGCCTCCAACAAGGTGACATTTTGATCTGGGGAAAACAGGGCCTCCAACAAGGTGACATTTTGAGCTGGGGAAAACAGGGCCTCCAACAACAATGAGTGTATTCGGTCCTCTATTGAAGCTCGTTGGTAAATCTGTTTTCCTTTCTGTGTGTTTGGAGTGTGACGCCTATCAGCAGGTGTATGGAGACCGGAGGTACAGAGCTCTGTGAGGTGGGGATCAGGCCCAGGGAGGATAGCAAAGCTCACATAAAAATAATTGAGAGACAGTTGAAAGGCATTTTGATTTATTATCCATCATGGAAATGTTGGCAGGAGAACAGCCCCTGGTGGCGTTTCGTCTAGTCTCTCTTTGATATAACTAAACCCCCTGGGGACATTGGGACATTTCCTCACCATTTTGATCTGAAATGAGAACTTGTTCTCAACTAGCCTACCTGGTTAAATAAAGGTGAAATAAATAAAAAATAATTAAAAAAAAAAAATCTGCGAACTTCATTTCCCTACTGACAAAAAAAGTCAATAAACACACACTCATCAAACTGAAGCTCTGTCAAATGTTTAATGGTTTTGCAACAGAGAAACGTTTTGTTTCAAGATGTTGGTGTGATCTGTGGCATTTGGCTTTTTCATAGAGGAGTTGACATGATGATTGACAGAGGTCAGTGGAGGCTGCTGAAGGGAGGACGGCTCAAAATAATGACTGGAACGGAGTGAATGGAATGGCATCAAATACATGGAAACCATGTGTTTGATGTTGTTGATACCTTTCCACCCATTCCGATCCAGCCATTACCACGTGCCCATCCTCCCCAATTAAGATGCTACCAACCTCCTGTGAAAGAGTGGGGGAAGGAGGGAAGGAGGAGTAGGGCGTCTAAGAAGATACAGTACACTCATCAAGAAGAAACTAAACCACTCCATCCTGAATAATAATAGCAGTAGTGACAACACAAACCTGCTGTGCTCATAAAAGGCCCAGTGACAAAGACACTAGAGGATGTAATTAAAGCCTGTGAGTGCTGCTGCGGCGTTCACAAATATTTTCACTGAGTCTTCCTCTCTCAGTACACATAGCTAGGTTACATAACTGTGTGCAGTGGATCACACGCACACCTGGGACTCAGGTGAATGGGGGTTTCACAAGCACCTGCAAACACAGCCAGAAAATCTGTTAAGATGCCACGAAACAACCAGCCATAATGTAGGTCCAATCAAACATCAAGGTGTCATCCACTATGCCAATTATAAATGGGCGAGCATGGGCAATAAATATCAACTTTCTAAAATATATACAGTATATTATTCAGAGCTGCTCGTTAAGCAGAGATGCTGAAATGTTAGAGACTATGGCAATAGACCGATGGCAATAGACCGATGGCAACAGACCGATGGCAATAGACCGATGGCAACAGACCAACCAAAGAACAAGCCTCCCAATGGGAACAGACAGTTCAACATCTAGTTTTGATTAACATTTGGGTGAGTTGTCAACTTCACTTTGAGTTGTCAAATTCACGAGGTCATTGGATTTAAGTTAAAAGTTGGCTGAAAAAAAGATGAAATTCCCTTAAGTTGCTGACTTTTTTCAAATTCAATCAGTTTTCCCCAATAATTCAACATCATCAGATAGATTTTTTTGGGTTGAAATGACGTGGAAACAACATTGATTCAACCAGTGGGCTGTGGTCTTAAAAAATGTCAGACGCTTCTATGTGAGTGACTGTAATCCTTTCATGTTGACTTTCATCTGAGATACATTTCCAGAATTCACCGAGCACTTCCACTTCATCCTGATGTGGAGGCTATTTCAGGTTGCATTGAGATCAATGAAGCGTCACACAATATAGGAGGTCTTTATCTGATATTTCTTGGAAACACACACACATTCTCTCCCCCTGAACATGCACCCTTCTTCCCTCTCTTTCTGTCTCTCTCTCCCTCGCATGCACTCTCCTGCCCTCTGAGGTACGTGTAATGATGGATAGGTGATACAGTGGCGTAAGAAGCAGCTCCAAGATGCTTGCTCAAGACAGCACGTTCCTGGGTTGCAGGCAAGCTTTAAGCAGGCAATGGTGTGTGTGAGTTTGTACGTGTGTGTGTGTGTGTGTGTGTGTGTGTGTGTGTGTGTGTGTGTGTGTGTGCGTGCGTGCGTGTGTGCGAGCGAGCGAGTGAGAGAGAGAGTGCCTCTTCCCTCTCTCTTCTCTCCTATCTGCCGGACATGAACATGAAATTGTCGCTTCACACAATTCCCTGTCCCTGAGATGAACCCACCACTGTAGTACTTCTCAACCTGACTTACACCTGGGTTAAGGTGCTTTGAGGGAGGAAAGAGAGAGTGAAAAAGAGACGCCATTGTCATTCACAGAAGAGTTTGCCTCTTCAGTGAATGGGAGTCTCCCTGAGGTTGTTTAGTCAGTACTGACTTTGAAGCACTTGTAAATTGGAACACAGACCACACACATTCCAAGTCTGAGTAACTACATTGACAAAAGAGCATAAAGTACACTGGCAAAATGGTGCATATCAGGAGCATTTCTGTACTATGTGTCAGGTATGATTTACAAGCCTGAAGGCATGAAACATCATTGAGTTTCTGCAGAGAACAGTGAGACAGTAAGAAACACACGTTTAATGGGGATTGTGTTCCATTACATCCTGTAAAACCATTTAGGGTGATTCCATGCCAGCGGGAGCAAAAAATATTTTTTGCTTCTTCTCAGATTGCTCTGGCAATTCTCACATAAAAACTTATTTGGGAGGAAGGATGTTTGAAATGCTTTTAACATTTGTATCACAAACCATTTTTAGAAAATCATGATGAAAGTGGCCATTTCAGGCCCTTTTTAGACCTATACATGCCTCCTGTAAGACCCTATGATCTGTGAACTGTACATGATACAGACAACATCCTGGTCTTGAGCTTAGAGGGCCTAAAATTGCCAATTTCATTATGATTTTCAAAAAATGTGTTTGTGATACAAATGTAGAAAGCATGTTTAACATCCGTCCTCAAAATAAAGTTACTATGCCAAAACAATCTGAGATACCAAAAATATTTTCAGAATCGCCCATTACTCTTACACCTGATGGTGTAATATTCAAAGTGGAGACAAATAACAAGAAGGCGGTGTCAGCTGAAATACTGCTCGCCTCTTGTACCTCTCCTCCTAACCTGGAAATCCATAAGTCCTGTATCACATCGGAATCGCTTGATTGTTATTATTATCATCATAATCACTATAATTCAACTCACTTCCATTTCTTTTATGGGCTACCGTATACCACAGCTTAGCATTAGTCACAACTAAGAATTATTTTGTGGACTGTTCAATGGCAGTGTTAGTCATGGTCCTGGCTATTACTCATGCTAGAGGAATCATCATGTAATGTAGCATACCTGTCCATTTACTCACCTCTCTCTCGCTCTCTCTCTCTCTCTCTCTCTCTCTCTCTCTCTCCCCCTCCCTCCCTCCCTGTATACACTAAACAAGCTGGTCCACATGAAGTTAACAAGGGGAGAGATGGATATTGTCAGTTCCCCACCCATGCATGTGTTTCATCTTCTTATCTTTTTTCCTCCTGTCTCTTCTCCTTTCACCACTCTCCTCTCCTTTCACCACTCTCCTCTCCTCTCCCTCCACCACTCTCCTCTCCCTTGACCACTCTCCTCTCCCTTGACCACTCTCCTCTCCCTTGACAACTCTCCTCTCCCTTGACCACTCTCCTCTCCCTCCACCACTCTCCTCTCCCGCCACCACTCTCCTCTCCCGCCACCACTCCCCTCTCCCTTGACCACTCTCCTCTCCCTCCACCACTCTCCTCTCCCTCCACCACTCTCCTCTCCCTTGACCACTCTCCTCTCCCTCCACCACTCTCCTCTCCCTTGACCACTCTCCTCTCCCTCCACCACTCCCCTCTCCCTTGACCACTCTCCTCTCCCTCCACCACTCTCCTCTCCCTTGACCACTCTCCTCTCCCTTGACCACTCTCCTCTCTCTCCACCACTCTCCTCTCCCTTGACCACTCTCCTCTCCCTTGACCACTCTCCTCTCCCTCCACCACTCTCCTCTCCCTCCACCACTCTCCTCTCCCTTGACCACTCTCCTCCCCTTCCATCCCTCTCCTCTCCCCCACCACTCTTCTCTCCCTCCACTACACTTCACACCCTCCACACCTCTCCTCTCCTCCACCCCTCTCCTCCCCTCTATCACTCTCCTCTCTCCTTCCACCACTCTCCTCTCCCCCTACTATTCTCCTCTCCCTCACCACTCTCCTCTCCCCCTACTATTCTCCTCTCCCACCACTCTCCTCTCCCTCCACCACTCTCCTCTCCTCTCCTTCCATCACTCTCCTCTCTCCTTCCACCACTATCCCCTCCTCTACTACTCTCCTCTCCCTCCACCACTCTTCTCACCCTCCACCCCTCTCCTCTCCTTCCACCACTCTCCTCTCCTTCCACCACTCTCCTCTCTCCTTCCACCACTCTCCTCTCCCTCCACCACTCTTCTCACCCTCCACCACTCTCCTCTCCTTCCACCACTCTCCTCTCCTTCCACCACTCTCCTCTCCTTCCACCACTCTCCTCTCTCCTTCCACCACTCTCCTCTCCCTCCACCACTCTCCTCTCTCCTTCCACCACTCTCCTCTCCCTCCACCACTCTACTTCTTCCCAGTTCAACACAATCTCACACTTGATTTGTGCAAATATGTACAAAAAGTTGTCGTGCCTTTGTCATCATTAAAGGTGAAGACTGTTATTTTCTCCTATCAATTCTCTGTCATTATTATTACGTGATTAAACTAATTGTGTAAATGTAATTAACTTGGAAGTCGGGGCACCACAGAAAATCTTCAGATTACAAAGTTAGAATTTTCAGAGTATAACTCTTCAGATATTTTAATATTTGATCAATTAGTCTTCTATTAATGAATTATTCTTTACCTCACATCAGTCTCATCTGAATGTCGTAAATTGTTGGTTATCTGCACAAACCCAGCCTTTACTATAAATCATCCATACACCAATTGGCCTAATCATTTATTAACTAACTAACTAAATAATCACAGAAATGCATAAACAAACAAACAGTAGATATTGGTTACTAACAATGATAGGGAATATTCCCTAGTGGGCTAAACCAATATGGCGGCTTGGAGGGCAAAGGGAAGGGGGTGTGGACTGAGAAAGAGTGGGAAAGACAAAATGGATTGATTGTGGACACAGTCTATAATTATATACATTGAAATGCTAATCCTTCGCACATGAATGGCCGCTTATTCGAGAATAATTGAAGTACATATTTACGGTGTATGTCATTGTTGTCTTCTCTGTTGGAATCCTGTCCGTCTGCTGGAGAGTTCATCCGAGTCTCTCTCTCTTTTTGTTTCCCTGAAGATCAAAGTCTTTCATGGTTAGAAAGGATACTTCAGAGTACCATTCAGAAAAGTTCTCACAGAATAGATGTTTAGGCGGTTGTCGGTATTCGCATCCCAGGTTTACAGAATTTCTAGCTGCAGACTAGTAATTAGTATCCAAGATTTGCTCTTAATCTGTAGGGATCAATAGTCTCAGAGTTTAACCATTTCCAGCCATGTAGCCAAGGCTCCACGTGGTATGGTTAGGAATTCAACAACCATTGCAACCTTAGCTTACACTGAGGTTTTTGTGGTCTTAATTATTCGCAATCACAGCTCACGCTGTGGGTTTGCTGTCTTGGTACGCAAACCTGTGCCACCTCAGCTTACACCGAGGTATGCATGGTCTTAACTATTCGCAATCACAGCTCACATTGTGGGTTTGCTTAGTCTGAAGAGGATTTTCTTAGGAGGGGCTTTTATTCGTAACAGTAGAAGAGGGCTGTTCCATGATGCCTGATCATGTCTGTGCTCACTGGGATGGGCCAATGACTTAGTTAAACTTTAAAGGGAATACAATTCTCTCACATTAAAGGTTTAATGTCACATTACATAATTTCACAAATTGTTTAATCTTTATTCATTCATTTTATACAAGAATTAGATGCAAACACCATAATTGAGAAATGTACACATTCAGAGATATAGTTTTGTGTGTTTCCTGTCCTTCGTGAGGTCACCAAATAAAACACACTCAACATAACTGTCCCTTAAGTGTCCACGGACCCTTCCCACATACTCACAAGTGGACATATAGTTTAATTTTCCCATTTGGGGGATTTGGGAGTTTGGCCACGTGAAATCCTTTGTTCACTCTGTGGTCTTTCTCTCTGCATGAAAAGGGGGAGAGAGTCTCCGCAAAGGAATTTATGACCTGAGATAATAGAACCTGGGTGTAGGAGAGAGTGAGAGAGAGGGAAGCCACGATCTACACCCATAAAAAAGGGCCACGTCATGACCAAGTATTTCAGCAGATTTTGTGTTTTTGTGTGGCTTAATTTGTGTGAAAAGACAAAAAAATGTGTAAGACTTAATTCGTAGGAAAATACACACATTTTTGTGTGACTTCATTCATAGGGACATTTTTTTGGGGGGGGGTAAACTTCGGAACAATCTTTTGAAAACTGTTAGAGCAATGCATGATGGGCAATGGTGTCCCACATTTATTTATATATATATATATACATATAAAAAACATGTTAACAACCCAAAATTGTTAATCAACCAGGTTGTCAACGTAATAATCATAATATAATAGTAGCTATACATTGTTTTTTTGTTTTATTAATGCCAATGCTATTTTATATTCTTGTTTTCGCTTAATACTTTTGGATACTGGTGCACTAGTAGTCAGAGAGGCCCTTTTTTCGTGTTGGCAACAGTAGGCCTACACGATTTTCTTCATAATGCATTTCAAATTTTGTGGAGCCTACATTAGCCAATTTTCTTTCATAATGCATTTTATACAAGGCTATTTCTAATTTTATGAGGGTTGCCAGTTTTTTTTTTTTGTGGTAAAATGAAGGTATTTTATTAGGGAACAGGGATACGTTTTTATGATGGGAAATTATAATACACACCATAATATACACACACACACACACACACACACACACACACACACACACTTACACACATATACACACACTCACTTTGTTTGTACTGATGTTATAGCCAACTCTTGACTTTTGTATTAATTATTTTTAATAACATATTTGTTGTCACGTCCTGACCAGTATAAGGGGTTATTGGTTATTGTAGTTTGGTCAGGACGTGGCAAGGGGTATTTGTTTTATATGGTTCGGGGTGTGTGTGTATGTAGAGGGGTGTTGGATTTATGTGTTCCGAGGTTTTTGGTTTATGTTCTTGTTTTGTATTCTAGGGTTTCTATGTTGTGTATTTCTGTGTTGGCCTGGTGTGGCTCTCAATCAGGAACAGCTGTATATCGTTGTTGCTGATTGAGAGTCATACTTAGGTCGCCTGTTTTCACCTGTTAGTTTGTGGGAGATTGTGCTGTGTATAGCTTTGTGCCTTATCGGCCTGTTATTCGTCGTTGTGTTTTGTATACGTGTTTGTTTTGGGTTTTTCCTTCTTTGTCCGTAATAAAGAAGATGAGTGTACATATTCCCACTGCGTCTTGGTCCTCTCCCTACGACACCCGTGACAGAATCTCCCACCAACCCTCATTAAAATGCAAATCAATTTATAACATTTTGACATGTGTTTTTCTGGATTCTTTTGTTGTTATTCTGTCTCTCACTGTTCAAATAAACCTACCATTAAAATTATAGACTGATCATTTCTTTGTCAGTGGGCAAACGTACAAAATCAGCAGGGGATCAAATGCTTTTTTTCCTCACTGTAGTTGTCATGTATTTTTTATTTTTTTTATAACCTTTATTTAACTAGGCAAGTCAGTTAAGAACAAATTATTATTTATAATGACGGCCTACCCCGGCCAATCCTGGACGACGCTGGGCCAATTGTGAGGCACCCTATGGGACTCCCAATCACAGCCGGATGGGATTCAGCCTGTATTCATTATCTTTAACTGGTTAAATGTTTGTAGTTTGCATGTTTCAGTAATGATTAATATGATTAAATAGTCATAAATCTCTGCTTGATTTAGCTTTTGGTATATTTTGAATTTTATACATATTCTGTATTTCCACTGAAGAAAGCAATAATTAATCAACACACTACTACTGTAAATAAATGGACAGGGCTGTTCAATGTCAGCAGTAATTTCCAGTGAAAAATGGTCAGTCTGAAGCCATTCGGCTATAGCCCTATACAGTGGCTTGCGAAAGTATTCACCCCCCTTGGCATTTTTCCAATTTTGTCGCATAACAACCTGGAATTAAAATAGATTTTTTTGGGGGGGTTGTATCATTTGGTTTACACAACATACCTACCACTTTGAAGATGCAAAATATGTTTTATTGTGAAACAAACAAGAAATACGACAAAAACAGAAAACTTTTGCGTGCATAACTATTCAACCCCCCCCCCCCTCCCCCTCCCCCCCCAAAGTCAATACTTTGTAGAGCCACCTTTTGCAGCAATTACAGCTGCAAGTCTCTCGGGGTATGTCTTTATAAGCTTGGCACATCTAACCTCTGGGATTTTTGCCCATTCTTCAAGGCAAACTGCTCCAGCTCCTTCAAGTTGGATGGGTTCTGCTGGTGTACAGCAATCTTTAAGTCATACCACAGATTCTCAATTGGATTGAGGTCTGAGCTTTGGCCATTCCAAGACATTTAAATGTTTCCCCTTAAACCATTAGACTGTTGCTTTAGCAGTATGCTTAGGGTCATTGTCCTGCTGGAAGGTGAACCTCTGTCCCAATCTCCAATCTTTGGAAGACTGAAACAGGTTTCCCCTCAAGAATTTCCCTGTATTTAGTGCCATCCATCATTCCCTCAATTCTGACTAGTTTCCCATTCCCTGCTGATGAAAAACATCCCCACAGCATGATGCTGCCACCACCATGCCTCCCTGTGGGGATGGTGTTCTAGGGGTGATGAGAGGTGTTGGGTTTGGGCCAGAAATATAATTATCCTTGATGGCCAAAAGGCTCAATTTTAGTCTCATCTGACCAGAGTACCTTGTTCCATATGTTTGGGGAGTCTCCCACATGCCTTTGGTGAACACCAAACGTGTTTGCTTATTTAAGGCACTGTAATAATGATACAAGTCATATCACCTTAAAAATTGTTTATTTACAACCTATGGGGTATAAGATGTGAGGAATAGCGGCATAGGAGAGTCTGAAATTAATTAAATCTCCTAACCCTAAGCTATGTTCAATGTCAGCAGCAATTTCCAGTGAGAAATGGTCAGTCTGAAGCCATTCGGCTATGGGTTTCACAGCCCTACAATAATGGTACAAGTTATATCATGTTAAAAAGGGTTTATCTACAACTTATGGGTTAGAAGATGTTAGGAATAATGGCATAGGAGAGTCTGAAATTAATTAAATACCCTAACCCTAAGCTATGTTCAATGTCAGCAGCAATTTCCAGTGAGAAATGTCAGTCTGAATTTTTTTTAAAGTTATATCACTTTTTAAAGGGTATATTTACAACCTCTGCTGTATAACATGTTGGGCAAAGTGGTATAAGAGAGTCTGACATATAACGCCTAACTCAGTCATGTAAAGATACTTTAAAGTACGACTTAAGTCGTTTTTTGGGGTATCTGTACTTTACTATTTATATTTTTGACTTTCACTTTAACTTTACTACATTCCTAAAGAAAATTATGTACCTTTTACTCCATACATTTTCTCTGACACCCAAAAGTACTCCTTATATTTTTAATGCTTAGCAAGACAGGAAAATTGTCCAATTCACGCACTAATCAAGATAACATCCTTAGTCATCCCTATCGCCTCTTATCTGGTGGACTCACAAAACACAAATGCTTAGTTTGTAAATTATGTCTGAGTGTTGGAGTATGCCCCTGGCTATCCGTAAATGTAAAATAAAAAATTGTGCTGTCTGGTTAGCTTAATTGTAATGAACACGATGGGAGACAGAGAGCTGGTTTCAAGTGCAGGGCGCAGTAGGTGTTTATTTGTAAAGGACCACAGGAGGAGGCAGGTAGCTGGGTCCAGGGGCAGGCAGAAGGTCATACACAGGGGGTCCAAAAAGGCAACAGTACAGGCAGGGAAAAGGCTAGTAACGTCGTCCGGGTGATCAGGCAATAGATAACAGGAAATCCGATAGGCTAAGGTACAGGCAGGGAATAGGCAAAAGGCATCATTAGTGAGGCAGGCAAAAACTATCATACATGGGAGGATTAAATTATGGGAAAAACAGATCTCTGAATAGAAGTGTGTCACAAAACAAACAATACCTCACAATGATGGGGTGCAAAGAACTGAACTAAATAGTGTGTGATAATGACATACAGGTGTGTGAACAGGTGATCAGAATTCAGGTGATTGGGATCTGGAGAGTGAGCTGCGTTCAGGGGATCTATGTGTTTGAGAGTGAGCTGGAAAGTGGGCTGGAAAGTGAGCTGCGTTCAGGGGATCTACGTGTTTAAGAGTGTGAGTTGGAAGCAGACGTTACATTAATATAAGGAATTTGAAATAATTTATACTTTTACTCAAGTATATTTTAGCAATTGCATTTACTTTTGATACTTAGGTATATTTAAAACCAAATACTTTTAGACTTTTACTCAAGTAGTATTTCACTGGGTGACTTTCACTTTTACTTGAGTCATTTTCTATGAAGGTATCTTTACTTTTTCTCAAGTATGACAAATGGGTACTTTTTCCACCACTGCCCTAACTTGACTTCAGTCTTCGCCAATGAGAACCAAGAGGGGCCTAGCTTTTTCCTTCATGACTGGAAAAGGTCTCGATTCTAGACCTAGAAAGTCCTCCATCCATCTCATTAGATCAGAACAGGATGGATCAAGAGTGATTCATATTATTGGTTTGCATCCTAAAAAAAGGACAACACACTTACATTATTTGTCTACCCATATGATGTGGGTCATTGTCAGGTTATTAGATGAATATGCTTCAGTAACAACAGAACACCATGGTTGTAATAACACTTTAAACAGGTCCTTTGTAAATGTGTAGAATGTGTTTGTTTTGGGTCCACACTGTTAAATTCGACAGTTGCAGAGGATTTTCTTCTGAATAACTGGTCAGGGCATAGCATTTTCCATTCCGCTTCAGGCAGCTTGGCTGTAAGGCTTGATCACACCTGTAGTGATTACTTCTATCCGTCACGCCCATTGTTGCTTATTCATTGTTCACTAGATATATCAATGTAATTATACTCAACACAATGTTGAAAAACAGAATTCTTCCCACCGCTAGATCACATAACTAGATGAGAGCTGGATGTGATCCCAAAGCTGCCACCAACACAGCGGAATAGAGTGAAATCTGTAACAGGCTCTAACCAGCGCTCAATACGTGGCAAAGTGAGTTCTAACAGTCGTTGCCATGAAAGTAGGCCTCTGGGCAGAGGCAGTAGGCCTACAACGCTGGCATATGTCGTGTTACAATAGCCTAAGTATATAACATGATTGACACAACCATAATAATCCTCATGAAACGGCCTTGGAAGTGCCATAAGTGTAAGGCATTATTTTACATTAACCTGTTTAACTGCATTAATATGGGTTAATTGATCATAGTCCAGACTCGTTATATTTGAAAATACCATACAGTTGCACCAGGGAAATTTAAACCAAACAGATTGTTTTTGCAGGTCTTCTGTTTCCCCAAGTGTATTAATTCATTCATTTCCCATCATGAAAATGTATCCCCATTCCCCAAACAAATACCTTCATCAATACCACAAAAAAAAACTGCCTAATGAGCTTTTAACTCCAATCTGGCAAAGCTCATAAAATCTGACAAAAGTGAAAACAAGCAGAGAACACTGAGAACAGAGAGGTATGTCTGTGCATGCCACTCTGATATTTCCTGCCCATATCTCCTGTACCATCTTGTCCTGTATGCAGGATTTAACACTACTACGTGCCTACGTACCATGCATGCCCCTCCTGTGGCTGGAGAGAGAGGGGGGGGGGGGTTAAAGGGAGAGAGGGTGGGAAGAGAGAGAGAGAGAAGAAAGAAAAAACAAATGTCACAATATCCCCAGGCAAGCTGAGGCTGAACAGTAGCACATGGGCATTTTTTTTTGCAAGTGTTATAATTACAGCTGCTTTTAATTGGTAGGTGGCGGTTGGGAGCTGGCTGGCTGAGAATCAAATGGGAATAAACTGTTCACACCTGACAGACAAAGTAATAGGGCTGTTGGCAGATTGATTTGTAGCCCAGTTTGATGGGACACTGGAAGGCAACATCTGAGAACTGAGAGTCCAGGGGCTTTCTACTCCATCACAATAGATACCTAGTCCTATCTCTATACCGTAAATTCCGGACTATAAGCCGCAACTTTTTTCCCAACTTTGAACCTCGCGGCTTAAACAATGACGCGGCTAATATATGGATTTTTCCCGCTTTCAATTAAAAAAAAAAAAAAACATTCTGTGACGTGCTCAGTTTTTTGGCGGCATGAAGCTTTCATTAGACCAATGAAATTGCCGAACGGGTTAAGGTCAAACAACTTTTCTGTTTACTGTTTAGATTAAATCGAGCGCGCTCAAACTTCCCATCATTCTGATTACGGTAGTCATTTTGTCACCCTCATCATGGCAAAGACACGGAGAAATGCATATGATGCAGCTTTCAAATTGAAGGCGATTGATCTGGCTGTTGGAAAAGGAAATAGAGCTGCTGCACGGGAGCTTGGTCTTAATGAGTCAACGAATAGACGGTGGAAACAGCAGCGTGAGGAATTGACTCAGTGCAAAAAGACAACTAAAGCTTACTGCAAATGTTTTATTTTTTGTTACAAGCCATGTTTCGTTAAAGCCTATTTATTTTTGTTACAAACCGTGTTTCGTTAAAGCCTATTTATTTGTGTTACAAGCCGTGTTTCGTTAAAGCCTGTGTAAAGTTCATTTGTTTCAATTAACCGGTAGGCACCTGCGGCTTATAGACATGTGCGGCTTATTTATGTTCAAAATAAATAAATAAATTAAATTCAGTGGGTGCGGCTTATATTCAGGTGCGCTTAATAGTCCGGAAATTACGGTACTACAGTGTAGTTAAAGGGGGTATACTCTGCCCTGTAACCATTATAAAGGGGGAATACTCTGCCCTGTAACCATTATAAAGGGGGTATACTCTGCCCTGTAACCATTATAAAGGGGTATACTCTTCCCTGTAACCATTATAAAGGGGTATACTCTGCCCTGTAACCATTATAAAGGGTGTATACTCTGCCCTGTAACCATTATAAAGGGTGTATACTCTGCCCTGTAACCATTATAAAGGGGGTATACTCTGCCCTGTAACCATTATAAAGGGGGTATACTCTGCCCTGTAACCATTATAAAGGGGGTATACTCTGCCCTGTAACCATTATAAAGGGGGTATACTCTGCCCTGTAACCATTATAAAGGGGGTATACTCTGCCCTGTAACCATTATAAAGGGGAATACTCTGCCCTGTAACCATTTTAAAGGGTGTATACTCGCCCTGTAACCATTATAAAGGGTGTATACTCGCCCTGTAACCATTATAAAGGGTGTATACTCTGCCCTGTAACCATTATAAAGGGGGTATACTCTGCCCTGTAACCATTATAAAGGGTGTATACTCTTCCCTGTAACCATTATAAAGGGTGTATACTCTTCCCTGTAACCATTATAAAGGGTGTATACTCTTCCCTGTAACCATTATAAAGGGGTATACTCTGCCCTGTAACCATTATAAAGGGGGTATACTCTGCCCTGTAACCATTATAAAGGGGGTATACTCTGCCCTGTAACCATTATAAAGGGGGTATACTCTGCCCTGTAACCATTATAAAGGGGTATACTCTGCCCTGTAACCATTATAAAGGGGGTATACTCTTCCCTGTAACCATTATAAAGGGGGTATACTCTGCCCTGTAACCATTATAAAGGGGGTATACTCTGCCCTGTAACCATTATAAAGGGGGTATACTCTGCCCTGTAACCATTATAAAGGGGGTATACTCTGCCCTGTAACCATTATAAAGGGGTATACTCTGTCCTGTAACCATTATAAAGGGTGTATACTCTGCCCTGTAACCATTATAAAGGGTGTATACTGTGCCCTGTAACCATTATAAAGGGGGTATACTCTGCCCTGTAACCATTATAAAGGGGGTATACTCTGCCCTGTAACCATTATAAAGGGGGTATACTCTGCCCTGTAACCATTATAAAGGGGGTATACTCTGCCCTGTAACCATTATAAAGGGGGTATACTCTGCCCAGTAACCATTATAAAGGGGGTATACTCTGCCCTGTAACCATTATAAAGGGGGTATACTCTGCCCTGTAACCATTATAAAGGGGGTATACTCTGCCCTGTAACCATTATAAAGGGGGTATACTCTGCCCTGTAACCATTATAAAGGGGAATACTCTGCCCTGTAACCATTATAAAGGGGGTATACTCTGCCCTGTAACCATTATAAAGGGTGTATACTCTGCCCTGTAACCATTATAAAGGGGGCATACTCTTCCCTGTAACCATTATAAAGGGGGTATACTCTTCCCTGTAACCATTATAAAGGGGGCATACTCTTCCCTGTAACCATTATAAAGGGGGTATACTCTTCCCTGTAACCATTATAAAGGGGGTATACTCTGCCCTGTAACCATTATAAAGGGGGTATACTCTGCCCTGTAACCATTATAAAGGGTGTATACTCTGCCCTGTAACCATTATAAAGGGGGTATACTCTGCCCTGTAACCATTATAAAGGGTGTATACTCTGCCCTGTAACCATTATAAAGGGGGCATACTCTTCCCTGTAACCATTATAAAGGGGGTATACTCTGCCCTGTAACCATTATAAAGGGGGTATACTCTTCCCTGTAACCATTATAAAGGGGTGTACTCTGCCCTGTAACCATTATAAAGGGGGTATACTCTGCCCTGTAACTATTATAAAGGGGGTATACTCTTCCCTGTAACCATTATAAAGGGGTATACTCTGCCCTGTAACCATTATAAAGGGGGTATACTCTGCCCTGTAACTATTATAAAGGGGTATACTCTTCCCTGTAACCATTATAAAGGGGTATACTCTGCCCTGTAACCATTATAAAGGGGGTATACTCTGCCCTGTAACCATTATAAAGGGGAATACTCTGCCCTGTAACCATTATAAAGGGGGTATACTCTGCCCTGTAACCATTATAAAGGGTGTATACTCTGCCCTGTAACCATTATAAAGGGGGCATACTCTTCCCTGTAACCATTATAAAGGGGGTATAGTCTTCCCTGTAACCATTATAAAGGGGGCATACTCTTCCCTGTAACCATTATAAAGGGGGTATACTCTTCCCTGTAACCATTATAAAGGGGGTATACTCTGCCCTGTAACCATTATAAAGGGGGTATACTCTGCCCTGTAACCATTATAAAGGGTGTATACTCTGCCCTGTAACCATTATAAAGGGGGTATACTCTGCCCTGTAACCATTATAAAGGGTGTATACTCTGCCCTGTAACCATTATAAAGGGGGCATACTCTTCCCTGTAACCATTATAAAGGGGGTATACTCTGCCCTGTAACCATTATAAAGGGGGTATACTCTTCCCTGTAAACATTATAAAGGGGTGTACTCTGCCCTGTAACCATTATAAAGGGGGTATACTCTGCCCTGTAACTATTATAAAGGGGGTATACTCTTCCCTGTAACCATTATAAAGGGGTATACTCTGCCCTGTAACCATTATAAAGGGGGTATACTCTGCCCTGTAACTATTATAAAGGGGTATACTCTTCCCTGTAACCATTATAAAGGGGTATACTCTGCCCTGTAACCATTATAAAGGGGGTATACTCTGCCCTGTAACCATTATAAAGGGGAATACTCTGCCCTGTAACCATTATAAAGGGGGTATACTCTGCCCTGTAACCATTATAAAGGGTGTATACTCTGCCCTGTAACCATTATAAAGGGGGTATACTCTGCCCTGTAACCATTATAAAGGGGGCATACTCTTCCCTGTAACCATTATAAAGGGGGTATACTCTTCCCTGTAACCATTATAAAGGGGGCATACTCTTCCCTGTAACCATTATAAAGGGGGTATACTCTTCCCTGTAACCATTATAAAGGGGGTATACTCTGCCCTGTAACCATTATAAAGGGGGTATACTCTGCCCTGTAACCATTATAAAGGGTGTATACTCTGCCCTGTAACCATTATAAAGGGGGTATACTCTGCCCTGTAACCATTATAAAGGGTGTATACTCTGCCCTGTAACCATTATAAAGGGGGCATACTCTTCCCTGTAACCATTATAAAGGGGGTATACTCTGCCCTGTAACCATTATAAAGGGGGTATACTCTTCCCTGTAACCATTATAAAGGGGTGTACTCTGCCCTGTAACCATTATAAAGGGGGTATACTCTGCCCTGTAACTATTATAAAGGGGGTATACTCTTCCCTGTAACCATTATAAAGAGGGTATACTCTGCCCTGTAACCATTATAAAGGGGGTATACTCTGCCCTGTAACTATTATAAAGGGGTATACTCTTCCCTGTAACCATTATAAAGGGGTATACTCTGCCCTGTAACCATTATAAAGGGGGTATACTCTGCCCTGTAACTATTATAAAGGGGTATACTCTTCCCTGTAACCATTATAAAGGGGTATACTCTGCCCTGTAACCATTATAAAGGGGTATACTCTTCCCTGTAACCATTATAAAGGGGGTATACTCTTCCCTGTAACCATTATAAAGGGTGTATACTCTGCCCTGTAACCATTATAAAGGGGGTATACTCTGCCCTGTAACCATTATAAAGGGTGTATACTCTGCCCTGTAACCATTATAAAGGGGGTATACTCTGCCCTGTAACCATTATAAAGGGGGTATACTCTGCCCTGTAACCATTATAAAGGGGTATACTCTTCCCTGTAACCATTATAAAGGGGGTATACTATGCCCTGTAACTATTATAAAGGGTGTATACTCTTCCCTGTAACCATTATAAAGGGGGTATACTCTGCCCTTATAAAGGGGGTATACTCTGCCCTGTAACCATTATAAAGGGGGCATACTCTTCCCTGTAACCATTATAAAGGGGGTATACTCTGCCCTGTAACCATTATAAAGGGTGTATACTCTGCCCTGTAACCATTATAAAGGGGGTATACTCTGCCCTGTAACCATTATAAAGGGGGTATACTCTGCCCTGTAACCATTATAAAGGGTGTATACTCTGCCCTGTAACCATTATAAAGGTGGTATACTCTGCCCTGTAACCATTATAAAGGGGGTATACTCTTCCCTGTAACCATTATAAAGGGGGTATACTCTGCCCTGTAACCATTATAAAGGGGGTATACTCTTCCCTGTAACCATTATAAAGGGGGTATACTCTGCCCTGTAACCATTATAAAGGGGAATACTCTTCCCTGTAACCATTATAAAGGGGGTATACTCTGCCCTGTAACCATTATAAAGGTGGTATACTCTGCCCTGTAACCATTATAAAGAGGGTATACTCTGCCCTGTAACCATTATAAAGGGTGTATACTCTGCCCTGTAACCATTATAAAGGGGTATACTCTTCCCTGTAACCATTATAAAGGGGGTATACTCTGCCCTGTAACCATTATAAAGGGTGTATACTCTGCCCTGTAACCATTATAAAGGGGGTATACTCTGCCCTGTAACCATTATAAAGGGGGTATACTCTGCCCTTATAAAGGGGGTATACTCTGCCCTGTAACCATTATAAAGGGGTATACTCTGCCCTGTAACCATTATAAAGGGGGTATACTCTTCCCTGTAACCATTATAAAGGGGGTATACTCTGCCCTTATAAAGGGGGTATACTCTGCCCTGTAACCATTATAAAGGGGTTATACTCTGCCCTGTAACCATTATAAAGGGGGCATACTCTTCCCTGTAACCATTATAAAGGGGGTATACTCTGCCCTGTAACCATTATAAAGGGGGTATACTCTTCCCTGTAACCATTATAAAGGGGGTATACTCTGCCCTGTAACCATTATAAAGGGGGTATACTCTGCCCTGTAACCATTATAAAGGGTGTATACTCTGCCCTGTAACCATTATAAAGGGGAATACTCTTCCCTGTAACCATTATAAAGGGGGTATACTCTGCCCTGTAACCATTATAAAGGGGGTATACTCTGCCCTGTAACCATTTTAAAGGGGGTATACTCTGCCCTGTAACCATTATAAAGGGGGTATACTCTGCCCTGTAACCATTATAAAGGGTGTATACTCTGCCCTGTAACCATTATAAAGGGGGTATACTCTGCCCTGTAACCATTATAAAGGGGAATACTCTGCCCTGTAACCATTATAAAGGGTGTATACTCTGCCCTGTAACCATTATAAAGGGGGTATACTCTGCCCTGTAACCATTATAAAGGGGGTATACTCTGCCCTGTAACCATTATAAAGGGGAATACTCTACCCTGTAACCATTATAAAGGGGGTATACTCTGCCCTGTAACCATTATAAAGGGGGTATACTCTGCCCTGTAACCATTATAAAGGGGTATACTCTGCCCTGTAACCATTATAAAGGGGGTATACTCTTCCCTGTAACCATTATAAAGGGGGTATACTCTGCCCTGTAACCATTATAAAGGGGGTATACTCTGCCCTGTAACCATTATAAAGGGTGTATACTCTGCCCTGTAACCATTATAAAAGGGGTATACTCTGCCCTGTAACCATTATAAAGGGGGTATACTCTGCCCTGTAACCATTATAAAGGGGTATACACTGCCCTGTAACCATTATAAAGGGGGTATACTCTGCCCTGTAACCATTATAAAGGGGGTATACTCTGCCCTGTAACCATTATAAAGGGGGTATACTCTGCCCTGTAACCATTATAAAGGGGGTATACTCTGCCCTGTAACCATTATAAAGGGGGTATACTCTGCCCTGTAACCATTATAAAGGGGGTATACTCTGCCCTGTAACCATTATAAAGGGGGTATACTCTGCCCTGTAACCATTATAAAGCGGGTATACTCTGCCCTGTAACCATTATAAAGGGTGTATACTCTTCCCTGTAACCATTATAAAGGGGGTATACTCTGCCCTGTAACCATTATAAAGGGTGTATACTCTGCCCTGTAACCATTATAAAGGGGGTATACTCTGCCCTGTAACCATTATAAAGGGGGTATACTCTGCCCTGTAACCATTATAAAGGTGGTATACTCTGCCCTGTAACCATTATAAAGGGGGTATACTCTGCCCTGTAACCATTATAAAGGGGGTATACTCTGCCCTGTAACCATTATAAAGGGTGTATACTCTGCCCTGTAACCATTATAAAGGGTGTATACTCTGCCTTGTAACCATTATAAAGGGTGTATACTCTGCCCTGTAACCATTATAAAGGGTGTATACTCTGCCCTGTAACCATTATAAAGGGTGTATACTGTGCCCTGTAACCATTATAAAGGGGGTATACTCTGCCCTGTAACCATTATAAAGGGTGTATACTCTGCCCTGTAACCATTATAAAGGGGGTATACTCTGCCCTGTAACCATTATAAAGGGTGTATACTCTGCCCTGCACCTATCATGTTCCTCCATACGGCCCATCCCTCAGTCACGGCCCATCCCTCAGTCAGTCGTTAACTAACTAAACATAACAACAATACTTACTTTTACTTTACATAATCAAACTACTGATTTGCTGCCATTCTTCAGCGGGTTGATACAGGGCCAGGACAGAGAGCACTGGTTTGATTGAGTGTATTCATCTCCTCTCAGGAGCAGGAGGCCTGCAGGGGGTAAAGTGAGGGGATGGTGCCAAGCAGTTAGTTAGACAGACAAACATAACGTTGCCTCCCCGTATATGTTACTGTATAAGCTACTGGAGGAGGAGGAGGTGGAGGTTGTTTTTCCGTTTGGGATGCTTGCCTTGTAGCCCCTGAGTCAGAGAGCTGAGGTGGGGTGGGTGGATGGGGAACACCAGGGCCCTGCAGGGACGGTTGTTTATTCAGGACAGGTAACACCCATGGGCATATACAAGCACACCACAGCAGGGAGAGTCTATATGTTTATCACTTCCTGACTGTCACTCCCTCCCTCTCACACGCATACACATACCTACATCAGCTACCATACATAAACACACTCACAGGAACACACACACACAAACACTCAGTAAAAGCTGGGTATTGCTCCATCGCCATGTGTACCATTGGCCTTGTGGCATGGTGCCCTCAGAGGTCGTGACCCGCGGTGCTGTGTCTCCTTAGTGGTTCCTTATCACAGCCAGCATCTTTAATCTCCTGCTGTGTGGGGCGGTAGAGGCTCACAGGCCACCGGATTATAGCTTCCCCTTCACACAGCACAGGCAGGACAGCGACTGCACTGCAGTCAACATCACTCTCTCTCACACACGCTCTCTGTCTTTATCTCTCTCTCTGTCTCTCTCCCAATCTTTTTTTCTCCCACACAATTATGCAAAAAAAAAAGAATTCTGAGCATACACAGAAAGAAATAAAGAAAGTGTCAACCCAACATGCACGTGATCAGTTGAGATCAGGAATATTGTCAAAGAAAACCCTTCTCAAGTAAACCACATGATTGTCCGGACCTGTGTAGTTTTGAAGTGATCACACACAGCATTAGCACCTATCAGGTCATCAAGCTTCTATTTTCCCTCTGCGTGCAATGAATCCAATCTTGGCATGCACAAATGATTAACTGGTGGTGCACACAACTGATTAAAAGATAAAGCCTTGGCACACAATGACTTTCAGCATAACGTATGGTGTGTAGTACCTGAGAGACCAGGCCTCCTCACGCAAAGAAGATATTTACCTTTTCAGTTCATTTCCCTCTTGCATCCTCACACACAGATATCCCATGTTGCACCTCCTACAAGGGCTAAATGTGGAAATGAAAATGTAATGTCATGGTGTGTGGGTGTCACAATTACATGGGTTACAATGGTACATTTAAATGTAATTTAAGTTCAATGAATGGTAAAGCTGAACCTAGAAACGTATTGTGTGATGTTATACCTTGTTTGTTCACAACAACTTCAATGGAGTAAGGCAGGCGAAGGACCACAAACCACAGCGGTTATGAGGAAACTTTGGATCCGAAACGTATGAAACCGAGAGGTGTGAGTGAGGGGAAAAATGAGTGTTGAATTTCACAAGCGGTAACTGGAAAGCAGTAAAAAACTATCACAAAATGCTTGTGTGAGGTGAGAAAATAATTAGCAAAACAATAAACTCATATTGCTGATGATAACAGTCAGGACTATTGTCAGGACT
Organism: Salmo trutta; assembly: GCF_901001165.1. Taxonomy (NCBI): domain Eukaryota; kingdom Metazoa; phylum Chordata; class Actinopteri; order Salmoniformes; family Salmonidae; genus Salmo; species Salmo trutta. Next base: position 26,080,972 of record NC_042968.1, read on the forward strand.
CCTCCTATATCTAACGTTACTGCAATCTATAGCTGCTCACCCTGGGGTCACATCCTCAGAGCTGGTGTTGGGGGACCCATAGAGGAAAGCTGCAGCCCCTGCCACAGTATAACGGATGTCAGGGGTTCTGACACAATACACAATACTATTAGACCACATGCAATGACTCAGAAGACTGACTGCGTGATGATGGCCTTCATGATGGACTAAGTCACTTTGCTACCGCTGACTCTTGCTATAGGAAATGTTCCATAGCACACATCATTACTGATTGATCCCTTTGACAAGTAGAGCTAGACCTAGTCTCTCGTGACTTATTTGGTTGTGGGTGCAGAGATTAATCTACAACAACATTGCAAGTCAAACCCCCAAACAGTCATAGTAGTGATAACACATGTGTGTGAGTGTGTAGGCTGCTCACTGCTCGCACACATCCACCCACTCAGTAGCCAGTGGTGTCACACATTCTGTCTCAGTAGGGTGAAAGGTATTGTTATGCTTGAACCGGGTTCAGTCCATTACTCAACAGGGCCCTGGGGATAAGTCTTCTGTGCTGTCCAAGAAAACACTGCATGGTGCAGATAGATGCCTGGCGACAACACCACACTCTCTCTTCCACACACTGTCCCACAGACTGACAGAATGCACACAAGATGAAACAACTCAGACAAGAGATTGTTTTGACCTGTAGTATCACTCTTTTGGCAAAGCAAGAATGTTGAAATTATTCTAGGTAATTTAGTAAAAAAAATTGTGAGAGTAATCTGCACATGGCACAGACCTTGACAAATATTAACACTTAAAGTGTAGGCATAATACTACAAATATTAGGCATTTTGAGCATTTGTGCTTCTAACATTAGTTAATCTATTTGTTTAGAAATATGCCTTTTTTATTTGCTATTTATACAAAAAAACAATTAAACACAATTGAAGAATGTAGGGAGATCTTTCTGTAGGCCTACTTAAATATCTTACGATTTTTTGGTAATATTTCATGTCAAGTTTATTTTATGGCCAAACACTGATGAAAATATGCATTATAATGCACTAGTTTCTATAGAGGAAATCCACATTTGAGTCTGGCCAATCTCTGCAAACTGTTCTATTTACACAACAGTAGCGTGCTTCCCAAAAAACGGTCGGTGATTGTTTTGATAAAAGGGGTGACCCGCGAGGCTGGCTGATGCCTCTCCTGCTCTCTCTGTACACAACCTCGCGACCCTTGGCACAGCCAGAGCAAACACAGTCTGCACGCAATGCCGGGTCTGTGGCACAATGATTAACCCGTAAATGTGCTGTTAACCCGCTCCGTAGCCTGCAAAGCCCGCTGAGAGAATTGGAGGGGGGCAGGCAAGGTTAATTTGTTTCACGCATGGCTCGTGTTGCGTGTCAAGCATATCCATATCTTCTTTCACTATGTGGTTGTATGTCTGTCTTTGTACACGCGTTTCATATTTCCCTTTCTTTATGATATGTCCTATTTCTCTTTTTCGCTCCCACAGTTTGAGTCAGCGTAAAAAAGCGCATGGCAGCTTCGTGCGTGACAGAAAGATGAATGACCGAGATATTTCCGCACGCAACTATTGTTTTTCCCGGTGAGTATTTTGAACTTTGGCTTGCATAAGGACAGAGAGAGACCAGGACTGTTAGCTCAGTTACTAATGTGGTATTCACTCCAATCCGTGAGAGGAAGGCGATACAATATGGGGACCTGCCCCCTCCTCTCCCTGTTCCGAACCCCAGCATGCCTGTTTGTGCACTTCGAGCCGGCCGCGGGAGCGAGCGAGGCAGAATGTTGCTCAATTACAGTTTGTGTATAGTGTAAGTGATTGCGTGTTGATTTACTCAAGCCAGAGGGGGTTTGTATGAGGTCACAGTCACAAATTCATGAGTAGTGTCATGACCTACATTCTTAGAAAAAAAGGTTCCAAATGGGTTCTTTGTAGATGGATAGGGTTCTACCAAGAACCTTTTACATCTGAAGAATGAACCCTTTTTGGAAGACAAGGGTTCTTTGTTAGGCAAAGAGTTAAACCTAGAACCTTTTTCATCCTAAGAGCCGATTTTTGAAGAAAGGGTTCTTTGATGATTCTTTGGAAGGCAAGAAGCATTCTACATAGAACCCTTCTGAATCTGTATAAGCTATTTTATTGTATTTTTTCAAATTGTGCCTGAGCAATAATGTTTGGAGTAACGTAAACCAGTTTTTAATCTTCAACACCAGGAGTTTGAGTAATCAGCCAAGTTTAAAAAGATATCTGTGAGAATTGTTTTAACTATATATGAGAATATTTATGCATGTACTGTATCTGTAATCTGTAATCATTTTACATATACAGTACTGACATAGTTGATATCTTTGCCATGATTTCTGTTTTTCAAATGAGTATTTTCTGTGAATTTATTTAGCAGAAAGTAAGAGAATAGAAGGGAGTATGAGTGAACCAGCAATGTATAGTATGGTACACAATAAATTGGCAAGTTTTACCTAGTGTTGATTTTTCAGTGTAGAATGTCTAGTGTTGATTCAAGAGTTACATTCAACACTCAGTAGTGTAAAATAACCCTGTGTTGGTATTAATAAACAGAGTTGAGTGTGATTGTCATTTTTATCTGTGTGTAGGAAAACACTCAAAAACACACCCATCATTATCATATTTCCCAGCATGCTCTATTGCAAGTTGATTTTCAGAATTGTTTGTTTCAATGTCTGTGTTTTGGCATGCACATTGATTGGTTGATTAATCTTATGCTACACAAAGATAAATAACATCAATTTTATAAATTAATCCAATCTGTTAGTATTTGTACTTACTGCACCTGTTACTGAGATGGTTGTCCTAGTTTATCCAGAGTGACTTACAGTAGTGAGTGCGTATATTTTTTGTACTTGTTTTTCATTTTTGATGTTGGTCCCCATGGGAATCGAACCCACAACCCTTGCATTGCAAGTGCCGTGCTCTACCAACTCAGCCACACAGCTGATTTCCCAGTGATTGATGCATCGCTCCCTGCATTTAAAAATAACTACACATTCTTCCTTCCTAGAGTTTGGGCCATCTTCAAGTCAGATGATCATCCCTAAAACCTAAAACATCTGCGTAGTAGGAGGTGTCATTAGCTTTTTCAGGGTAACAAGTACTGCCCTAAGGGTTTACGTTACTCCATAGAATTGGTAATAACACAGTAATAACATGATAATAAAACACAGTAATAACATAGTATAAACAGAAATAACATGTTAATAAATAAGTGTTGTGTGCTTTGGCATTGCGTGTATGAACAATGGTGATATTGTCTCTCCCCTCCTGACTCTGTTCATGCATGTTTTATTTTCCTGGGAGTTCAAAGAAGACACTTCCAAACCTCTGGTAGCACAGACTGTTCTGTCTAGTGTTTACAGACTAGAATAAAAGACTGAGACATGAGTGCACCAATCTGACCTGTTACCTGAGTGGTTAATTGCTCTAACTACCAGTCTGTGTACAGGGGTTAGTTGACCTCCTCCATAACATGCACACACAACAACACGCCCTCACACATATACAAACCCACTCACGAAAAATTCCCTCACACTCACACACACATACCTGGTTTGAAGGTGTGTGACAGGTGTTTGGTTGTTGCGTGCCAAAGGACTGAAGACTTCAGCTGCCTTTACAGTCATTACTCAGAAAGGGAGATTCTTCAAGGGAATTTCAATTTGCTGTGGGCTAAACAGTGTTTTGGTTATGATGTGAGCTCTGTAAATGGACATCCTGGATGTATGTGTGTGACCCTAACGTGACTAAATAACAGACTACTTGAACATTCCCTATTGATATTTGTCACGTTATTGTCCTCAATTGTTGCCCTATATACATAGACTAGGAATCACTGGCCACTTCAATAATGTTTAAATAATGTTTACATACTGCTTTACTCATCTCATATGTACAGGATATACTGTATTATATTCTACTGTATTTTAGTCAATGCCACTCCGACATTGCTTGATCTAATATTTATATATTTCTTAATTCCATTATTTTACTTTTAGATTTGTGTGTATTGTTGTGAATTGTTAGATACTACTGCACTGTTGGAGCTAGGAACACAAGCATTTCGCTACAACCGCAATAGCATAAATGTGTATGTGACCAATAAAATTTGATTTAATTTTTATTTAATTCCATGTATTTGCAACGGTGATTGTTAGATAATCAAACCTGCGTTGCAATAAGAGGTCATACAAATTGTTGGAGGTCATTGAGCAAGTCACTAACGATGAGCAGGGAGTGGCGTGTTAGCCATAGCCATATGAACAGAGAAGCCTATTTCAAACGGGTGTGATCCTGATGATGTTTACGTTGAATGCTGGACTTGTATGGAATGTCCGTCCCATGGCCTCTCACGCTATCGTCTCCCTGTCCTCTCACAAAGCTGTGCGTAATGCTTAGTGTGATTATATGCTTCATGTGTATGCTTAATAAATCAGCCTTTGACTGTGTCATGCTGTACCAGTGAACGAACAGTCTCATTTGGAGAACTTGACTGTGTTTTTAAACAGCTCTTTGAAATGGCATAAAATGTTTTCCAAGTTCATACGCGAAGGTTATGCAGGTCAATTGGTATTTGGTGGATTTAAGCAGTTGACTTCAGCCAGCCAGTTACATGCCTGGTGAAGCCTGAGTGGTAGATCGCATGACTCCAAAGGCCAAGATCCTCGCATTATCCATCATATTGAGCGTGACAATAATACGGTGTGTAGGCCTATCTCGGAGAAAAAAATAAGCGATTTATAGCGTCTCTCAATAATGTTCATATGCCTCAAACAGTGGGAAATGTGTCTATTGTTTTTCAGAATTTAAATTACACGTTGGCGTCTTTTATCTTGGCTTTGGAGGTACACTTCACTTTCCACAAAATCCTGCGCATTTTGGGTTGCCTACTAGTTGTAATCCAGGATTCCAGGAATGATCATCCAAATGTTTAACTAATTAGCCACACATTCATACACTGAAATCTGCACTTAAATGTCTTGAGGCATCTTCAAGTTGAATTATGCTAATTATTTAAATTGAACAATAAAGTTAACCCATTGTGAATGATTCAGTCCTACCGTTAACCCCAAACCGAATGTATAACACAGTAGGTCTTGGAAGTTGAAATACAGGCATACCGCAAGACAAAAAAATTGAGGCATATTGTCAAGTAGACAAAAGCCAATTAATATAAATCCATTTACATGATGAACATTATGATATAGAGAACAACTTAAATAAAACAACAGAGGTAAGCGAATACTTAAAATATAGCCTAATTAACCATAACTGTCTTCAATAAAAACGTAATAAAACATCCATGCCTTTTCTATGGCCTATGCCTACAAACCAATAGTAAACCATTTCAGCGTGTTTATTTGTATATGGGCAGGCCATTGTGGCCCGAATGATAGAGATATGCGTGAATAAAAACGCATGTCTGCGCGTAAATCCTGCATTGATAGGAGATTTGGTTAAATGTCTAATTACGCATGTGGATATTAAGTTAGGAATTTGTCGAGTGAGATTTCTCAGCAACAAGTTATGTTTATCAATCAAAGCGTATAGGTTAACAGCCAGCATAATATGATGCTGGTTAACAGGAAAAGCTTATATGCATCCAAAATACGTTGTTGAAATAATATAATTTAATTCTGAGTCGATAGGCTCATTACCGCTGTTTCAGTCCATGGTCCAACTATGTTGGAAATCCCTCGTATTGCTGTGCAGAGTCGATATATATTCACTGTCAGTAGGCTATCTGGAATAGGATGTACATTTCCTAAAAGAAGAGAGACTGTAAGGGTAATGAACTCATTTACCCTTTCACCCCTGCAGTGCTGACAGATACTCCCCCACCCCCACCCCCCAGCATCCTTAACCAAGGGCAGGGGGAGGCGAGGGCTTGGCCAAAACGCTCTCACGCAACTTGGCCAATCTTTAACTTGACTGCTAACAGGTACACGCACGCGATGGCATTTGCCAGTTTTTATCACGACTTGTTTCAAAACAGACTCCGCTCAGAATGGTGTGTTGTAGATGCTGAGTTCTAGAAGACTCTATTCTATGTCTTAATACATATAACTTACCTTTGAGTAAATTCCAATTGGGATATTGATTAACACAACAGGGATCCTAAGTCAAACACTTTGGATAGCTTACAGAAGCAAACAAGACAATATAGTCTCTTATCGCAATCGAATGTTTTATCCTCCATGACACACTTGATAGGTAGGCTACATTTGTGTCCTATAAGATAATAAGACGCACACGTCTTCCCATTGTCCTTATATGCACCACCGTTATACTGTTGACAGGTTGAGTGAGATTTATCAAACTGTCAAAGATGAGTCTTGATTAAAAGTACTTCGGGGCTGTAAGTTCTCCCGCTTGGGATAGGCTACACCTTTGCACGCTATCGAAATCTGTTGCAATGAGTAGGCCTAAAGGAAAGACTGCCAAAGGGTTTATGACTTAATAACTAATGCGTAACAGTTTCCTGTTAATTCATTTATGGAACAAGTATTTAAAGAAGAAATGTTGATGTTTGCTAATAATAAAATATAAAAATGAATACCACTGGAATCAGATTAGACACTGATGGTAAATTTACTTTTGAAAATATTGTGGGCCCAAAGTGATTAAACTTGTGTCCTTAAATTAGTTGTGGAAGAGTTCATGTTCAATAGATCATTGAGAATAAATATTTGGATCAGGCCCAAAGTACTGTCATCCTTATACAATGTGCTTTATATAACTGTTTTCATGAATATGTTCCATATACTTTAAGATAAATAGTTCATAACATGATAAGGAGTGGATGAATTGCCTTTTTTCAATATGGCTTATTAGCCTACTGCCTACCATAGCCTGCAATATTAGGCCCAATACCATAACATTCATGGTAATAAATTAATAATAAAATAGATATAAATATTTCGGCCTAAACAAATAAATACAACAAATAATACAAATATAATTACCACATCTATAACATTATGAGTAAGATGTGTAGTATGATGAATAGGTATGATAGTGATTATAGGTCTACATCTACATGGTTGTGCTTATGAGTATGATGATATATTATGATTAAAAGTTAGGCTGATTGTATTATTGTATTGTTATTACACAATAACACATTTAACATGCTCTACTTCAATTGCAAATATCATCGGTGATCATTCCACAAATCAATGTATTCCTCTTACCTGACTGACTTATTCTGTATAGTCTGTTTTATAACTCCCTCCAACAGGCTAATGAATATCTGAAAAGCGACTCATCCAATCATTTTGATATAAACCTAAAATCATATCTAAAAATGTTTAAAAATTAAAAATGTTTAAAAAAAATCATTTGAACGTCGAATAGCCTACTGAGAATGACTTGTTCGAAAATTAAACATGTAGTCTATTGAATTTCTCTACGGTTAGACATTCTAAAATATTTTTATAACAAACTATATGAAATTGTATGTATATATTTTTCAATAGGGCCCATCACTGATATATCAGAGAAAGTCTGCACTCATAGAAAAAATGATCTTACTCCTTAGACGTTTCTTTTTATAATAAAGGCAAGCTTACATTATATATACACTACTCATTGATGTTTCCGCTTGATATTTTATTATACCTCTCCTTCAGAGACTGCCGCTGCTGCTGGCAAGCCAAGACAGGTTACGTCACTCAGACATCAGCCAATGGAGCTGAGAAGCGCTCTATAAAAGAAGTTCCCATTCTTACTTTTAAGTACAGAGAAACGGAGTTCTCTTATAGCAAGAGAAAAAACTTTGTATAAATATAACATCACCTGCAAACTTCTTCGATCTCCCTGCAAGACGGCTCATTTGGCTCTTAACGGAAGGTAATAAAAATGACTAATACTGCATGTAATATATTTATATTTAACTTAAGAACAAGGAAACATATGTTGGAATAGCAGGTGTCTTACTGTGGTGAATGAAGTGTCGAAATAACATTTATTAATTCGTTTGCACATAATATTAGTACAGTTTAAAACAATAAATAATATAACAAGCTCCAACACGCATTATATACTGTTATCTTGTACCGTTTATTCTTGAGTCTTCTTTTTAGTATAATCTATTCGAAAAAATGTACTACGTGTAGGCAATATAACAGTTAAGGTCTTCAAAACAATATTTTTTACACTTTTTGCCTTTTATGTAGCCTATGTTTAATGGTATGAGACTTGTAGAGTAGGGTGGTTTGCAAAAGCGTGAAAGGTGAGTGCACCATGCCTAAAGTTCATGCAATTTTCGAACAATGTTTTCGAGCAAGGTTTATTACTCAGCTGGAGTATCTTTCTCGCTCACTATTAATCACTAAAACATCTACCTCTCCTTATAGATTGTGCAGAAGCCACACAAAAAAAACATAGAAATGGTTCTCATGATACTACCCATTATCGGCTCAGTCTCTGTGTCTGAGGGGCTGGTGGCCATGGTAACACTATGCCTGGTGTACATGATCATGAAGTACATGCACACAGAGATCCCAGAGGGACTGAAACGGCTCCCAGGACCAAAGCCCCTGCCCATCATCGGGAATGTGCTGGAGGTGCACAACAACCCTCACCTCAGCCTGACTGCCATGAGTGAACGCTATGGCTCAGTCTTCCAGATCCAGATAGGGATGCGGCCTGTGGTTGTTCTGAGTGGCAGCGAGACAGTCCGCCAGGCTCTTATCAAGCAAGGGGAAGACTTCGCCGGGAGGCCCGATCTATACAGCTTCAAATTCATCAATGACGGCAAGAGCTTGGCCTTTAGCACCGACAAGGCTGGGGTGTGGCGCGCCCGCCGCAAGCTAGCTATGAGCGCCCTCCGCTCTTTCGCTACGCTGGAGGGATCGACCCCAGAGTACTCCTGTGCCCTGGAGGAGCACGTCTGCAAGGAGGGAGAGTACCTGGTAAAACAGCTGACCTCCGTCATGGATGTCAGTGGCAGCTTTGACCCCTTCCGCCATATTGTTGTATCGGTGGCCAACGTCATCTGTGGAATGTGCTTCGGCCGGCGCTACAGCCATGATGACCAGGAGCTGTTGGGCTTGGTGAACTTGAGTGATGAGTTTGGGCAGGTGGTGGGCAGCGGCAACCCTGCAGACTTCATTCCCATCCTTCGTTACCTGCCCAACCGCACCATGAAGAGGTTTATGGATATCAATGACCGTTTCAACACCTTTGTGCAGAAGATTGTCAGTGAGCACTATGAAAGCTATGACAAGGTAAATAAAACATTGCATCATGTTTAAAAAAATGTTTGATCTATTGCTGTTTGTTGTCTGTGATACTGATTGTCCATTGTTCTGTTTTCAGGACAACATCCGTGACATCACTGACTCCCTCATTGACCACTGTGAGGACAGGAAACTAGATGAGAACGCCAACGTCCAGGTGTCTGATGAGAAGATTGTGGGCATTGTCAATGATCTGTTTGGGGCAGGTGAGTTGAGTTAAAATAACGCAACAGTTATACTGAGTCACTCCATATCATTGAACATTTTTTACATTTGTAGGATGTTTTAATTATGCAATGCGGCTTCTGTCTCCCTCTCAAGGTTTTGACACCATCAGCACAGCTCTGTCTTGGGCTGTTGTGTACCTTGTGGCTTACCCAGAGATCCAGGAAAGACTGCATCAGGAACTGAGTAAGTTGAAACTTGCTAGTTTTAACAGATAGTTCTGTTCCCTAAATTAAATGAGTCATTCACAGAGAGATCCTATAAATCAGTTCTATATGTAATTCTATGGGGTCATGATTCAAAATATTGTGGCTTACTGACCTGTCACTACGCGTCCCATTCTTTTTTGATAACCGATGTTCTCTATTGTCCTCCCAACAGAGGAAAAGGTGGGAATGATTCGTACTCCCCGTCTCTCAGACAAAACCAACTTACCACTGCTGGAAGCCTTCATCCTGGAGATCTTCCGGCACTCTTCCTTCCTGCCGTTCACCATCCCACACTGGTGAGTTGCACTTGCACCTGCTAAAAACTCCAATTTACAATATCAGCCAAACAGACATTTACAATATCAGCCAAACACACATTTGCAATGTTAGCCAAACAGACGTTTACAATATCAGTTGCACATTATAGACACACAAAAAAAACAACATTTAAAATCATATGGCATGGTCTGACCCTGGTATTGCCAATATTTTTTCAGCACAGTCAAGGATACATCCCTCAATGGCTACTTCATTCCCAAGGACACCTGTGTCTTCATCAACCAGTGGCAGGTCAACCATGACCCGTGAGTAGGATTTTTAAACTAAAACTTCTCAACTCTATTACTATGCAACTACTGTGCAACAACAGTGTTGTTACTGTAGTAATTACAGTGTCACTACACAGGTATAACACGAACCTAATGTAAATTGTTACCTCTGTGCTCTTCAGGGAGCTGTGGAAGGAGCCTTCTTTATTCAACCCTGACCGTTTCCTGAGTGCTGATGGCACAGAACTCAACAAGCTGGAGGGGGAGAAGGTGCTCGTATTCGGCATGGGCAAGCGCCGCTGCATCGGTGAGGCCATCGGACGCAATGAGGTCTACCTCTTCTTGGCCATCCTGCTCCAAAGGCTGTGCTTCCAGGAGAAACCTGGGCACCCGCTGGACATGACCCCAGAGTACGGCCTCACTATGAAGCACAAGCGCTGTCAGCTGAAGGCTAGCCTGCGGCCATGGGGGCAGGAGGAGTGAGCGACATGGTCACATTTATGATTCTCAACATCGCTATAACTGATTTATAGTTAGCCCTACATACTTGATGGCATGAGCTGAGTTCAGATATAAAAGCCAGAGGGTACATTTTCTCTCGAGGAAAGACTGGGCTTGACACCTCTCTTGATTCATAGCAGAATTAACAGTGAGGGAAAACTGAGTCAAATTGTAGACAATTTGAAATCAATAAAATTACAATCTGAAACACGATTTGTAGCGGGATTCCAAACAAGTGTTGTATTGGATAAAGGACCTTCACAAACTCATAGAGTTGATTCGTTTCTATGACCAGCATACTACAGGCCCTTCTAGAGTTTGTCAGGTGTTTCTTCTTTCTTCAGGAGATATCAGGAGAGACTATAGCTGTTTAGCTGCCTTTTTGTCAACATCATTGTGTTTTACTTTTCCTCTTGCCTTGATCATATCTCATATACTGTATCAGATCACTTTAAAGAGGAGAAATCTATAAAACATACACATAAACCCATGGTGGGGTGTTAAAGAGCATTGTTTTTTAGTTCCATGTTTGGGTAGAATTTTTTACTACATATTTTTTTGCGGCAAAAATGTTACAACCTACATGATAAAGTGCCTGTTCTCGTACTTTTGAGTTATTGTTCAGGTGGTCATAGATCACAGACAGTTGAATGGATGTATCCTCCCATTTCTAAGCTAGATATTTTTTCCACTGAATAAATCAGTCAAACGTGGACACAACACACTGAAGATATGTTTGTATGCCACCAACATGTGTACATATTTAAGCCTAGATGTATTTTGGAAAGTCGTTTTTTGAAATGTGCCTAAAATGTGTATATATTGTGGTGACTTATTATGGTGGCTTTGTATGAGTTTATCAGGATACTAAAATACGTATGTATTACTGACTGTGTTATAAATGTCAACATTTTATAATGTAACGAAGGACTCTTGTAAACTAAAGCCCAAACTGTATACACTATGCATTGTGTTGTTGGTAGCTATCTAGGTAGCTACTGAAATAAAGGCTGAAAATGAAAGAAAATCAATTAACTTGTGCTCTCTTTTCTTGAGTGTGTTGGCCTATCTCATTGGCAACCCATGCAACCATTCACAAGCTAATATACACAGGCCAACCATTAGGAGAGGACGTCGGTATTTGGCTGACCAAAGAGTAAATCTGTGACACTACTAGCTAGATAAGATAGGGTTGGATATCATCACTTATCTGTGTACAAGACTTGGACTTCTACTATAAAAACAATCAGCACACACACTGAGCACGTTATATGAGTAAATAAGCTATAAACTTGCCATTGGTGCAATGATTTAAAACAACCTTTGTTGGCATTATACATAATTCCTTAATTGTTTATAATAATTGCAGTTACCTTAATACACCTTTGCAGCAACATGTGCCCTCATTGGTGCCCCCCCGCATAAACAATCAATGAACGCTGGTGGGGAAAGCTAAGGAAGTGACGTTGCGAACAGGAAACAACACGGATTCTTCGAGTTCAGAAAGTATTGTTAGCAAACTAGCAAATTCATCACAAAAAACTCTATCATACACAAAAACAAGGTATATCCTTTTCAATTTTACCTGACAGCGTTTAATGAATAACAAAATGGTAGAGAGGATGGCTATATTAATAACCGACGTTAGCCATGATCTCTGATTTAGCTACGCTAACGTTATTTAGTTAACGTTAGCAGCAATTTGGCAGTAGCTAGCTATTTAGTTAGCTAGGTAGTGTTAGCTAGCCATCTTTTCGAATGGAACAGCTAGCCAATTACGTTATTTGGTTAGTTAGCTAGATACCGATTTAACACAGTGATAGCTAACTAGGGTATTTGACAGCTACATTGCCAGTTTGTTTCCTACCTAGCTAGCTAACGACGTAATTGCCAGAGTAGGTAAGTGATGATAGCTAACGTTAGTAGTAAGGGCTGTGGTTACCCCCTGCTGTTAGCCCATTGTATAGCCAATGTAACTGGGATGGAACTCATATTTTAGACCTGTAACTAAGTCCTTAGACTGTGTTCCACCATTCATTTCCCATTGGTCAGAAAGCTGTAATATATTTGTGAAGTTGTTGTCTGTCTTCCATATATGGCTAGATCCAGAGAGAATGGCTGCAGACTGGCTGGGCAGTCTGGTGTCAATAAACTGTGGACCAACCCTGGGCATGTACCAGGGAGAAGTGTCATCTGTGGACCAGACTAGTCAGACCATCTCTCTCAGACAACCTTTCCACAATGGGGTCAGGTGCCCTGTCCCTGAGGTCACCTTCAGGTAAGGCTTTCACATGGTGAAGTACAGAAAGATTAGCCTGCTTCACAGATTTCAGGAAATAATTTGCGGTAACAATGACATAGGAGTTGGCATTTGTCAAGACGGCACAAACAGATCTGAGATTCAGGCTACAGACATACTAGTTACATTCTGTGCATTGATCTAGTTATTTCACAAAGACATAGGGGCCTACTTATTTGTTTTAAGCAATCTGCTGTTAACATGCCAATGTTTACATTCTCTGCAGTGCTATGGATATCAGAGAGCTCAAGTTCCTGGATATCCAAACACAAAGTGGTGTCAGCAGAGCCAGTGCTGTACAGGGGGTCTTGTCTGATCCAGGTGTCATATCTTCAGGGCAGAGTGGTCAGAATAGCAGAGGTGGTTACCCTGCCAACAACACCCATTCCACAACCGCTCCTATTACCATTTTACGCAAAGGTGAGATGAGAAGACTAGTTTGGGAGTTTTATTTTTCAAACTGGTTGCAAGGCCCTGACGCAACATCCCCTCAGATAACAACAATTGGGCTGGGAGACTTTTTATACACTGGTAGTGGAACACCACCTATCAGCAGTTCTCCAGAAGCCACAGAGAGTTCTGTCTGACTGAGTGCATTTGAATAGGCCACAGCCTTTCTTCTTATGTACAGTGCAATTGGAAAGTATTCAGACCCCTTGACTTTTTCCACATTTTGTTACGTTACAGCCTTATTATAAAATAGATTAAAAAAAAAAAATCCTCATCAAACTACACACAATACCACATAATGTCAAAGCAAAAACAGGTATTTAGACATTTTTGCAAATGCATTAAAAATCAGAAATACCTTATTTAAGTATTCAGACCCTTTGCTATGAGACTCAAAATTAAGCTTCGGTGCATCCTGTTTCCATAGCCAAGACAACGCTGGAGTGGCTTCGGGTCAAGTCTGTGAATGTCCTTGAGTGGCCCAGCCAGAGCCTGGACTTGAACCCTATCAAATATCTCTGGAGAGACCTTAAAATAGTTGTGTAGCAATGCTCCCCATCCAACCTGACAGAGCTTGAGAGGATCTGAAGAGAAGAATGGAAGAAACTTCCCAAATACAGGTGTGCCAAGCTTGTAGCGTCATACCTAAGAAGACTTGAGGCTGTAATCGCTGCCAAAGGTGCTTCAAAAAAGTACTGAGTAAAGGGTCTGAATACTTCTGTAAATGGTTTATTTCTGTATGACATAACCATTCACGTGATGGGAGAAGGGCACAACGGCCACTGGCCGCAAAAGGCATGGATTTTTTTAGGGTGCATTACAGCCACAAAGGGGATGCTGCCGTGAAATTTGGGGCGTCAAGTGCTGTCAAATTGTGAATGAGAGACAAATGAAGTGTACAGCCTGCGAAAAAACAAAGGAGAGCTCATGCCTTTCAAGCGACTTTTTTTCAAATCATCATTAGTCGCATCATGCAGCCTTACAATGTATTAAAAATCAAAACATATAGCCCAATGTTTGTAGAACAACTAAAGTTACATTAATAACTCTAAATTAAGCATATAGGAGTAGCTATTTCTTTATTAACCGCTCAACACAGAATAGCCACATGTGCGCACTCCATCAAATCATTTGGAGAAAATATTTATATTTTATTCAGCTATGTTCAATTGTATTCTTCATACTATAAAATAATGCTACAGAATTCTACGCAAATCTTGTTTCTAAATGAACTAGTGTAGCCCACAGCTATTTGGCATTGCCAGATCAGGGCCTAACATAAGGATAACTCAGAGTATGCTATTCTGTTCTTCTGAAATAGACTACTTTTTATTCATATCATGCTTCTTTAGACCTGTCTAAAATAAATAATTGATTTATTGTGATGGTGTATGCTATATTACATGGATTTATTATACTTTTCTAATATAGATGTTCCAAAGGTCTGCATCAGTGGCTTGTAGGCTATGTGTGGAAGCCAGGAGATGCTAAATGTGTTTGTTAGTTAACGGTCAATTACCGTGAGACCGACCAGTTATTTGCTTGACAATCACCGGCTGATTCAATTTCGTGACCGCCACAGTCCTAGTAATGTAACAAAATGTGGAAAAAGTCAAGGGGTCTGAATACTTTCTGAATGCACTATATATTGCACCAGACTCTTACACCATTTATTTAACCCTTTTTATTTAACCATCACACTCAATGACTACATCACTTTTTATCTCTGCCTCTGTTGCTTATGTGTGCTAGATGTAGGCTAATACATTTGACCTGCACTCTATTTTGCCACTTCATGTGTTTACTCATTGAATTTGGTGCCAACTGTAACAGTTAATCCCATTTAGAAAGTACACTCAACACATTATCACATTGGGAACGAGGCTATTTCTCAATTATGACATGTTTACATAAGACAGTTTAAGCACAGTCATGAACATATTTCTCACAATCTGACTGTGATTATAGAGCAGAAAGTTGTCATTGTTGATCTTTTCCTTATTCAGTGACAGGAGGAAATGTGAAACTACAAGTATCAGTGTCACATGTAAATCCACTCCCTAATCTCTAGGCTCTGCACAGTTTGTCAGCAGTCATTGAAGCCGAGCCAACACATTGCTTCACCTGGCATTCTTTTTCTCTTTTTGATTATAGTAACATTTATGCGCTTGTCTTTTCTGAGAGACACCTAGGCTCTGTGGGTAGGAAGGGAAAGGTTACACTGTTTTACCTGACCGGCACATTCATACATTAAGGGCTTCTGTTTCTTTTGTTTGGTCCCTGCTCTGTTATTTCTGTTTATCAGACACAGAAATCCCTGCAGTGTTTTGGCACAAATGTTTTAGTACATCTGAGGTTAATAATTTACTATGAGAATACTTTTCTGTAATTTCTGCCAGGTAAAATAACCACAACCCATAATCAAATCAAATTTTATTAGTCACATGCGCCGAATACAACAGGTGTAGACCTAACAGTGAAATGCTTACTTACGAGCCCTTAACCAACAATGCAGTTAAAAAAAATATGGATAAGAAATAAAGTATCAAGTAATTAAAGAGCAGCAGTAAAATAACAATAGCGAGACCATATATAGGGGGGTACTGGTACAGAGTCAATGCGCGGGGGCACTGGTTAGTTGAGGTAATATGTACATGTAGGTAGAGTTATTAAAGTGACTATGCATACATGATAACAACAGAGAGTAGCAGTGGTGTAAGGGGGGGGCAATGCAAATAGTCTGGGTTGCCATTTGGTTAGATGTTCAGGAGTCTTATGGCTTGGGGGTAGAAGCTGTTGAGAAGCCTCTTAGACCTAGACTTGGCGCTCCGGTACCGCTTGCTGTGCGGTAGCAGGGAGAACAGTCTATGACTAGGGTGGCTGGAGTCTTGGACAATTTTTAGGGCCTTCCTTTGACACCGCCTGGTATAGAGGTCCTGGGTGGCAGGAAGCTTGGCCCCAGTGATGTACTGGGCCGTTCGCACTACCCTCTGTAGTGCCTTGCGGTCGGATGCCGAGCAGTTGCCATACCAGGCAGTGATGCGACCAGTCAGGATGCTCTCGATGGTGCAGCTGTAGAATCGTTTGAGGATCTGAGGACCCATGCCAAATCTTTTCAGTCTCTTGAGGGGGAATAGGTGTTGTTGTGCCCACTTCACGACTGTCTTGGTGTGCTTGGACCATGTTAGTTTGTTGGTGATGTGGACGCCAAGGAACTTGAAGCTCTCAATCTGCTCCACTGCAGCCCCGTCGATGAGAATGAGGGCATGCTCGGTCCTCTTTTTCCTTTAGTCCACAATCATCTCCTTTGTCTTGATCACGTTGAGGGAGAGGGTGTTGTCCTGGCACCACACGGCCAGGTCTCTGACCTCCTCCCCATATGCTGTCTCGTTGTTGTCGATGTTGTGTCATCGGCAAACTTAATGATGGTGTTGGAGTCGTGCTTGGCCGTGCAGTCATGAGTGAACAGGGAGTGCAGGAGTGGACTGAGCATGCACCCCTGAGGGGCCCCTGTGTTGAGGATCAGCGTGACCGGATGTGTTGTTACCTACCCTTACCACCTGGGGGAGGCCCATCAGGATGTCTAGGATCCAGTTGCAGAGAGAGGTGTTTAGTCCCAGGGTCCTTAGCTTATTGATGAGCTGTGAGGGCACTATGGTGTTGAACGTTGAGCTGTAGTCAATGAATAGCATTCTCACATAGATGTTAATTTTGTCCAGGTGGGAAAGGGCAGTGTGGAGTGCAATTGAGATTGCATCATCTGTGGATCTGTTGGGGTACTATGGAAATTGGAGTGGATCTAAGGTTTCTGGGATAATGGTGTTGATGACCAGCTTTTCAAAGCACTTCATGGCTACAGATGTGAGTGCTATGGGTCGGTAGTCATTTAGGCAGGTTACCTTAGTGTTCTTGGGCACAGAGACTATGGTGGTCTGCTTAAAACATGTAGGTTTTACAGACTTGGACAGGGAGAGGTTGAAAATGTCAGTGAAGACACTTGCCAGTTGGTCAGCGCATGCTCACAGTACACGTCCTGGTAATCCATCTGGCACTGCGGCCTTGTGAATGTTGACCTGTTTAAAGGTATTACTCACATTGGCTGCGGAAAGCATGATCACACAGTGTTCCGGAACAGCTGGGACTCGCATGCATGTTTCACTGTTATTTGCTTCGAAGCGAGCATAGAAGTGATTTAGCTCGTCTGGTAGGCTCGTGTCACTGGGCAGCTCTCGGCTGTGCTTCCCTTTGTTGTCTGTAATGGTTTACAAGCCCTGCCACATCCGACGAGCATCAGAGCCGGTGTAGTACGGTTCGATCTTAGTCCTCGATCTTAGTCCTGTATTGATGCTCTGCCTGTTTGATGGTTCGTCGGAGGGCATGGCGGGATTTCTTATAAGCTTCCAGGTTGGAGTCCCGCTCCTTGAAAGCGGCAGCTCTAGCCTTTAGCTCAGTGGGGATGTTGCCTGTAATCCATGGCTTCTGGTTGAGGTATGTACTACGGTCACTGTGGGGACGATGTCATCAATGCACTTATTGATGAAGCCAGTGACTGATGTGGTGTACTCCTCAATGCCATCGGAGGAATCCCAGAACATATTCCAATCTGTGCTAGCAAAGCAGTCCTGTAGTTTAGCATCTGCTTCATCTGACCACTTTTTTACTTATCTAGTCACAGGCGCTTCCTGCTTTAATTTTTGCTTGTAAGCAGGAATCAGAGGATGGAGGGCGAGGGAGAGCTTTGTATGCGTCTCTGTGTGTGGAGTAAAGGTGGTCCAGAGTTTTTTTCCCTCTGGTTGCACATTTAACATGCTGATAGAAATTTGGTAAAACGGATTTAAGTTTCCCTGCATTAAAGTCCCCAGCCACTAGGAGTGCCGCCTCTGGGTGAGCGTTTTCTTGTTTGCTTATGGCGGAATATAGCTCCTTCAATGCTGTCTTAGTGCCAGCCTCAGTCTGTGGTGGTATTTAAACAGATGAAAACTCTCTAAGTAGATAGTGTAGTTTACAGCTTATCATGATATACTCTACCTCAGGTGAGCAATAGCTCGAGTCTTCCTTAGATATCGTGCACCAGCAGTTATTTACAAAAATACATAGTCCGCCGCCCCTTGTCTTACCAGACGCCGCTGTTCTGTCCTGCCGGTACAGTTTATAACCAGCCAGCTGTATGTTGATAGCGTCGTCATTCAGCCACGACTCCGTTGAGCATAAGATATTAAAATTTTTAAATGTCCCGTTTGTAGTTTCATCTTCCGCGTTGGTCATCGATTTTATTCTACAAAGATTGCATGTTTGCTAGCAGAGTGGAAGCAAGTGGGGGTTTATTCGATCACCTACGAATTCTCAGGAGGCAGCCTGCCCTCTGGCCACTTTGTCTCAGCCACCTCTTTGCACAAATCACGGGTATCTGGGCTTGTTCTCTAGAAAGCAGACAATCATTCGCGTCGGGCTCCTCAGACTCGTTAAAGGAAAAAAAGGATTCTGGTGAGTAATCCAGTCCTGATGTCCAGAAGTTATTTTCGGTCATAAGAGATGGTAGCAGCAACATTATGTACAAAATAAGTTCTAAACGAACAAAAAAAACAATCGGTTGGGGACACGTATAACGTCAGCCTTCTTCTCCGGCTCCATTGTTACATAAAGCAGCGACCCTTTTAAAATAGCTACTTAATAGTTATCTGCTTAATCAGTCTAGTTTATTTCTGTCTGTCTGTCTGAACCGGTGTCCTTTCCTCTAGTCTATGGGGTCACTAGGTTACTGTTAACAAGCCTGTGCGTGGAAGCAGCCAGGCACTGTTTGCAATGCTGTGACTTCCCCAGATTCCCATAGCGTGCAAAAGGCTTGTACAAAAGTTCCTCTTTACAATACGTGTGTGACTAAGATCAATAAACATTCCCCCCTCGCTGTGTCTGCTCCTAAAGAGGAGGTTATGCAAGGCCTGGCTTACGTGCCCTTATGTTCTCCGTCTCCTCTCCCTCCCTCTCTCCTGCTCAGGACAGGACCCCCCCCACAGGAAGCCATGTTGTCCCAGTGGCAGTGCGCTTGGAAGGGGCCAGGCCATATCAATTGTGGAAGCACTGTTTACCTTTGGATTTTTTATTTTAATCTCCGGATTCTTGGGCCAGCAGCCAAGGGAGCTAATGCACAAATTGCATGAGCCTGAAGTGCTGAGTGGCAGGGGTTGGGCTGACCCTTTCACATTTTTGCTTTAAAAAAAAAAGAAATCCATATAAACATGTTCCTATACATGCTATTAGTCCTTTGTTTTTCCTGTGCCCCTGGTACATACCATTAAGTGTACAGTAAAGCTCATCCTTCCTGTTCTTGATTGGACTGTCTCACACACACACACACACACACACACACACACAGAGGGAGTTGTTGCGGCTGACTGACATTGTTTTCCTTCTGTCAGTCTTACCTTGCATGTGAAGACATTTCCCTCCACACAACACAGCAACATGTTGACAAGCCTCACACGCTGTCACAGCACGCTGTCACTCACTTCAGTTTAACTCCTGTGTGTTTATCTCACCGGTGTCATCGTGATTCATTTTTCTGTAAGAGTATTGGCCAACATTTGCTTGTAACATGTGTAACTTAAATATGGTTCATGTTTAATCATTCTGTGAAATGTAGTTCACCGTGTAGTTTCAGTCAATTATTTTTCACATGGCTCAAATTCATGTTTTGTTCAAGTATTTCAGCTGTCATTGAACCTAAGATTCTTACAGCTCACATTTTCACATTGCTTCTATCAGACACTAGTACTAACTTGGTGTTCATTGTTCTCTGCTTGACTTGGAGCGTTGCCCAGTGCATTCAGGCATCTGATTCACAGAGATTTACAATAGACCTGTAGGTAATTATACTCTATGTGGTCTCATTGTAAAATGTTTGCCTATGTTGAAAAGCTAATGCACACAAATGAACAGATTTTTCGAAAATACATTGATATAGTAGCAGGTCTCAGATCAGTTGGTGTGATTGGGTGACAACGCCATTGTGACAACAGTAGTGTGTACGTGACTTGACTGAGAGTCTTGGTGTGTATCTTGCGTGAGAGCCTAAAGTACCTAGCTGTCAGAGTGACACTTGCGTGCCTCTCTCTCTCTCTCTCTAGGTTAGCGTGAGACCTCATCACGGTTAGGGTTGAACACCCGGTTTTTCCAGTAATTTTTTTTCCAGTTGGTTCTTTTTGATTTGTTAGTGCGCCATGCATGTATCTAAACTTTGTGTGTTGAGGATTGTGTGTTGATAGAAAATTACTAGCCTGTGTTATTAATGTGCTATTGATGTTGCTTGTTATATAACTGTAGCTCCTGATACAGCCATAGGATAAGATCAGTATTGGGGACACATTAGAGAGCAGACTGGAGTCCAGACAGAGATTTATGGACTCCAGTCTGAAATATTACCCTCTTAACTGGGATTAATGTGCACCATAATTGCTAGTCAGGCTATAGGCATATGTATTGTAAAAATAATTTGGGGTTAATCATCCTCCTAATGTCTTGATTCATGTTCTTCAGGACCTCCAGCATCATCTAGTAACCGAGGGCCAAACCAGGCCACGCCGAAGAAGAACGGAGTGAAGAACGGAGGAGGAGGAGGGCAGATGAGGCTCAGGGACGATGAGTGTTTTGGTGCTGACATGGACGAGGGTCTGGACACAGACTTTGACTTTGAGGCAAACCTGGCACTGTTCGACAAGGCAGCCGTGTTCTCGCAGATTGACGGCACAGATTGCAATGGGGCACGTTCCCGTGGTACGCCCGGTGGTGAACGCGGTACACCCACACGTTACCGTCACGACGAGAACATCCTGGAGGTCAAACCAGTCGTCTACCAGCAGATCACGGTCCCACAACACGGGGGCAAGGAGTACTGCACTGGTAAGAGAAAGACAACACAACACCCTCCATTGGCTCCATTCACATTCACCATGGGAGAGAGCACCCTCCTCCATTCACATATATATCACACATCCACATCTAGAAACCTGCTGCCCTCAGGGTTAGACAGATAGAGCACTCTCCATTCACATCTTTCATCACACATTCACTTCCAGAGGCCTGCCTGCCAGTGCCCTTAGGCCCTGAGTGTGTCTCAACCCAGGCGCTGGATCTATTGAGGCTACAGTAGACCCATGGGTTTGGCTAAGCGAGCCAGACTAGTGGAGAGACAGGACATTGTGTACAGCTCTAAAATAGGCCTTAAACTAATAGGCAATAAGAAAATTGCCCCAGTAATTGGACGCAACCGTGAGGAATTACAATGGTGTCGGTATTCTCAGTGAAGCCCATCGGGTTGGAGATGTGATGGGGGAGAGATATAGGTTCCGGTCACAGCCAAGCCCGTGTTCAGCGTGTGGTGAAGAGGCTGAGCCTCTCCCTCTCAGTAATCACTGCTGGCTTCTCCCTAAGGAGTGACACACCCACCGTGTACACACACCCACCGTGCACACACACACACCTAATGATCTAGTCTTCTCTGTCCATACAGATACTAGAATGTTTTTCGTGTAGCTCAGAGATGGGAAAATCACTGTAGATTGGTGACCCATTCAACCAAAGAATGGGGATTTACCATTAAAAATATATATTTTTTGTCCCTCTGTAAAATTAAAAGAATTGATGACCGACACAAGTTCTACCCTCAGGATGTTTTCTGTTGCATGCGTGTCTTGCGGACTGATGATAATGAGTGTCATGTTTCCTTTGGAAACTAGTTGAATTCCCCCTCCATGTCAGTGTTGTTGACTTTAGACAGAAATAGTGTACGTTCTCCGAGTGACAGTGTGGGTCTAATGTAGGCCTACCTCTTGTGCTTCTGTGATGCAACACTGAAGCTCTTTGCTGGGTGTGGGTTTGACTGTCTCCTATAGGCCAGAGAGGGCCGCCTCCCACTTCCGCAATGTGCTGGGCTGGCTGGGATCCAACTCTGGTTACTCTTTTGATTGAAGCAGCAGGGGACTTTTGAGCTCACTGCCCCACCACACCATGCAGTCCCAGTCCGTCTCTGGGAAGAGGAGCCGCTCTCCCACACCTCAACAACACTCTTTATAAGTGTGTTACATAAATGGTTTCATACAGGAGATAAGTGCTAGGCCCCTGGCCTGGATTCCAGGGTGTGACAAGAAGAGCAACACCTGTCACTCTGCCTCTGCTGGACCAATCACTACGCTGTAGGGATAGGGGATCAGTACCAGTCAAATCTGGTTTCTGGTGTTGGCATAAAGTGATATAGGTCTAAGTGGAACACAAGCTCACACACACACACACACACACACACACACACACACACACACACACACACAGACACATGCTCGCTCTCTCATTAGGGAAAAGAGGATAGCTATGCCAGTACCATCGCTATTAGTCATAGAATGCATTCTGTGCCCCCATGGAGATCGGAGTGTTATGCTTCTGTTGCCAGCTGACGAAATACTCCCAGACAAAGATACTACACAGATACACCTCGCTGGATAACTTAAATCACTACATGAAATGACTCACTACATGCATGTGAGCCCTAGCCTCAAATAGTACATACTGTACCGACATACAGGTATGTGCAAAGTGCAACAGTTCTTAGAAAGGGTTATGACATTGGCACTTTTTTCTAAGTAGCCTAACATGGCCGCTAGCCAGCGTTATCATGGCGACAGCAGTGCGGTGACTATGAAGACAACAATGCGGGCCAGGTGGCCATTAAAAGCCTTGCCCCTGGTGCTGAGAACTAAGAGCTGAATGTGGATGCTTTTCTCTTTTTACCAAACGGGCTGGGCAGGTCTGCTACCTCTGCCTCTTTCTGCCTGAACGCTGTCATGCTAAGCCCCATCCTCTGTACCTTGTAATTATCAGACCGCTCTGAGCTTTACATAAACAGCACCTCTCATAGTCACACACAGGTTACCACTCAAATGGCACCCTATTCCCTATATAGTGCACTACTTTTGCTAAGGGCCCATAGGGAATGATGCAACCACACTACAAGTTGAACAAACCCTTACTCTACTCTAGGCTACTCTCACCTTAATCCATTCCTATCCACTGTAAACATTTAAATCAACAACATGAGACAACAGAAAAGGGGCTAGGAAAACAAATGTTTGGCGTTGGCATAACATATTGTCTGTCTGCACGTAGACAAGTCTAAAGACTATGTGTGTGGTGCATCATTGGCCTTATTCCGTTTCGATGGAAACTTTGCTAATTCCTATGCGTGTTAAACCACTCCTCATCTACACGTTGGCACCTTAATTGGGGAGGACGGGCTCGTGGTAATGGCTGGAATGGAAAAAGTGGAAAGGTATCAACAACATAAAACACATTCAGTTTGCTCTGTTCCAGACATTATTATGAGCCTTCCTCCCCTCAGCAGCATCCACTGCTACACATGTACTCAAATCTCTTCACTGCAAACACACTAAAGCTACAGAACAAATCAAATCACTGCCCTGCAAACTATCTTTGATTGAGAGAGTGACAGGAGAGAGAGCGAGAGCTGAGGACAAGTGTTATTCACAACTATTGATTCCCCTGGTCCGGTGGCATGAGAGCAAATGGAACTTATATTTACATTTTTGAACCTTTTTCTCCCCAATTTCGATCTTGTCTCATCGCTACAGAGCGCGATGAGCCAAGTAAAGCCCCCCGGGCCAAACCCTCCCCTAACCCGGACGACGCGGGGCCAATTTTGTGCCGCCCTATGGGACTCTCGGTTGTGACAACCTGGGATGCAGTGCCTTAGACCGCTGCGCCACACAGGAGGCCCTCAAATGGAACTTTCTAATCAATTGACCTGCATTAATCTTAGTTATGAGGGCTGAGGTTATGGAGTGTTAGAGGCTCGCAGCCCCTTGGTACTGCAGCAGTAACAGGCCTGTAGTCTGGAGGAGCCTTGTGAAACTGGAACCGCACTCCTTGTTCTCTCTCGCTCTCTCACTCTCTCAGCGCCAGCCCTAATCACCCATGGCTCGCTTCTACCCTGCGTGTGTGTATTGATTTCAGCTTCAATGTTCTCATTGTCATGCTTGAAGAATTGCTTCCAGCTCAGTTTTTTTTACTGCCGCTGTGTGCTCCTGGCTACCCGGTTGAGGATTGCGTGTAGTGGAGTGTTTGTGTGTGTGAGAGAGAGACAGAGAGAGTACACAGGATCGGGGTGGGGTGCTGTAGCAGGGGAATTCCTTACAAACACATCTAGCTGGGGGGGTGGGGGGGGTGGTCAAAAAGCAATTAGATCATAGTGCCACTCCCACCTCTCCCTTTCCCTCTCCTCAGCAGCAGGTTGCATGACAAGGAGCAGTTAACTTTGCTGTGTGCTTATCGCTCACGTGATTGTCTGAGGAACGGCGCAGCAGAGTAGACTGGGTTTCTCCCACACCACTGTAACATATTACCTGTCCTTGTACTGGAACAGTGGGAGGGATGTGGAGATACGAACAGGGAAGAGATAAGGTTAATTTCACCCAGGCACGACATCCGTCTATCTGCTGTTTGCAGGTGTGTGTTTGCTTGCATGTCACACTGCGTGTGTTCTGACTTGAGTGATATGCCTGTGTGTTTCTGATAACTGCATGCGTGCCTGCATGCACACAATACATGAGGAGTGAGGCCACGCTGAGCACTCAATAGCCAGGCCAACGCTTTGGAACAGGCCATTAAGGTCTTACCTGCTTCACTATCAAAGGGATATTGAGCCGTGCAGCCCCTCCAGCTAGTCTTTGTTCCTCTCTAGACTAATGTGCCATGGGCTATAGGTAGAGATTAACACAGGGCTCTGTAAAGGGCTCCGTGAGCAGCTACCAGAATAATGACATGGTTGTGGCAGTACCTAGGAACCATGTTCCCTGGGCTGGTCTTTCCTGTTGTTGACAAACAGACCTGACCAGAGCAGTAGAGATATAGATAGATATCTATATAAAACACACACACACACACACACACACACACACACACACACACACACACACACACAGTGTATTCGGAAAGTATTCACACCCCTTGAGTTTTTCCACATTTTGTTACATTACAGCCTTATTCTAAAATTGATTCAATATTTTTTTCCTCAATCTACACACAATACCCCACAATGACAAAGCAAAAACAGGTTTTTAGAAATGTTTGCTAATTTATAAAAAATTGAAATATTACATTTACGTAAGTATTCAGACCCTTTACTCAGTACTTTGTTGAAGCACCTTTGGCAGCGATTACAGCGTTGAGTCTTCTTGGGTATGACGCTACAAGCTTGACACACCTGTATTTGGTGAGTTTCTCCCATTTTTCTCTGGGCTTTGGCTGGACCACTCAAGGACATTCAGAGACTTGTCCCGAACCATTCCTGCATTCTCTTGGCTGTGTGCTTAGGGTCGTTGCCCTGTTGGAAGGTGAACCTTCAACCCCAGTCTGAGGTCCTGAGTACTCTGGAGCAGGTTTTCATCAAGAATCTCTCTGTACTTTGCTCCGTTCATCTTTGCCTCGATCCTGACTAGTCCCCCAGTCCCTGCTGCTGAAAAACATCTGCACAACATGATGCTGCCACCACCATGCTTCACTGTAGGGATGGTGCCAGGTTTCCTCCAGACGTGACGCTCGGCATTCAGGCCAAAGAGTTGTTGGTCATCTCCCTGACCAAGGGCCTTCTCCCCCAATTGGTCAGTTTGGCCATCGACATAACCTGAAAGGCCTCTCAGCAAGGAAGAAGCCACTGCTCCAAAACCGCCATAAATAAGCCAGACTACGATTTGCAACTGCACATGGGGACAAAGATCATACTTTTTGGAGAAATGTCCTCTGGTCTGATGAAACAAAAATAGAACTGTTTGGCCCTAATGACCATCGTTATGTTTGGAGGAAAAGGGGGGAGGCTTGCAAGCCGAAGAAAATAGATGGCATCATGAGGTGGGAAAATGATGCGGATATATTGAAGCAACGTCTCAAGACATCAGTCAGGAAGTTAAAGCTTGGTTGCAAATGGGTCTTCCAAATGGACAATGACCCCAAGCATACTTCCAAAGTTGTGGCAAAATGGCTTAAGGACAACAAAGTCAAGGTATTGGAGTGGCCATCACAAAGCCCTGACCTCAATCCAATAGAAAATTTGTGGGCAGAACTGAAAAAGCGTGTGCGAGCAAGGAGGCCTACAAACCTGACTCAGTTACACCAGCTCTGTCAGGAGGAATGGGCCAAATTTCACCCAACTTATTGTGGGAAGCTTGTGGAAGGCTACCCGGAACGTTTGACCCAAGTTAAACAATTTAAAGGCAATGCTACCAAAGAACACCAAGATTGGCAAATTCGCCACTGGCGCCCTGTGCTCTTCACAGAGGAAAGCAGGTTCACACTGAGCACGTGACAGATGTGACAGAGTCTGGAGACGCCGTGGAGAACGTTCTGCTGCCTGCAACATCCTCCAGCATGACCGGTTTGGCGGTGGGTCAGTCATGGTGTGGGGTGGCATTTCTTTGGGGGGCCGCACAGCCCTCCATGTGCTCGCCAGAGGTAGCCTGACTGCCATTAGGTACCGAGATGAGATCCTCAGACCCCTTGTGAGACCATATGCTGGTGCGGTTGGCCCTGGGTTCCTCCTAATGCAAGACAATGCTAGACCTCATGTGGCTGGAGTGTGTCAGCAGTTCCTGCAAGAGGAAGGCATTGATGCTATGGACTGGCCCGCCCGTTCCCCAGACCTGAATCCAATTGAGCACATCTGGGACATCCTGTCTCGCTCCATCCACCAACGCCAAGTTGCACCACAGACTGTCCAGGAGTTGGCGGATGCTTTAGTCCAGGTCTGGGAGGAGATCCCTCAGGAGACCATCCGCCACCTCATCAGGAGCATGCCCAGGCGTTGTAGGGAGGTCATACAGGCACGTGGAGGCCACACACACTACTGAGCCTTATTTTGACTTGTTTTAACCACTCTAGGGTAGGTGGGACGAAATCGTCCCACCTACGTAACAGCCAGTGGAATCCTGTGGCGCGTTATTCAAATACCTTAGAAATGCTATTACTTCAATTTCTCAAACATATGACTATTTTACAGCATTTTAAAGACAAGACTCTCGTTAATCTAACCACACTGTCCGATTTCAAAAAGGCTTTACAACGAAAGCAAAACATTAGATTGTCAGCAGAGTACCCAGCCAGAAATAATCAGACACCCATTTTTCAAGCTAGCATATAATGTCACATAAACCCAAACCACAGCTAAATGCAGCACTAACCTTTGATGATCTTCATCAGATGACACACCTAGGACATTATGTTATACAATACATGCATGTTTTGTTCAATCAAGTTCATATTTATATCAAAAACCAGCTTTTTACATTAGCATGTGACGTTCAGAACTAGCATACCCCCCGCAAACTTCCGTTGAATTTACTAAATTACTCACGATAAACGTTCACAAAAAACACAATTATTTTAAGAATTATAGATACAGAACTCCTCTATGCACTCGCTATGTCCGATTTTAAAATAGCTTTTTGGTGAAAGCACATTTTGCAATATTCTAAGTAGTTAGCCCGGCATTACAGGGCTAGCTATTTAGACACCCACCAAGTTTAGCCCTCACCAAAGTCAGATTTACTATAAGAAAAATGTTATTACCTTTGCTGTTCTTCGTCAGAATGCACTCCCAGGACTTCTACTTCAATAACAAATGTTGGTTTGGTTCAAAATAATCCATAGTTATGTTCAAATATCCTCTGTTTTGTTTGTGCGTTCAAGACACTATCCGAAGTGTAAAGAAGGGTGATGCGCCCGACCCGTTTCGTGACAAAAAAATTCTAAATATTCCATTACCGTACTTCGAAGCATGTCAACCGCTGTTTAAAATCAATTTTTATGCAATTTTTCTCGTAAAAAAGCGATAATATTCCGACCGGGAATCTGTGTTTTATTTCAAAGAGAGAGAAAATAAAAACATGGGGTAGCCTCGTGCACGCGCCTCAGTCTGATTGTCCTTTGATAGACCACTTACCAAAGGCGCTAATGTTTTTCAGCCAGGGGCTGGAATTACATCATTCAGCTTTTTCCCGGGTTCTGAGAGCCTATGGGAGCCGTAGGAAGTGTCACGTTACAGCAAAGATCCTCAGTTTTCAATAAAGAGAGCCAAGAAGCCCAAGGAATGGTCAGAGAGGGCACTTCCTGTACAGAATCTTCTCAGGTTTTTGCCTGCCATATGAGTTCTGTTATACTCACAGACACCATTCAAACAGTTTTAGAAACTTTAGGGTGTTTTCTATCCAAAGCCAACAATTATATGCATATTCTAGTTTCTATTTTTGTGATTTTGTTGTCAGCACATTCAACTATGTAAAGAAAAAAGTATTTAATAAGATTATTTATTTCATTCAGATCTAGGATGTGTTGTTTAAGTGTTCCCTTTATTTTTTTGAGCAGTGTGTGTGTGTGTGTGTGTGTGTGTGTGTGTGTGTATGGTCTTGGAACTGAGTATTCACTTAACAAGTCAAGCTGCAACTCTCCCACACACGCTAGCCATCATCATTGCACACAGGTGTACCAACCAGTACACTTTAACCACCTGTTTTCAAGTTTCCCCTTTGTCATGGTACCCTTATGTTTTGGTGGAGTCCTCTGCGAGGTGTGGCGGAAATGTGTGTGGGCCCGGGGTGCTGCTGCCGGTGTCTTTCTCAGCCAAAAGCTCTGGTTATGGGGATGCTGAGGGAGCTCAGCAGGGATGAGCTGGAGCGTGTGAACCCAGCCCCTCCAGAAGGCCGTGGGGTATAGCTAGGAGAGGCAGTTCAGTTTGCATCTTCATGTTTGTCATATTTTGTAAAGGGCTGCCAATCTGTTCGTTGTTGCGTCGGACAACAGTGACAAATGAGAGGGGAAGAAAGGAATCCTCCCTCTGTGATGGGAAAGAGATCAGGTCAAGGGAAGAGGCTTTCCCAAGGGATCTGTCTCCTCGCATGAGGGGATGTGCTGCTTTTACATAAACTCCTACTCCTTGAAGAGTTCCTGTGTGTGTGTGTGTGTGTGTGTGTGTGTGTGTGTGTGTGTGTGTGTGTGTGTGTGTGTGTGTGTGTGTGTGTGTGTGTGTGTGTTTGTCTGTCCTCATTGTGAAAGTTCATGCTGTTGGTGAATTATGCCTTGTCGTTCCTTTTGATAATGTCCAGTCACACTGATTATGAGGATTCTATACCGTTCTATTTTTAGTACCATTTCCATATATTTGGGGGGAAAATCTGGAACTTTTTTAAAACTTCCAGCCTCTCTCTTCTCATAGCAACATATATTATAATCTGGCTCAATAACAACTAATGCATGTTTATTTTCCCCTGTTGTCTCTCTCGCTCCTCTGACTGTAGACTCTGGCCTGGTTGTCCCCAGTGTGTCCTACGAGCTTCACAAGTGTCTTCTGGCCTCAGCGGAGCGGCATGGCCTGTCTCTGGAGCGGAGGCTGGAGATGACTGGTGTGTGTGCCAGCCAGATGGCCCTCACTCTACTGGGGGGCCCCAACCGGTGAGTGGCTAGGTGGGCTCCCTCTACGGTGGTGACATCACATGCAACAGGCTTCATTGACATCAGAGTCGTGTTCAATAGGCACGAAACTAAAGAAAATGGTTTGAAATGGGGAGGTACTACAATATCTGAACTTGCCCAATAAGAAATGCTAGTTTTTGCTTTCAGTTCCAAGGCATTTTGCTACGGTGTGCCCTAATGAACACGACCCAGGTTTATACAAACATGCCTTTGTCCTACTATTTTTTTTTCATTGTTTCTTGTATTGTTGCCGTGGTGACAAACTGTAGTGAGGTGTTTTAAACAGGCATACAACCTTGGGGTGCTCCCTGTAAAACACTGATCAATGAAACTCTGGATGTATTGGCCAATTAGAGGTTTTGAAGCCACCGGTCGGACATATTGGTAGTCCTCAGAAGAAGCAGTCCTCCATAGGAATGAATGGAATTATATGTATTTTGGGAACGGGCAGAAAGCCAAATAATGCTTCGATTTTTTTTTATGTTCAAAAGCTTGAATAAGTAGCTACTGGTCATCCAATGTGATGCAACTGTAACAATATTTTAGCTGAGAACCCGTCTATTCATTGATTTTAATTTTACTGTCGGGTCAGATTTTGTGCTGCTCGTAATGAGGGACTTGTTTTCATCTGTGAGGAGGCGGTGCACAGCTCAGGGATATTCTAACGGGTAGTGGTATGATAGCTAGCTGAGCCCATGTTCACACTTGGCTAGCAGAGATATCTAGCTTACAGACCTGAGGGACAAACAACCTGACCCAGCAGCAGCTACTCTTCCTCCATCTAAGCCAAAGAAACTGAGAAATTTGGAGAGCTGACAGGCGAAAAGGGAAAACGATAAAGCCCGGGCCAAGACTAGAGGAAACCTTGGATTTGCGTTCACACAGTGGAGAGAACAATGAGAGTTGAAGGGATTCAAAACCGACAGTTTGTATTTTTTTCTACTGAAAATGTAAGACATTGTTAGGTAGATAATACATCTTTTTAGATATAAAGTGAAATTATGGTTTTGCTATTTAGTTATAAATATGTATGCAAGTGTTTATTTTGGATTACTTATTTTGATTGTTGTTTTCAAGCCACGCATCCAATAGTTTGTAAACTCAGCAAAAAAAGAAACATCCCTTTTTCAGGACCCTGTCTTTCAAAGATAATTCGTAAAAATCCAAATAACTTCACAGATCTTCATTATAAAGGGTTTAAACACTGTTTCCCATGCTTGTTCAATGAACCATAAACAATTAATGAACATGCGCCTGCGGAACGGTTGTTAAGACACTAACAGCTTACAGATGGTAGGCAATTAAGGTCCTAAGTTATGAAAATTTAGGACACTAAAGAGCCTTTCTACTGACTCTGAAAAACACCAAAAGAAAGATGCCCAGGGTCCCTGCTCATCTGTGTGAACGTGCCTTAGGCATGCTGCAAGGAGGCATGAGGACTGCAGATGTTGCCAGGGTAATAAATTGCAATGTCCATACTGTGAGATGCCTAAGACGGCGCTACAGGGAGACAGGACGGACAGCTGATCGTCCTCGCAGTGGCAGACCACGTGTAACAACACCTGCACAGGATCGGTACATCCGAACATCACACCTGCGGGACAGGTACAGGACGGCAACAACAACTGCCCGAGTTACACCAGGAATGCACAATCCCTCCATCAGTGCTCAGACTGTCCGCAATAGGCTGAGAGAGGCTGAACTGAGGGTTTGTAGGTCTGTTGTAAGGCAGGTCCTCACCAGACATCACCAGCATCAACGTCGCCTACGGGCTCAAACCCACCGTCGCTGGACCAGACAGGACTGGAAAAAAGTGCTCTTCACTGACGAGTCACGGTTTTGTCTCACCAGGGGTGATGGTTGGATTCACGTTTATCGTCAAAGGAATGAGCGTTACACCGAAGCCTGTACTCTGGAGCGGGATCGAGGTGGAGGGTCCGTCGTGGTCTGGGGTGGTGTGTCACAGCATCATCGGACTGAGTTTGTTGTCATTGCAGGCAATCTCAATGCTGTGCATTACAGGGAAGACATCCTCCTCCCTCATGTGGTACCCTTCCTGCAGGCTCATCCTGACATGACCCTCCAGCATGACAATGCCACCATCCATACTGCTCGTTCTGTGCATGATATCCTGCAAGACAGGAATGTCAGTGTTCTGCCATGGCTAGCGAAGAGCCATGATCTCAATCCCATTGAGCAAGTCTGGGACCTGTTGGATCGGAGGGGGAGGGCTAGGGCCATTCCCCCCAGAAATGTCCGGGAACTTGCAGGTGCCTTGGTGGAAGAGTGGGGTAACATCTCACAGCAAGAACTGGCAAATCTGGTGTAGTCCATGAAGAGGAGATGCACTGCAGTACTTAATGCAGCTGGTGACCACACCAGATACTGACTATTACTTTTGATTTAAACCCCCCCCCTTTTTTTCAGGGACACATTATTCAATTTCTGTTAATCACATGTCTGTGGAACTTGTTCAGTTTATGTTTCAGCTGTTGAATCTTATGTTCATACAAATATTTACACATGTTAAGTTTGCTGAAGATAAACGGAGTTGACAGTGAGAGGAAGTGACTTTTTTTGCTGAGTTTATTAGCTTGTGCAGCTTATTAGCTGACTTTGACATTGTTATTTTTTTTCATTTGAATATAACATTTAGCTTCACTAGTTAGTCCTAACTAGCTACCTAATTTATGTGTGTAACGTTGCTTGACCTAGTGTTATATTTCTGTGGTCTGAAAGTCACGCTGTGATATTACCTAGCTAGCTATTTCACACACTACTCTACTGGCACGGAGTAGCCATGATCATAAAGTTCATTTCAGATACACAAAATGAGACACAATGCAACGGTTTGTTTGATTGGAAGGGTCTAGTTTTAGAACCTGTCATTTCGTCGGCTGGATTTTCCAAGATTCATTGGCGAAACGGTGTCAACTTCACGTCTCTTCTTCTTGATCTGAATGCCCTGGCTTTAGTCAGCTGTTGTACAACATAACATTCTAAAACTAGCTCGTTTTGTATCCTGTTGGCTGTTGTATCTGAACTGGACTTCATTGCTTGACGTCAAAGCTCTTGAAAATATTTTTGAACCTGAAATATTATTTTTCAGTCATGAAAGGAATACATTTCCATCAACACCTAGCAAGCCTGTTTCCAGCCAGTATCCAGTATTGAAGCAGAATCAGATCGGTAAGCACAGGCTTTAGCAAATTTTTTGGGATTATGTTGTCTGTTCCATCATTTTATTTCCCCTAGCTAGCTAAGAACAATAAGTAGCATCTTTTAATGCTATGCTTCTATCTAGCTAGGCTGTTTAGGAAAATGAACTGCACAGGATTTACTTTGATTATTGATGACATTCTAGCCCAACATGATCCTACTGCATAGAGATGTTACTATGTTATTCCCCGTTTGAGCTGTCTGGCTGAGATGTAAACAGACAGCCCAAAATATATACATGCATTGAGTGTAAGACTGTAACATGACATTACATGAAATGACTGGAAACATTAAGTCCTCGTTCTGTCTAATAGCCTACTTCTCCCATTAATGTATTTACTCTGAATATCTAAGACTGATGGTTATCAAAGGCAAATATTTCATAGTTGTCAAATGGTAAAATCGTATTCCAAATTGGGATTGATGGGGAATGTTTTATTTGATGTCTGTCTAGGTCAGGGATGGGCAACTCCAGTCCTCTGGGACTTGATTGGTGACACACTTTTGCCCCAATCCCAGCTGACACACCTCACTCAAATAATCATGGTCCTTAGTTTAGAATGCAATTTGTTGAATCAGGTGTGATTATTATAGGGCTGGGGGAAGGTGTGAAACCAATCAGGCCCCCCGAGGATGGGAGTTGCCGTCTTACCTCATTTCTACCAGCCACGTGTAACTGGAGGCGGAAAACTCTAGATCACCTTTCCTCCAGACACCGAGACACATACAAAGCTCTTCCTCGCCTTCCATTTGTCAAATCTGATCATAACTATATCCTCCTGATTCCTGCTTACAAGCAAAAACTCAAACACGAAGTACCAGTGACATGCTCAATACAAAAGTGCACCGATGAAGCGGATGCTAAGCTACAGGACTGTTTTGTTAGCACAGACTGGAATAGGTTACGGGACTCATCCGATGGCATTGAGGAGTTTACCACATCAGTCACCGGCTTCATTAAGTGCGTTGATTATGTCGTCCCCACAGTGACTGTACGTACATATCCCAGCTAGAAGCCATGGATTACAGGCAACATCCGCATCCGCACTGAGCTAAAGGCTAGAGCTGCCGCTTTCCAGGAGCGGTACACTAACCCTGAAGTTTATAAGAAATCCGCTACGCCCTCTGGCGAATCATCAAACAGGCAAATTGTCAATACAGGACTAAGATCGAATCCTGCTACACCGGCTCTGATGCTCGTTGGATGTGGCAGGGCTTACAAAACAGATCTGCGTTCTTACAAACATGAATGCATATCTTTAAAGCAGGAAGCAGGAGAATGGAGTTATGGTCTGATTTGCCCAAGGGAGGCCATTGTATGTGTTTTTGTATGTGGAGTAAAGGTGATCTAGAGTTTTGTTGCACGCTACAGCTCTGCACTGATGGTAATGAAAATCTATAGACAAATTACTCACCAAATATTATTCTGTCTTTCAGCTAAAGGAGACTACAATAAGTTTTGAAGGTGGAGTGTCTACGCATTGAAAACTGCACAGGACTACACCTACATCCCTGAACTTCAGGGAGCAGTGTTGAGAAGACTGGGCTCTCAATTGTGGCTACCAAGGGGAATGATATTCCCTGAAGTGCCACCACCAACAACGGATGACCCGCTACAACTTCAAGGAGACGTCGACATGCGACACAGGATGCAGTTAGCACACCTTTGAGCGGGGAAGGATCTGAGCTATGGGCCTACAACCAAACATGTATAAGGGATGTTAGTGTGGGCGACAAACTTGTGTGAGAAACCAAATTTGTGCATTCTTTATCTTGCAAATTGGTGTCATTATTGTATTTTTGGAATGGTTTTAGAATTATTTACTTAACTGTTCTGTTTTCCTGGCTATCTATGCTCTTGTCGGTTTTCACTTCAAATTAGCAGACCCACAGGTGGGTAGATATCCAGAAAGACGGCTGGACCACCGTGGTGTAAATACAGTACAAAACAAGTCGATCTGATTACACAGATCAGGTCAAATAAAATGTTATTAGGGAGATGAACAAAAATACAAGGTAGTATCTTTAAACTTCTTGAAATAACAAAAGCACTGTGTCATGAAAACATTCTGATAAAGTACTGAACTGATGTCACCCAGACCAAGGACAAAATAAAAAAATGACTTCTAAAAATGTCACCAAATTGAGTATTTTCCTTAATTGTGATCGAAATGAAGAATAAAGTAAAGTGTTGCTGTGGAAAGTGTTCAACTGTTATGTAAACATACTTGGTAATAAATAACTGAAATAGTGCAGTTGTGAAATGGCAGCAGTTGTGTTGTACGGTGCAGGAGTCTCCCTGCAATTCAGGCAGGTGCACCAGCGAGATTGTCTGCGATGTGGGATGTCTGGAGATACTAGGATAGCTCTCCGGTACTCCATGATATCAAAAATAATTCCAGTTAGACTGGAAGCATGAACTTAATTACAGCATGATGCCAAATGTTGTGTGATATGATTTGAATGTTGTGAAACGGGTAAACGGTACCACAGGTGAAAGGTTTTTACTGACCTTCATCTCGGCCAGCCTCTCTTCTTGCAGTCGGGCAGATCTTTTCAAGTTCTTTCTGTCCAATTCTTTCTGCAGCCCTGGACAGGCTGCGGCTCTTCAAAACTGGAATCCTACAGAAAAAAAACATTTACACAACACTATTAGGATTGTATTGTAATGTTCACTACATGGTATTTTTTATGAGTAACCAATATTGATTTTCATGCAGAAGGGTCAAGTATCACACTTCTGCAATCACTGCACAACATCTTCATATGTAGCAATAGCTCTCGAGAATCAAGGGGCCATCCCAATAATGTTATTAGCTAGCTAGTATAGGAGTCCTAAGGGCAAAGGACTGAATGCATACAAAGCCAAGATTATTTTACATTAATGCAGGTCTATGAAGTCAAAAACAAAAACATTTTACACTGCTTTTTGTAAGTTAGCTTGCTAGCTATCATCAGATTGCTATTTAATATTGTACCAGGCAGGGAAATTTACACTAACTATTCTCAACCTGCTAGTTACCTTGACATTGCTAACATTAGCTGCCTTTCTGGCTGAAACAACGAGAATATTTTTTATTCGAATATAAAAATGAGGATTATAGTTGGCGTATAAAAAGCCCAGGACAGAGTTTGGGAAACCCTGCACTAGATAACACAGGAGGTTGGCGGCACCTTAATTGGGGAGAACGGGCTCGTGGTAACGACTGGAGCAGAATCAGTGGAATGGTATCCAATACATCAATCACATGGTTTCCAGGTCTTTGATGCCAGTCCATTTTCTTCGTTCCGGCCATTATTATGAGCCGTTCTCCCCTCAGCAGCCTCCCCTGCTTGATAACACAACAACAGCGGATGTTGATGCTAAGTCATCCCATCGGTGACTACCGATGAGAACAGGGGTTTCTGGGAAATCCGGTTGAAATCTTGAAAGAATACAGCATTCTTGCCAGAAGGGTCTCCAAAAACATCTGTACATACAGTTACGCAGTGAAGATATAAGTATTTTTTTTTGTAGTGGGGACAATAACATTGTTACTTTCTAAAA
Organism: Salmo trutta; assembly: GCF_901001165.1. Classification (NCBI taxonomy): domain Eukaryota; kingdom Metazoa; phylum Chordata; class Actinopteri; order Salmoniformes; family Salmonidae; genus Salmo; species Salmo trutta. The sequence continues at coordinate 26,117,776 of NC_042968.1, forward strand.
ATGATACTTTACAGAAATGTTTCTATATATATTATTTGTGTGTGTTTGTGTTTAGCTGACAAAATATAATTAAAAAAATAATAGAATAAACATTGTAAAAACAAATGTAGACATTAATTTAAAAAAAAAAAAAATTACAATGGTGGGGGAGCACCAAAATGGAAGCGTGGCTTCAAAACAGCGCCCCCCCTGTTCGTCGTCTAGTGTATCTAACAATTCATTCTCACTGTTAAGTCAAGAATGTCTGACAGGCTGTGAATCTTCCATTTCCCCTCTGCTTTAGGCTTTTTTCTTTGTGCGTGTGAAGGAGTCAATGCAAATACCATATTTATGATGAATAGACAGTAGCTTTAGCAATTAATCATGACAGAAAGCCAATACTTTGCATGGAAGGTGTAGCAGCCTATTGAAAGCGTGAGGGGTTTATGATCGACATAGGACACAATGCTCCACTGACCTTGATTACAATGACTGCAGATAAAGGCTTCCTCTGGTGTTTATGCTGTAGTTGAAGAGTTGTGTTTTATAAGAAAGGGAAACCCTTGCACAACAACCAGTTTATTACCCATGCAGTCCTGAGGTGATGATAATGCTCCTTTGTTTGCAGTGTGTGGAAACGGCAAATCATGATGTTCAGATCAGTTATGATTGTATTCTGCACAATTAATTATCTCAATGAAGACAAAGTTTGTTTAATCCACCAGTAATCACATATCCCAGGCCTTGGCTTGTACTATTTGTATTGATAAGAAATCAAAATAAGACAACAACCAAATCACCTTTGTCTCTTGGATGTCCCCAGGCTGACACCTAAGAATAATCACCAGCGTCCCACGGTGGCCCTGCTGTGTGGCCCCCATGTCCAGGGGGCCCAGGGCATCAGCTGTGGACGGCACCTGGCCAACCACGAGGTGGAGGTCATCCTCTTCCTTCCCAACTTCGTCAAGATGCAGGAGTCCATCACCAACGAACTCGCCCTCTACAGCAAGACCAGCGGCAAGCAGGTGGCCAGCATCAAAGGTACCGACTTATCCTGACTAACAAATTTGTTCTCTGTTCACAGATATTATCAGCTTTTGAAATCATTAGATGTGATGAGACTGTAAATGGAAAGGTAAATGGACTGTAGATATTGAAGATGGTGAATCCACTTCCTTGTTGTGTGTTTTTTTTTTGCATGAGCTGTATAAAAAGTACATCGTTTTCTAATCTAGAGTAGACACTTCCCTCTGTTATATACTGAACAAAAAAATATAAACACAACATGCAACAATTTAAAAGATTTTACTGTTTATATAAGTAAATAAGTTCATTGAAATAAATAAATTAGGCCCAAATCTATGGATTTCACATGACTGGTCCAGAGCATCCCAAACATGGGTGACCTGTCTGAGTGTGCAGGCCATGGAAGAACTGGGACATTTTCAGATTCCAGGAAGTGTGTACAGATCCTTGGGACATGGGACTGCATTATCATGCTGAAACATGAGGTGATGGCGGCGGATGAATGGCACGACAATGGGACTCGTCACGGTAACTCTGGACATTCCAATTGCCATAGATAAAATGCTGTTGTGTTCGTTGTCCGTAGCTTATGCCTGCCCATATCATAACCCCACCGCCACCATGAGGCACTCTGTTCACGACGTTGACATCAGCAAACCACTCGTCCACACACCAAATTCTCTAAAAAACGTTTGAGGCAGTTTATGGTAGAGAGATTAATATTACATTCTCTGGCAACAGCTCTGGTGGACATTCCTGCAGTCAGCATGCCAATTGCACGTTCCCTCAACTTGACATCTGTGGCATTGTGTTGCGTGACAACACTGCACATTTTAGAGTGGCTTTTTGTCCCCAGCACAAGGTCTAGCTGAGTAATGATCATGCTGTTTAATAAGCTTCTTGATATGCCACACCTGTCAGGTGGGTGGATTTTCTTGGCAAAGGAGAAATGCTCACTAACAGGGATGTAAACATGTGTGCCCAAAATTTGAGATAAATCCGATTTTCTTTTGCGTACGGAACATTTCTGGGATCTTTTATTTCAGCTCATGAAACATGGGACCAACACTTTACATGTTGCATTTATATTTCCGTTCAGTATAGTTAGACACAAGGCAAAATTAGCTAGACACTGTAAAATCTGTGCTGCTTTTCTGCTTTTAACAGCGGTACACTGAAACAATGTTGCCCTCTGCTGGAGGTGTAGCTACACAGAAGCTTTCAGTTGAAACCCTGATCTATGTCCCTCTCTCTCCTCCCAGACCTGCCGGTCAGCCCGGTGGACCTGGTCATCAACTGTCTGGACAGCCATGAGAACGGCTTCCTAAGGGATCAGGCCTGGTACCTGGCGGCTGCGGACTGGGCCAACCAGAACAGGGCTCCGGTACTCAGCATTGACCCTCCAGTGAGTGGCCAGAAGCAGGCCGTGGAGGCCAAGTGGACCCTGTCTTTGGGCCTGCCCCTGCCTATAGATGTTGGGGAGGCTAGGGTCTACCTGTGTGACATCGGGGTGCCCAAGCAGGTGTTCCAGGAAGTGGGCATCAACTACCATTCGCCCTTCGGCTGCAAATTTGTTATTCCTTTACACGCTGCATAGCAGGACCTGCTACAACATATCAGCCCTGGCTGTGAACAGGATTGTGTTGTCATTCTAGTGAAATACAAAAGGCCTTCTTAGAGGGTGATGTGTACAGTTACTGAAAAAAGGTTATGGGGGGATTTCAGAATGTGCACTTTATTGTATTGCTGGTTGGTACAGTGGGGGAAAAAAGTATTTAGTCAGCCACCAATTGTGCAAGTTCTCCCACTTAAAAAGATGAGAGAGGCCTGTAATTTTCATCATAGGTACACATCAGCTATGACAGACAAAATGAGAAAAAAAATCCAGAAAATCACATTGTATGATTTTTTATGAATTTATTTGCAAATTATGGTGGAAAATTTGTATTTGGTCACCTACAAACAAGCAAGATTTCTGGCTCTCACAGACCTGTAACTTCTTCTTTAAGAGGCTCCTCTGTCCTCCACTCGTTACCTGTATTAATGGCACCTGTTTGAACTTGTTATCAGTATAAAAGACACCTGTCCACAACCTCAAACAGTCACACTCCAAACTCCACTATGGCCAAGACCAAAGAGCTGTCAAAGGACACCAGAAACAAAATTGTAGACCTGCACCAGGCTGGGAAGACTGAATCTGCAATAGGTAAGCAGCTTGGTTTGAAGAAATCAACTGTGGGAGCAATTATTGGGAAATGGAAGACATACAAGACCACTGATAATCTCCCTCGATCTGGGGCTCCACGCAAGATCTCACCCCGTGGGGTCAAAATTATCACAAGAACGGTGAGCAAAAATCCCAGAACCACACGGGGGGACCTAGTGAATGACCTGCAGAGAGCTGGGACCAAAGTAACAAAGCCTTCCATCAGTAACACACTACGCCGCCAGGGACTCAAATCCTGCAGTGCCAGACGTGTCCCCCTGCTTAAGCCAGTACATGTCCAGGCCCATCTGAAGTTTGCCAGAGAGCATTTGGATGATCCAGAAGAGGATTGGGAGAATGTCATATGGTCAGATGAAACCAAAATATAACTTTTTGGTAAAAACTCAACTCGTCGTGTTTGGAGGACAAAGAATGCTGAGTTGCATCCAAAGAACACCATACCTACTGTGAAGCATGGGGGTGGAAACATCATGCTTTGTGGCTGTTTTTCTGCGAAGGGACCAGGACGACTGATCCGTGTAAAGGAAAGAATGAATGGGGCCATGTATCGTGAGATTTTGAGTGAAAACCTCCTTCCATCAGCAAGGGCATTGAAGATGAAACATGGCTGGGTCTTTCAGCATGACAATGATCCCAAACACACCGCCCGGGCAACAAAGGAGTGGCTTCGTAAGAAGCATTTCAAGGTCCTGGAGTGGCCTAGCCAGTCTCCAGATCTCAACCCCATAGAAAATCTTTGGAGGGAGTTGAAAGTCAGTGTTGCCCAGCGACAGCCCCAAAACATCACTGCTCTAGAGGAGATCTGCATGGCGGAATGGGCCAAAATACCAGCAACAGTGTGTGAAAACCTTGTGAAGACTTACAGAAAACGTTTGACCTGTGTCATTGCCAACAAAGGGTATATAACAAAGTATTGAGATAGACTTTTGTTATTTACCAAATACTTATTTTCCACCATAATTTGCAAATAAATTCATAAAAAAATCCTACAATGTGATTTTCTGGATTTCTTTTCTCATTTTGTCTGTCATCGTTGAAGTGTACCTATGATGAAAATTACAGGCCTCTCTCATCTTTTTAAGTGGGAGAACTTGCACAATTGGTGGCTGACTAAATACTTTTTTCCCCCACTGTATATGTTTTTCCTTTGCTACCAGTGGACCCCTGGGAGTATATCGCGTGCCACGGGAGAAGGGTAAAGCTCCCAAGAGGAGGGCTTCCTGATAAGGGCTATGTGTGTGTATTGCCCTCCTCTAATAGCCAGTCTGAGTATGTTATGTTTACAGAGAGCTGACTAACCACTAGGAGTCAGTCTCTATCTATGACCCCTGACCCTGACGGTGTGACCAGCCCTGGGCCTGAGACATACTTCCTGTTTACTACTGTAGATTGTGTGGACTGGAGACCACAGGACCTGGCTGACCCAGTGCCCCACAGCAGAGCTCAATCTCTCTCGCCTCTCTGGGAAAAGCCCTATGATCTGAATTGGAGATTTTGGTTGAAATGCCATATTCTCACTACATTCAGTTGGTGTGTTTTTCTTAAATTACACTTTTTGGTCAACATCGATTGTAGCGATTTTCAATTGAAATGTGTAATTTAGCTAGCACTAGTATCAACTTGGAACAAACACATTTGTTTGTCCTCTTTTCTCTATCTAAGAAGAAAATGTTTAAGAATTTGTCTGTTTTTGATAAATAGGGAAGATGTTTTGGATTTGTTTGAGTGTATATATTTTCTAAGCTGCATCTGGGCTATATTTTTAACAACACTGCAATGAAAGATGTAAAGTGGTGCTCAACACTTTTGTTTCAGTGTATTTGTTACCGTACAAACAAATAGTTTCTCTGTCTTTTGCACTTCTCATATGAAATCATATCTTTGTTTGACACCTGTCAGATAAGGCCACATACAGTCTTATAATAGTTTACAAGGGTATGCATATGAATCTGTTAAGTAGCTATACACAGTAGAAAGGTACACATGCTCTACCTCTGCTGCCATGACTGTCTTCTTGCTTCAGGTTTTGTAAACATGTCATTTGCCAAGCAGTACCATTTAGTTTACACTGAGTATTACAGCATTTGTCAAGAAACAAAAAAATGTAAGTTACTTTTCCTAGTAGTAGCCATTGTACCATTTTTAATTCACTTTCAGATAGGCTTGGGTTTGTATTTAATTTGTGTTGGCAATATGCAATTTAAATTCTGAACACAAGCGTTAGATGTGAAGCTAAACAGAGGGGCCACAGTAGATAAGACTAGGATTTTTTTTTTGCAATCATTTTGAAAGCGGATCTTTAAATTCGCTTGAGCCCGACTTGGATTTGTGGGAGACGTACGGTGGTTGTGTAAACAGATCTGTGATTGCAGACCTGTTTGGTCACGTACTGGCCAGGATGTCTGAATTATGTTTGCAAACGATTAGCAATTTTTGCAAACACTCGGTGCATCTTAGTATGGAGTGCAGACATCGTGTTTTAGGGAGCTTTTGTGAATGTGTTAGATTTAGGTTTGGCTATGTTTCTCCCAGGGCAGTTTTCAATCACTGGGCAGTCATTGAGGCTGACTGCTTTCTTAAACTGTATGATACACTTTTTTATTCTAAATACAATTATTGGTGTGTTTGCACATGTTTATTTTCATGGGTAGCCGATGAGGATTGATCTGAATTGATCGGGTTACAACTTTGCAAACATTCATATGACTTGGAAGTACTGTCTTGTCTGTATATCTGCTCTACATTTCCAAATGACTAAATCAGACTATTGTTAATAGTGTATACAGCTCATGTAATACAGTGAATCAATGGCATCTGTTGCCAATTGTGTTCTAGCTGGTAGGGCTCTTTGAGTTTTCATTTATTTTTGTTTATCTCTGGTAATGTTGCTCAATAATGCTGTGTCGTGCAATGAGCTTTCTCACTTATTACAAGTGTATGTAGCCTATTTTTGTAAATGTATGCCATCTCACTTGCAGTATCTGTAGTTGGCACCGCAGTATTGACATAACATGTTATGATGTGAGAATAGAATAAAAAAATGTATCTTTATAAAGCATCCAAATCACGTATTTTAGCCTAGTTGTTGGGCTCCTTGAGGCTGCTGCTGTTGTCAGCTTTGAGAGGAATGCCATCAGATGGCCTGTTCCTGCATGTGATGCCAGAGAGCTATGGATGCTGAGGTGAGAAGTCTTACAGGAGATTTTTTGTCACCTTAAAGTGCTACTTTCAGAAATATTTCCCAGGGAAAATATGATCTTGTATTGTGACACTCCAGCCCAGACAGATTTATTTTAAAGTGATTTATGGTCATATTGTTACAAAAGATTTGCCAGAAAACAGGCCATGTTTTCACACAGCCAGTTAGTCATATTCTTAAGGACTCACAGTAATTGTTTTGGGGAAGTGTCCTCTTGGTAGCTAGCAATGGGACAGTGGCTAATCTCATATGATGTCATGATGGAGGAACTAAACCATTTTTGATCAAGTCATTACAGATTTCATCTTTAAGAAAAACATTTTTTTACTTATGTTTATTTTTTGAGGAATTGGTGTGTAAACTGGAATAATAAACGTTATCCTTTATCATAAAGGAATTTCAGCAAGGCAGATGAAGCATGTGACACCACAAGTATTTGCAACTGTGTATGCAGGTCTGGTCCAAGTTGACGCTGTTCTGTATACTGAGATCAAGCTTGAGAATGAATGACTGATAATCATTAAATGTGACACTGCATAGAAAACATTCAATTTTTTAAAGGGTCTCAATTTTTCAACACACTTCCATTTCAATTGCTGTTAACCTGTTTGTTGTAAAAAGACCACTTCATCCATTTTATATAGAAAATACAGGGGGGCAAAATGTGCCACATGCACTACTTTTGTAGGAATTGAATCTTGAGACCACATTTGATTTATTTTATTTGAGTTATAGCTAACCCACAGCTACAATTTTGTTTTGGGTGGAAAAACGTTTGTTACAAGATCATGCGTGGGAGTGTGTATAGTAATTGTTAAAGTTCTCCAAGCCACACTTTTTATTTAGCTGCAGCAAATGTAGTGTTTTTGTTTATTAAATGGACATGTGGCTACTCTGCATGTTTGTGTTCACACATTATTTGTATGGTGGAGTACTGAGGATGCATTTTCACAGGTTGTCCACCAGATGGTTCTATGTAGCCACAACCTGAGGAAGCTACAAGGTAGCCTATGTGCTGTGCTGGGGTGATTGGGCGATGTCAAAAGTTTGCCTCGGTTTCTCTTTTTACATTTCTAATGGGAAACCCAGCCAATTTTAATTATGCTTAGTGCTGGCAGCTTTGAGATGAATGCATGCAATAGGTGGCGAAAGTCATCAGAATTGATACTGCCTTGGAGAAGATCAAGCATTTCATTCACATGGTAAAAAACAACAACACAGAGTTAATGACATATCAGTAGTGGAGGACCATAACATTAGGTATTCTTCTCTCGATATCTTTTTCCTGCAAACTGCAACTTGGCCGCATTCTGTTGGAGATATTATTTTTGCTTCCACATGACTGGTTTGACCACAAGGTCGTGCTCACAGCTCACACTTCTTCAGTCAGCTGAAATTCCCTTGTGTGTTGCTGCCAATAAATGAGCGCATGCGTACTGCTGCTGCTGGTTGGAAGGAAGGAAGGAAGGAGGGGGAGACCATCCATTTCATTTATGAGGCCTGTGCGATCTCCTCATAGAGCGAGCGTCAAATTGGGATATTCATCTTTTTACTTCAGATAAACTGGATGCTCGCAATAACATACATCTTCATGGCCTGCCGCGTTAAGTTGTAAAGACATCTGGTCAACATAAAGCGATAGCTTACGGTGAGTTGTTGTACACTCAAGCAGTGTCTCTATCGCTGTGCTGCAATACCATCTCAGCCCGGAAAGCTTCCCAATAATTAGAAAAAATGTCAAATTAGGCGGTTTTGTATTTTTGTAATTACTTTCTTACCGCCATTATAACTACATCTATTAGCTTAATATAATTCCAAGTTGTTTTTAATGGCTCAACAAACGGCTCCACCCATTTAACCGGTGCTATTAGCTAGCTACATTAGCGACCTCCGCGTTCCTTCCATCAGTCGCATTGACTGACTGGTGCCGGGACGAGGAGGGTCAGCCAATTGATGGAACCAACGGGTTATTTGACGGGTAGTTTGTCTGCGTTTTCTGTCTTGTGGTCGCTGACAGCTCAGCAATAACGAGAAGCAAGACAGGAAGTGGGTATGTTACTGTCCGCAAGGCAAAGTGTTACTGCATGTCTGAATTATATTGTTAATCGCCTGGACTCGTGCACAGCTCAATCTATTTACACAGTTGTGGGTGACTGGTTCTGTGTTCCAAACTAATATCTGTCAATTTGTGATTTGTCCATTGTTGTGATTTAGGATGTTGTGGTAATCAATCCCTTATCTACACATGTTTTGTAACATTGTTGTCCCTAAATGTTGCAATGTAACCCCATGTTATCGTGTGCTGTGGCATGCCTGTCTGAAACCATGTAGCCTCAACTCATTGTTGTGCCACACTTCGCTACAACCTTGCCTTTGTCATTATGAGCCGTAGCGATAATCAGCAGCTATAGCATTTGGTTATGTCCAGTTGTTTTGGTTGTCTCTTCTTGTGGCATTAGTTAGGCAATAGGCTTACATGCCATTGGAAGTATAATATTGTGAATGTCACAGAGCACCAGAATCTCGTTGGTCTTGGCATGATGTGCTGTCAGTTACATTTTAAAGAAACAGGCATCAAAAGCCTATAATGAATGCAGTGTGAAATATTTGGTCTACTTTTTAGGGGTCATGGGCGGTCACATGAACAATTTGGGCATCACAGAGGAGTAATTCACAAAATCACTTCTCTGCCTAACAAATGCCCCATCTTCACTATCTGGTTATTAAGTGTAATGTAGCATGCTACTGTAGCTTTGGGTCTTCCATTAGAGAGAAATCTGTTATCAAGATGGTGGGAGGAGATGATCCTGGCATTCATTATCCTCCAAGGTATCTGGAAACCAGACTGCAACATGTTTGGGATCTGTATGTTGTCTGAGCTGGGCCTTCTGTTGGCTTGTTGGGGTGTCCACCTGATGCATGGAGGCTGAGAGTGTTTGCGTCCCAATTATCCCAAAGTGTGCTCTTGTGCACTCCGCTCCTCAAGGTAAGTGAACAAGTGTGCACTTAGGGCATAAGGGTAGGCTGTAGAATTGGTATGCAGTGAGTGAAGAGATGAAGACAGCCCTGTCTATCTGTAAAGCCAAGCAGGCCATCTACTGATACCCTGATGAAGGCAGTTGTCGAAAGGCATTGTTTAAAAAGTTTGCAAGCAAACTTCCATTGTGCTACCCAGAGTTGCAGAATAGATAGGTTAGCTGACAACGTCATGAAAACGATGTGCATGCTTCCATGAGTCAAAGTCAGCGTGTTGTGATTATGGATGGCCAGATTGCTTGCAAGAATGACAAGAAATGACCATATGGGAATTGTAAGTGGCTCATTTCATCTTATTGATCCCATGTCTTTGTTTTGAGGTGTTTTAACTGATTTTATGTCGGTGCTAATATGGCTGAAATTCTCTAGCTAGTTAACCGAGCAATTAGCAATGTATTTGAGACAAGTGCTCATTGTGTCATTATTTTATAAACATTGGACACAAAATATACACGTTGTATACAATCTAAGCCAACCCTGTCTGTTTGGCTCCATCGTTGAGCACGCCTCGGGTTTTGTTCCTAAACAACCAACCAGTCTGTCTTTCACTTCGCTCCAGTGTTCATGCACCTTGCTTTGATAGTGAGATAGGGACAGACCCCATCTACTGAAGCAGACCCATGCAGGTACGGAATCCATCGACCACACTAACCACCAATACAATACTCTGCTCTTTGTCAATAGCTCACTGCAGTATTGATTGACTGACTGTAGATTGCATTAGCCACTGAGCAGGGCAGACTGAAGAAGACTAGAGGTGTCAGTTGAAGCTCATTTCTGCTCTCCCTTGTCTCTATGAAGTATTTAGTATCTCAGAGCTCAGCTTACACACTCAGCAGGAAGGGAGGTAATGGCTGCTGCTGCTCTGTCTGCTGCACACTCTCTCATTAGACATCTTAAGCCTGGCCAACAGGCCAAGGACCCTGACCTTTAAACAATTGCCACATTCTATTTATTTTTTTTCTCCTCCCAAATGTTATTATTATTATTATTATTTTTTAATTCTCTGAAATGCATGTTGGTTTTTGTTTTGTAGATTTGTGTAATCCTCAATTGAAAGTGGCATTAAGATGATCTGGTGGGCACTAGACTAGCGTACCTAGATGTTTTTATTCCCTTTTATCTCCATCAACCTCAGTCAGTTTAAGCTGGCTTGCCAAAGTTATTTTTTGAGGAGCAATGCCGTTTTGAGATGAATGAGTTGGTTAGTTGTTTGTGTCTGAGCGGTGCCTGTGCGGGTTGTTAGGGGCCGGGAAGGAAAGAAATTGGCCCACACCCCCTGCTCTTTCATCCAACAAGGCACTTCAGGGGCATGAATTTGAGTTACATTCTGTTTCTTGAATATCTAGCAGTAAGATGGCGAGAGAAGTAGCCGAGGCCTAGATGGTGTTTGTTGACATGCACTCTGACCCCTGGCTTCTGTATGTGGTGGATCATGCTAGGATCAATTTAAGTTATCCAATCAGAACCATGTCATACATGTTTTAGTAGCACCACCAGAAGTGTACTACAATGCACTATAATTATTTTTACACACTGCAGTCAGTGTGCAGATTTCAGAGGCTGGCCTTGTAGTCGTTCAGCTTCGTATTATTCTATGTCATTAAAACAACCCTGGCACTGTGGTCTCTATGTAACATGGGAGTGGAGGTGGCAGAGAGCCATATTAGCCCTGCTCTCTCTTCCTCTGTTGCTCCTATGTCTCCTTCTCTCTGTTCAGCAGCTGTGGAAGGAAGGAGCAGTGTTGTGTTGGGGCCCACAGGGAGGGCCGGACCCCTCCGGCCCTGCCTACCGCCCAGCAGAATGGGGGCGTTGTGGTGGCGGTCTGAGGCACAAACACAGTGGGCTAGCATCTCCATCTGGGCAGCGGCTGGCAAGGCAGGCTGCTCCTTGAGATGGGCATGGATCTCCTGCTACTGGGCCTGCTGGACAGCCACAGGGACCCTCACACTTCTAAGGAGAGCACAGCCGCTGGCCACACACACACACACACACACACTGAGACCCAGTGAGACACTCACTCCCTGCTGAGAATCATTTTACACCAATCTGACCCTAAACCCAGATTAGAATAACTGCTTAAGGTGCTATTTGTGTAATTGAGTTTTTGCATTGGTGTGTAAAAGCACACATCTTCTTTACTTCTATGAAAGGTCCTACACAGATTTTGGTAGATTGTGGTTATCGTTTTAAGACACTCACAGGTACACTGACTAAGAATCACATTCACACCACTACTTTCAGTAACTGTTGCCTTCCCAGGTCAACCGCTGTGTGTATGTCACTGAGAAAGGGTGACATGGGGAGAATGCCCCCAGAGGTGAGGGTAGTTAACTTGACAAGCAGACAGCAGCGCTGCCTGCCATATAAGACCTGCTGCAACCCAAACCTTTTTTTATCTCAGTAATCACTCTCAACAGGAAGTGATGATTTAAAGACGGCACTGAGAGACATTCTACAGCTCAATATAGTTGACAGATTTATAGGAGAGGTGATTGAAGTTCAGTCTCTGAATGCCATCTATCCCTTGTTGCCTCTCTCTCCTATGATTCCAACCTGTTTTAAGACACAAACCTGTTTTAGAAAACCATTGCAACCCCCTATTGTGTGAACTGTCAGGTGGCCACTTAATTATTCAAATGTTGGGCTTTGGAAGGCATCAGTCAGGGTTTTGTGTTTGTGGGAGCTGATTTGAATTAATGAGCAAAAGATAAAAGTTGACCCGATGGGAACGTAAGGTCACTTCCTCCTCCAGATGGAGCCATGCAGAAGGGCTCACATCAAGACTCTTTGTTGTTACGTACTGGGCTGGCTGTGGCTGACTAACCTGACTGACTGTTAAACTGATGAAGATGATGGCTGACTAACCTGACTGGCTGTTAAACTGATGAGGATGATGGCTGACTAACCTGACTGACAAACTGATGAGGATGATGGCTGACTAACCTGACTGATGAGGATGATGGCTGACCCTTGTTTGGCATCATGGACTCTGATCGTGGCATTTGATCTGGGAGCGGGCATATCACTGAAATGTTATCAGTAGCTCGGCCTAGCCTGCACGTCAGCCATATTGAGTGTTTTGTCAAATTGCTGTGGTCTGAGGGGGCTTTGCCTCTTTTAGTCATATTTCTGTTGGGGATGTGGTATTAATAAGTGACCCTCATTGTCTTGTCCACACAGGGTTGAGGTTGTTCTGGCCCTGTGGTCACCAAGCTAGCAGGAAGTGTGTGGAGTCACTGCAGGGAAGAGATGTATGCTGCTTGCCTGTCCTGTATTTTAGCCTGGGGTTTCCCCTGCTTTCCCCGCACTTCCCTAGGAGCAGGTAGATGGTAACTTTGGTAGATGTGTAACTTTGGATTTTAGGAGCCCACGATGAAAGGGAGAGAATATGTTGGTGGTTATATAACAGGTGGGGCCGTGGGGGGTAGACTCATATAGCCTAACGATACTGTTGTTGTTGACAGACTGACCTGTTTGTATGGAACATGGGATAAGTCCTAGATGATACATCTGTCTCAGTGGGGAAGCCATCTCCTACTTTCATCTGCTGTTTGGTGGATTTCAGGCCAACTTGTACAAGCTAACTTCCAATAACAACCAGCATCAAAGACAGAGGAATTCTCAACAATGGATCAGTAGACACTTATAAAAGTCTAGATTTATGAAATCTTTTAATAGTTTTACTTGACACCATCTTTGAGCTCTTTGATAATAATGCAGGTTACAGGCTAGGTTTACTTCCTGAAAGCAGATAGGCCTATTTGTCCTGATATGATTTCAATAAGGATTTTATCAGCTTACAAAGTCACCTCTGACCTTGATGTAGCACGTTTGACTCAACAGCAGTCCAATCAGGCCAAAGGCAGCCCTCATCCAAGGGCTAGCTGGCCAATCAGCATGAACCAAGACAAGAGCTCAAACATGAGAATGGTTTCTGGGAAAACAAGGAGAACTTGCATCAGCTATTGATTAATACAAAAGGAGGACCATTGCTCTGGTAGTCTGAGCATGATTAGTGATGTGCTTGTCTGCAGTCTTTCAGACTACTCTGCTATGGTTGGGTGCTGGTCATGTTCTCTGTGAAAACCTTCCACTGTACAGCCATGTTGTATTATCACCCTTATTACTAAGACAAGCAGCACTAGTTTAATTCTCTCAAAGCTCTCTTCAGTCCTTGACTGGGGTATTGAGTGTGTCAACTAGCAGTGTCATTAACACTGCATAAATAGCTATAATTACTATTTGCAGTAATTGTTACTACTTCAAACGCAACTCCTGGAACGTCTTCAATTTTGAGTATGCTAATTTGGTTTCCTGTGTCTAAAAAAAATTAAAAAATAGCTTCAGGAAATGAGTTGATTGTCAGACACTGCTCTTGTAGTGGTTTATGTCTGGTATTGGACAGGCCACCTAGCTGGGGTGGAGAGCTGATGTCCAGTTTGAACAGTGCTGCTCTGCTATTTACACACACACACAGCATTCTGCTGACAGGCGGCCTAGCTGCTGCATCTCTCCAGGCCTTTGCGTTACTATATCAGGGTCGGCTTTGGGGGAAATAAACCCCTGCCGTTGCCAGTTTCTCCCCAACCAACTCCTCTGGGAGATGTAATGTGTCAGACAGTCATTCTGCGTGTTATGACCCTGGTAGATGTTGGTTGGTTGGTTGGTTATACAGCATTAACCTCATTGTGGTGAGGCAGGGACTCAGGTAGAGTTTGGGTAAATGTTAAAGCTCAGACACCTGTAGGATTGGTAAACGTTTGCCTGCCGACAGTACAGTGAGGGGAAAAAATATTTGATCCCCTGCTGATTTTGTACGTTTGCCCACTGACAAAAATGATCAGTCTATAATTTTAATGATAGGTTTATTTGAACAGTGAGAGACAGAATAACAATTAAAAAATCCAGAAAAATGCATGTCAACAATGTTATAAATTGATTTGCATTTTAATGAGGGGAAATAAGTATTTGACCCCCTCTCAAACAGAAAGATTTCTGGCTCCCAGGTGTCTTTTATACAGGTAACGAGCTGAGATTAGGAGCACACTCTTAAAGGGAGTGCTTCTAATCTCAGTTTGTTACCTGTATAAAAGACACCTGTCCACAGGAGCAATCAATCAGATTCCAAACTCTCCACCATGGCCAAGACCAAAGAGCTCTCCAAGGATGTCAGGGACAAGATTGTAGACCTACACAAGGTTGGAATGGGCTACAAGACCATCGCCAAGCAGCTTGGTGAGAAGGTGACAACAGTTGGTGCGATTATTCGCAAATGGAAGAAACACAAAAGAACTGTCCCTCGGCCTGGGGCTCCATGCAAGATCTCACCTCGGGGAGTTGCAATGATCATGAGGACGGTGAGGAATCAGCCCAGAACTACACGGGAGGATCTTGTCAATGATCTCAAGGCAGCTGGGACCATAGTCACCAAGAAAACTATTGGTGACACACTACGCCGTGAAGGACTGAAATCCTGCAGCGCCTGTAGGTCCCCTTGCTCAAGAATACATATACATGCCCGTCTGAAGTTTACCAATGAACAATCTGAAAGATTCAGAGGACAACTGGTGAGAGTGTTGTGGTCAGATGAGACCAAAATGGAGCTCTTTGGCATCAACTCAACTCGCCGTGTTTGGAGGAGGAGGAATGCTGCCTATGACCCCAAGAACACAATCCCTACCGTCAAACATGGAGGTGGAAACATTATGCTTTGGGGGTGTTTTTCTGCTAAGGGGACAGGACAACTTCACCGCATCAAAGGGACGATGGACGGGGCCATGTAGCGTCAAATCATGGGTGAGAACCTCCTTCCCTCAGCCAGGGCATTGAAAATGGGTCGTGGATGGGTATTCCAGCATGACAATGACCCAAAACACACGGCAAAGGCAACAAAGGAGTGGCTCAAGAAGAAGCACATTAAGTTCCTGGAGTGGCCTAGCCAGTCTCCAGACCTTAATCCCATAGCAAATCTGTGGAGAGAGCTGAAGGTTCGAGTTGCCAAACGTCAGCCTCAACCTTAATAACTTGGAGAAGATCTGCAAAGGGGAGTGGGACAAAATCCCTCCTGAGATGTGTGCAGACCTGGTGGCCAACTACAAGAAACGTCTGACCTCTGATTGCCAACAAGGGTTTTGTCACCAAGTACTAAGTCATGTTTTGCAGAGGGGTCAAATACTTATTTCCTTCATTAAAATGCAAATCAATTTATAACATTTTGACATGTGTTTTTCTGGACTTTTTTGTTATTCTGTCTCTCACTGTTCAAATAAACCTACAATTAAAATTATAGACTGATCATTTCTTTGTCAGTGGGCAAACGTACAAAATCAGCAGGGGATCAAATACTTTTTTCCCTCACTGTACTTAGCATCTCTGAACAGAGTGTCGGCGGTCAATCCCTTTTTTTTGTGTGTTCACACAGCAAAGACCTTGGAATTCGTCAGCCACTCGGCCTTAAAATATTCCAAACCAGAAGGTTGCAGTAGCATTGTTTGGCAATGCCTATCTGTGCTTATGGTCTAGATTCCAAGCTCTGCGCTAATGTTGCTTTTTTTTGTAAAAATCCCTTGTTGATACTAGCCACATGACCACAGCTAGATAACTACCTAGCAAGATGATGAAGAAACAATTTCATTCACTCTTCATAATCCCATACTGCCAGTGCCAGCCCATAGCCAAATGTTTTGCTATCTAATGTTAGCATATTCACTAGCTATCACATCAGTGCAGTGTCCTTATCTAGTTAACACGGGCAGCTGTTTAATGGAAACTAGCTAATCCATTGTGAGTTGTCAATACTAAACTCAAAAAAAAAAAAAAATGACCCTGTCTTTCAAAGACAATTCATAAAAATCCAAATAAATAATCTTCATTGTGAAGGGTTTAAACACATGCTTGTTCAATGAACCATAAATAATTAATGAGTGTGCATCAGTGTTCAGACTGTCCGCAGTAAGCTGAGAGTGGCTGGACTGAGGGCTTGTAGGCCTGTTGTAAGGCAGGTCCTCACCAGACATCACCGGCAACAACGTCGCCTATGGGCACAAACCCACCGTCGCTGGACCAGACAGGACTGGCAAAAAGTGCTTTTCACTAACGAGTCGCGGTTTTGTCTCACCAAGGGTGATGGTCGGATTCGTGTTTATTGTCAAAGGAATGCGCGTTACACCGAGGCCTGTACTCTGGCGCGGGATCAATTTGGAGGTGTAGCGTCCGTTATGGTCTGGGGTGGTGTCACAGCATCATCGGACTGAGCTTGTTATCATTGCAGGCAATCTCAATGCTGTGAATTACAGGGAAGACATCCTCCCCCCTCATGTGGTACCCTTCCTGCAGGCTCATCCTGACATGACCCTCCAGCATGACAATGCCACCACGCACAGAATGAGCAGTTTGGCTGATTTCCTGCAAGACAGGAATGTCAGTGTTCTGCCATGGCCAGCGAAGAGCCCGGATCTCAGTCAGTATCCGGTCTGGCCACCAGCTGCATTAACCTGTTAGGGCTAGGGGGCAGTATTTACACGGCCGGATAAAAAACGTACCCGATTTAATCTGGTTACTACTCCTGCCCAGTAACTAGAATATGCATATAATTATTGGCTTTGGATAGAAAACACCCTAAAGTTTCTAAAACTGTTTGAATGGTGTCTGTGAGTATAACAGAACTCATATGGCAGGCAAAAACCTGAGAAGATTCTGAACAGGAAGTGGCCTGTCTGATAAATTCTTGTTAATCTTGGCTCTTTTTTTATTGAAGACTGAGGATCTTTGCTGTAACGTGACACTTCCTACGGCTCCCATAGGCTCTCAGAACCCGGGAAAAAGCTGAACGATATCGAGGCAGCCCCAGGCTGAAACACATTATCGTGTTTGGAAAGTGGCCGATCAGAGGGCCGTCAGACTAAGGCTCGTGCACGAGGGGATCCCATGCTTTTACTTTCTCTCGTTGAATGTAAACAGGCTTTGCCGGTCGGAATATTATCGCTTTTTTACGAGAAAAGTGGCATAAAAATTGATTTTAAACAGCGGTTGACATGCTTCGAAGTACGGTAATGGAATATTTAGAATTTTTTTTGTCACGAAATGCGCCATGCTCGTAACCCTTATTTACCCTTTCGGATAGTGTCTTGAACGCACGAACAAAACACCGCTATTTGGATATAACAATGGATTATTTGGGACCAAACCAACATTTGTTATTGAAGTAGAAGTCCTGGGAGTGCATTCTGATGAAGACAGCAAAGGTAATAACATTTTTCTTATAGTAAATCTGACTTTGGTGAATGCTAAACTTGCTGGGTGTCTAAATAGCTAGCCCTGTGATGCCGGGCTATCTACTTAGAATATTGCAAAATGTGCTTTCACCGAAAAGCTATTTTAAAATCGGACATAGCGAGTGCATAGAGGAGTTCTGTATCTATAATTCTTAAAATAATTTATGTTTTTTGTGAACGTTTATCGTGAGTAATTTAGTAAATTCACCGGAAGTGTTCGGTGGGAATGCTAGTCACATGCTAGTCACCTGCTAATGTAAAAAGCTGTTTTTTGATATAAATATGAACTTGATTGAACAGACATGCATGTATTGTATAACATAATGTCCTAAGATTGTCATCTGATGATCATCAAAGGTTAGTGCTGCATTTAGCTGTGGTTTGGGTTTATGTGACATTATATGCTAGCTTGAAAAATGGGTGTCTGATTATTTCTGGCTGGGTACTCTGCTGACATAATCTAATGTTTTGCTTTCGTTGTAAAGCCTTTTTGAAATCGGACAGTGTGGTTAGATTAACGAGAGTCTTGTCTTTAAAATGCTGTAAAATAGTCATATGTTTGAGAAATTGAAGTAATAGCATTTCTAAGGTATTTGAATAATGCGCCACAGGATTCAACTGGCTGTTGAATCCCGTGGCGCGGGATTAACCCAGAGAGGTTAAGAACTGCAGTGCATCTCCCATGTCGTCGTCGTCGTCCCCCCCCCCCCCCCAGAAATGTCTGGGAACTTGCAGGTAGGTACCTTGGTGGAAGAGTGGGCTAACATGGGAGGAGATGCACTGCAGTTCTTAATGCAGCTGGTGGCCAGACCAGATACTGACTGCTACTTTTGATTTTGCCCCCCCCCCCTTTGTTCAGGGGCACATTATTCCATTTCTGTTAGTCCCATGTCTGTGGAACTTGTTCACTTTGTCTCAGTTGTTGAATTTTGTTATGGTCATACAAATATTTACACATGTTTAAGTTTGCTGAAAATAAACGCAGTTGACAGTGAGAGGATTTTTTTATTTTTTTTGCTGAGTTTAGCAACAGTGGTTAGCTAGCTTGGCGGAAGTTGGTAGTGTGTTGTTCATTGTCTGTGGACTTAACTAGCTACCGTCCTATGGCCTACATTGTATATGAAGTGTGACTGTCTCATCCGTAGACGTATGGAAAGAAATTCTCTTTTTGTTGGGTTTTTACCCTAGACCCACTTCAATTTGCTTACTGCCCCAATCGGTCCACAGACAATGCAATTGCCATCACACTGCCCTATCCCATCTGGATGAGGAATATCTATGTAAGAATGCTGTTGATTGACTACAGCTCAGCATTCAACACCATAGTACCCTCCAAACTCGTCATTAAGCTTGAGACCCTGGGTCTTGACCCCGCCCTGTGCAACTGGGTTCTGGACTTCCTGACGGGCCGTCCCAAGGTGGTGAAGGTAGGAAACAACATCTCCGCTCCGCTGATCCTCAACACTGGGGTCCCACAAGGGTGCGTTCTCAGCCCCCTCCTGTATTCCCTGTACACCCACGACTGTGTGGCCATGCACGCCTCCAACTCAATCACCAAGTTTGCGGACGACAGTAGTCTTAATTACCAACAACGACAAGACAGCCTACAGGGAGGAGGTGAGGGCTCTCAGTGCGGTGTCAGCAAAACAAAAGAGATAATCATGGACTTCAGGAAACCGCAAAGGGAGCATCCCCCTATCCACATCGGCGGGACAGTAGTGGAGAAGGTGGAAAGTTTTAAGTTCCTCAGCATATACATCACTGACAAACTGAAATGGTCCACCCACACAGACACTGTGGTGTAGAAGGCACAACAGCGCGTTTTAAATCTCAGGAGGCTGAACAAATTTGGCTTGTCATCGAAAACCCTCATTCACTTTTACAGATGCACAATCGAGAGCATCCTGTCGGGCTGTATCACCGCCTGGTACGGCAAACTGCATCGCCCACAAACGCATGCCTCTCCAGAGGGTGGTGCGGTCTGCACAATGCATCACCGGGGGCAAACTACCTGCCCTCCAGGATACCTACAACACCCAACATCACAGGAAGGCAAAAAAGATCATCAAGGACAATAACTACCCAAGCCACTGCCTGTTCACCCCTCTTCCATCCAGAAGGTGAGGTCAGTACAGGTGCATCAAAGCTGGGACAGATAGAAGCTGTTTTTCAATCCATCTCAAGGCCATCAGATTGTTAAACAGCCGTCAAGCACAGTGAGGCGGCTGCCTACTTTCAGACTTGATATCATTGGCCACTTTTTAGTAAATGGAACACTAGTCACTTTAATGACACTTTTAAGAATGTTTACATATCTCACATTACTCATCTGTTGTGTGTACCTGCATCCTACACGATCTATTGCATCTTAGCCTCTCACTGCTCATCCATATATTTATATTTTCTTATCCCATTCCTTTACTAGATTGTGTGTTAGGTTTTGTTGTGGAATTGTTGATATTACATGTTAGATACTGCTGCACTGTCGGATCTAGAAGCATAAGCATTTCGCTACACTCACAGTAACATCTAAGAATTTGTTCTTAACTTACTTGCATAGATAAATAAAGGTTAAATAAAAAAATCAGCCAACCATGTGTGAATTATGTTTTTTTTTTCATTTAACCGCAGTGCAATGCTTTGTCTTGAGCTGTCATGCATTGCAAAGCACATAACAGTCTAGCTATGGTTCCATTGTAGACATGGAAATGCCAATGGCCTGTATTTATGTTAAGTCTGGACCAGTGTTTGTGCATGAGGTTATCATCACCCACAGTATGTGAGGCTATTGTACAGTCATAAACAACCTGTTGGCCTTGTCTCTATGCTCTCTGTTCCACAGGGCTGCCTGCAACTGCTGCCTCTGCAAACATTTGCAGGTTACTTTGCAGAAATCCTCTCTAAGCATCTCTCACTAGGCTTATGATCTCAGATTTTCACACACCTTCTGATGGCCTCTTATGCAGGTCAGACATAAAGAGGCCTCACAGTGCAGCACACACTCCATTTCTCAGCCTGGGGAATCTCATGTAGCCTATCCCTCTTTTAATGGGATCAATTCTGCCTGCCACTCAAGTCACTAATACAGTCAGGGAGTGTAGGATAAGATGGCTTGCTTTTTTTCCCCCTAATATTCTTAAATGTGTTTCTTAATGTTGGTTGCTTGAGATTCAAATGAAGACTTGTTCACACATTGCTTGGCGTCTTGGCACCTCTGTGTGAGGAGACTGCATGCAGCCCCATGTGGTATAATAATGTCATTGAGAGAAGGATTCTTTATATCAATAATGATGAATGGTTTGCCTCTGAGATGAGCTCTTCACAGCTCCGCTCATACAAAGTCGGTATTAAGAAAAGAAGTGAATACCAAAGCATACGATGCTCCCGTGTCTGTTCTGGTATATCGTTCTGGCTGTGTGACTATGTTGAGTGTGATGTGACTTGATGTGGGCTGGGTGAATCTAGGCCATATGTAGAGACGAGGAGACTCAGCACACTGTCCTGACCTGGAGCTCGAGGACTTGCAGTCTTGTCCTCATTAAACCCTAATGTCAGCACCGTACAGTGGGGGTAAAAAGTATTTGATCCCCTGCTGATTTTGTATGTTTGCCCACTGACAAAGAAATGATCAGTCTATAATTTTAATGGTAGGTTTATTTGAACAGTGAGAGACAGAATAACAACAAAAAAATCCAGAAAAACGCATGTCAAAAATGTTATAAATTGGTTTGCATTTTAATGAGGGAAATAAGTATTTGACCCCCTCTCAATCAGAAAGATTTCTGGCTCCCAGGTGTCTTTTATACAGGTAACGAGCTGAGATTAGAAGCACACTCTTAAAAGGAGTGCTCCTAATCTCAGTTTGTTGCCTGTATAAAAGACACTGTCCACAGAAGCAATCAATCAATCAGATTCCAAACTCTCCACCATGGCCAAGACCAAAGAGCTCTCCAAGGATGTCAGGGACAAGATTGTAGACCTACACAAGGTTGGAATGGGCTACAAGACCATCGCCAAGCAGCTTGGTGAGAAGGTGACAACAGTTGGTGCGATTTATTCGCAAATGGAAGAAACACAAAAGAACTGTCAATATCCCTCGGCCTGGGGCTCCATGCAAGATCTCACCTCGGGGAGTTGCAATGATCATGAGAACGGTGAGGAATCAGCCCAGAACTACACGGGAGGATCTTGTCAATGATCTCAAGGCAGCTGGGACCATAGTCACCAAGAAAACTATTGGTAACACACTACGCCGTGAAGGACTGAAATCCTGCAGCGCCCGCAAGGTCCCCCTGCTCAAGAAAGCACATATACATGCCCGTCTGAAGTTTGCCAATGAACATCTGAATGATTCAGAGGACAACTGGGTAAAAGTGTTGTGGTCAGATGAGACCAAAATGGAGCTCTTTGGCATCAACTCAACTCGCTGTGTTTGGAGGAGGAGGAATGCTGCCTATGACCCCAAGAACACAATCCCCACCGTCAAACATGGAGGTGGAAACATTATGCTTTGGGGGTGTTTTTCTGCTAAGGGGACAGGACAACTTCACCGCATCAAAGGGACGATGGCCGGGGCCATGTACCGTCAAATCTTGGGTGAGAACCTCCTTCCCTCAGCCAGGGCATTGAAAGTGGGTCGTGGATGGGTATTCCAGCATGACAATGACCCAAAACACACGGCCAAGGCAACAAAGGAGTGGTTCAAGACGAAGCACATTAAGGTCTTGGAGTGGCCTAGCCAGTCTCCAGACCTTAATCCCATAGAAAATCTGTGGAGGGAGCTGAAGGTTCGAGTTGCCAAACGTCAGCCTCGAAACCTTAATGACTTGGAGAAGATCTGCAAAGAGGAGTGGGACAAAATCCCTCCTGAGATGTGTGCAAACCTGGTGGCCATCTACAAGAAACGTCTGACCTTTGTGATTGCCAACAAGGGTTTTGCCCCCAAGTACTAAGTCATGTTTTACAGAGGGGTCAAATACTTATTTCCCTCAATAAAATGCAAATCATTTTAACATTTTTGACATGTGTTTTTCTGGATTTTTTTTGTTTGTTATTCTGTCTCTCACTGTTAAAATAAACTTACCATTAAAATTATAGACTGAGAATTTCTTTGTCAGTGGGCAAACGTACAAAATCAGCAGAGGATCAAATACTTTTTTCCCTCACTGTATGACCATTTTCATTTCCCTATCAAGAATGTGTTGCCTTCATTACAAAGAAGCATGTTTGTTCATTCTGATTTTCATTTGTTGAATATCTTTATTGACATTATCTTTGTCTCACAAAGATTTATATTAGATGTATTGTAGCCTACCACAATTTCCTTTTATCTCATCAGGAGCCTAATCTGTCTTTTAAAGAGGATATATGAGGAAGAGAATTCAATTCCACTCTGTTAGCGTGCATGTGAGTCTCTGTGGAGGGTGCTAATGGAAGTCTGTTTAGGGATTCATTATTCACAGGCTAGCGCTGTGTGACTATTCGCAGTGCTGGCTTGTGTACAGTAGGGTCCGATGGCCACGGGGTGTGGCTCCATTATTCATGTTTGGTGTCAGAGTGAAACAACTCTCACAGGGGACCAGTACGGAAAGTATGAAAATGTATGCACTCACTACTGTAAATCGCTCTGGATTAGAGCCTTTGCTAAATTACTAAAATGTAAAGGACTCACTGTCACTGCAGCCCTGAAGCCTTTACCGCAGCAGCACGGGACAGCCCTTCACCCCATAACCTCTCATCTCTCTGTTCGTCTCCCTCACTTCCTCTTTTCTCTCCCCCTCTCCTCTGTATTTCCTGTCACTCTTCTTCCCTCACTCTTCCCTGCCACAGTCTGTCAGTTGGAGATGAGTGATTTGCTTTGTTGTACCAGGACCCTGCTCTGCTGAACCCTCTCATTGCTGTGTGTGATGAGGCTCTTTGTCACCTATTACTCTGGCTTCTCCTGTAGACGGAGTGGGGAGCTGTGCAGTGAGGCACATTGACTGAGGCAGGCAGACTGCTTCTCTGCGTGTTTAAGACACTGCAGCAGTCTATTTGGCTGCTAGTGCCGGTACCCTGCTGTCAGGACCGAGCTCAGTCATTTCTCGCTCTCACTCGCTCTCACACTCTCAGCCTCCCAAATCCCCTTTCATGGCTCAAGTTCCTTCTGCCTCGATTTGTCTCTGTTCAAGGAACTCCTTTGTCACCCACTCCTCTCCTTAGCGTGCATTCCTCCTCTGCCTCCATGCTGCTTGACAACTCTGGGTTCCAGCCCCCACCCCTCCAGCTGTCTGCCCACCTTCCCCAGAAGAATTTCCTTTAGCATCTCTGACAGTCTGTGGGCGGAGAGAATCCCCTCATACGTACGCACACTCCTAATGTATGCAATTATGAAAATGAATGCAGTCTCACTTTGCCTGGATATGCAGAGGCTATAAATAGAATGAGATTAGCAAATTGCCTGCATGTGCTGAGATTGAGACCACAGCTAAGAGAGCTGCTGCTGCGGCTCTGCTGCTGCGGCTCTGCTGCTGCGGCTCTGCTGCTGCGGCTCTGCTGCTGCGGCTCTGCTGCTGCTAACACAATAGACTCTCTGTCTCTCGTCTGCTCAGCGCTCCTCTGCAGCTTCTATGACTGTGCTGTCAGTAGGCTACACATTCACTCAGATCAACCCCCTCCATTTCTTCTGCATGACATACTGTACTGAACTCAAGTGCATACTGCTGCCTACCTGTCATTCCTGTGAGACCTTCTGACACGCTCACTCTACACCATGTTTTTCTACAAATGGAATAGAGGATGGGGAATATATTAGTGATGGGGGGGCGGGTTGATATACAGCTGCTTGTTACAGTATTATTTTGGACGATATATTGATACTTTGACTCCGTGTGTGTACCCTAGGCTAAATAAATAATACAAATCATTTTTTTTGCAAGGTAGAGCAAGTCGGCTGTACCTCCGCCAAACTCAGGTATGTTGAATCCTATGGCTTGTTCTCCATAATATTTTAAAATGCGGAATCAACATGTTTTCAGCACTTATATTTCCATGACAGATCAAACTTTTGTCTCATGCGGTCTCTTGTTTCTCTGCAGCAGTGAGCAATATGTTTCGAACATCAAATCGCACAATTGAATTGCAATACATATAGAATCGCAATACATATCGCATCGGCACCTAAGTATCGTGATAATATTGTGAGTTCCCTGGCAATTCCCAGCCTTAGAATTTATGGTGTTATATTGGAGGTATTAAATGCCCAGTGCAGTCATAAACATGATTTTGCTGTTTTATATAGTTGTAGTCAGACGTTTACATACACTTTAGCCAAATACATGTAAACTCTGTTTTTCACAATTCCTGACATTTAATCCTAGTACAAATTCCCTGTCTTAGGTCAGTTAGGATCACTACTTTATTTTAAGAATGTGAAATGTCAGAATAGTAGTAGAGAGAATACATCTTTTTCAGCTTTTATTTCTTTCATCACATTCCCAGTGGGTCAGAAGTTTACATACACTCAATTAGTATTTTGTAGCATTGCCTTTAAATTGTTTAACTTGGGTCAAACGTTTCGGGTAGCCTTCCACAAGCTTCCCACAATAAGTTGGGTGAATTTTGATCCATTCCTCCAGACAGAGCTGGTGTAACTGAGTCAGGTTTGTAGACCTCCTTGCTCACACACGCTTTTTCAGTTCTGCCCACAAATGTTCTATGTGATTGAGGTCAGGGCTTTGTGATGGCCACTCCAATACCTTGACTTTGTTGTCCTTAAGCCATTTTGCCACAACTTTGGAAGTATGCTTGGGGTCATTGTCCATTTGGAAGACCCACTTGCGACCAAGCTTTAACTTCCTGACTGATGTCTTGATGTTGCTTATTTATATATATATATATATATATATATCCTCATAATTTTCCCTCAAGATGCCATCTATTTTGTGAAGTGCATCAGTCCCTCCTGCAGCAAAGCACCCCCACAACATGATGCTGCCACCCCCGTGCTTCACGGTTGGGATGGTGTTCTTCGGCTTGCAAGCCTCCCTCTTTTTCCTCCAAACATAACGATGGTCATTATGGCCAATCAGTTCAATTTTTGTTCAGACCAGAGGACATTTCTCCAAAAAGTACGATCTTTATCCTTATGTGCAGTTGCAGACCGTAGTCTGGCTTTTTTATGTTGGTTTTTGAGCAGTGGCTTCTTCCTTGCTGAGTGGCCTTTCAGGTTATGTGGATATATATACTTTTTGTACCTGTTTCCTCCAGCATCTTCACAAGGTCCTTTGCTGTTGTGTTCTGGGATTGATTTACACTTTTCGCACTAAAGTACGTTCATCTCTAGGAGACAGAACCCGTCTCCTTCCTGAGCGGTATGACGGCTGCGTGGTCCCATGGTGTTTATACTTGCATACTATTGTTTGTACAGATGAACGTGGTACCTTCAGGCATTTGGAAATTGCTCCCAAGAATGAACCAGACTTGTAGAGGTCTACAATTTTTTTTTTTCTGAGGTCTTGGCTGATTTCTTTTTATTTTCCCATGATGTCAAGCAAAGCGGCACTGAGTTTGAAGGTAGGCCTTGAAATACATCCTCGGGTACACCGCCAATAGACTAATTGACATCATTTGAGTCAATCAGAAGCTTCTAAAGTAGGACATTCTCTGGAATTTTCCAGGCTTTTTAAAGGCACAGTCATTTGAAAAGGCACAGTCATTGTTTATGTAAACTTCTGACCCACTGGAATTGTGATACAGTGAAATCTGTCTGTAAACAATTGTTGGAAAAATGACTTGTCATGCACAAAGTAGATGTCCTAACTGACTTGCCAAAACTATAGTTTGTTAACCTGTTTGGGCTAGGGGGCAGTATTGAGAATTTTGGAAAAAATATGTGCCCATTTTTAACTGCCTCCTACACCAACTCAGAAGCTAGAATATGCATATTATTGTTCAGGTTTGGATAGAAACACCCTAAAGTTTCTAAAACTGTTTGAATGGTGTCTGAGTAGAACAGAACTCCTATGGCAGGCAAAAACCTGACAAGGTTTCATGCAGGAAGTACCCTGTCTGACAGAGTCGTGCGTCTTGCATCTGTTTATTGAAAAGTAAGGATCTTAGCTGTAACGTGACAATTCCCAGGGCTCCGATAGGCTCTCAGAACCCGGGAAATACCTGAAGGTTGACGAGGCAGCCTCAGGCTGAAACACATTATCGCCTTTGGTAAGTGGCGGATCAGAGGACCTTTGAATGAGGCGCGTGCACGATTCGCTCCTGAGGAGAAATTTAATTCGGCTGTTTAGGCTCATTGCATATTCCCGGTCGGAATATTATCGCTTTTCTACGAGATAAATGGCATAAAAATTGGTTTTAAACAGCGGTTGACATGCTTCGAAGTACGGTAATGGAATATTTAGACATTTTTTGTCACGCCAATGCGCCATGCGCGAGACCGTGATGTAGCATTCTGATAGTGTCTAGAACTCACGAACAAAACGTTGCTGTTTGGATATAACGATGGATTATTTGGGACCAAACCTACATTTGTTATTGAAGTAGAAGTCCTGGCAGTGTATTCTGACGAAGAACAAGCAAGGTAAGAACATTTTTCTTATAGGAAATGTGATTTTGGTGGAGGCTGACCTGGGTGGGTGTCTAAATAGCTAGCCCTGTGATGCCGGGCTATGTACTTAGATTATTGCAAAATGTGCTTCATCCGAAAAGCTATTTTAAAATCGGACATATCGAGTGCATAGAGGAGTAATATATCTATAATTCTTAAAATAATTGTTATGCTTTTTGTGAATGTTTATCGTGAGTAATTTAGC
Organism: Salmo trutta; assembly: GCF_901001165.1. Lineage (NCBI taxonomy): Eukaryota > Metazoa > Chordata > Actinopteri > Salmoniformes > Salmonidae > Salmo > Salmo trutta. Next base: position 26,145,325 of record NC_042968.1, read on the forward strand.
AAACTGTTAGTAAATTCCCCGGAAGTTTGCGGGGGTTATGCTTTTTCTGAACGTCACATGCTAATGTAAAAAGCTGTTTTTTGATATAAATATGAACTTGATTGAACAGATATGCATGTATTGTATAACACAATGTCCTAGGTGTGTCATCTGATGAAGATCATAAAAGGTTAGTGCTGCATTTAGCTGTGGTTTGGGTTTATGTGACATGATATGCTAGCTTGAAAAATGGGTGTCTGATTATTTCTGGCTGGGCACTCTGCTGACATAATCTAATGTTTTGCTTTCGTTGTAAAGCCTTTTTGAAATCGGACAGTGTGGTTAGATTAACGAGATTCTTGTCTTTAAATAGCTGTAAAATAGTCATATGTTTGAGAAATTGAAGTAATAGTATTTCAAACGATTCAAAAATCGCGCCACTGGATTTCAGTGGCTGTTACGTAGGTGGGACGAGTTCGTCCCACATGCGCCAGAGAGGTTAACAAGAAATGTGTGGAGTGGTTGAAAAACGAGTTTTAATGACTCCCAACCTAAGTGTATGTAAACTTCTGACTTCAACTGTATCTACTGTATATTTTCACATTGAAGTTGGAGTAATACTAAAATGGTGAATGTCCTTTTTAGTGTAAGAGCTGTTTGAAAATACTGCCTACACTTCTGTCTGTTTTGATGGGATGGAGTTTTGGCCTGGTGACATCACCAGGCAGTAAAGTAGTTAATAGACCAATAAGAAAGCATTCCAAACCTCTCCGCCAATAACAGCTAGTTTTGTTGTTTCCCTCCCCACTCGGAATACTCCCAGACAGTACTAGCAAAATCTTGCTTGAGACATTGGTCTCTGCTAAGAAGCTATTTTTGTTCTCAAACACAATGGTCAAAAATAAACTATCACAGTAGGGTACTAAATTGTTGCCCAGAAATGATTTTGATATGGAGATAAAAATGGCTGCTTTGGGCCTATTAACCTTTCTGGGAACCTGGGACGCTTGCGTCCCACCCTAGTCAACAGCCAGTGGAATCGCATCGCGCGAAATATAAATACCTCATAAATGCTATAACTTCAATTTTTCAAACATATGACTATTTTACACCATTTTATAGATACACCTCTCCTGAATCGAACCACGTTGTCCGATTTCAAAAAGGCTTTACAGCAAAAGCAAAACATTAGATTGTTAGGAGAGTACCCTGCCAAAAAAAATCACACTGCCATTTTCAAAGCAACTAGCATGCATCACAAATACCCAAAACACAGCTAAATGCAGCACTAACCTTTGACAATCTTTATCAGATGACACTCCTAGGACATCATGTTACACAATACATGCATTTTTTTGTTCGATAAAGTTCATATTTATATATAAAAACAGCATTTTACTTCGGCGCGTGACGTTCAGAAAATATTTTCCCTCAAATGCTTCCGGTGGATCAGCACTACAATTTACAAAATTACTATTCGAAAACATTGTTAGAATGTAATATTGTTATTCAAACAATTATAGATTAACATCTCGTGAATGCAACTGCATTGCCAGATTTAAAAATAACTTTACTGGGAAATCACACTTTGCAATAAACGAGGTGCTATGCTCAGAAAAATAGGCTAGGCGATACAGGTTAGCGCCATCTTGGAACCATCTAAAATCAAATGTACTATTGTAAATATTCCCTTTGATTATCTTCATCAGAAGGCACTTCCAGGCATCCCAGGTCCACAACAAATGTAGTTTTGTTCGAAAAAGTTAATAATTTATGTCCCAATAGCTCCTTCTTAGCGCGTTCTGAAGGCTACTCATAATGTTCTGAAGCGCGCGGGACTTGTCGTCACGAATGTGCAAAAAATATATATTTACGTTCGTTCAAACATGTCAAACGTTGTATAACATAAATCTTTAGGGCCTTTTTCAATCAGAGCTTCAATAATATTCAAGGCGGACGATTGCATTGTCTTACTAAACGTTTCGGAACAAAAGGGTACCCATGGGCGCCCGCGTCATAGTAGTAATGGCCCTCCCCCTATGACCAACTTTCCAGACCTCTCGTTCGGTCAGTTTCTACCGGAGAAGACTCAAACTACTTTGTAAAGACTGTTGACATCTAGTGGAAGCCTTAGGAAGTGAATGAATCCTAACTCACGGTGTGTTTCATAGGCAAAGTGTTGAAGGTGATTCCACAAATCAGATTTCCACTTCCTGCATGGAATCTTCTCAGGTTTTTGCCTGCCATATGAGTTCTGTTATACTCAGACACCATTCAAACAGTTTTAGAAACTTTAGTGTTTTCTATCCAAATCTACTAATTATATGCATATTCTAGTTACTGGGCAGGAGTAGTAACCAGATTAAATCGGGTACGTTTTTTTATCCGGCCGTGCAAATACTGCCCCCTAGCCCCAACAGGTTAATACAACTACAGTACCTTAGGCCTAGGCTATTTGCTGAGTAGGTCTCACGCTCAGATGGCCACAAGAAAAGCATCAGCTCTCTTGTACTGTCTCAACCTTCAATCTGTGGGTAATAGTAATATGGTGACGGTCTAGTAGTATGTATTTGAATGGGCTTGGAATACCTAGCCTAGAGTACTGATGAGACTAGATGAGATCCAGTCAGGCCAGGCTGACTGTTGAGCTGAAGACTGAAGCGGTCAGGTCAGGACCTCGGAAGTTTAAACACGAGCTCTCTCTCCTGCTCTCTACCTCTCCTCTCACATGTAGTCAGCCTGTTGTTGTTCATCTGTCTATCCCCCTGAAACGAAGAGTAGGAGAACAAGATAAACAACAGATGGGTCCAGCCGTTTCAGTGGGACTGTGAAGATCGGACCATGTCTAAAAACGGAGAGAATTGAGCGATGGAAAGAAGGTGGCATGCAGCAGATGGCAGAGCCAGGCGTGCTCTGTTTAATGAGGTGGAGGAGGGGAGCACTACGATGGGATGCCCACATACCTCCCTCTTTCTATTTTGTCTCTTTTCCTGTAGGCTTCTCGCTCATTCTTTTCCTCTGTATTTTCCTTTCTCTCCCTCAGATGGCTTTCTCCTCCCATAGCTGCTCCACATGACTCTGGAACAGAGAAATTCAATCTAGGCTGATCACTCCACTCAAATATAATCATTCTCTTCTCGCTGTTGTGCTTGTTCCACTTTTAGTTTTGCGTATTCCCCACAATCAAAGGCTTGTGTATTCTATTTGTATACCGAAACTAACCCAGTTGTAAGTATAGTGTGTCCCTTGTGGTGCCTTTATGTAGACGTTGACAAACACCTAGCCTGAGGAAGCTTGCCAGCATTTAAAACAGTATTTTGCCAGAGAAATTGCCATGTGAGATATTCGGAGTCACCTGTGTCTGTCTTCTCTGTGCTAAGGGTGCTGACCTGGTCCCGTCGTGGAAGTGCCATGTTACTCATGAGCTCACGTTGTGCCATTTGTCTGTTCTCTCTGTGCTGCTGGGGCAGTGGGCCACCGGGGTAGGGCAGACAGATGACAACAACAGAAGGGCTTATTAGACTCTGGGAGCCAGGCTGCTCTATCTCAGGGCACATCGTGTCTCACTGCACTAACACATTGTAGCTCACTTCCTGGTTCCTGCTACTAGGGACAGTAGGAGGGAGGCAGCAGACAACACGGTGACAGCCAGGCCTGTGCCTTGTCTGACTGGAGCAGTTTAGCACCCTGATACTGTCTGTCAGTGCCCTGCTTTAGAACCGCCAACACTTGTAACAGAACACAATGCCTCAAACTTCATCTGCACTCTGCTCTGCAAGGGAGGGTCCATGTTCAGTTCTTCTCACTCAGTTAGGCTAAGGCTAGTAGAAAGTAGATGCTGTGAGGACACCAGTCGTGACACGACTCACTGCTTCACACCATAGGATTGTTTACACTATGCGTCTGTGCAGAGAGGCTAATGATATCTCACTTGTGTGCATAGCACTTGTGATTTCCATACTCTGTGCAATGACATAATGTTTTATAGTTGACCTATCTTGTGATTTTGATGTGGTTAGGCTAATCAATAGTGTAAAGAATTTTTCACATTCAAAACTTAACTATTGAGTCATCTGTTGTGGACAGTTATGCACTTGTCTCGTCAACATCGGACCACTCCACAGAGCTGTGAATGTGTGCACTGTAGTGTGAGCTGTTGCTCTGTATTTGCATAGTCAGGAGGTCACATTTCCATATTTCTCCCCGTACCTTTCTTTGCTGCCAGTAAACTCTACAATACCAACTCTGTGCTACAGGCCCAGCACACACCTGCAACCTCTGAGCCTACCAGGAAACTCCTCCCAACATAACATGTCACCAAATAATTGATTAAAACACAGTTTTGCAATGAATTGCTACAGTAGCCTCAACAGCACCCTCTATGGTAGCACCATGGTGTAGCTGGAGGACAGCTGTTTTCCGTCCTCTTCTGGGTACATTGACTTAAACAACTAGTAGGCTCATGGTTCTCATCCCCTTCCGTGAACTTTCACAGTAATTATGACTTCTGAAGGAAGTTGTCCAAGCAATCAGACCCCTTGCAGTATGAATTAACATCTTGTCCATCCAATCAAAGGATCAGGTTATGAATCTAGTACAGCTATAACTTATGCTTGCAATCTAGCACTGTAGTGCATAAATTCTGGTGAGTAGTTGACTCAAAGATGATAGTTGAACAGTTTTGAACAAATTAATTTCTTCAAATTAAGGAGAAGAGGCAGGGAGAGGGAGCGCTAGCTATATATTTCTTAGTTTACCTTTCATTTACCAACTAATGCAGTTTAATTAAAGCTACTCAACAACCTGACTCAGAGAGGAATGCTATTTATGTTTGCTTGATGGCCAAGGCTATCCAACACTGCAACTCTTCCAAGTGAAGCCAAGGCAAGCTTTCAGTTTTGTTTATTGCCACCGGGGCCTGCCGGTGTAACTGCTTAACTGCTTGCTGTACATTGTACTGTGTGATTGTCCACTTAGATTTGACTTGGATGACTAACACGTAAGTTCTATTTGGTTGACTATAACGTTAATATGGTTACAACTAGGGCTGGGATGATACAAGTATTTAGATATCATTAGTATTGTGGCAAGGAAACAAAGTGGATATAACTTCTTTAGGAAAACATTGTCATCCAGAGTCATTTACCAAGCTATAGCACACAATTTAACATACAGCAGGTTTTTAAAGGACCAAAAAGTCGGGTGTATTCGTTCTGCCAATTCTGTTGTAAAAATGTCTTAAATAGAAGCAAATGGAATGAAACTGGGAGGGACCTACCTGAATTTGTCCAATGGAAACTCATTTCTGTTTAATTTCAACTGTTTGGACTGATTACACCCCATATCAGCTAGATACAGGCAAGCGTGTGCAAGGCGGTATTGAATGTGTCACTGTCTCACCTTGATTACTCCAATTTTGTCTCTTGACCTATGTTATGAACTTTCGTTTTGTAGGCTACGTTGTAGCAACCTCACGATGGGTAAAGGGTAAATTTAGAGTATCATTTAGTAGCCTAAACCTATCAACGTTACGTTGATATGGAATATGAAGGACAGTCAGCCAATATGCTTTAATAGAAATAAGGCCATGCTCAGTAAAAACAAATGTTCCTCCTCCCTAATCTAGAATGGTACCGACCACCACTGCCAGACACTCGGGTCATGTAAGAGAGTTGAGTTCTGAAATGTGAACTCACCTCTGTGCACCATCCATTTCTACCTGGCGCAACCTGTCATGCATATGCTGTTGAGAAACATTAGCTTACTACTCAGAATTTTCACAATGTGGCACATATCAACACTGTCTCTCACTGGCATAGTTGTTACATACTGTAGGCCTAATCATGATTGTGGTTGTTTTTGAAAGTGTGAATTACTGTTCACTTCCGACCAGCTGCAGCCATGGAGACTTCAGCCAGCACAGGAAAACAATCAGTAGCACGCTGACTGCACAAGCAGAATGATCTCTCTCCACCTGAAGAAGACTTCACATGTAGCCGAAGCAATGCTGTCCATCTGGGGAGGCTCTTCTGGCATACATACATACATACATACATACATACATACATACATACATACATACATACATACATACATACATACATACATACATACATACATACATACATACATACATACATACATACAGTACCTACTTGCTTAGTGCTTGTTGACTACACATAAGTATGACATGGTAGAAGTAATAGATTTTCTGTGGATACTATCAATGTCTGTGTTAATTCAACACTAGATGGCTAGAGAGAAGCATACTGAGAGGTTTTGGATTGATGGTTTTCCTTTCAGAGATTTGTTTTTTTACCCTTACTGGAGAGTGGCGTAGAGTTTTTCCAACTAGATAGCTCAGCAGAGCGCTGTGCTTGTAAAATGGAGTTTATTTCTGGTTGTCTGTAGTACGGTGTGTCTCTCTCAGCAGTGTGAATGAATTGATGTGGACCTAGTGTGAATGGAGCCTGACTGGAGCACCTAATGACTGTCACTGAACTCAGCAGAGAAAGGAGTGTTCTGCTATGTGAAGAGGTAGTTATCATGGTTGTATAGTGTGTTACATCACTGTGGGTTTCCATGGTAGTGATATCAGCAGGGAGCCTGCGAGAGCTGAAAAGAATAGAGGGGATGAGTGGGAAAGGAGAAGATTACGCTCGGAGGTATAGAGCATCACTCACATGGCTGTGTGTGTGTGTGTGTGTGTGTGTGTGTGTGTAGGCACCTCAGTGAACTGGACTTGCTGAGTGGGCTCTAAGCAGCTCTGTCTTTGACCTCAGTACGTCAGCACTGCTGCTGGAGTTGAGCTCATTTCTCAGACGTAATCCGCCTTCCTACCTTGGTTCAGAAACCTTGCCTGGATTTCCTCACCAGCTCTGTGTAGAATCATCTCCTTTCACCAGCACTATAGGAGCCATGGATGATGGAATATGGCTGTTTCCCTAACATACGCTGACTGACACTGAAGTGAGGAGGATATTCAGTCCCTCTTAGAGGACGGTGGAAGTAGGCTAGATTAGAGATGTGTATTTATTATTAACAACAGGTTTTGGCGTGATGCTTTCCCTTTGCACTGACTGACACTAAGAATGGCAAATAGAAAAGTAGGTGGCCTCTGGGTATACCAGAGCTGCTATATTTGGCTCTGTCAGTTTGCATACCGATCTGCAGCAGTCTGCAATTAGCCAACTTCCTGTTTTAAAACCGGAAAAAGGACTAGCAGTGCTCTGCTGTGAGGCCATTGATACACTGTAGTGGTTGTATAGATGAGGCCAGCCAGCTCACCCAGGCCTTCTGGACATGCATCATTTAATAGCACTAGAATTCTACAGTACATGCATGGCATTCCGAAAGCACTGGGTTACAATCAGTATCTGGCTGGGTGGGGCTGCTGTCCCCAACATTGACAGACTGGACACTACCACAGCCAAATAGCAGCACTATTAAAACAGGTTGACAGTGAATAGAGTCTCTGGTCACAGTGCCAGTGCCTCCCTTTTCTCTCTCTGTAGCGAGGTGGGAGGCACTAATTGCCCACCACACCAAGCCATCGGGGAAAATACGAGTCAGCCACTTCCACTTCTCACTTCCTGTTCTCGGGCGGTCTGAAGTGAGAGGCGCAGTAGATGAGGTTGTGAGGGAGGCAGTGTGTTGACTGGTGAGCTACTGTACTGGCCCACCTGTGGTGAGTTGACCATGCCGTGTGTGCCTTTGTCTGATGCAGCATGAACCGTATGGCCTTGTTGTGTGCCTCTCCTCTTTCTCATCCTCAGGGACAGAGACACCCTTCAGGCCAGGCATCTGCTGTGTTCTGCCTGCATACTATAGCCTAGATCCAGCCGATACAGACCATACGGCTCACTACTGTAGCCTAGATCCAGCCGATACAGACCATACGGCACACTACTGTAGCCTAGATACAGACCATACGGCACACTACTGTAGCCTAGATCCAGCCGATACGGCACACTACTGTAGCCTAGATCCTGCCGATACAGACCATACTGCACACTACTGTAGCCTAGATCCAGCCGATACAGACCATACGGCACACTACTGTAGCCTAGATCCAGCCGATACAGACCATACGGCGGCACACTACTGTAGCCTAGATCCAGCCGATACAGACCATACTGCACACTGCTGTAGCCTAGATCCAGCCGATACAGACCATACTGCACACTACTGTAGCCTAGATCCAGCCGATACAGACCATACTGCACACTACTGTAGCCTAGATCCAGCCGATACAGACCATACGGCACACTACTGTAGCCTAGATCCAGCCGATACAGACCATACGGCACACTACTGTAGCCTAGATCCAGCCGATACAGACCATACTGCACACTACTGTAGCCTAGATCCAGCCGATACAGACCATACTGCACACTACTGTAGCCTAGATCCAGCCGATACAGATCATACTGCACACTACTGTAGCCTAGATCCAGATCATTCTGCTCTCTCAGCACAGAGACCTACCTGACACAGATGAGCTGAGATGGTGGTCGGTTTAGCTTTAGAGATCAGAGCAGTGGACAGGCAGAGGGAGGCTTCATTTCCTTTGGGAGGATCAACTCTCCTGCATTCGCCTCGCTCTGAAGGTCACCGTGGCGAGGCACAATTATTGGCGCTTAGAAATGCTTATTTGCATATTTCACTCATTCTAGTACGTAGGCTATTATTGCAGTCTATAATAGCACAATAAGTGTGTGTTTTGTTGCAGTAGATGAGGTTGTGCCAGTGTTCATGCACCTTGGTTGAAAAACAAGGTAGTGACAGTAGGCTCTTTTCTTTCCTCTGCATGTGAATCTTATTCACAGCAACTGAGTTGACATACAGTGAACTGCAGATTGAATCTGCTTAACAGAATTAACCAGAGTAACATTTTGAATCTGGTTCTCTTCTGCTTACTGACCAGACCACATGTGGTTGTCTACCAGGCTGAGCATAGATCCTGTTTCAGTGTGGTGTTAAACCTTCCTAGGTTTTGGCCTTTCTAGGGAGTTTTTCCTAGCCACCATTCTTCTACACCTGCATTGCTTGCTGTTTGGGGTTTTAGGCTGGGTTTCTGTACAGCACTTTGAGAAATCAGCTGATGTAAGAAGGGCTTTATAAATACATTTGATTTGTTAGTCTGTCAGAGGAAACCACAATACGTGGTGATAGACAGTCAATCTTCTCATCTGTTGTCCTGCAGCTCTGATGGTACCAGCTGACCAGTGACACCTGCCTGAGGACACCCCACCGCCTTTACCATGTCTGGGATCCAGGTGAGAGGAACACGCCTACACACGCGTGCTAGTAGTGCACAAGTCAGCTGTTTTTACACCCCTGCTTGCAATTGCTAATAACCCATCTGACTATTTGTGAAAATCAGAGGCCCAATAACATTTTGCACATATTCTTGATGAATGTTAATAATCTCACTGGTTTGAGACCACACAATCAACCAAAATAGTGCTGCTAATAGCTCTATATTACAAATGATGTGGTTGAAGAAAAACAAATCTGCAATTTAAATGTATAAGTTCATCTTCATTTCTACACACTTTCTTACCTGGCTGTTTACATTTAGACTGGAGTATTTCTTCATAAATTATAACATTTATCTATTACATTTATTTTTTTGGGAGGGTGGACACCTACGACCCACTCATAACCACCCACCAGTTGAGAATCGCTGCCCTAGAAGACTAAATAAATCCTTGCTCACCATAATGTCTTAAATCGATAGAATGAATGCTTCAATCTAGTTGACATGGGTCAAGTTCTGTCATCCCTGCTTCTTTTGTGGAGAAAAGACGTTTAGAGACCAGGTGAGGGGAAAAAATCAAATAAATTGATCTCTATATCTAAAAAAAAAAAAAAAAAACACGGAAGATTTTCTGTGCAAAGTTTCCAAATTACATCAGTTTGACTGGTTGTAAGGAAATGGAAAGCTATGAATATGACCCCATGTGTTTCTGATCAGATTTAGTTCTGCTTGGGTGCATATTTTATGTGATTGAAATACTATCCGCTTTTATGATTCCAATAAATATACCCCCTGTAGAGGTGTGATCTAACTGCACATTCGCTTAAGATGCTGAAAGAAAATCATATTTCTGCACTCCTGTTCCTGAGTAAAAATGTTGCCAACATTTGCATAATTTTATTGCAAGAAATGCTTAATTCTGCAGGAGTTAATATTAAGGCTGAGAGGTTGTAGTGTCCAGACTTCAGGTTCCATTTAACCCATCTGAACAGTAGGCTACAGTTCCCTTGACGTGCCATAGGCCTAATTGATGTCCCCATCTTGTGACTGTGGAATTTGTACAGATCCATCACACAACACTGCTATCATCCTCTGACCACTTCACCAAATCTTTCCCAAACATTACCTTTCTGGCCCTCGCTTCTCTGTATTTTCTAATCTCCATTTCACAGCTTTTTTCTTATTGAATTAAACTCACAGTTTCTCTGCCCGTTCCCGAAAGTATTTTGTGATTAGCGTGTAGGCTATTTGACAGGCGTACAGCTGGGTCCTAAAGCTCAGGCTGACATGCTAATGCCATATAGCCTAAAATAATGAAGGACAACCTCAATGTAGCCTATTGATACAAATTGCATAAGAATTATACCTCTTTTTTAAAGATATTGTTTTCTCTTTATTCAACCTGCCACCCACCCTTCAGCCACACAATGTCATGACCCTAAACGCGCCTGCCCTGCAGATATAACCACGGGGGCTGCAGTTTGAGTCAACCCATGCATCACTAATGCACGCATCCTACTTACACACACATTCTAATGTGCCCTGCCCCTTTCCGACGTGTCATATTTCCTGACTGACATTAGTGCTTCTGCTTTTCATCTGCCAGCAGCTGCATAGCATGACTGACATCCCCCGTCTTCACATTTGCTTATCAACCCAAATTATTTTAATCTTTGGCACACAACAGTACATAACTCTCACATCGCTCCCTCTGACGCTCGTCTCTCTTTGACTCCTATCGGGAAATGATTGAGGGATGTGTCCCGATAACGATATCAGACACACACAGCTGTGTGTAGTGCATTGCTTCAGGAATACACCAGGTTATATGAGGATAGTGGCTGTGTCCCACCCTATTCCCTATATAGTGCACTACTTATGATCAGAGCCTCTAGGGAATAGGGTGCCATTTTGGATGCACCTTGTCTGTCTCACACACACACACACACACACACACCTGCTGCTTTGTACTGTCATTGCCTCTAACTGATAACATCTTCACAGGGGTCATGGTTGTATGTTATTTACAACACTGATGCCACAACACCACCGGTTAGATGTAGGAGCCTCAGTTAATGCCTAAAGAATAGGCCCACATGCTATATGGTCTGAACAGCGTATAGGGCAAACCAGAATAGCTACCTTTTTGAATAGTAGACCTTTTATATGCTTGTAATAATGTGTTATTTGATTGTAATGTGTTATTGTAACCCGATGGCAATTGAATTTCTCCCTGGAGTGTCAATGACGTAAATGCAATTCACTCGTCCAAGCTATGACTATCTGTGACCTTTTACTGTAGTCAATCTCAGTGTTTATAACAGCTCCTCTCCTCTTCACTTGTGACCTAGGTACCATGGTTGCCTGGCACAGAGTGTGTAGCCAAGTACAACTTCCTGTCGACAAATGAACAGGACCTGCCTTTCTGTAAAGGAGATGTGTTGACCATAATCGGAGTCACCAGGGTAAGCAAGGCTCGCCTTTCTATACTGTGGAAATGTAAGTGTAAAACCGTTATGGTGCTGGACTTGGGTAGTTATACAGCTGTGTTAAAACCTGTTTTTTTTTTTCTTCTTCAATTTTCACCTAAAATGACACAGATTTGGGTAACTGCCTGTAGCTCAGGACCTGAAGCAAGGATATGCATATTCTTGATACCATTTGTGAAGGAAAACACTTTGAAGTTTGTGGAAATGTGAAATTAATGTTGGTGACTATAACACTTTAGATCTGGTAAAAGATAACACAAAGAAAAAAAACATGCAGGTTTTTTTGTTCCTTCTTTGAAATGCAAGAGGCCATAATGTACTTTTCCAGCCCAGGCGCAATTTAGATTTTGGCCACTAGATGGCAGCAGTGGATGTGCCAAGTTTTAGACTGATCCAATGAACCATTGCATATCTGTTGAAAATGTATCAAGACTGCCCAAATGTGCATAATTGGTTTATTAATATATTTTCATGTTCATAATTGTGCACTCTCCTCAAACAATAGCATGGTGTTCTTTTACTGTAAATTGGACAGTGCAGTTAGATGAACAAGAATTGAAGCTTTCTGCCCATATCAGATATGTCTATGTCCTGGGGAAATGTTTTTACTTACAGCCTCGTGCTAATCACATTAGCCTAGGTTAGCTCAACCGTCCGTTGGGGGACACCGATCCCGTAGAGGTTAAAGGGTGTTTCTGCTGCTATTTCAGGATCCCAACTGGTACAAAGCGAAGAACACAGTGGGCAGAGAGGGAACCATCCCAGCTAACTACGTCCAGAAAAGGGAAGGGGTCAAGTCAGGGGGAAAACTCAGTCTTATGCCGTAAGTACACAAGAGTACCTTGCTGATCTTTCACATAGGATGTGCCCTTACCTGTGAAGTTCCCATGTTTTACTGTAGAATAAAGGTATGAATATGGGGCTTAGTTCGTTAGAATTGGAGTGTTACAAAGGCCTAATAGGAGACGCTGGTAATTGATTTATTTTTTGCCTCTTCTCTGTCCCATCTGCTCTCTGGGTGGCTGCCTGCCACTGTGGTTGGGGCTAACTGCCGCTGCGATTTGAATCGGGCTCTTTGAAGGGACAGCTATTTCAAAGAGGAAAAAAAACGAGAGACTTATGCAAATGGTACAAAACTGGAGGCCAGGAGGAAATCAGTTCTCATACACACACACACAGGACAAGGCTGAGGTTGCTGCACTCAAATGTGTTGGACTAAAACACACTGGGGGTGTGTCTCTCTCTCTGTCTCACACACACACTGCAGACTCTCTCCCCCACCATCCCCATCTTCTGAGCTTATCTGCCCAGCTGAGCAGAGGGAAGCTCAAGCTGTGTGGGGAAGGGTGACCAGTCAAGCTGTGTGGGGAAGGGTGACCAGTCAAGTGTTACCAGGAAGGACAAAGGCAAGGCTACTCCACTGGACAGGGAACTGACTAGAGGGAGTAAGTGTGTTTGCTGTCCTTATGAAGTAGAGGTCACCAGTGGAGGGACTGAGTGGTGTCCACTGCCCTCATACTCTCCTTCAGCTGTAAGAGAGCCAACTACAGCCAATGATGCATCAGCCCTGTGGATCCCCTCAGAGAGCGGTGGTTAGTGGCGAGAGTCCGAGGGGGGTTATGTTATTACATTTGACATTTTAGTCATTTAGCAGACGCTCTTATCCAGAGCGACTTACAGTAGTGAATGCATACATTTCATACATTTTTTTTCTCCGTATTATTACGAATTGGTAACAGATGTCTTGGGGGAAATGCTCCCTGTTGGCTTGTATAACTAGCAGTGTCAGCTGTGTTCTTGGGTCTGTTGGTCTCCACACCCTGAGAGATGCTGCTCTTTGACCTCACAGCTCACTGCTGCCACCTGCTGGTAGTCATCTACTCTGTTAAGGAGAGGGAATTACAGCACCACCCTAAAGACTGGCAAAAGGCCTCAGTCTAGAGGTCGACCGATTAATCGGAATGGACGATTAATTAGGGCCGATTTCACGTTTTCATTACACTCGGTGATCTGCATTTTTGGACACCGATCATGGCCGATTACATTGCACTCCACGAGGAGACTGCATGGCAGGCTGACTACCTGTTACGCGAGTGCAGCAAGGAGCCAAGGTAAGTTGCTAGCTAGCATTAAACGTATCTTATAAAAAACAATAAATCTTAACATAATCACTAGTTAACTACACATGGTTGATGATATTACTAGTTTATCTAGCTTGTCCTGCGTTGCATATAATCGATGCAGTGCCTGTTAATTTATCATTGAATCACAGCCTACTTCGCCAAACGGGTGATTTAACAAGCGCATTCGCGAAAAAAGCACTGTCGTTGCACCAATGTGTTCCTAAACATCAACGCCTTTCTTAAAATCAATACACAAGTATATATTTTTAAACCTGCATATTTAGTTAATATTGCCTGCTAACATGAATTTCTTTTAACTAGGGAAATTGTGTCACTTCTCTTGCGTTCTGTGCAACAGAGTCAGGGTATATGCAGCAGTTGGGGCCGCCTGGCTTGTTGCGAACTGTGTGAAGACTATTTCTTCCTAACAAAGACGGCCAACTTGGCCAAACAGGGGATGATTTAACAAAAGCACAATCATTGCACGAATGTACCTAGCCATAAACATCAATGCCTTTCTTAAAATCAATACACAGAAGTATATATTTTTTTTTAAACCTGCATATTTAGTTAAAGTAAATTCATGTATCCAACACTTTGTTTTTGCGTTATTTAAACCAAATTGAACATGTTTCATTATTTATGAGACTAAATAGATTTTATTGATCTATTATATTAAGTTAAAATAAGTGTTCATTCAGTATTGTTGTAATTGTCCATTAGAGTGTGTGTGTGTGTGTGTGTATCGGCCGACGTATCAGCTTTTTTTGGTCCTCCAATAATCTGTATTTGCGATGAAAAACCATAATCGGTCGACCTCTACCTCAGTCCCCTGCTCACTGCAGTCTCTCCTTACTCTAATTTCCCCCTACTTCTAGCAGCCTGTCCTCCCTTTCTCCCATCATATGACTAATGATAATGAATAGCACAAACTGCAACATAAATGACATATTACATGCCCTGCTTCCTCATTAAATGGTCTGACTGATTGCTCCTCCTGTTTGACTGGTTGGTCATATGTTTGGCTGGTAGCTCCTGTGTGCTCCTCCTGTGTTTTGGCTGTTGGTTACTCAGTGCTTGGCTGACTGCTGGCTTACTGGCGCCTGCTCTCAGATTAATGGGAGTTAAGGAGGCTGCTGTCCATGGAGAAGCAGCTCCGCTGATCTAATCAACTCAATCCTCCCTCCGCATTAAGCCGCTTTGCACAGGCCCTGCTCTGTCTGTCTGGGTGCTGGGCAATGGAGGGAGGGAGGAAGAGAAGTGTGTAAATCAATTACACACTTTGATTACCCTTAACTCACCAGCCCCCAGAGAGACCCCTGTGGACCTCCTGCTGCTCCTGTTTCCATACTGCTGGGGGATTCTGTGTTAGGGTCTACTACAGATAAGAGATGAATGATCTTAAGGAAAAATCCAAAGGGGTGGGGTTTATCCAGTAGAAGCCTGTAGATCTTATACATGAGGTGAGATGGAGGCCGTGTTTAATAGCTTGAGCTAAAACAAAGAAAGGGAACCGCGTGTGTTATTCCTAAGAGAGCTTTTTAAGTCCAGTGTCCTGCACCTTGCCTTGCGGTCAGCCGGGGGCAGGTTTCATAGACTGTGTTCTGAGGGGATGAGAGAGACTATATGCTGCTCTCTAAAAGCCTCCTCTCCTCAGTGAGGTCTCACCTCTCTGTGAATAGAGGTCTGGCAGCCCCTGCTCTGTCTTGCCTGCCCTGTGCTGCTTTGCATTTTCCTGTTATTGCAGAGCCTGTGTGTCAGTTTCAGACTGCCTGCCTGTGTTTTTTGTCGCCGTTTCCTGTTTACACCAAGGCACTTTCTCACTGGCTCCTTGAGACACACAGGCTCTCTCCACTGCTCTAAGCACAACTGCCTAGAAATGCCACTGCCTTACATTATGCTGATCAGCTGAACAACTTCTGTTGTCCCCTTGTCAATGGCTGACTGTTTATAAACTCTTTTAATACAGGGCTTTGTATGAGTGTTACATGGCCAACATTGCACGCTTGCAATAATAATGAGTAGATTTCCCCTCTACTTATAAATTGTCTTTTTGCCCTTTTGATGACCTTGGTATGGTAATTTTCTGTAGTCCATTAAGGCCCTATCTCTGTGTCCTGTCCCCCCCTCCTCTCTCCTCTCCTTCTCGTGTCCATCTCCAGATGGTTCCATGGTAAGATAACGCGGGAGCAGGCGGAGCGCCTCCTCTACCCCCCAGAGACTGGACTGTTCCTGGCGAGGGAGAGCACCAACTACCCCGGGGACTACACCCTGTGTGTCAGCTGTGACGGCAAGGTGGAGCACTACCGCATCATCTACCACGACGGCAAGCTCAGCATCGACGAGGAGGAGTTCTTCCAGAACCTCATGCAGCTGGTGGAGGTAAGTCGGTGTCAGTCCCAAACGCTCCCTATTTCTTACGGTTTAGGCTACTCCCTCAGCTCTCACACTGCCTATCCTGTATGGTGGTAAGGTACTCGTCAAGGACGCTTAGTCGTATAGTTAGAGAAGGCAAAGGGGGTGGAGGTTATTGATGGGAGAGCGATCAATATTATTTTGGGAAATGTATTATATTGATACTTTGACTAAAGTATGGATTTAAGTTAACGTTAGCAAGCGCTAGTCGGCTGTACCAGGTATTTTTTTCATCCTATATCTTGTTCTGTCTTTTTTAAATAGGAAGCCAACATGTTTTCAGCACTTAGTTCCATGACTGATCAAAACTCCTTTTCCTGTGCTCTCTCTCCTCTCTGCAGCAGACCTATACTGAGCAATATGTTTGGAACATCAAATGGCAATACATATATAATCGGCACCTAAGTACCATGATATCGTTCTGTCCCTGGAATTTCCCAGTCCTAGTGGAGGGAGACCTCCGTCTACTGCGTGGTCTATTAGACAGCTTCTACTACAGCAGTAGGGTTGAGTCAGTGTGTTAAGGGAGGAAGGAGGCCATGGTGGGAAAGGTCTCTCTTCCCCAGAGAGAAGATGCTCCATCAGGCTTCTAGCTAGATTGTTTGCAATCACACTTTAATTAACGCTCCTCTCTGTCCCAGAGGCGCTGCTGGGATTTAGGCAGGAATCTGCACACTGGCATCGAGGACCATCTGTCTAACTGGCACATTCTATCTTATTATCACTCTACCACAGTCCTCCGCTTATTCCTTCTGCGCTTTCTCGCTCTCGTCTCCCCGCTCTCTCTCTCGCCTTACCCTCCTCCCCCCCCCCCCGCTCTCTCTAATAGCGCCTGTGACTGGATCTCTCACATTCTTCTGCTTTTTAGCTCGTTCTTTTTCCCCTTACCCTCACTGGCATGTCACAACAGGCTCCACATGGGTACACACAAGTTGTCCTTCCCTGTCAAAAGACCCACATCCAGTGGGATTTGTGGTGTTAACCACATAATGGAAATCAAACACTGTTGCATTTAAGGGATTAGTCAATCACATGTTAAGTACTTGGGTTGTTATGGATGGTGGGTACTTATGTGTGGTGATTCAAGTGTGTATTCAGGCACATTGAGTATTTCTGTGTTGTCCAAATATCTGTTATATAACCTTGGTTTCATGACTGCAAATATGCAGAAATAATGTGTTCATTTGATAGTTGGTCTTTAAAGCTGAAATACAGTGTTGACATGAATATATTTGTTTAGTAGCTTGTACAGAGGCAATAGTTCCTATACCATGCTGCCCTCTGGTGGTTGAATGCTACTCGCATGTAAAAGACAGTGGCAGTCAGATTACACTCAATGACTGGGTGCTTCTCCATTTGATTAACAAACTAATCATAGGTCAAAAAGATGGCCGGTGTGTTTGACTGGTTACACTCACATAACCTGATCACATGTAGATGGGATTATCTAAAGTGACGGTGTGGTTAGTGACCTCTCACCACCAAACGCACAGTCCCCTCTCCAATCCCAGCATCCTTTTCACCCCAGACTGCTGAGACCCTTCTTGACTCCCGCTCTTTGTTGTCTGGTCTTTGACATACGGTTGACATGCAGTTGTACCTCCTGAGTGTGACGATGCAGCTACACACTATATACACACTATCCAACTCACCATGTTCTCTCTCGCCTATCTCCATTCAGCACTACACTAAAGACGCCGACGGCCTCTGTACCAGACTCATCAAGCCAAAGCTGATGGAGGGAACGGTGGCCGCCCAGGATGAATTCTCCAGGAGTAAGAACACTACTAACCTTGTGTTTCCATTCTCTGAGTCACTCTTGGTCTGTAAGAATACACACAGTGACTCAGTCTGTCTTCATCTTCTGTAGTACAGGAAACCTGGGCTTAATCACTTGAGTTAGCAGAAAGTCTTTAACCTTGTGCTTTGCTCTGTCTGGGGAAGGATGATGTTTCATTAGTACTGCTGGAACCAGTCTGACTTTCTCTCTATATATCTCTCTATCTCTCTCTATATCTCTCTCTCTCCATCTCTCTCTGTTGCTGCTCCACAGGTGGCTGGGCCTTGAACAGAAAGGAACTCAAGCTCATCCAGACCATTGGCAAAGGGGAGTTTGGAGGTAAAGACCCTAACTGAGACCAGTGCTGATAGTGTCTCTTTCCATCCCCGTGTGAGGTCGTTGTCCAGTGTTACCTCTCTATGTATCTGTTCAGATGTGATGGTGGGGGACTACAGAGGGACCAAGGTGGCAGTGAAGTGCATCAAACACGACGCCACGGCCCAGGCGTTCATCGCTGAGGCCTCCGTCATGACGTAAGTCTCAACCATTCTGTTTTATGGTCTTACCCACTTTCTCTAATACCTTATGACTGTGTGTTTCTGTGTCTGTACCCCTTAGTGCGTAGCTATGTCACTAAAACCCTCTTCCCTGCAGGCAACTGAGGCATAACAACCTGGTTCAGCTGCTGGGGGTGATTGTAGAGGAGAGGGGCAGTCTCTACATCGTCACAGAGTACATGGCCAAGGTACTTCAGTCTAGTCTATTGCTGGGCCAGGGACTACTCTATCTAGGCTGGAGTCCACTGTCCCTTTATGATAGGGTCTGTTCCTACTTCCCAGCTTGACAGCCGTCCCTCTCTCCCCCCACCACAGGGCAGTCTAGTGGACTACCTCCGTTCTCGAGGACGGACCGTGCTGGGAGGAGACTGTTTACTCAAATTCTCACTGTAAGTCATCCTCAGGCAGTTCTGCAGTATTGGAATTCTTTATTCAATTATAATGTGATTTCCCTGGAGAGGATGCCAGAAACCAAAGTATTTTAAATGGCTATTGGTATCACTTATCAACAATGAAATGAGTTATTTGTCTTGGCTGAGTGATCCCATTGTTTCTCTCTTTCTCTGTCTCTCACATCTCTATTTGATGACTCCTCTCCTCGTTCTCCCCTGCTGTGCAGTGACGTATGTGAAGCCATGGAATACCTGGAGGCCAATAACTTTGTGCACAGAGACCTGGCCGCCCGGAATGTTCTGGTGTCTGACGACAACATCGCCAAGGTCAGCGACTTCGGTCTGACTAAGGAGGCCTCGTCCACACAGGACACTGCCAAATTGCCTGTCAAATGGACCTCCCCCGAAGCCCTGCGAGAGAAGGTAAAGGTGGAAAGAGAGGGGATTGGACGAAGGAGGGAGGGGGTGTAGATGGGAGGATGTTTAAATAGTGTAGCCTAAGCTCTGTCTTTGTGTCTGTGGTGTCTTGTGTAGTTGACCTCAGCCTCTCTCTCTGCTCCTTCCAGAGGTTCTCCACTAAGTCAGACGTGTGGAGTTATGGTATCCTGCTATGGGAGATCTACTCCTTTGGGCGTGTGCCTTACCCCAGAATTGTAAGTATGACATTGTGAGGTTACTCCAGCAAGGGTCAGCAGCCTTATCTGGCAAAAATGGATATATCTAGATGAGTGATGCATTTCATATCATTTAATAGCTGTGAAGCTTGTGCACAGGCAGATAGGTTGAGGCCACTGTTCAGACAGTGGAGGATGTTAGGACGTACTAGTAGAGTATGTGGTTGATAACGCCCCTCCCCTCTGCTCCTCAGCCCCTGAAGGAGGTGGTGCCGCGGGTGGAGAAGGGTTACAAGATGGACGCCCCCGACGGCTGCCCGGTGGTGGTGTACGACGTCATGAAGCAGTGCTGGACCCTGGATGTGGGGCTGCGGCCCTCCTTCTGCATGCTGAGAGACAAGCTGTCACATATCAGAGCCAAGGAGCTCTACCTGTGAGGGGCAGGGAGGGGAGACGCAGCAGACTAGAGGGGAGGGAGGGAGCGTCTGGGCCGGGGTAAACTAACTGGAGCAGGACCGGAACTCCTCTGCCAGCCTCACCTGTGGACCACACCCTACCTGATACCTGACCTGCACCTGTTTTCCTCTGGGACTGTAGTAAACCTTCCCCTGTGTTACCTTCCCTCCACTCTTCTGAAAGAAAGGAACAGAAGTCCTGTATGTGTTGTATAGCTTTCTGTCAGCTGGTTGTCTTCCTTCTCTGTCCAGTCCATCATCCTCCCTCTACCCCCTTCCTCCTGTTCTCCCAGTCTCTCCACTGTGGCGTTGTCACCTCAAACTCTTCTTATTTTCTTCTTCTCCAAAACGTGATGATAATGGGGAGGCTGGCCTTTTCCTCCATGTTTGTCAGGTGCTCTCAATCTCTCTCGGTCTGTCTCTCTGTGCCCTGATCATTCCTGTATCTCTGTGTTGGGTGGTAGTGTGCCTCTGCATGCTGTCTGTCTCTCACCCTCCTGTGTGGGGCCTTGCTTGGGGCCTTACTTGGGGCCTTGGCTCTGTGCCAAAGTGCCTCCAGTATACAGAGCTCCAGAACCTACTCCTCCACTCGGACTATTCAGTTTTTATTCCTTTTTTTAAATCTTTTTTAAATCGTTTTTCTGGGGGGAGGTTGGTTGTGCAGTTGTCTCCCTCCGGCTCCAGAACAGGTTCTTCTATGTCCGTTAAAGAGAACGTGAACATTTCATAAAGAGCCTCCGCTGGGACACGCCTATCTCCAACTCCACACAGGACAGGGCTGGGCACTTCTCAACATGGTCGATTCATCATATGTGGGCTTGTTTTATATTAAAGGATAAAAAAAAGAACCAAAAAATGAAAAGAAAGAAGCCAAGGAAAGACAGACTGAAGGATATAAGAATGTTTTAGTGTAGCGAATGCTGGGGTTGGGTGTGTGCATGCCGTGCGAGAGGCCTTGGGTTTAACTGTCAGTGCTTTCAATGTTTATTATGCTACCATGATTCTGAATAAATCATTCCGTCTGAACAGTGTGGAAAGCACGTCAACACTGACATCACAGGGAGGGGGCTCCCCTCTGAAAGCACCTGGGTACTATTCAGTCATGTGAATGTCCTGGATGATAGAGGTAACAGCAGGGCAGTGGGCCACAGGGGATGCCCTGGGTGTTTGTTCCATATGAAGTGAGCCTCTACTCATTATACTATAACACACACATTCCCACACGGTAAATATTCATTTACACAGAGGTAATACAGCCATTCACACACTTTACATACCCACTGGGTTCATACATACACTTGGGCCAATGAATCTTATTTGGCTGAACTGTGAATAAGGTATTCTAACTATGGATATTGGTCCTGTGGTCTTCAAATCAAATTTTATTGGTCACATACACATGGTTAGCAGATGTCATTGCGAGTGTAGCGAAGTGCTTGTCAGAACCTGTGACTTCACAGATTGAGCCTAAAATAATTCTCTCTCACACAGCTCTGTTTTAGAATGTAGAAGTGTTTGAGGGTGTGACAACAGATATAGCTGACGTGCCAAAAGAGTCTTCAAGCTGTGAAGCTGCAGTGTTCTGTGTCAGCTGATCTGTTCCATTTCCAGTGGTCAGTCAAATAGACTAAAGCTCCTCTCATTTCATTCTCTTCTCCATTCTCTCCTCTCTGGGGTGGCTGTTCCTCCACTCGCCTCCAGTGACGTTCTGCTGCAAACAGGACACACACAGAATGACTGACTCTGAGCCTGAACTGAGCAGAGCTCAAATGGAACAGCTTTAAGGGTCTTGTCTGTGTGACTGGTTTTTTTTTTTTTGTAAAGAAAGAAAAAAGAAAAAAAAACATGATTGAATCATCTTCAGCTTTTGTCTTTCTTTCTGGCTCAAAGCCTTCCTCCTTTGCCCATGTGTCTTTCTGTTTCCATGCTGTCTCGCCAGCCCTGTTGCTTGCTGCACATAAGGAGCCAACAGTTGTCTATGTCCCTGGCGGGCTGGCTCGTTTTGATTCCTATGAATGTTAATGGTGCTGACAGTCCAGAGTGGTAACAATGGGCTGGTTACACAACACAGGGCGCTGTCAGCCAAGGCTGTGCGGTTCTGCTCAGCTGTCAGGACCCATCAATACACTAGGCCATCACTCCATCTCACATTTAGTGCTTCTGAAAACAGGAGGAGCATTGCTGGAGAGGGACCTCTCAGATTTAGATGCATGTTTTGATGTGTCCTGTCTCTATGGTTTGGGCTACTACAAGAGTGCAACAATTCATCTTACTCACCCAGTCATGTGATGGTTGTACCACTACCATGGATCACCACCAGCTGGCACCGTGTAGTCTACTCCAGTAGAACTCATGGATGGATGGATGGAGATACATGTTACGTCAGGCCTTCATTGTAAATAAGAATTTGTTTTTAATCAATCTGCCTGGTAAAATACAATGCATCAATAAAAAAACCTGTATGTGTTATACTGCTAGTGTTATAGTGGTAACACCATAGTTAGTCACCCCCTTGCGTGTTCAAATGAAGCTGCATTAGGCTACTTGTGAGGTACAGAGATGTCATCCTACCTTGGAAGGGTCATAGTTCATTCCAGGTTTTTTCGTATGATTCTCATCTCAAACTGACACACACATTCACAATTAAATGCCACAATCCTGTCAACTACACACACACAGTTCAGTGCGTGTTCTTCACTAGCACAGATGAGTGGAGGAGGATGCATCCTGTTTTATTCAGCTTTTGATATGTTGTCAGCAGAGATCCATAACTTATCTCCTAAGCCTGATATTTCTTGACAGCAACAAATTAAACCCCACCATGAATTAATCTGATTACACCAACAATTGTTGTTAAATCCAGGAGGATTCTGATGTTTGCAGGCTAGAGGCTAGTGTGGATTGTAGTGCCTGAGCCTCTGGGCCATTTGAAGTAGTTGAGTTGACAGATGTACATGTGACAGAATGTGGCGAGGTCATCTTTCTTCTACTCCATGTACTACAGCTGTCTGCTGACAGGAAGTCATATCTCATCATGGGTACCTCATCCAATTCGACATGCTGCTGTGATCACAATCCAATTATTAAGTGGGTGGTTTGAGCCCTGAATGCTGATTGACTGAAAGCTGTGGTATATCAGACCTTTATATAACGGGTGGGTCTAATGTTGATTGGTTAAAACCGCGTTCAATCCGGTGTCTATACCAGAAGTTACCACTGGCTAAATCTATGACTTTAAAATGTCGATTCACTCTGTTCCATGTGACTGTGCAATCCACTGTTTTATCAGCCCAGCCAGGTACTTTATAAACTTGATCTCCACTATCAGAAACATCTAGACATTTTCTCACATTTCTTTTAGACTAACATTTAGTTTTCAACAGCGGAGATGTGTATAAACCTTGCTGTCTGTCTCTCTGACGTTTGCAGCATTGTTCCAATATTGGATTTCCAGCTGTCGCATAGTAATGAACGTGTCGGGATGAGACAGACAGGCAGGCAGCTTTTCTCAGCCATTCGAAATCATGAATCGGTATCATTTTTATGGATGTATCAATAGAAAACAGGTCAAACGAAACAAAGTGCAGCTAGTTTGCAGTCTTTCCAGCTTCACTGACTGTATTAGCTCTGTTGTTGGCTAGCTCCTGAACAACACAGTGTCCTGACATAGAGAGCACATTTTCTATGCTAGGTGAAGTCGTGCCTCATTAGCTCATTGTTATGGACGTATCCAAATAAATGTCACTAGAGAACAGCTTAATTAAACAAATAACAAATGCAGCTACTTTGTTATTCTGGCTGCACCGTTTGACTTGCTGTAAATTAGCTGTAGTTGGCTAGCTAGCAAACAAGGGATAAGAACTTTGCCTGCCAGTATGGAAATAGAACATTTAGAACGAACGACTGGGTAGCGTCCCTAGATACAGAATGAATAAATTCATAAAAATAACATTTTAAATAAATATGTCAATCATTATTTGAATATGTTGGTAACCCGTTGTATGAAAGTGATAATGCCCGAGAAGCCGGTATTTGGAGGATATATTGGTACGGTTTGCCGGCCACTCGACTTTGTCTTGGGCCTAACAACACTCATGACAATATATCCTCCAAATACCGGCTTCTCGGGCATTATCACTTAAGTATACCACGGTATGACAAAAAAAATACTAATTACATTGATAACCAGTTTATAATAGCAATAAGGTAGCTCAGGGGTTTGTGGTATATCGCTGTGTCCAGTTGATCTGCGTTGCATTGTGCATAAGAACAGCTCTTAGCTGTGGTATATTGGCCATATACCACACCCCCTCTGGCCTTATTGCTTAATTATTTCACCTGATATGGTTGCCATAACTCGCAAGACTGGAGACACTGAACATGTAATAGAACATAGAAATAGAAGATATATAATAATGCTATGCTCTATACAGCACAGAGGAGGTTACCAACCCTGTAGCTCAGTTGGTAGAGCATGGTGTTTGCAACACCAGGGTTGTGGGTGTTTGCAACACCAGGGTTGTGGGTTCGATTCCCACGGGGGGCCAGCACAGGAAAAAAAAAAAAATGTATGAAATGTATGCATTCACTACTGTAAGTCGCTCTGGATAAGAGCGTCTGCTAAATGACTAAAATGTAATGTAAAATGTTATTTTACTGGGAGAAATATGCAGAGAACAAAGATACTGATGCCAAAATGGGTTAATTTGTACTGGCGCAGCAGGACATGTGGGGGAGTTTTCCGATTCCAGCCCAATTCGGTGATGACAGGAACTAGTGAGCGGTGAGGTGATTGGTGCTGAAGGGAGTAGTCAGGCCGATGTCAGGGGCAGTGCCCCTGTGACAATAATTTTGGACCCCCTTGTGGCCCCCCTAAATGTGGAGTATGAAATAATTTTTACATAACACATTTTTGCTATCGTTCTCTTTTTTTACATCTGTTATTAGACAGTGGCAACACGGAACACTAAAGATTATGAACATGGTCTTATGCCTGCTAATGCCTGCAATGCAGTGAAGAAAACGATATGACAACAATAACGTCTAATGTAACTGGCCCCTCTAACAGTACAACTGGCCCCAGCTTGGCCCCCCCCAGTTGAAATGGTTTAGAACCGCCACTGGCTGCGATGTGTGGCTGTCTCAGCTGTCCACATGGGCCCACTGTGCTCCCCACTCTGTTGCTCCCTGACAAATCCCCTTCCACAAAGCTCCATCAATTCCCTTCCTTCCCCTTCGTCTGCCCTGGTCTGGGATCAGATCTCTCACTCCACTGAACAGCCCCTAAAAATAATCTGTTGCTTCAGCTGATGTCTCAGCAGCAATTAGCTTCTATTTGTGGCCATGCATGCAGACATCTCAGATAGCTACAGGTGTCACTGTGGTCCTGACTGTCTGGCCGGGGCATTGTTTTGTGTCTGCGGACTGGGAGGTTTATGCCCCGAGGTCTATTGGCTCGGCAGCTTTTGGCTTTGTTATAGAAAGGCTTAATAACGCAGTTCTTGGTGTCTTTTGGCAGCCTTGGTTATTATTAGTTGGTCGTAGTAGTACGACAGCCTTGTGCCACATTAGTGAGTGCAGAATAATTTTTCTGTAATCCCATTCTGAGCTGGTTGGATGGACTAATGGGCTGAGTAGTATTCTGTAATGCTATTCAGTGGTTTGTTATTGTTGTAATTGTGCTCTTTAGTATGGAAATTTGTTCTTAACTGACTTACCTAGTTAAATAAATAAATTAGGATTCTTAGTTCAAATCAAATTTTATTTGTCACATGCGTGAATACAACAGGTGTAGACCATACAGTGAAATGCTTACCTACAAGCCCTTAACCAACAATAGGTATTTTCTTGAAACTGTAAAGAAACAAATAATGAAAGAGCAGCAGTAAAATAACAATAGCGAGACTATATACAGGGTGTTACGGTACAGAGTCAATGTGGAGGCTATATACAGGGGGTACCGGTACAGAGTCAATGTGGAGGCTATATACAGGGGGTACCAGTACAGAGTCAATGTGGAGGCTATATACAGGGGCTACCAGTACAGAGTCAATGTGGAGGCTATATACAGGGGGTACCGGTACAGAGTCAATGTGGAGGCTATATACAGGGGGTACCGGTACAGAGTCGAGGGGAGGGGGCAATGCAAATAGTCTGGGTAGCCATTTGATTAGATGTTCAGGAGTCTTATGGCTTGGGAGTAGAAGCTGTTTAGAAGCCTCTTGGACCTAGACTTGGTGCTGTGGTACCACTTGCCGCATGGTAGCAGAGAGAACAGTCTATGACTAGGGTCGCTGGAGTCTTTGACCATTTTTAGGACCTTCTTCTGGTATAGAGGTCCTGGATGGCAGGAAGCTTAGCCCCAGTGATGTACTGTGTCGTTCGCACTACCCTCTGTAGTGCCTTGCGGTCGGAGGCCGAGCAGTTGCCATACCAGGCAGTGATGCAACCAGTCAGGATGAACTCGATGGTGCAGCTGTAGAACCTTTTTGAGGATCTGAGGACCCATGCCAAATCTTTGGGAATAGGTTTTGTTGTGCCCTCTTTACGACTGTCTTGGTGTGCTTGGACCAGTTGTGCCGACAACTGAGTCCCGTATATTTTTCATGTCTGACTGCAGAAGGTATGACCTTGCCGTCACAGCTAGTCATCGACCCACTAGACCTGGCAGGTGGGCAGAGCCATGTCTCAGTATCCCTGACTCCCCATACAGTACGTGACAGGGAGGACTGAGGACCATGTCCCGGCCCCTGTGACCGTGTGACGTCACTGAGCTGGGCTGGCCCTGGCCAGGTCGATCGTCAGTGGACATCATGTACTGAGAGAGAAACCCATGAGCTATGAATCAAATACACATGGCAGAGCAAGGCTCACCGTTTGTTCGTATAACCACAAATCATGGGTCACATGGACGTCTGAACAAAATAGCTTACTGACTCGTGGCATTGCAGATCATGGATAGGACATAATCATGGCGAGGTTGAACCAACCAGCATGTTATGATGCTCAATATGCTGGATCTGATCTGATCATACAGTATCGGAGATTACTAACAGTCAGTGTGTAGTTGTTTTATCAGCTCTACCACAACGAGACTCCAGATGGCCGATTTACATCTAACCCTAACCCAAGTGTGTAGAGCTCCTCCTGGGAGACAGGTGTGTAGAGAGGGAGGGAGGTGAAGCTCTGAGCTGGAGAAGACGGATAACAGCAGCAACAAAGGGCTGTGATGATGTAACGCTAGCTGGGCTGTTTTTTTGGGACTCTTTTAAAAATAACCCAATTGGAGCCCGGGGCACTGCATGGCTGATATGTTCGTTCGGCTTTGTGAAATAGCAAGGTTCTCAGAGTCAGAGAGAACATGTTTTCTGCACCAGTTGTCAGGCTGGATTTGCATTCCGTCTGTGACATTTCACCCTTCTGCCCCAAGCCCCGCGCCCACTGCCTGCCGGAGGGGCGTGCGGTGCCAACACACATCTGTCTCAGAGCAGGGTGAGGGGCCCCTGGAACCACCATAGACCCCCTCCTCCTCTACCCAACCCCCTCTCCTGGATCACTTTATCCTCCCCTAGTTAGCCACCTGAAACATCAGTACATTAGATTGCATGGCATGACAGCCATAAAGAAGAGAATAGCTAGATTTAATACATGAATACAAGGCGTAGCTGTGTCTGAGGCTGTGCAGATTAACTGCTGCTTTAGTGAATCTAGATGGGTCAGTGGTTGAGTCAACACTGAGGACTAGATTTACATTTACGTCATTTAGCAGACGCTCTTATCCAGAGCGACTTACAAATTAGTGCATTCACCTTATGATATCCAGTGGAACAACCACTTTACAATAGTACATCTATATCTTTTTGTTTGGGGGGGTTAGAAGGATTACTTAATCCTATCCCAGGTATTCCTTAAAGAGGTGGGGTTTCAGGTGTCTCCGGAAGGTGGTGATTGACTCCTCTGTCCTGGTGTCGTGAGGGAGCTTGTTCCACCATTGGGGTGCCAGAGCAGCGAACAGTTTTGCCTGGGCTGAGCGGGAACTGTGCTTCCGCAGAGGTAGGGAGGCGAGCAGGCCAGAGGTGGATGAACGCAGTGCCCTTCTTTGGGTGTAGGGACTGATCGGAGCCTGAAGGTACTGAGGTGCCGTTCCCCTCACAGCTCCGTAGGCAAGCACCATGGTCTTGTAGCAGATGCGAGCTTCAACTGGAAGCCAGTGGAGTGTGCGGAGGAGCGGGGTGACGTGAGAGAACTTGGGAAGGTTGAACACCAGACGGGCTGCGGCGTTCTGGATGAGTTGTAGGGGTTTCATGGCACAGGCAGGGAGCCCCGCCAACAGCGAGTTGCAGTAATCCAGACGGGAGATGACAAGTGCCTGGATTAGGACCTGCACCGCTTCCTGTGTGAGGCAGGGTCGTACTCTGCGAATGTTGTAGAGCATGAACCTACAGGTTCGGGTCACCGCCTTGATATTAGCGGAGAACGACAGGGTGTTGTCCAGGGTCACGCCAAGGCTCTTAGCACTCTGGGAGGAGGACACAATGGAGTTGTCAACCGTGATGGCGAGATCATGGAACGGGCAGTCCTTCCCCGGGAGGAAGAGCAGCTCCGTCTTGCCGAGGTTCAGCTTGAGGTGGTGATCCGTCATCCACACTGATATGTCTGCCAGACATGCAGAGATGCGATTCGCCACCTGGTTATCAGAAGGGGGAAAGGAGAAGATTAATTGTGTGTCATCTGCGTAGCAATGATAGGAGAGACCATGTGAGGATATGACAGAGCCAAGTGACTTGGTGTATAGCGAGAATAGGAGAGGGCCTAGAACTGAGCCCTGGGGGACACCAGTGGTGAGAGCACGTGGTGCGGAGACGGATTCTCGCCATGCCACCTGGTAGGAGCGACCTGTCATCTGGTAGGAGCGACCTAGATCATGTTGCCCATGCAGCCCGCTGTCATCGACTATTGGGTCCATGTTATCAGCCTGCTGACAGTCTCCCTGAACAAGCAGCTTCTGTAAGGCAAGCTTTTCTCACTTTCCATGTTGTGCTGCCACACATCTACAGACCACTTCAACTCCATAGCGGACACACACGCAGGGTACACACACACGCAGGGTACACACACACACACACACAGGGTACACACACACACAGGGTACACACACACACAGGGTACACACATAGCGCTTGACTTGGGCAGGAGCTCAAAATGTTCTACTGCTTGAGCTCCTGTTCCTCTTATAGAATATTAGCTCAAAAGTTTAGTGGAGCTCCTGCACCTAAATATAAACAGTACCGGTGCCATGAATAATGTCAGTGGTTCATATTATGCTTGTAAGTCCTTTAAAGTAACAACCGGTGGTAGACAACCATCCAAACACTGTACTGTATAAACATGAGTGTACAAAAGGGGAGGAGACAGGTTAAAGAAGTATTTTTAAGCCATGATACAAGTGAAACATGGATTGTGTATGTGTGCCATTCAGAGGCTGATTGGGCAAGACAAAATATTTAAGTGCCTTTGAATGGGGTATGGTAGTAGGTGCCAGGCGCAATGGTTTGTGTGTCAAGAACTGCAACGCTGCTGGGTTTTTCACACTCAACAGTTTCCCGTGTGTATCAAGAATGATCCACCACCCAAAGGACCTGAATGTCCCTCTGGTTCCACACACACATACTCTGCGTGATGGTCCCCTCCCTCAACCTGGTTCCTCCATCCCCTACTGTCCCTGTACTGTCCTGGAGGACCACACAAGTCTGAGCTGTCTGTGTCCTGGGTGGCAGGGCAGGCAGGGCGAGGGCAGGGGGAGAGAGGAGGATAGAGCAGCCATGACCCTGGACCCTGCTGACAGAGATGAGGAGTGAAAGCCAGGCGGACTGGGATCAGACCCTCTCGGACACATTGTGGCTGATGGAATGCACCCAGGAGTGAGTGGCTGTGTGTGGCTGTGCACTGCATGGTCCAGTCTGCATTCCTCCAGTCTCAAGAGGGTTCTACACATACACACACACAATGCATACACACAGCTCCTGTGTGTATCTCAGGCTGGGCTGTATATAAGTAACAACCTCTTTACCGTCCATGGGCAGGAATGACTCATGGCTCCTCCAGTACATTCACATTGATGTAGATAATGTGTTGTGGCAACTCACATGCGAAGAGACATGTAATCACATAGCCTTAAAACATCAAGCTGTTGGGGAACAGAGCAGACATGTTCTGCATGAACACCATGAGGACTTAAAAACAGGAGAGGAGTTCCAGTCGCCGTGCGTTATGTGTCAGTATGACATGTCCATTAATTATTATCCACATAATAATGAACATTTCCTGTGGCTGCAGGATTATTTTCCTGCTTTGAGGATTTAGTCAAATTAAGATCTAGCATCTGATCCTCCTCACCCTCTTCTCCTATTTGAGTTAAGCAACTCAATGGCTTGTAATGGTCAGGGTCCTTGGTTTGGTGCCATTATCTGTCTTTTTCTGTCATGTTGAGTCTGAGTCTATGGAGAGATGGTTTCCCCTTTTAACCATAATTACATTATTACAGCAAATGGAAGTGAGATCATGTGAATGATCATCACTGTGTTTCTCCACATGTAACACTCACAATAAAAGGTGTGTTTGTGATTGGAGATGCTGTGTATGATGAGGGATGTGGAAGTGTTGTGTTTTTACCAGGGCTTGCTCTGCCTGTTTACCAGGGCTTGCTCTGCCTGTTTGTCTGACCTCTCTGGTGGCAGTAATGACCTCACTGCAAGACAAGGCAGGGACCCTGGGCCAGATTACTCACCACCTTACTGGACCCGAGGCAGACACGGGAGCTTACTGGACGCGAGGCAGACACGGGAGCTTACTGGACCCGAGGCAGACACGGGAGCTTACTGGACGCGAGGCAGACACGGGCGCTTACTGGACGCGAGGCAGACACGGGCGCTTACTGGACGCGAGACAGACACGGGCGCTTACTGGACGCGAGGCAGACACGGGCGCTTACTGGACCCAAGGCAGACACGGGAGCTTACTGGACGCGAGGCAGACACGGGCGCTTACTGGACGCGAGGCAGACACGGGCGCTTACTGGACCCGAGGCAGACACGGGCGCTTACTGGACCCGAGGCAGACACGGGCGCTTACTGGACCCGAGGCAGACACGGGCGCTTACTGGACCCGAGGCAGACACGGGCGCTTACTGGACCCGAGGCAGACACGGGCGCTTACTGGACCCGAGGCAGACACGGGCGCTTACTGGACGCGAGGCAGACACGGGCGCTTACTGGACCCGAGGCAGACACGGGCGCTTACTGGACCCGAGGCAGACACGGGCGCTTACTGGACCCGAGGCAGACACGGGCGCTTACTGGACCCGAGGCAGACACGGGCGCCGCTGATGTGCTTGACTCACGTGGCGCACTCTCTCTCGCTCCCCAGATAATGTTTGCTTTAACCCTTAATACTCAAGCCTATACCCAGACAGGAGAGCATACAAGCAAGCAGCCAAGTGCTGATGTTAATTTACATAGAAATGTCCTGGTGAAGGACATTGGTTGATAAAGTAAGCCTTGCCCCAGGGTTGTTGATGGAAGAAACCCACTGATGGATCCATCCCTTGATGCACGTTGTGTGTGTGGGTGGGCTGGGCGTTGTGACTGAATGGAGCATTGGTTTCCTACCCTGGGGAGACTGAAAGCTGAGACCTGTGGCATTCGTAAGAAACTACAGCAGAGAGAGGTGGTGCCATCTTCACCGACCTGTGATGAGATTGGTTCTGAAGGCCATCAATCAATTCCGCCCTGATGTGTGTGTGTGTGTGTGTGTGTGTGTGTGTGTGTGTGTGTGTGTGTGTGTGTGTGTGTGTGTGTGTGTGTTTATATGTTGGAGCGGGAAATGCGGGGATGCTGAGAATTCCGGTGGAATTCTGGGTTCTCTTAGAGGAGAGAGTTTCACAATAAGTAAAAAAGGAGGCCATGGCCCTTTGAAAAGACCCTCTTCTGTTGACTTCCTCACACAAAATCCTACTGGCTCTAGGAGTGTATATTCTCTTATTTGACTTGGAGGTTTCATGTCCTAAAACCCTTTGAAGTTGGACTTGACTGATAACAGCCCATACAGTGGTGGTGTTTCAGGTCAGGATAAGCCAAGACTGATGTTCTATGCGAAGGCTTGTGTAACCGCTCTATTTTCTCCAATGATGTGTGTATGACTTGTCTGCCCAGAGAGCCGTTGTGTGTGACAGGTTGTATAGTCTGGGGGGACGTACTACACCGGACGCCTGGTGACGGGGTCTCTCTCGACCCTAGCCGTGTGATGGTGGACTGGGTAGTGAGACGTTGTGTATGTGACTGTGTGTATGTGTGTGTGCGCGCATGTGACGGTCTTTGGTCCCGTGTAAGAAGGCCCATCACTCCGTTTGGGACCGGAGGCCCAGCGATGCTAACGTCTCCAGGCAGCCTGTCACATGAATCTGAGGTCCCTGTCCAGCAGTCCTGGGAGTTTGATGGCTCCTGGCTGCAGTCGACCTCCTCAGCAGCCTAGTTTGGGCTTCACCTCAGCCTGGCCATGACACACAACACAGCCTCTTTCATTGGGCCAGTAGTAATACGTTTGGTGATTGAGGAGAATATGGCGTAGAGGGGGGAGAAGAATGGGAAAGAAGAGGAGAAGGCAGAGGATAGGGGGAGGGGAGAGGGTGAGAAAAGAGAGGAGAGGGTAGACAATCCCTCCAGTAGTGGAGAGAATGACGAGTGTGCCCAGGGGATAGGCCGGATTTTTCAAGTCAAGTTGGCAACAAGCATCTGAGTTGCCTTCAGTCGTCCTCTACTGAACTCATCTCATGTTCCCTGGCTTCGACAGACTGACTGAGGCAGGGAGGGAGGGTTTGTGTCGTCAGGACAGCAGCCAGACAGTAGTCTGTGTGTTGTTCTGTTGTTGTGTGGTCTGAATGTTGTAGGCCTACATGAACATTTAGAAGTGTTTGAAGGCTCATCACTGGGCAGTCAGCTTTGCAGATGTGTGCTTGTTAGTGTGTGTGTTGCAGTGGAGGCTGGTGGGAGGAGCTAAAGGAGGACAGGCTCATTGTAATGTCTGGAAAGGAAAAAATGGTACGGAATCAAATGTGGTTTCCATATGTTTAATACTGTTCCATTGATTCCATTCCAGGAATTACAATGAGCCCATCCTCCTATAGCTCTGCCCACCAGCCTCCTCTGGTGTGTTGTTGTGAGGTCTGACTGTTGTAGGATAGCTTACACACATCTAGAAGTTGGGCTTTGGGCAATGGGCCAGGAACCTGAAGAGGCAGAGAAAAGCTGGATGTGACGGGATGGGGATGAGAGGCTTCGAGGCTAAGATCAACACAGTTGCTTATCCTTCCTCCTGTCACAGGAAGTCAATACAACACAGAGTTCAGGACAGGAACCTCTCAGTTTTCATCAAGGATCTCTCTGTACTTTGATCCGTTCATCTTTTCCTTGATCCTGACTAGTCTCCCACCATGCTTCACCTTACGGATGGTGCCAGGTTTCCTCCAGACGTGACGCTTGGCATTCAGACCAAAGAGTTCAGTATTGGTTTCATCAGACCAGAGAATCTTGTTTCTCATTGTTTGAGAGTCCTTCAGGTGTCTTTTGACAAACTCCAAGTGGTCATGTGCCTGTTACTGAGGAGTGACTTCCGTCTGGCCACTCTACCATAAAGGCCTGATTGGTGGAATTTTGCAGAGATTCTGGAAGGTTCTCCCATCTCCACAGAGAAACTCTGGAGCTCTATCAGAGTGACCATCAGGTTCTTGGTCACCTCCCTGACCAAGGCCCTTCTCCCCCGATTGCTCAGTTTTGACCGGGCGGCCAGCTCTAGGAAGAGTCTTGGTGGTTTCAAATGTCTTCCATTTAAGAATGATGGAGGCCACTGTGTTCTTGTGGTCCTTCAATGCTGCAGAAAGTTTTGGCACCCTTCTCGACACAATCTTGTCTCGGAGCTGTAGAAATCAAGTTGTAGAGACATCAATGGAAGGATGATCAATGGAAGGATGATCAGTGGAAGGATGATCCACCTGAGCTTAATTTCAAGTCTCATAGCAAAGGGTCTGAATACTTATGTAAATAAGGTATTTCATTATTTAAATTTTTTGAAATTTGCAAAAATATCTAAACTTTTTTTGCTTTGTCATTATGGGGTATTGTGTGTAAATTGATGATTTTTTATTTTATTTGATTAATTTTAGAATAAGGCTGTAACGTAACAAAATGTGGAAAAGGGGAAGGGGTCTGAATAGTTATCTTATCACTATACAGTGCATTCGGAATCTGAGGACAACTTTATTCTGTGAGGTTTATGAGGACAACTATGATATATATGCAGTGTGGTGAAAGAAAGTTAGATCAGTTCATCAAGGATGGAATGCTACTGTCCCATGGCTATCCTCATAGCCACAGCTGTACAGAAGTCAAATCACATGTACTTGGTCACATATACACATATTTAGCAGATGTTATTGCAGGTGTAGGGAAATGCTTGTGAAATACTGCAAAGTTGCTTAGGAGCCAGGAACAGGGCGTCCATGTCTTGGTGCCATCTTGTCATAGTGTGTGTGTGTGCATAAGCGCATTCATTTGTGTGTTTTGGAGGATGTTGAACCGTGTGTTTCAAACACTCTCCTGGTGAATGTCTGTGTGCATGACTACCTCTGCACTGTCCATATTACTGTCTCACTCCTCACTTCGTTATATGGCAGACTCCACAGGACCCCATATTTACACTTGTTCTATTTCACTGCACTCCGTTTCAATGTGTCCACTAGTAGTGGGTAAGCATGAGGGCCCACTCAGAGCAATCTCTGTCTCTCTCTCTCTCTGTCTCTCTCTGTGTCTCTCTCTGTCTGTCTCTGTCTCTGTCTCTGTCTCTGTCTCTGTCTGTCTGTCTGTCTGTCTGTCTGTCTGTCTGTCTGTCTGTCTGTCTGTCTGTCTGTCTGTCTGTCTGTCTGTCTGTCTGTCTGTCTGTCTGTCTGTCTGTCTGTCTGTCTGACTTAAACAGTGAATGGGGAGAGAATCCTTCAGTGG
The DNA here is from genome assembly GCF_901001165.1 of Salmo trutta. NCBI lineage: Eukaryota > Metazoa > Chordata > Actinopteri > Salmoniformes > Salmonidae > Salmo > Salmo trutta. The sequence goes on from NC_042968.1 coordinate 26,180,441, forward strand.
ACCATTGTGCAGACAAACATACACACACACACACTTTAATAAAAACACAACCACACCTCCCATTTAATATTAGGCTGGAGCCAGGGCTTGGGGCAAGCTGCTTGGGTCTGTGGCAGAGCAGAGTGGCAGAGCAGAGTGGCGCCTCATGATGAGAACAGAATGGAGACGGAGTCGGACCACGCCCCCAGACGGACCACGCCCGAACTCTTACATCATCCTAGTTCTCCCAAGCCTGGGAACTGAACGCTCTCCAAGACAAAGACTCTCTCTCACCCTCCTTCGGATTCCTCGCTTTGTTTTCTTTTAATCCTAGAAATTCCTCTTGCACTCAGAGTGGGCCAGTCAGTGTAGTGGGGTGGAGGGGCCCTAACACGGGCATGTGAGGACACTTTAGCTGGGAGGAAGTCAGTTCACATCATATAAACAGGCAGGGACACTGTTTATTTGAATGTGGAGAGAAGTGCACACGGCTCTGCCATGACTCATGCATACGTCACTTCATACAGGGATCTTTGTCAAGGTCTTCGTGACAGTCTTAATCTGGCCTGCCTGTGTGTGTATGGGGGGGATAGAATGAGGATAGGGCTATATGTTGGCTACCGCTTATGTAAGACAGAAGGGGATGTTGGCATGGGGAGGAGGGATGAGGGGTGGAGGGAAGGGGTGAGGAGGGGAGGGGAGGGGAGGGAAGGGGTGGGTGAGAAGTAACTCTGCAACTCCACACAGGAAACAGGAGGAGTGTATAGCCTGGGGACGGCCTTTGAGCCACATCCAGATGGAATTGGAAGAGATTGACTGCTGCTTTTTTTGGTTCAGCATATTGAACAACTGTAACTCACTAAATGGGGCCTTCTTTATTTAATTTTTACATATCCTAAGTGCCCAAAGGATGTCACTATGTTTCTAGTTAGAATTGCAGCATAATGAATATCCCATACAGAACTGAACAGACCTCTCTAGAGGATTATGTGTATTCCACCACCAGGCAATAGGATACAAGCATTACCACCACTTTACCCCCAAACATACATTACTATCACCGTTCATCACTCCTGCTCCTGCCCCCAGTCACCTCTGACCTTTCCCTTATCCTCTAACCCCATTTCCTCCACTTCATCTCCTCCCCATCCTCATTTCACCACTCCTCCCTTCTCCCTCTCACCATTCCTCTCTCTTTTCACCCTCTCATTGCCGATTGTTTGCAGCAATTCAGATGAAAGAGAATCTTCCGGCTATTGCATCCCATTTCACCATCGCCAGCACTACCTTATTGTGCTCTGCAATCCCTCTCAGGCAACTGGACTACATCAGGAAAATACAGGATGGAGGAAGGGAGAGAGATGGAGGAAGAGATGGGAAGGGTGGGAATGTAAGGTAATGGTAGAGAAGGGGACAGAGAGAGGTGGAGGATGAAAGGTATTAGGTTTAAGTGAATGGGAAGCTGGTATGGACCAGTCTTGTGTTGCATGATGTAACTTACCTTATTCTCATATTCAGGATATACGCCGTATTCTAAGAAAAACATGTATGACCTAGTTTTTCTTTCTGCTTGCATTATGTATTTATATTGATGTGTGTATTTTCTGTACTTTATGTCATTCAGGGCTCATCTGTAAATGAGACCTTGGTCTCAGTATGGCTCCTTGATAAAATAACGGTTAAATAAATCAAATAAAGATTCATATCCAATCTACATTATGATGCCCATGGTTTTATGTTCATGTTAAAACCTCCTGACCTCCACTACCACTTAGAATGTCCTCATACTCATGCTAAGCCCCAACATAATGTGTTGCTTATATGGTAGACAGTGATGTAAGTGGAAGGCCCAGTGTTAGCATCGTGACCCAGAATGTAGTTTAGCACCTAAAAAACGAACCTAAGGGGTGTCAAACATGCTGTCCCATGGGCTGTGTGCAGCCTGCCATGATGTAACGCTAACACCAAGCAACACTTGCCTCTTGGATGATTTAAGATTTGATGTTGGACAAACAACACTCCACACAATGGAATTAGGTCGTTCCTAGCATCAGATTGTTTTGTTAAAGCACCGCAGGTGAAAAGTGAGTGACCCTCTGGACAATTGCCTTTATAGAAATGGTCCCTTGGGCAAAGTAAGTGACAGCCCTGCACTAGCTGATAACTGCATATACTCATCGCTGTAGAGCTCCAAGCAAAGCTCCCTGAACCATTCTATTGTGTGCTGCTGCAGTCAGTAGTTACATGAGGATTTTTAGCCTTCATCTGAGGAAACAAAGGTGTGACATCTGTTGAGGATCAGAAGGGATGGCTGACATACAGGAGTCTCTATCCCACCGTTTGGTAATCCTAAACACCACCACCACCTGACTAACCCAGAGAGATGGATAGCATGGTGCTCTCTGTCATGTTCACACACACTAATCACTGGAAATGCTCAAGTCACATTTAGTGAGCAGCACGTTTGCAGGTGATTTCCTACCTGGAGGATAAGGATGTGTGTCTATTTTCGCTGGACTAAACAGTACCAGTTAATCAGAATATGGGAAGTCAGAGGGGAGATGGTTCCTTGGGTACTACATCTACCCCCTTCACACTGAACTGGGGTTATGTCTCAGAGGTCACAGCAACCAAGCCCCTCAGCTACAGCTCCATACGCTACACTGTGACACACAAACACAGAAATAGGCTGATCCAGGCAGGCTGAGGCTGAGGCAGGGCCAGCTGTGCCCTCACCCAGACAGGCCCGCACAGTTCTGTTGGGGTTTGTGTGTAAAGTGCTTGTCCATGCGTGCTCATTATATAAGGGTTTGTGTGAGACATTTTCATTAACGCACTCATGCGTCACATCTATGCTTTGCATATAGCTCCATTGGTCATTTTCACAGAACATTCAATCTAATGGAAACACTTGAGTAAATGAGGGATACAAAGTATATTGAAAGCAGATGTGGTTCCTGAGTTAATTAAGCAATTAACATCCCATCATGCTTAGAGTCATGTATACAAATGCTGGGCAGGCCATTATTTTGGCTACCATGGCTATGCCACCATAGGATGACAATCCCTCCATCCACAGGGCAGGGGTGGTCACTGAATGGTTTGATGAGCATGAAAACGATTCAAACCATACGCCGTGGCCTTCTCAGCTACCAGATCTAAACCAAATTGAACACATATGGGAGATTCTGGAGCGGCGCCCGAGATAGAGTTTTCCACCACCATCAACAAAACACCCAATGATGGAATTTCTTGTGGAAGTATGGTGTCACATCCCTCCATTAGAGTTCCAGACACATGTAGAATCTATGTGAGTATATAGAATGTAGAAAAGCTGAAGCACCATGCTGTATCAATATCAGTGTCCACCACCACCACTCACATGTGACATGGCCTGCAGTAGAATGGATGCCCCTGGAGACCCTCAAACACCCTGGTCCCACTGGTATCTGCAGTCTATATACTGTGCGGCTGTATAGTTGACATAATGTATATTAATATCGGTCTGTATGCAACCTCCTTATCCAGGGCTGAATGGTGACTCATGACGAGCAGTGTGTGAGACAAGACGAGACCTGAGCTGTGAACAGAGAGCAGGTCCCAGGAGAACACTTGTGCTTAAATAAGAAACATCTCACGGTGTCAATTCTTCTTACATTTTACACAGATTACAATTCGATCATACTTTTTTGGAAAGTTATAATTCAATTTACTTTATGTAGAGGAGGCTTTGAAGTTTGGCAGCCAGGGGATTTGAAACTACCCAGGTGGGTCTGTTAAGCCAGTGACAGAGTGCATTGACACATGATCTGTCTCTCCTAATCCAATGGAAAGTAGGGCATGCTTCTTGGTGTCAGGCGTGCTGCGCACATCATGATGCAAAAGTTGTTGATTGAAGATGCACCTCATACTGTATCTGTGGAGAGTATACATTTCACATTTTGTGGATTTTAGACAATGAGAGGGTGGAGAAAGAGAGAGAGGAGGGAGAGAGGGGGGGCAGAAAGACAGAGAGAGGGAGAGGGAGGGAGGGAGGGAGAGAAGAGAGAAAGAGAAAGACAGGATTTGTATCCAAATATTTAAATAATATTGTCTTAATGATGACTACAGTATAGGCTCTAATTGGTCTCATTAATTTGTAACACTATAACCTTTTCCTGTACTGTTGTGTATGGAGATAGGTTAGGTGAGACACACTGATAATGACCTGGCGGTGAAGGATCAAACTGATCTGAGTGATGTGAGTGTGTGGTCTGTGTGTTAACCATAAAGCAAAATAGCCTTTATCAGGGGCATGGACAACTGTTTATTGAGGTTTGTGCAACATTCCTTTCAAATGCAATTACACACCAGTTTGCCTGGAGAAGCTGCTCTCTCTCTCTCTTGCTCTCTTTCTCTCTCTCTTTCTCTCTCTTTCACTCTCTCTTTCCCTGAGCAGCAGACAACTGCCCACCCCCACTGCATATCAAATCAAATCAAATCACATTTTAGGTGTACACCTTACAGTGGTGTAGACCTTACAGTGAAATGCTTACTTACGAGCCCCTAACCGACAATGCAGTTGAAAAAAAATATGGATAAGAATAAGAGATAAAAGTAACAAGTAATTAAAGAGCAGCAGTAAAATAACAATAGCAAGGTTGGTACCGGTACAGAGTCGGGGGTGGGGGGTGGGGGGGCAATGCAAATAGTCTGGGTAGCCATTTGATTAGATGTTCAGTGGTCTTATGGCTTGGGGTAGAAGCTGTTTAGAAGCCTCTTGGACCTAGACTTGGCGCTCCAGTACCGCTTAACATGCGGTAGCAGAAAGAACAGTCTATCACTAGGGTGGCTGGAGTCTTTGACAATTTTTAGGGCCTTCCTCTGACACTGCCTGGTATAGAGGTCCTAGATGGCAGGAAGCTTGGCCCCAGTGATGTACTGGGCCGTTCGCACCACCCTCTGTAGTGCCTGTAGTTGCCATACCAGGCAGTGATGCAACCAGTCAGGATGCTCTGCATGGTGCAGCTGTAGAACCTTTTGAGGATCTGAGGACCCATGCCAAATCTTTTCAGTCTCCTGAGCGGGAGTAGGTTTTGTCGTGCCCTCTTCAAATGAGACATGTTTATGTGCGCTCAGTGGAAAACAGATAATATTCCTTCATCCACATTAATATTTTAATAAAAATAGTATTAGACTATACTACACAGGACAAATAACGCAAACTAAATTATAAGTGATGTATAACTCCAAATAGGAATGGCTTATTTCATAAACTCAGCAAAAAAATAAACGTCCCTTTTCAAGACCCTGTCTTTCAAAGATAATTCGTAAAAATCCAAATAACTTCACAGATCTTCATTATAAAGGGTTTAAACACTGTTTCCCATGCTTGTTCAATGAACCATAAACAATTCATGAACATGCACCTGTGGAATGGTTGTTAAGACACTAACAACTTACAGATGGTAGGCAATTAAGGTCAACGTTATGAAAACGTAGGACACTAAAGAGGCCTTTCTACTGACTCTGAAAAACACCAAAAGAAAGATGCCCAGGGTCCCTGCTCATCTGTGTGAATGTGCCTTAGGCATGCTGCAAGGAGGCATGAGGACTGCAGATGTGGCCAGGGCAATAAATTGCAATGTCCATACTGTGAGACACCTAAGACAGCGCTACAGGGAGACAGGATGGACAGCTGATCATCCTCGCAGTGGTAGACCACGTGTAACAACACCTGCACAGGATCGGCACATCCGAACATCACACCTGCGGGACAGGTACAGGATGGCAACAACAACTGCCCAAGTTACACCAGGAACACACAATCCCTCCATCAGTGTTCAGACTGTCCGCAGTAAGCTGAGAGAGGCTGGACTGAGGGCTTGTAGGCCTGTTGTAAGGCAGGTCCTCACCAGACATCACCGGCAACAACGTCGCCTATGGGCACAAACCCACCGTCGCTTCGCTGGACCAGACAGGACTGGCAAAAAGTGCTCTTCACTGACGAGTCGCGGTTTTGTCTCACCAGGGGTGATGGTTGGTTTCACGTTTATCGTCGAAGGAATGAGCGTTACACCGAAGCCTGTACTCTGGAGCAGGATCAATTTGGAGGTGGAGGGTCCGTCATGGTCTGGGGTGGTGTCACAGCATCATCGGACTGAGCTTGTTGTCATTGCAGGCAATCTCAATGCTGTGCATTACAGGGAAGACATCCTCCTCCCTCATGTGGTACCCTTCCTGCAGGCTCATCCTGACATGACCCTCCAGCATGACAATGCCACCAGCCATACTGCTCGTTCTGTGCGTGATTTCCTCCAAGACAGGAATGTCAGTGTTCTGCCATGGCCAGCGAAGAGCTCGGATCTCAATCCCATTGAGCAAGTCTGGGACCTGTTGGATCGGAGGGTAAGGGCTAGGGCCATTCCCCCCAGAAATGTCCGGGAACTTGCAGGTGCCTTGGTGGAAGAGTGGAGTAACATCTCACAGCAAGAACAGGCAAATATGGTGCAGTCCATGAGGAGGAGATGCACTGCAGTACTTAATGCAGCTGGTGGCCACACCAGATACTGACTGTTCATTTTGATTTTGACCCCCCTTTGTTCAGGGACACATTATTCCATTTTTGTTAGTCACATGTCTGTGGAACTTGTTCAGTTTATGTCTCAGTTGTTATGTTCATACAAATATTTACACATGTTAAGTTTGCTGAAAATAAACGCAGTTGACAGTGAGAGGACTTTTCTTTTTTTGCTGAGTTTATGACATAAGTGCGTTCGGAAACCCTTTGATTTTCACAACAACAAAAAAGCGCACAAAATGACCCCAAAGACGCACGGACATCAAAACCATACAAAACAGCTAGTAGACGCGATAGTTAACTCGTCACGTGTGTCTGTCTCTGCCGGAGTCCGTTGTGAACGTGAGGAGTGCCTGTCTCACTCAATAGTGAGTTATAATCAGACGGCGAATCACGGGAACCCACGTGTGGTGCTAGGGCACATCATGAAAGCGCATGCGTAATCCAGCGATCCGTGGGATTGGGCAGAGGGAGTGGAGGTTGGGTTAGGAAAAAACACCATTGGTAGAGTTGAGAGTAAAACTTGTTGGCTCAGATATTTGTGCAGAAACGTCATCTCTTGCTAACCTCCCCACTCAACTCGGAGCTGTCCATTGGCACTGGTGCTGAAACGCGTCTATTCTCAATCCGTCACAGCAGTGCACGACGGAGTGTCGAGAGTAAAACTTTTGGATGATTGTATTGACTTTTCCCATATATTTTTGAGACACTTCGGTGGATATACATTGATTTACTCAGCTTTCATCAAGAGCGCATCAAAGGTCCACGTTCTGACCCGGTCAGTTAACGGACTCTTAAGAGGCAGAAAGATGGCTTTTATGGTGAAACAAATGGTGGGAGGGCATGTGAAGAACCTGACCGGGGGTTTGACTGAGGAAAAGCCCGAAGGAGAGAAATCGGAAGCAGCAGCGGCAGGAATGACCCAAGAGGAATTTGAACAATATCAACAACAGTTAGAGGAGGAAAAGTAAGAACAAACCCACATTTATCGATCAATTTGAATAGCCTATATATTTTGAAAGGGTTGCGTACTATAAAGCGGCGTTTATTCTGTTTAATGTCCAATGTAAATAAGCTGCTGAGAGCGTGCCTTTACAAGCCCCAGTGCGCCGTGCACTATTTTACGCATCAGAGGGATCCACGGCGTGCTCCGGAGCTCACCACACAGCTGCTACACTCGATACATGAGTTTTCTTTCAGGTTTCAAGAATTAGGCTATATAGGACGGTTTTCCACTGGAATTCTTGCAATAGCCTAATCCAGAAACAAAAATGTGTCAGTAATCACAGTGAGTTTAATGCCCAATTATACTGTAAGACGGACTCGTTATCCAATAGGCATATACTAATGCTTCAGGTTGATACTTGTCCTCAGATTCATTCTAGAACATGAATTCAGTTACTTTTATGTCCAATTTATCTCAAAATGTATTGAATATCATCCTCAATGAGCTCTCCAAATAGTTTCCCCCCTTTCATGCATGTCCCTGTGATGTAGGCCTCCATCTTCATTTTATTCACAAAGAGTAGACACCTCAACAGAATAAATTAGTCTGATGTGAGTATCTCTGATCTTGAAATGTATTTTTTATCTGGGTATAACAAAGAAACCCATTTCCATAGCCATAGACTGTCCTCTGTCCATATCATAAAACCTCTGATAATTGAATTGACTTTACTGCAAATTCCCCTATGTGAGAGGAGAAGATGTCAAGGTTTGAAACAGATGACTCTGATCATAACACAAAGTCTGGTGTCAGTGCTCTGTATAATACAAGGAGAATAGGGTTGTTGGAATGGGGTTGTTTGCAATGGCATGTCATATATAATCATGTTATCAGGCACAGTAGTCACAATGACATCCACTGGTCATATGATGCCCTTGAGAGGAGAAGACACAAGACTCGTCATCTCAGTGCCATCAGGAGCTCTACCATTGGCTCTTTCAGAGCGCTGGCTTATGTGCTGCTGTGTGGTGGTTTACATGCTCATGTTCATTCACAGTGGGCAAGATAACAGTAATGCCACTGTGAATATACACTGAGTGAACAAAACATTAAGAACACCTGTTCTTTCCATGACATAGACTGAAAGCTATGATCCCTTATTGATGTCACTTGTTAAATCTACTTCAACCAGTGTAGATGAAGGGGAGGAGACAGGTTAAAGAAGGATGTTTAAGTCTTGAGACAATTGAGACATGGATTGTGTATGTGTGCCATTCAGAGGGTGAAAGGGAATAACAAAATATTTAAGTGCCTTTGAATGGGGTATGGTAGTAGGTGCCAGGCGCACCAATTTGTGTCAAGAACTGCAATGCTGCTGGGGTTTTCACTCTCAACAGTTTCCCATGTGTATCAACAATGGTCCACCTCCCAAAGGACATCCAGCCAACTGTGGGAAGCATCCCTGTGGAACGCTTCCGATACCTTGTAGAGTCCATGCCCCGATGCATTGAGGCTGTTCTGAGGGCAAAAGGGGGTACAACTCAATATTAGGAAGGGGTTCTTGATGTTTTGTACACTCAGTATATATCCCCTCAGGGCCAGCCCTAGCCTTTTGGGGGACCAAACATTTTGAAGTTTTAAAACAAGATTTCTGCATTTTTCCATGGGGCGATGTGCAAAATGTACAGTTTTAAGCAAATTTTCTGAAATTCTACACATTTTTCCATTAATTTTCCCACATTTTGCCATGAATTTTTTATATGATATCTGAGTCAGAGTGTCTAGCAAAATCAATTGGGGCCCCCTGGAGGTAAGGCCCTTCGTGCCTGGTTGGTAATTCGGCCATGATTACTACAAGTTTAGATAGCTAGGTAGACTAATTTACCAATCTAAAAAATATTAGCTGACATGGTCTAATTGAGTAACTGTCAGTGACTGACATAACAAGAGGCCACCTATGGCCACCTACCACCTATGTTGCTTATGCCCAGGGCTGGCCCTGTATACCCTGAATGATAGGGATATTGCCTTGTCATTGGCCATGCACATGTATTATGCCATTGTTTACAGTACTGTATGTATGCATTATGATGTCATGCTGTCATTCAGACCACACTGTTGGCATGATCACATAGGTCACATGACCTCACCTCGGTTCATGGAGTCTACTTCGGAATGTTTGGTGCGAGGTGTAGGTCTAGTCTTGTCTTTTGAAAGAGTTCAATCCTATTCAGGTGTTTATATCACATTTTCACATTTTCAGTGATTGTTTAAATCTGATTATTGGAAAATTAGGGACAAAGATGATTTGAGTAATACTAAGAGGGCTACCACAGAAAACACAAACTGTCTCTTGTCTGCCCTCTGCTGGAGTTACCAGATGGGTAGTATTGCAGTATTGCTGTACGTGGTGGTGAATTATAAATATCTGATTTACCTCAACATAAGGCTTGCAGTATGATGATGTTTGTATGGTGGTGTAGGGCAGAGGACATGGTGATGGGGTGTTGTGGTGTCTGGGTGTGCTGTAGAGTGAGGTGATCCAAGGTTGGGTAGATTCACTGGTTTGGCAGCTGTAAAATGAGGTGTGCTAGTCAGTCAGTGTTCTGGAGTGGAGTAATCGTAGGTTCTGAGTTCAGAGGGTGTAGAGTTCTGTAGAGTGGTGTTGTCCTAGGTTCTGAGTTCAGAGGGTGTAGAGTTCTGTAGAGTGGTGTTGTCCTAGGTTCTGGGATGGGAGGGTGTAGAGTTATGTAGAGTGGTGTTGTCCTAGGTTCTGGGATGGGAGGGTGTAGAGTTCTGTAGAGTGGTGTTGTCCTAGGCTCTGAGTTCAGAGGGTGTAGAGTTCTGTAGAGTGGTGTTGTCCTAGGCTCTGAGTTCAGAGGGTGTAGAGTTCTGTAGAGTGGTGTTGTCCTAGGCTCTGAGTTCAGAGGGTGTAGAGTTCTGTAGAGTGGTGTTGTCCTAGGCTCTGGGTTGGAAGGGTGTAGAGTTCTGTAGAGTGGTTTCTGTGGGTTCACTAAGTTGGCAGCTGTAGAAGTAGGTGAGTGCTAGTCAGTCAGTCAGTCAGTCAGTCAGTCAGTCAATGCTGCTCTACATCCCAGAAGTCTGAATATAATTCCCCAGTAGAGCAGTGGACCGGCAGTAGACTGCATCTGGGTCTCACTGCAAGAGCACAGCCTCTCTCTGTCGTTCTCCCTCCCTCTTCCTCTACCCCCAGGCGTGACTGCTGCTTGTCCACCTTCTGTTGGCCTTTACTCTTGAGTCAGAGTGCAGCTCGGCAGAGGGCTCCCTGTGTTCTTTTCTTTCAGCCCTCACTATGAGATCCACAGTGGTATAGAAATCTAATATTGTCACATACACCAGATAGAAGCAGTGAAATGTGTTGTTTTACAGGGTCTGACATAGTAGTATGGCGTCCTGGAGCAAATTAGAGTTAAGTGCTTTGCTCAAGGGCACATCGGCAGATTTTTCACCTTGTCGGCTCAGGTATTCGAAGCAGCGACCTTTTCATTACTGGCCCAACACTCTAACCGCGATGGCTGAGCTATGTGGTTAATAGTAACCAATAAATTTGTGCATTTGTGATACATCACATTACTAACAAATCTAACAACGTTCCATACTAAAAACCACGACATGTTTATATTACAAAAAGCCTTATGGATGAATTCAATTATCATTACAGCATCTGTCCTCACATTGCCACTAATGCCGTTAAATCCTTAGTCCTTCAGTCGAATTATGGAGGTGGACTGAAGGAGGTGTTTGTTATGAAGCATCAACTTGAGCAAAGCATCGAGATTATCCCACCTTTGCAGACGTTGTGGTGTGTGTGTGTGTGTGTGTGTGTGTGTGTGTGTGTGTGTGTGTGTGTGTGTGTGTGTGTGTGTGTGTGTGTGTGTGTGTGTGTGTGTGTGTGTGTGTGTGTGTGTGTGTGTGTGTGTGTGTGTGTGTGTGTGTGTGTGTGTGTGTGTGTGATTACATGCAGCGACACTATTTCAGCTTCTGTTAACCATTTTCTCTCTGGTTTTCCCCAGGCAGGAACGAGATGCTAGTTTTGCGCAGAAGAAAGCTGAGCGGGCAACAGTTAGAAGTCACTTCCGAGACAAATACAGACTGCCAAAGGTACATCCATTACTGATTCTGCATATTTGATTCAAGCATTTTCTTACTACATGTTATTACAGTTATTACAGGGTCAGATCTAGGTTGTGTCCTTGAAGCAAAAACAGCATCCAAATGTGTTCTGTTTGTACTCTCTTTCCTTTCTCCCTTTGTCTCAATCATCTCATTCCTCTCCCTTTCCTTTGCCCGCGCTCCCTACACCCTCTCCCACTGGCCTGTGTGTGTGTGTTTGTGTGTCTGTCTCCGCTGTGTGTGCGACCCAGAATGAGCTGGATGACACTCAGATCCAGCAGGCGGGGGATGACGTGGAGCTGCCCACAGAGCTAGCCAAGATGATCGCTGACGACAACAAGGAGGAGGAGTCCAAAACGTCTGTCCTGGGCCAGCTGACCAACATCCAGAATGTGGACATGGACCAGCTGAAGGACAAGGCCCAGGCCACGCTGGAAGACCTCAAACAGTCCGCTGAGAAGTGCAATCTCATGTGATCTGGCTGGCTGACTGAATTCCTGCTCTCTCTCTCTCTCTCTCTCTCCCTCCCTTACTCTCTTTATCTGTACAACAAAGGATCTGTGTAAGATATGATCTATGATCATGTACAAACGTTGATAGTCATGTTGCTTTGAATACACACACATACAGTCAACACCGCCTCACACACACAAACATACTGCAGCAGCTTCTGGCCAAGGAATCAGAGTAAACACTGTCTACGCTGTGGGGGAATCAGAGTAAACACTGTCTAAGCTGTGGGGGAATCAGAGTAAACACTGTCTACGCTGTGGGGAAAACAGAGTAAACACTGTCTAAGCTGTGGGGGAATCAGAGTAAACACTGTCTAAGCTGTGGGGGAATCAGAGTAAACACTGTCTACGCTGTGGGGGAATCAGAGTAAACACTGTCTACGCTGTGGGGGAATCAGAGTAAACACTGTCTACGCTGTGGGGGAATCAGAGTAAACACTGTCTAAGCTGTGGGGGAATCAGAGTAAACACTGTCTAAGCTGTGGGGGAATCAGAGTAAACACTGTCTAAGCTGTGGGGGAATCAGAGTAATAGTCTTATGCCAAAGACCCTTCGCAGAAAACCATTCAGACAATGGCACCAAGTATATCAACTAGTCATATTAAGTGTGAGACTAAATCAAACTTTCTTGTCTTGGGACCACATTCAGTACATTACAAACCAAGTGTCTGTTATATCTATTGCAGGTGTAAATGTATTTGCAGTTAGCCTGTTCTGTTGTCCATCTAGTCTATGGTCATTAACTCGTTGGGGCCTTGCTAAGAGACAGCTTGTCCTCTGTGATGCCAACCCATCTAACCTTTCAACTCTGGCCTTTAACCTGTCCTCATATTGACCCCTGACCTCTCCATCTCAGTGCTGTTTTGTGCCGGTGGTTTGGTGTCATTTAGCTGCTATGATATGTCAAGTGCTGTCTTTGAAAATGTCATCCTCTGGCTGAGTGCTGGTCATAGTGTTTAATAAGTACACAATACTATGAACATATTTGAACATAGAGTACTTGGTATTTGTCTGAATTGTTGTTGTATCACTAAGTAAAGACGCAGGTGAGAGCGGGAGAGGGGTTTGTCAACCTTATTTAGTAATATACAATATATATTTCTTTAATACAGTGGTTCATGTCTTGTAATAGTTTAACAGTCCTTTTGTGACATGACAGTAATAGCATTTGAAGAAAGGATGGTGAACATGCCTTAGTCGCTTGTTTTATGTGATAGCTACTTTGTGCTTTCTTGTCAGTTCCATGAAGCAAAACGAACAAGTGTGAATATAATTCATTCTTACTCAAGTCTTACAGAGCCTGATCACCTATACATATCTCTCTGTATTAAAGTGTGTGACCTGCAATGATACTAAAAAGCCAACAACAAGAGCTTCTTTCATTTCCAGTCACCCTATGGGGTGATTCAGGTTGATCTCATGATGATATTTCAGGAAGACACATGTTCTTCATGATGTTTCTGTTTCCTGTCCATTCTTTGCTTCTTTTACATCATCTTTGTTGTTCAGTGCTGTATGAACCTTATTGATTTTTGACTGACTGTTGAAACCATAATAAACAGATTTGTATGATGTATGCTTCATGTTTCTCCATTTGTTATCCAGCCAGTCTGACCATCTTGTCAGAAACTCTAGGACAGAAGATTTATAACATATCATTTACAGTAGCCATCGTTTGATGCTATAAAACCAATGTTCTGAACACTAGGTGGAGACAAAAATACAACGTCATCGGAATGTTTGTTGATTAATGATTGTTGAATTAATGACAAACTGAATTTAATCCTAAATCCATATTAGCCCCTAATCAGATCAAGGTTTATTATCATGAAATTATTATCATTCCAATACTGATAGGCCAAATTATTACGTTATAGTTGTTATAACATTGTTATAACCACGTTCTTAAGTTAACCTTTATAATGATGTTATTATAAAAAAATATATATTATTACCATTATTAGTGGAAACTTTACCTTCCAGTGAAGTCTGATAATAAGATCAGCCATCTGGCAGAATCAATGGCTCTTTGCAAAAGTGTACAGTGTTTTTCAGGGAGAAGCCAGCCAGAAACTGCTTTGTGACATTTCTAGACAGCCCGGGTGTCGCTACGGGTTTTTACAATCGCTTTTTTCAAAACACGTTAGTTAGCATTTCAATAGCAGAGAGGCCTGAGCTATTGGTAGTTTTCAAGTGCGGTGTGAAAGAGGAGAGCTGTAAAATATATTGATGCTGAAACCTGCCTCTATTGATAGGCGCAGGGCGTGAACAATCTTCAGCCTAGAAAGACACTGTGCCACTGCATGGCCAATCTGACACAATTGGGGTGAAACGGGCCACAAAATACTATTCTCTTCCATTCTGTTCTATCAATCAGGGCTTAAAAACTCACTAGAAAGAAGAGCGACAGGGAGAGTGAACAGGGTGACAATTAGTAGAACTTTAAGTGAAACCCTCACTGTGCGACGGTTTTCATAGAGGTTTCCCTCCTCGAGTTATCGCTAAAAAGGAACAGATTTGTTTTTTCTGCACTTAAAATTGGAGCAGTGGGTGCAGATGTGAGCTTCTAGCATTGGAATGCCTTCTGTCGACTGCTAGGGGGCTTGTGTGCGCCCCACACTCACTACCTCCCCAAACGTTGACGTGTTTTGTAAGGGGACCACACAGGTTGTGAGTTTCATTAAATTTATAAACATTTTATTTATCCTGTATGACGAGCAGATTGCCAAAAACTACGTTGCTATAGAAATGAGTCCCACGAACTCCTCAATGACGACCAATCGTTGACCAGGATTGTAAATGGGAGAGGGGGCAAGGAAAACTTTCCTTTCTTTTTCTGGAAAAGGAGGGGTGTTGTGGGGAAAAGATTAACGAAGCGTGAAGCGTAACTGCAAGAGGGGGACAAAGACATATAGCGGGAGAAAATGCGACAGTAAGAAGAGGCAGTTCGAATGAATTCAACCAACAGAGTATGGAATACAGAACATGGAAAATATTAACGTTTTTTAAAGCCAAGAAAGTTGGACGTATTTTGAAAACAGGACTAAAAAGAGTTATGCTTTCAAACGAGGGCATGAAATGTGGATAGTAGGTGTCCGAACTTTGGACAGCGCATGTGGTCACTTTTTGTTTCTTTTTTACTGACAAGACTGTGACAGTTTTGCGGAGGATAGTGTTGCTTTGTAGCGTAGCTGAATCTATGCAAAGGATTTCAACATTTTTACTCATCCGTCCCAGACTGGATTCATTCTACCGCATAAAACGGATTGTTATTCCACAACTGTCAAGCGTGTATTGGAGAGACAGAGGGACATCTTTAGGTTTGTAGCTATGCCTACTAAACACATTTATGTTTGGACCATAAACGCCTCATACTAAATGGGGTTATTAGTTACATTACGTTTTAAATTCATCATAGACTTGGCTGTCCCGCACTAACTGGAGGAAATGTGCGCATCGCCGAACTAGAGCTCTCTCCAGCATGAAAAGTTGGTGCAGCGCTCTGGCGCTCTTCTCATCGGTGCTGTTGGCGCTAGATGCCCAGTTAATATGTTGGCAAGCCCTGCTCCGATGCCATGAGGAGGCAGACTGTGAGCTTGCATACAGCCAGTATCTAGCCGCCTGTGAAGGAAACATCAGAGGCACCAGGAGGCAATGCCCCAGCCACTGTATCAACGCGTTGATAAGACTGAATCACACCCGCAATGGCCCTTACCTCGAGAGGTGTGACTGTGGCCAGGACATGGAGTGTAGGGATGCAAAGCGGGCGATTGAGCCATGCCTCCCCCGGAGGTATCGTGGAGACGCGGGGGGGATAGGATGCACAGAGGCCCGTCAACGTTGCGAGGAGGACACCGGCTGCCACTCCTCCCTAACTGCCTACTTGTCTTACTGTGGGCAACTCTTCAACGGCAGGAAATGCTCGTCCAGGTGCAAGGCCACAATACAACAGATGCTATTCATCCCAAATGGCATGCTACTAAACCAGTGTGTGTGCGACGGGGTGGAAAGGCCGTTTTGTGAGGTAGTCAAGGAGAACATGAGCAAACTGTGCCAGATTGGAGACCACAGTGTTATTTCAGACCAGGCAGATATGGACGATATGTATGAGGATGAAGACTATGATTCGAAAACAGAGGAGATATATCCTCCTGACTCAAATTCTAGTTCCCCGCAGCTGTCTAGCTATATGGCCTTATTATGCATCACTCTTACACGGATATTCTATTGAAAAATGAATAATGGTTTGTTGAATGTGGCCTGTTGTTGTGACGGAGACGGGTCCAATCTAATGAGCACGTGTGTTTGGTGTAGCTGAATACTATTTGCTCCTAGTAATCTCCTATGGGCCTAATGGATTTTTCATATTTTGATGTGATGCCTTAATCTGGGACACAATAATGGACAGGACATTCAGACCACCAATTCAATTTGCAAACCAGGCCTAGGCTACTCATGAAATATCCTAGGTCGAAACTGTTCTGGAGTGTAAAGATCCATAAAGTGATTGTTTAAGGAGAAGTGAACCAAACTTGACTTCATTGTAACAATACTCCTCATTGGGCATTGCATCCATTACTTCTGGGCTACCTTTTAAACTCTTATGCCTATTTGTTTAGTTTCGTCTCAATGGTCCTTGGAGTGTGGCTTTATTAAGACTTAAGATAAACATTGGACCAGTCCAGTTTCTGTTTGCTTTCCTCTCTATTTTAGGGGCCTCTGCATTGTTGCAGCCATCACACTTCAAATATTTGTGAGGAACTGCTAGTGAACAGACAAGGGTTTAGAATCAAGTAGGCCTAGTTAAATTAACTGAAGTGCCTCTCCAGCAGCCCCCCTACCCCCATGACACATCCCCCACTCTTGATAGTTTTATTTAAAATGTCCCCCCACCCTCCCCCTTTAGGGACCCCCTTTCTTTATTGAAAGCAAGAAGTCACCCTTCTTATAGACTGGCCTCTACAAGATGAATGTGGGCTTATGATAGACTTATATGGACAAAAGAAGAGGCACTAGTGTTTTTTCTCAGAAAAAATAACAAATACCAGTTTATTACTATGAACAGCAGTACATAAGATACTTGTTAATAGGCCTAGTTTCATTTATTATTCATTTCATATAAAGTGTAATGGGTTCCTTTCCAGGACAGAAACATGCTTGACAGTTAGCCTAGATATTTAGCAAGAAGGGAAAAAGCTAAGAAGTTATTGCGTTATCTTTTAATGAAGCTAATCCTTCCCGTGTCCTTATCTTTACAAGATGCCACTTGAAGTTTTTCTAAACTAGCTTTGTTTTTGTCATGATCGTCAATGTCATTTCTTTTTTATTTCACCTTGTTGGGTAGATGCTGGTCCATAGGGAAATGTAACTGTCATGTTGATGTTAAATTATATATCTAAAAAAAAATCAGGAAGGAATCTATCTTTTACATTTATATGTCATATATTAATGCTGTAAATTAGTGTCCAATTTGTCCATTGTGACTTTACAGTCAATACACAACCTCATGAATAATATGGCAGTAGTTTACATGTACAAAAATAATGTTTTTTGAAACAATTCTGTCATCTCAACCAGTGTGGAAAGAAATAATGGATACTTGTTATATATGGAAAATAATTTATGTAATAAAATGATTAAGTGTGAGTCAAAAAGTCCAACTGTTTATTTGACATCCTGTATGTTATTCAAAAGTAGGGATGTTTCCCAACCTCCAACTAAATGAAACATCACACCAAAACGATCTGACCTAAAGTATAGGCATTACATCACACCAAAACGATCTGAACTAAAGTATAGGCATTACATCACACCAAAACGATCTGACCTAAAGTATAGGCATTACATCACACCAAAACGATCTGACCTAAAGTATAGGCATTACATCACACCAAAACGATCTGACCTAAAGTATAGGCATTACATCACACCAAAACGATCTGACCTAAAGTATAGGCATTACATCACACCAAAACGATCTGACCTAAAGTATAGGCATTACATCACACCAAAACGATCTGACCTAAAGTATAGGCATTACATCACACCAAAACGATCTGACCTAAAGTATAGGCATTACATCACACCAAAACGATCTGACCTAAAGTATAGGCATTACATCACACCAAAACGATCTGACCTAAAGTATAGGCATTACATCACACCAAAACGATCTGACCTAAAGTATAGGCATTACATCACACCAAAACGATCTGACCTAAAGTATAGGCATTACATCACACCAAAACGATCTGACCTAAAGTATAGGCATTACATCACACCAAAACGATCTGACCTAAAGTATAGGCATTACATCACACCAAAACGATCTGACCTAAAGTATAGGCATTACATCACACCAAAACGATCTGACCTAAAGTATAGGCATTACATCACACCAAAACGATCTGACCTAAAGTATAGGCATTACATCACACCAAAACGATCTGACCTAAAGTATAGGCATTACATCACACCAAAACGATCTGACCTAAAGTATAGGCATTACATCACACCAAAACGATCTGACCTAAAGTATAGGCATTACATCACACCAAAACGATCTGACCTAAAGTATAGGCATTACATCACACCAAAACGATCTGACCTAAAGTATAGGCATTACATCACACCAAAACGATCTGACCTAAAGTATAGGCATTACATCACACCAAAACGATCTGACCTAAAGTATAGGCATTACATCACACCAAAACGATCTGACCTAAAGTATAGGCATTACATCACACCAAAACGATCTGACCTAAAGTATAGGCATTACATCACACCAAAACGATCTGACCTAAAGTATAGGCATTACATCACACCAAAACGATCTGACCTAAAGTATAGGCATTACATCACACCAAAACGATCTGAACTAAAGTATAGGCATTACATCACACCAAAACGATCTGACCTAAAGTATAGGCATTACATCACACCAAAACGATCTGACCTAAAGTATAGGCATTACATCACACCAAAACGATCTGACCTAAAGTATAGGCATTACATCACACCAAAACGATCTGACCTAAAGTATAGGCATTACATCACACCAAAACGATCTGACCTAAAGTATAGGCATTACATCACACCAAAACGATCTGACCTAAAGTATAGGCATTACATCACACCAAAACGATCTGACCTAAAGTATAGGCATTACATCACACCAAAACGATCTGACCTAAAGTATAGGCATTACATCACACCAAAACGATCTGACCTAAAGTATAGGCATTACATCACACCAAAACGATCTGACCTAAAGTATAGGCATTACATCACACCAAAACGATCTGACCTAAAGTATAGGCATTACATCACACCAAAACGATCTGACCTAAAGTATAGGCATTACATCACACCAAACGATCTGACCTAAAGTATAGGCATTACATCACACCAAAACGATCTGACCTAAAGTATAGGCATTACATCACACCAAAACGATCTGACCTAAAGTATAGGCATTACATCACACCAAAACGATCTGACCTAAAGTATAGGCATTACATCACACCAAAACGATCTGACCTAAAGTATAGGCATTACATCACACCAAAACGATCTGACCTAAAGTATAGGCATTACATCACACCAAAACGATCTGACCTAAAGTATAGGCATTACATCACACCAAAACGATCTGACCTAAAGTATAGGCATTACATCACACCAAAACGATCTGACCTAAAGTATAGGCATTACATCACACCAAAACGATCTGACCTAAAGTATAGGCATTACATCACACCAAAACGATCTGACCTAAAGTATAGGCATTACATCACACCAAAACGATCTGACCTAAAGTATAGGCATTACATCACACCAAAACGATCTGACCTAAAGTATAGGCATTACATCACACCAAAACGATCTGACCTAAAGTATAGGCATTACATCACACCAAAACGATCTGACCTAAAGTATAGGCATTACATCACACCAAAACGATCTGACCTAAAGTATAGGCATTACATCACACCAAAACGATCTGACCTAAAGTATAGGCATTACATCACACCAAAACGATCTGACCTAAAGTATAGGCATTACATCACACCAAAACGATCTGACCTAAAGTATAGGCATTACATCACACCAAAACGATCTGACCTAAAGTATAGGCATTACATCACACCAAAACGATCTGACCTAAAGTATAGGCATTACATCACACCAAAACGATCTGACCTAAAGTATAGGCATTACATCACACCAAAACGATCTGACCTAAAGTATAGGCATTACATCACACCAAAACGATCTGACCTAAAGTATAGGCATTACATCACACCAAAACGATCTGACCTAAAGTATAGGCATTTTACATCACACCAAAACGATCTGACCTAAAGTATAGGCATTACATCACACCAAAACGATCTGACCTAAAGTATAGGCATTACATCACACCAAAACGATCTAAACTAAAGTATAGGCATTACATCACACCAAAACGATCTGACCTAAAGTATAGGCATTACATCACACCAAAACGATCTGACCTAAAGTATAGGCATTACATCACACCAAAACGATCTGACCTAAAGTATAGGCATTACATCACACCAAAACGATCTGACCTAAAGTATAGGCATTACATCACACCAAAACGATCTGACCTAAAGTATAGGCATTACATCACACCAAAACGATCTGACCTAAAGTATAGGCATTACATCACACCAAAACGATCTGACCTAAAGTATAGGCATTACATCACACCAAAACGATCTGAACTAAAGTATAGGCATTACATCACACCAAAACGATCTGACCTAAAGTATAGGCATTACATCACACCAAAACGATCTGACCTAAAGTATAGGCATTACATCACACCAAAACGATCTGACCTAAAGTATAGGCATTACATCACACCAAAACGATCTGACCTAAAGTATAGGCATTACATCACACCAAAACGATCTGACCTAAAGTATAGGCATTACATCACACCAAAACGATCTGAACTAAAGTATAGGCATTACATCACACCAAAACGATCTGACCTAAAGTATAGGCATTACATCACACCAAAACGATCTGACCTAAAGTATAGGCATTACATCACACCAAAACGATCTGAGCTAAAGTATAGGCATTACATCACACCAAAACGATCTGACCTAAAGTATAGGCATTACATCACACCAAAACGATCTGACCTAAAGTATAGGCATTACATCACACCAAAACGATCTGACCTAAAGTATAGGCATTACATCACACCAAAACGATCTGACCAAAAGTATAGGCATTACATCACACCAAAACGATCTGACCTAAAGTATAGGCATTACATCACACCAAAACGATCTGACCTAAAGTATAGGCATTACATCACACCAAAACGATCTGACCTAAAGTATAGGCATTACATCACACCAAAACGATCTGACCTAAAGTATAGGCATTACATCACACCAAAACGATCTGACCTAAAGTATAGGCATTACATCACACCAAAACGATCTGAGCTAAAGTATAGGCATTACATCACACCAAAACGATCTGACCTAAAGTATAGGCATTACATCACACCAAAACGATCTGAACTAAAGTATAGGCATTACATCACACCAAAACGATCTGACCTAAAGTATAGGCATTACATCACACCAAAACGATCTGACCTAAAGTATAGGCATTACATCACACCAAAACGATCTGAACTAAAGTATAGGCATTACATCACACCAAAACGATCTGACCTAAAGTATAGGCATTACATCACACCAAAACGATCTGACCTAAAGTATAGGCATTACATCACACCAAAACGATCTGACCTAAAGTATAGGCATTACATCACACCAAAACGATCTGACCTAAAGTATAGGCATTACATCACACCAAAACGATCTGAACTAAAGTATAGGCATTACATCACACCAAAACGATCTGACCTAAAGTATAGGCATTACATCACACCAAAACGATCTGAACTAAAGTATAGGCATTACATCACACCAAAACGATCTGACCTAAAGTATAGGCATTACATCACACCAAAACGATCTGACCTAAAGTATAGGCATTACATCACACCAAAACGATCTGACCTAAAGTATAGGCATTACATCACACCAAAACGATCTGAACTAAAGTATAGGCATTACATCACACCAAAACGATCTGACCTAAAGTATAGGCATTACATCACACCAAAACGATCTGACCTAAAGTATAGGCATTACATCACACCAAAACGATCTGACCAAAAGTATAGGCATTACATCACACCAAAACGATCTGACCTAAAGTATAGGCATTACATCACACCAAAACGATCTGACCTAAAGTATAGGCATTACATCACACCAAAACGATCTGAACTAAAGTATAGGCATTACATCACACCAAAACGATCTGACCTAAAGTATAGGCATTACATCACACCAAAACGATCTGACCTAAAGTATAGGCATTACATCACACCAAAACGATCTGACCTAAAGTATAGGCATTACATCACACCAAAACGATCTGAACTAAAGTATAGGCATTACATCACACCAAAACGATCTGACCTAAAGTATAGGCATTACATCACACCAAAACGATCTGAACTAAAGTATAGGCATTACATCACACCAAAACGATCTGAACTAAAGTATAGGCATTACATCACACCAAAACGATCTGACCTAAAGTATAGGCATTACATCACACCAAAACGATCTGACCTAAAGTATAGGCATTACATCACACCAAAACGATCTGACCTAAAGTATAGGCATTACATCACACCAAAACGATCTGACCTAATGTATAGGCAAATGTAACTGTGCTGGAAGTAGAGAAGAAGAATGGAATGTTCAATAAGGGAAAAATGTCATTTTGGATCAGGCTCCAAAGTCACGTGTCGTCATTGAATGTGAACTTGTGCCATTGCCAAGCAAAGCTAAAGGACCAGCAGACATTGAATCGTTTTGAATGTCTACTGCGTTGATATTTGAAATGATACACTTGCATTTCTGGTAGTCCTGGCAATAGCAACTTTTACATGAAAAGACAAAACAGGACCTCTCACTACTATTGTCTTCTCATATCATCCATCTTCCCTGGAATTTGTAAAAACATTTTAGAGACACATATTTAGAACAGGGTGATTGCATCTAAACGAATGCCTGACTGCTGTGTACCCTTCATAATACCAGCATTGTGTAATACTTTAGGGATCAGGCCCGGAGTAACTGAAACCCAAGCAGGAATGTTAAGTGTCTGGCTGCACAATACATCTTATTTGGAAGAGAAGGCCAGGACTCTCTGTGCTCTTTGAGACATTTCAGGTTTAAGTTACTGCTTCCTTTGACACTGTGTCTAGGAAACAACCAGGTAAATTGTACCTAATTACTTGTGTGTAAATGGCACTTTCTGCGTCGGTGTTTAAAGGTCAGTCACGACTCTTGAGAATGCAGGATTGTGCATTTGATCGTTTTGCCTTAGTGCTTCTCAGTTCTCTTGTTCTTCAATGACCTTTTCAGATAAATAACAATGGAAATATAGCACATTAATAAATGTATAATTTTTATAACACAGGGAGAATGCAATGGGTGTTTTTGTTTCTACTAATCTCCTAAATCCTGCTAATAACCTTTTAGGCAGGTTAGTAGGTAAATATAAATCTTTGGCACAAATAGCTCATAGTAATAATTCTTTATTTACAGGTCCTTAACAAACCGTATGGAAGTAATAATTATCTAGGTCCTTAACAAACCGTATGGAAGTAATAATTATCTAGGTCCTTAACAAAGCATATTGAAGTAATAATTATCTAGGTCCTTAACAAACTGTATGGAAGTAATAATTATCTAGGTCCTTAACAAACTGTATGGAAGTGTTATGTAATCTAAGTTTGAACGAGTGGAATTTGAAGTCATGACAGGAAATCTGTGTTCAATTCATAGTTCCTTTGACAATAGACTGACCAAGTTGTCCCCTTCCCATCTTCACCTAAATCAAATTTGATTGGTCACATGCACAGAATACAACAGGTGTAGACTTTACAGTGAAATGCTTACTTTCGAGCAAGTATTTTGTTTAGAACATAATGTAATGCTCAACAGACCTTAGATTGTTCAAAAGTGCATTTCACTGGTGTATTTAGAAGCGGAAGGGAGGGAAAGGGATTCTGTATAGTTGAGGTAAGACCCTCCTAACTCAGCTCAGCCAATCTGTCTAACCATCGCCATGCATCTCAAAATTGTCCAACTCTAACTCACCCACACCCCTCCTTCAAATCCCCCACTCAGCTTCTGGGAACAAAATCAAAACAAACAGAAGCAGGGGAGCCTTGGGGTGAGTGGGGGACGGCAGAGGGAGGATTTACAGAGGCTGCAGTGTGCTGGAGCCCATTTTCTAAATTATCTTTATTCAACGTTTCTCTGAAACAAACCCCTGCCTGCCCCCAGGTCTAGGAGAGGGGGTGACACAGGGATTTAGGGGAGAGTTTTGTCTCTCATCTGTACAATGTTCTATTCATGATAGCAGTCTACCCACGGTGAATGGTTGATGTGTGTGTGTTTGGGGGTTGGGAAGTTGAGGGGTCTTTAGTTCCTTACAGATTAACCCCGCACCCACCCCCCTTTATAACTTTAGCTGATGTCAATATAGCTCCACCGTTGTCCCATTAGGAGTATCAACAGAGGCTGATAGAGAGCCAGGAGAGGGGGAAAGGGTACAAGTGCTCATGATGGAGCTGAACTGAAATGGAGGCCAATTAAACCCACAATGCCACAGGGCTGTGGTTGGTTGGTAAGGGGGTCAGAGGGGTAAAAGGCATAGTGGTTGACTATTCAACTTTTTGGCATTCTCTTATAGCGTATACCTCCATCTCTACTGGTGCTCCTGCCAGTCCTCTACACGCCCAGCTACTCTGGACTACATTAGTGCTTCCTCTCCTTACGTTATGGAAACGGGCCAGTTGTGTCCTCAGGAGAGGGAACCAAATGGTGACTACATGGCCAGGAGACAGCAGTAGGCCTCCAACAGGCAGTGACAGACTCACCAAGACATCCATGAAACCTTACACTCAGACCACAATGTTATTTTACCAAGCTTTACATTTCAACCCGAACTACAAGTACGGTGCCTTCGGAAAAAAGTATTCAGACCACATTACTTTTCCC
Source organism: Salmo trutta (assembly GCF_901001165.1). Taxonomy (NCBI): domain Eukaryota; kingdom Metazoa; phylum Chordata; class Actinopteri; order Salmoniformes; family Salmonidae; genus Salmo; species Salmo trutta. The sequence goes on from NC_042968.1 coordinate 26,205,719, forward strand.
ACATTTTGTTACGTTACAGCCTTATTCTAAAATTGATTAAATTGTTTTTTCCTCATCAATCTACACACAATATCCCATAATGACAAAGCAAAAAAAGTTTTTTTTAGAAATTGTTGCTAATTTATTAAAAATAAAAACCGGAAATATCACATTTACATAAGTATTCAGATAATTTACTCAGTACTTTGTTGAAGCACTTATGGCAGTGATTACAGCCTTGAGTCTTGGGTTTGACGCTACAAGCTTGGCACATCTGTGTTTGGGGAGTTTCTCCCATTTTTCTCTGCAGATCCTCTCAAGCTCTGTCAGCTTGAATGGGGAGTGTTGCTGCACAGCTATTTTCAGGTCTCTCCAGAAATGTTCAATCAGGTTCAAGTCCGGGCTCTGGCTGGACCACACAAGGACATTCAGAGACTTGTCCCGAAGCCACTCCTGCGTTGTCTTAGCTGTGTGCTTAGGGTCGTTGTCCTGTTGGAAGGAACCTTCACCCCAGTCTGAGGTCCTGAGCACTGATTCTGGAGCAGGTTTTCATCAAGGATCTCTCTGTACTTTGCTCTGTTCATCTTTGTCTCGATCCTGACTAGACTCCCAGTCGCTGCCTCTGAAAAACATCACCACAGCACGATGCTGCCACCACCATGCCACCACCATGCTTGGTGACAGGTTTGGACAGGAATGGTGACAGGTTTCCTCCAGACGTGACACTTGGCATTCAGCCCAAAGAGTTCAATCTTGGTTTAATCAGACCAGAGAATCTTGTTTCTCATTGTCTGAGAGTCTTTAGGTGCCTTTTGACAAACTCCAAGCGGGCTGTCATGTGCCTGTTTCTGAAGAGTGGCTTCCGTCTGGCCACTCTACCATAAAGGCCTGATTGGTGGAGTGCTGCAGAGATGGTTGTCCTTCTGAAAGGTTCTCCCATCTCTACAGAGGAACTAGAGCTCTGTCAGAGTGACCATCGGGTTGTTGGTCATCTCCCTGACCAAGGCCCTTCTCCTCCGATTGCTCAGTTTGGCCGGGCGGCCAGCTCTAGGAAGGAGTCTTGGTGGTTCCAAACTTCTTCCCTTTTAGAATGGAGGCCACTGTGTTCTTGGGGGTCATCAAAGCTGCAGATTATTTTTTGTACCCTTCTCCAGATCTGTGCCTCGACAAAATCTTGTCTCGGAGCTCTATGAATTCCTTCGACCTCATGGCTTTGTTTTTGCTTTGACATGCACTGTCAACTGCGGGACCTTATATAGACAGGTGTGTGCCTTTCCAAATAATGTCCAATCAATTGAATTTACCACAGGTGACTCCAATCAAGTTGTAGAAAGATCTCAAGGATGATCAATGGAAACAGGATGTACCTGAGCTCAATTGAGTCTCATAGCAAAGGGTCTGAATACATACGTAAATAAGGTATGTATTTTTTTTTTCATGAGTGTCCAAAAATGTCTCAAAACCTGTTTTCACTGTCATTATGGGGTATTGTGTATAGATTGCTGAGGATTTTTATGTAATCCATTTTAGAATAAGGCTGTAATGTAACAAAATGTGGAAAAAGTCAAGGGGTCTGAATACTTTCCAAAGGCACTATTTTAATTTACTCAATCTTGGGCTTTATCTCAAAACACAATGAATACAGGCCATGACAACACATTACATAGCCATTTTATTTCAATTGAATCAGCCTTTTACGGTAATAATTTATAAAATCATACAAAATGTTTCAACAAAAACAATACACAATTGTCAGTTCTCAAGTCGACAGACATTTCTTTGCACTCCCTTCCTTTTCAGTTACACCATTCCATTTCCTTATTAAACAGCAGATAGCCTCCTATGATACAGTATATTCACAAATACTGAAAGTTCCCTTGAAAGTAGATTCATGCACACAACCTGTCTCACTGAAATCAAACAAAGGAAAAGACCCACAACAGCAGTAACTGTTAACCTGTCACCAAATGTCCAACCTTTTGGCAGGCTACTAAAGCAGGCTGAGTTGTGAAGCACGCCTTGACTTCACAGTTGCTACTGTATGCCTTCATCCTGACCGGTGCCAACCCAAAAGTAAATGAAAGTCTACAGAGTAAATAAGGCAGCAGCCGCACCTCTCCAGTTTTCCTCTCATAGTGGTAGAGGCTGCTCCATCAGTGGAGAGCGTGGTGAGGCTGTGGTCAGGCCACAGAAAATGGATTTAGTTTGTGTGTGTGCGCGTGTGTGTGTGGGGCGCCAGAAGAGCTTTCCCAAATATTAATGATACATTTCGATAACTCCCATCAGTTACAGACTACAAACTTGCTATGCTGGGTAGCCATTTTGAGTTCAAGTCGCCATCTATTTTGCAACTACAAGCATTTGAGGCTCATTATTACTCTTATTCATCCTGCAACATAACACAACATGATACAGCACTAGTTTATCATTACAGTACAGTATTAGCATACCAGTTGTCCAGCCTTTCCATATGAATGGTTAGGCAGGAGGGCTTTGAGGCTGAGCAGTGACTGTGACAGTCTTCTGTGTTGTGGTGGTGGTGAGGGGGAGCAAGGCTGATAAGCTGCTAGTTGAAGTCCAGGCAGAGTAATAACAGGGTAGATTGACGCCATAGCCTCCATTTCCAGGCTTTCTCACGTTTGTTGGGAAACAACAGCCGTGCGATGATTGAGACTTACGAGTATGGTGATGCGAGACTAATGAGGCCATGGTCTCAGAGGCCTGAGGGATTCCTTAGCCTGACCCGTAGAGGTGCAGGGGGTCTGGGGCTCCGCAGGCACGATGGACCCTCTTTCTGGTTCCTACTGCCAGGCTGGCTCACTGCACACAGCATGCTGAGGGGGGAAAGCGTCGACAGACAGATGTGTTAGAGTCTGCATTATCATCATATAGACATGGCTTACCTCAGTACTGATCTGTGAGTAGATTTCTGTTGAGTAATTAAGATTTCCAATGTATTCAATACACATGGCAATAAAAAGGTATAATGGCAGTATTACTGTCCTGTATTATGGGACAAGCTCAGAGACTGAGGCTGTGTACCAAATGGCACCCTACTCCCACATAGCTCACTACTTTTGACCGGGCTGAACTATGTATGGAATAGGGTGGTATTTAGGATACAGATTGAGAGCATTAGGCCTAGACTTTACTGCTTTGTTTGTAGTTAGCGTAGTAGTAGTTTAAGGTCACCAGCCAGACAGTCTTGGGTGTTGCTGTGACCCCTCCAGCTGGAGAGCTGCCAACATGACATGGCTGACTGTGGCCGCAATGTGTTCAAATAACAGCAACGTAACAAGCCATGTTTATGAAACCTGAATCTGTTCCAAATTCATTAAACCCCCTTTCCACATATTTCCTCTGGAATTTCTAACTCGAAACAGGATATTGTCTGGCTCTACTATATATCAACTAACTCCCTCCCTCGCAGCTAGTGTGCATGTTGTCCATGGGTGTGCGTTGTGCATGTGTGTGTGTGTGTTATGCATGTGACTGGGGGGGTTCTTCTCCTTGGTTAGAGCCAAGTCTCACTTTCACAAGGTGGGTTTTATAAGAGGTCAGAGGGCAGAGCAGCCCAGCGCTGTGCAGGACTGAGCTGAAATCAAAGATCCAGACGCTCCAACGGGGAGGCCAGCATGGTAAGAGAACGGCTTGTGTTTAACTAGTGGAAAAACCTCCACTGAAGGGAAATTTCATTACAGCTTCAGGCGGCCAATTGTCACTTAACCCCTGGTATATCCCACTGACCAGTCTGCTAGGCTGCATGCCCCTCTGCTGGGACGTTCTGAGACACACACCCCTACACCAGCACGTACACAATATCTAATGGGAAATGTGAATACCATGCTACCCTCACAGAAATACTCACAACTTCTCACAGATTCTGATAGAGGCTCTCTATCCATTGACACATCTTTTTGGGTCTCCAGCATCTGAAAGACACACAAAAGATGATACGACTCAAAATCATGGGCACAATGTTTGCTTGGGATTAAACACACTGAGATACAAATACAAACATACAGGGTTTATATATACTAAAGTCAAGTCATCGCTATTCCTACCTTGATCTGTTCTTTGAGGTATTCAGCTCTGGTCATTAGGCTCTTGATCTGCAAAGTGAGAGGTGGTGTTCAGTATGTAATCCATCCAGTCATCCACATTCTCCTTTCTATAACGTCTGGTGATGGTGATGATGGTAGACCAAGGTGGATGGCTTCCTATAATGACCCTTTAAAAGACAGATCTGTTGTGGTAGAATAATCATCCTGACCGAGACAGAGGCGGCTGCATCCACCCAGACTCCCAACATTATATATCATAGTAACCTCAGCACCAAGGCTGTAATACTAGCAAATTACACCCAAAGTAAGATTACAGCTGTAAAATAAAATGTATTAACCTTCCAACTAGTTCAAGGCTGGTGTTCTTACAGATGAAGTCAGAAGTTTACATACACTTTAGCCAAATACATTTAAACTCAGTTTTTCACAATTCCTGACATTTAATCCTAGTACAAATTCCCTGTCTTAGGTCAGTTAGGATCACCACTTTATTTTAAGAATGTGAAATGTCAGAATAATAGCAAAGAGAATGATTCATTTCAGCTTTTATTTCTTTCATCAAGTTTACATACACTCAATTACTATTTGGTAGCATTGCCTTTAAATTGTTTAACTTGGGTCAAACGTTTCGGGTAGCCTTTCACAAGCTTCCCACAATAAGTTGGGTGAATTTTGATCCATTCCTCCTGACAGAGCTGGTGTAACTGAGTCAGGTTTGTAGGCCTCCTTGCTCGCACACGCTTTTTCAGTTCTGCCCACAAATTTTCTATAGGATTGAGGTCAGGGCTTTGTGATTGCCACTCCAATACCTTGACTTTGTGGTCCTTAAGCGATTTTTCCACAACTTTTGAAGTATGCGTAGGGTCACTGTCCATTTGGAAGACCCATTTGCGACCAAGCTTTAACTTCCTGACTGATGTCTTGAGATGTTGCTTCAATACATCCACATAATTTTCCTGCCTCATGATGCCATCTATTATGTGACGTGCACTAGTCCCTCCTGCAGCAGGGCACGCCCACAACATGATGCTGCCATCCTCGTGCTTCACGGTTGGGATGGTGTTCTTCGGCTTGCAAGCCACCCCCTTTCTCCTCCAAACATAACGATGGTCATTATGGCCATACAGTTCTATGTTTGTTTCATCAGACCAGAGGACATTTCCCCAAAAAGTCCAATCTTTGTCCCCATGTGCAGTTGCAAACCATAGTCTGGCTTTTTTATGGCGGTTTTGGAGCAGTGGCTTCTTCCATGCTGAGTGGCCTTTCAGGTTATGTCGATATAGGACTCGTTTTACTGTGGATATAGATACTTTTGTACCTGTTTCCTCCAGCATCTTCACAAGGTCCTTTGCTGTTGTTCTGGGATTTATTTGCACTTTCGCACCAAAGTACGTTCATCTCTAGAAGACAGAACGCGTCTCCTTCCTGAGCGGTATGACGGCTGCGTGGTCCCATGGTGTTTATACTTGTGTACTATTGTTTGTACAGATGAACATGGTACCTTCAGGCGTTTGGAAATTGCTCCCAAGGATGAACCGGAGTTGTGGAGGTCTACATTTTTGTTCTGAGGTCTTGGCTGATTTCTTTGGATTTTCCCATGATGTCAAGCAAAGAGGCACTGAGTTTGAAGGTAGGCCTTGAAATACATCCACAGGTACACCTCAAATTGACTCATATGATGTCAATTAGCCTATCAGAAGCTTCTAAAGCCATGACATCATTTTCTGGAATTTTCCAAGCTATTTAAAGGCACAGTCAACTTAGTGTATGTAAACTTCTGACCCACTGGAATTGTGATACAGTGAATTATAAGTGAAATAATCTGTCTGTAAACAATTCTTGGAAAATTACTTGCGTCATGCACAAAGTAGATGTCCTAACCGACTTGCCAAAACTATAGTTTGTTAACAAGAAATTTGGAGTGGTTGAAAAAGAGTTTTAATGACTAAGTGTATGTAAACTTGTAAACTTCCGACTTCAACTGTATATGATAAGCCCAGGCATATTGAACTGGGAATTACAGCCCTGAGTTAAGAAAGGCTGAACTGTGCTCAAGAGATGAACCAACATACATGGAGACCATTCCTAGCTGCAGTCGGGGCTCTTTGTGTTCTCACACACATGCTTTCGATCTGCAGTCCTCCCCAGCGTTCGATTATTACAGCCGCATCTGAATTTACTTAAGCCAAGCGCCCATAAAACTTCAAATAGGGAGGTCTATGAGCCCAGCTTTAAATCTCTCTCCCTCTGGGGTTTGTTGTTGAAACATTGTTGTGTGTTGTTGACCTGGTTGCTTGCAAAACAAATGCTCAATGCTACATCAAACTGCAGTGGATACCATTATAGTGTCATATGACTGATATACATGTACACCAAACTGCAGTGGATACCATTATAGTGTCATATGACTGATATACATGTACACCAAACTGCAGTGGATACCATTATAGTGTCATATGACTGATATATATGTACACCAAACTGCAGTGGATACCATTATAGTGTCATATGACTGATATATATGTACACCAAACTGCAGTGGATACCATTATAGTGTCATATGACTGATATATATGTACACCAAACTGCAGTGGATACCATTATAGTGTCATATGATTGATATACATGTACACCAAACTGCAGTGTCACTGATCTATTACGTTCGTAGCTTTTATTCAGGGAAACATTCAGGTGACTTCCAGAGAATGCTCCTGGGTGTTGTGTCCCAGATATAGCTGTGCTTGTTTGGTCTCAGAGACCTGTGTGTGTGTGTGTATGTCTTCAGGTGCTCTATGTGCTGTTACGGTGAGCACTGAACCAGGTGCCTCCTCACCCCCTTACCTCACATTCTCACCTAAACCCTCTCATCCATCTCACCCCCAGTAACTCACCTAAACCCTCTCATCCATCTCACCCCCAGTAACTCACCTAAACCCTCTCATCCATCTCACCCCCAGTAACTCACCTAAACCCTCTCATCCATCTCACCCCCAGTAACTCACCTAAACCCTCTCATCCAACCTCACCCCCAGTAACTCACCTCACCGTGGAGCAGCTCTCTCCGGCGCCCCTGGGCTTCAGCTGAAAGACAGACAGAGGGGGAGGAGAGGGAGAAAGAGAAGGAAGGAGGGAGGGTGGAGAGAATAGAAAGAGATGGATCACTGCTCTCCCAATCACCATGTTTGCACAAGAGAGGGTAATTTACCGAGACAGTTTGGTTGTGATAGCCCACTGAGGCTCAGGGGGAACCCTTGAAACTGAAGCAGCCTTTCTTCAATTAGCCTGCCTGAGGAGGAGAGGGGACCAGTTCTCCAACAGCAAGGCATTCTGGGAAGGGAACGTAATCAACCAAAGGCTACAGCGACACAAAAGGGACAATGTTTTCTCCCACAATCCCCCTGGTCTCGCTGACGTGCCACGGTCCCAATCCCCCTGATCCATCAGATGATTTAACGACTCAAGCCGTCTCTTCTCTATTAAGACAGACAACAGTTTTTATTTGTTTCCAGTGTGTAATAACATTGAGAAATGAACTGTTGGGCTCTCAATGGGAACCAGATGGCAGCGAGCGGCTCTATACCACACACAGGGCGCTGGCACCAGGTCTCATCCACAGCTCAAAGCCACATCTGGCTCCAGCTCCAGCATCATCATCCCCATCCCGCCTGCCTGCCTCGCCTCCCTCCGCCATTAGAACCATCTCCCACATGAGGTCATGTGGAGTCAGGGCTAATAGAGACCAGGCCACAGCCTAGAGGAGTCTAGTCCACATACAGACACTGAGCCAGAGCAGAGGCAGCCAGAGCGCCGAGGAGAGGAGACCATTATGGGCCACCACTGCCACCGTCTCTCTTTAATAACAATAACAGCCAGCCAAAGCTGAGGGCTGGAGACACAGCAGACACTCAGGGAAGGCTCTGCTGCGGTCTCTGATGTAATAGCCTCTTAATTCTGGAGATTGAATTACTGTGTTACTCCCGGACTCCCCGCAGGGTTGTAAAATCACACCTGTGTTTATTAGAGTCCATGCAGCAGACGATGTATGTGGCATAGATGACTGACTCATTGTTTTCCCCATCTAAAAGGACTAATATAGCCTATGTGGGATTTTCAGTGAGCAGACCTTACCTGCCAGGGCTAGCAGTAGTTCTCCCAGACTCTGCTGGTACAGAGCCAGTGTATCATGGTCTTCTATCCCATTCTCCTCCTGGAATGGAATACAAGTGTGTTATGAAAAGGAAAGACGTCCCACTATGGTATAGTAGTCCACTCTCAAGAAAGCCCCCAGATCCCATAACTACAGCCTTCACTGTAGTGTTAGCCTTCAATCCATCCTGCTGTAGACAGCATTTACAAGCCACTACCACCCTCCCAGCTCTCTCACTCCTCTCTGGTAGTCTCCCCAGAGCTCCATCATCAAGCCCTGCCCTGCTCATGGTACCCAGTCCCCTCAGCTTACCATGGCGATGGCTGTAGATGCCAGCTCCAGAGCAGCCAGCACCCGTGGTTGGTCCCGGGACATCTCTGAGAGGGGGACAGACAGAGAATAAGGGTTGGACCAGAGGCCTTCTCAGAACATCTCCTCTAGGTACTTATCAATACCCAGTTACACTTGATAACGTGCTCCTTCTGAGTCTTATGAATGTGTTATCAAGTCCTTACGAAGGTTCCCTTCAAATAAAGTAGGGTTTAAATTAGGTCCTCTATACAAGGGTCATGAAATATGGTATCCATGATGTACAACGGGTAAAGTTAGCTGTATTACCTCTCAGGATGTCTCTGGTGGACTTGAACTGCTCAAAGCAGAGGCTGTTGTCTGCAGACACCAGAGCTTTCAGCTCCTCTGCCCTGGACACATACTGACTAACCTGCAGGAGGGGTTTATATCGCTGTCATTCACTTCATTCTATGATGTCATCCATAGCATGTGTTTTTCATCCATGCCATATGTTATTCATTTTATTCAAATCATTTCAGTCCAGCCTTTGGGGTATGAAAATACAATAGACCAAATATACTTATGTACTCTGTACCTTTTGCCTGAGGGCATCTTTACGCAGTCTGTCTGTCTCATCTGGAAAGGGGAGAGAAGATACATTTCTTAGACAGTTACCAATAGTGTTCTGATTATGTAATCTCCAGTTCTGTGAGCTTGTATCACCTTTCAGTTGATGTTGGACTGTGGTACGGAATTAGACATTTCTTAGACAGTTACCAATAGTGTTCTGATTATGTAATCTCCAGTTCTGTGAGCTTGTATCACCTTTCAGTTGATGTTGGACTGTGGTACGGAATTAGACATTATATAGATGAGAGACCTGAGAGAAGTTGTGATTGTGGCAGGAAGGGGCTGTGCATGCTGCTCTTACAGTGAATGGCAGGGACAAAGTGCTCCAGTGCGCTGCAGTACAGAGACAGAGCAGCTGATCTATCCCCCTCCTGGTCCTTCTGAACAGCTTTCAGGACCAGATCCTTCTGCAAGAGGAGACAGACAGCGAGTCACACAAACACATCTAGCTGTCTCTCACACACCCGCATGCACCCGAACACACACACACACACACCGCTTTCCCCAGGCTCTCTGCATTGGGCATGTGCTCGAGGTCCACCCAGGGGTGGGAGAAGAATTGAGTGAAGGTGAGGCGGGTGTCAGGGTCCCTGTCCAGCAGCCGCAGCAGTAAGTCCCTGCAGTTCCTGGACACTCTGGCCCCTGCAGGCAGCTGAGACACACAACACAACCAGAGAACCACAATGTTTTTATAAGAAGTTGCAAAACATACATTGTGTTATCCTTGATGATTTTAAATGCAGCGTTTCCACTTGTGGCTGGAGTATTTTTTTTAAATTGTCTAATAGATATAATTTATCTTCCAACTATTACACTCTGTCCTGACCACTGGATTGAGGAGGAGACTGTAGAACACACTCCAGCACAGGAGTGTCCCTTCCAATAAGAAAGCACTGCGAGATAAGGTTTATTGAGCAAGTGTGCCACCCTGTGGTGGCAAATATACTCACAGGGGAAAGAATGATTCCTCTAACAGCAGTCACAGAATGAACAATCATTGCTACCACACATTTCCTTAGATAGATGTAACAGAGCTTACCTCGATGGGCTTGTCACTGCGGATCTTCTCCGCCAGTTCAGCATAGGATCTGGAGGCAAATGGCGCCCGGCCAAATAGTGTCTCTACATACAGAAGAAAGAACAACAAATAAATGATAAGAGTAAGTGAGAAAGCAATATAAACTTAAACCATCTTTGGCATTCAAAGCGGTAACGTTGAAGTTTGATGTGACTGAAATGTCTGGTTTGTGCTTAAGAGAGCATAGAGTGTTCTTGAGGGAATAGTGTTCTATTTAATCTTACCATATAGGATGACTCCCACAGACCAGAGGTCGACCCTGGAGTCATACTGCCGTCGACACACCATCTCAGGGGCCATGTAGAGAGGAGAGCCCCTCAGAGCACTCTGCTCATCCCACGGAGACATGTAACTCGCAAAGCCAAAATCTGACAACAGCATAGGACAAAGATGTTTTAGTGCAAAGTGCACTAGACTAGTCTCAGTCAAGACTGTGATACGCCTGGTAATACTTGGAGCAGCATTACAAAATCCTCTAATGCATAATTTAGTGGTGCAACTGTTGCATTCTATCCATTACATTTTAAATGTCACAACTGAAAAGTGCAGAGACAGTGCCACCAATAACCTCTGGCATATTGGCACTGCTATGATTCATATCACAGTCCCATGGTGATGAAATGCAAGAGATGAATAAAGATAGAAATGTGACCATAAGGAATACTGTATGTAAGTGTGATTGTGGCACTTGCCAGTGTGCTGTACCTGCTAGTTTAAGGACAGAACCACTGAGCAGAATGTTCTGGGGTTTCAGGTCCAGATGGGAGATGTTATGATTATGGAGAAACTGAAGTGCGCAGGCTGTTTTCAGACATGTAGCAAGAGAAGAGAGAGAGAGTGCCTTATTGGTGTTGGTCCCACCATTTCTTGTTACATGTATACTTTGACAATGTAAGTCATTTAACTTGCCACGTCAATAGTCTAAAGAATTGAATTGATTTGAGTGGGAGAGAGAAAGAGAGTGGTAGAGAGAGAGAACTGCTCAACATCATTAAATAGTGCTCTAAATAATGTAGGTTCATTGTACCTAAAGCACCACTGACTCTGGTGTGACTCACCTATCTGCTGCAGGAAGAGCCGAGCCACCCTCTCAGGTAGCAGGCGCCTACTGTGGATGAAACGGGACAGGTCCCCACCAGAACACCACTCCAGGATCAGATAGATGTTCTCACTGTCCCACTGACCAATGGCAGAGAACAGGATTAGACTCAATTCACTCAGACAAGGATATGAAATGTAGCCTGCTGAGTCCCAGATCAGTTTGTGCTGTCTTGGCTGACAAGCAATGTGGGAGTCAGGTTAGCCTGTATGAAATGTACTTATATGAGTGGGGATGGGCTGATTAAATATTAAACTGATTGTAAACCTGAAAGTCCTTCAGCTGAACAATGTGAGGGTGGCGAACAGTTTTCAGGATCTCTATCTCAGTCAGCAGGTTCTCCATAGACACCTTGTTCAGACTCTTCTTCCCAACCACCTTCACAGCCACCACCTCCCGGTTGTCCCCCTGCACACACAGATCCAGTAGACTGAACAATGCTCTAGTCCGGGACATGACATCAGTTTGGAAGCCAGGCTACAGGGCCAGTCTCAAAACTGTCATTTCTATTAAGGAAGTTGCTACTATTTACTTGTATTGTTTATGCAAGTAGTTGTGCTTATAGGCTAGCTAACTCGGTCTACAACGAATGGCGTACCTTTCTGTAGGCTTTGTAAACTGTCGCATAGGTGCCACTGCCCAGCCTCTCTGTGAGAATGAAATCAGCCAGTTTCGGTGGGGCGAAGCTCGAAGCCATGATGATGATGATGTTCACAGTTGCATCAAAGTTGCTGTGGACCCCTTCACTGCTGCAAAGTGCACTAGAACATATATAGAGGAAGTTAGTCTCTTTCATTCAAATATAACTACAAAAGCAATGTTTAACGTCACATCTGACCCGACTGGAGTGAAACAGGAACGTCTACAATAATGGCTGGTGCAGCTAGGTGCTAGCTAGTATAGTACTACATAAGATATATATTGAGCTGACTTGCTGCTACCTAGCAAGCAATTATATTTTTTAACTCAGCCCATATTCTATACTTCTCAGAAATGTGTATATTTAGACAAATATTTACCGTCATTCAAGTATAAATACTGCCGAATTTGCAGAATGATTCTTCTTCTTCAAAGTTGTATTGACAGACTACACCTATTGGTGTATTGCCGCCACCTACTGTACAGGGTATTGAAACCAAAATATTTCAATATCGGGAAAGGGGCCGACATAAAACAAAAATATAACAACCATCCCACTCCTTGAGTTACATTCAAATCACATCCATACACAGACTCCGGTGCCTGTGAGTGGCAGAATGATTGTTTACATTGCTAGCTAGCTCCACTGTGAACGTGCTGTCGTTGTCAGCTGGTCAAAACACGTCGACAAGTCGATGCTCCAAACCATGGCACTTTTTTATACTGCCCTCTACCGGTTTGATATTTAATACTCGGCCTTATCTGTAAAGGCAATCCAGAGAAGACAATCTCACATTTATTGAAATAGTATTTATTGAATTTATTGAAATCAGTCATTGCTACAGTAAAACTCTTCCTGTGTGTTTGGCTTTCACAATAACAGCATCAAGCTGACATTAACTGATTGTTCAAAATGTGAGTTACAACACAAAACTAAAGCGCAAGAGGTCGCTATGACTCCATTCCCATTCACTGTTGATGACAGGAAGACCCTATTCCCAGTTGCTGATGAAAGACAAGAGTAATTTAAAGATGGCCGAGTGCGTGGCAGCACGTTTGACCGCGCAAGAGGAGCAAATAGAGTTTCTCACTCGGGAATTTAGCCTCCTACGAAACGGGCTAAATGGTGGATCAGAGGTCGCCAGCGGTCTCGCCAGTTCTCCGGAGCTGGAGAGTTTACAGAGCGAGAATGAGAAGCTCAAATCTCGTCTCGTGCACCACCGCCGGGGTCTCCAGGAAGAGCTCGCCCTGGAGGGACAGGGCAAGAGGGGCACAAACAAAGGCCAGGAGAAGACAGGGAAAGAACAACAACAGCCAAAGAACCGCAATTCTGATAATAATAAGGTAGTTAGCTAACCACCTTAGTGCATGTAAATTGTGTGGCTGTTGTATGTGGCCTGTAGCTTGCTGTCCTCGTCCAGCCAGTAGCTTCCATGGCCACAGTCTAAATTATGTCTCAACCCCGCCCATTTATACAATTTATCTTAACATTTGATTTTAAACCTAACCACGCTGCCAACCTTTTGCCTAACCCTCCCCTGCCCCTGGTCTCGAAATAGGTTGACAGCTCTGTGTGTAGTCCCCTGAACATGCTTATGGAATATCATATGGATATAAGACAACAGTTATGTATTGTGGTTTACACTAAGTGGAATGTCAATGACAATATTTGCATGTTTTTGCTCACCTATAAACCAAATTGTTGTTTTTGCACCTCTGTGCAGGCAGTAACCCATGAGACCAAGCCTGTTGTTGATCAGAACAACAAGAAGGAGAAGCCAGAGAAGGCACAGGGAGGGGTGGTGGCAGAGAGGTAATGATTAGGAACATTACCTCCCAAAGGTCCAATATCCCATACATCTATTCTAGAAGTCCCATGCATGCAATCAAGCGTTCCTTCAAAGTTGTGCAATATCCTTACCAATACCCAAATAATTCCCCCCAGTTTCTTTCCCTAAGTTCCTATAAATCACCATGTTACTCTTTCCAGCTGAAACCGTGGCCTGGCTACATCTCGGAGCGCATGCAGCTGTATGAGGAGCTGAAAATGGAGAGCGATGCCCTGCTGGCCAGGAGAGCTGCAGACAGCCAGCCCATCACTGTGGAGCTGCCAGATGGACGCAGGATGGAGGGTCAGGCCTGGGTCACTACCCCCTACCAGCTGGCCTGTGGCATCAGGTGAGGGGTCTGGAGCTTATCTTGGACCATGATATCCCTGTCCCATATCTTTTTTGTGCTCTACAGTCAACTCATATGGCCATTGTTATGGCAAAAATGTCGGTAGAAGTTGGCAGCATAGACAAATCTGGGACAAGGAGGATCATGATGTTACTGGGAGACATCAGTTGCACCCCTCTGTCTTTGCCATTGTTTGTATCAACACATGAGCACTATGTGGTGATGGTGGTATATCGTATTTCTCTCAGTCAGGGCTTGGCTGACAATGCAGTGATTTCCCGGGTGAACGGGGACCTGTGGGACCTGGATAGACCTCTGGAGAAGAGCTGCTCACTGGAGATCCTGCGCTTTGACAATGATGATGCCCAGGCTGTGAGTATAATGTGCCCTCTGGGCTATCATACTCTCTAATCTCTATAGTCTTTGTTCTTGGAGGTAGTAACAGAGATGTTTCCGCTCCTTGTTTCAGGTGTACTGGCACTCGAGTGCTCACATCCTTGGTGAGACCATGGAGCGTTTCTATGGAGGCTGTCTGTGTTATGGACCACCCATTGAGAATGGCTTCTACTATGACATGTTCCTCGATGGACCCCAGTAAGCATCTATCATTGTTAAGAAAAAACAGGCTTCCTGTCTCCTTTATAAAGTAATGAGCAGAAATGATACAGAGCTGGTGTGGTGAGTAGCCTATGACAGGTGTGTTGTTACTGAGGGTTCTGTTTGACCTGTGTCCTGTCCTGGCCAGGGGTGTGTCGAGTACAGAGTTTGACTACCTGGAGGCGCTGTGCAAGTCTGTGGTGAAGCAGAAACAGCCCTTCGAGAGGCTGGAGGTCAGCAAGGAGACCCTACTGAAGATGTTCATGGTGAGAGGAGAGGATCTCTCCACCCTCTGGTGAAAGATTGTAGCTCGATTATATAATGTGTTATAGATGTTTCTTTTTCATTGGGGTTGTGAGTAGATCGGCAGACATTGGTATTTATTTTTTTCCTATCTGTTTGCGTCCATATTTTCAGTACAACAAATTCAAGTGTCGCATTCTGAATTAGAAAGTCACCACACCCACTACAACAGTCTACAGGTAAGCAGCTCTTGATGTTTAGTTGTAAATCACAGAATATTATTTGGTGTACAGCAACTATTCAGAAGACTGGTTTAACATGTTGGTGAATTTGAAGAACAAAAATAGGACTGCACTCCGGTAAATTAACTTAAATTGACATTTTTATTGCTGAACGAATGTTTCGGTTATGAGTCCTTCAGCGTGCAAGGCAATAGCAATCAATGTCACACCAACAAGACCACACAGTTGGGCATAATAATACATTCAGCCAGTATTGGCCCAATCAAGAGATCCCAGCAGAGGGACCTGTGGGGGAAACATGACAATCAAATAAAGATCTATAGACACACAATACAAATACATGATGTCATTACCTAAATATTTGGCATATTTATAACCTACTACAAAAAAAAAGACCATTCCTCGTTAAGGCCTGCTGTGGCCAAGCGATCTATCCAATATGTCTCTCATTGGGTAGGTAATTGATCCCCATCTCCTATCCTATGTGGCACTTTCACCAATTCAGTGCCCATATAACGTAAGGCACTTAGGTCATGATTATGGCTGTTGAAATTTCTGGCAACAGGTAATTATTTTTCTCCATGGTTTCGAATGGAGCTCTTATGCTCACATATCCTTGTCTTAAGTTAATGTTTGGTCTTCCCCACAACATTAAAGTTACAGCAACACACTTAAGTAGATACACAACATATTTTGTGTTACATGTTATTCTACCTCAAACCTTTATCCTCCCACTCGAATGGGGATGGATAAGAGAGTTCCCTCTGATCATGGCATAACAGTGGACAGTTGTGACAAGGAAACTGCCATCAGGAATGATAGACATGAAATGCAATGTTTTTTTTATTAGGCAAATCTGACAGTACTAAACAATCCCGTAAATTTGAGTGTCTCTTATAGCAAAACCTTGGGAGGGATTCAAACGCTTTACCAAAGTTGGGGTCGCTGTGTAATATGTGCCAATGTCTATTAACCACTTCCTTAATCGACCTTGAAATGGGACTGAAGGTGAACACAAAAGTTAAGAGGGAGGAGAGGGATTCCTTTGACGTGGTTGCAATAATGCATTCCACTCAGCTTGTCTTACTCTCTTAAAGGAATTGTCCAATAATTGTTCTTTATACCCTCTTGTTTTGAATCCTTCACATAAATCTTTGGAATGTACATAAAATTCTAAATCAGTCACAAATGTGCCTAATGCAAAGGATTTGGCTATAATATATTATGGTAAACAGTTTTTTTGAATGAATTTGAAGACCCTCACTGGTCCATGCCCTGCTAAAATGAGTTATCTACTGTTTTAGATGTGGGCCTCTGATTGACCTGTGTCGTGGGCCCCATGTAAGACACACAGGAAAGATTAAAGCCTTGAAGATCTACAAGGTATGTGATGCACACACAGACTACAATATCCAATCACTTCTTAAGGTGAAAAACAATGTCATAGTATCTCCTCTCCACTCCTTTCCTGTAATATCGACAGAACTCTTCTACGTATTGGGAGGGCCGTTCAGACATGGAGACCCTTCAGCGTATCTACGGCATCTCCTTCCCAGACTCCAAGATGCTGAAGGAGTGGGAACGCTTTCAGGAGGAGGCTAGGAACAGAGACCATCGGAAGATTGGAAAGGTCAGTCCTCACTGTGGGGGGGTGGCTGTGGGGGTTGACTGAGGAAGACGACTAGTTGGTTTAGATGTTTGGTTTTCTAAACACAGCCATTGAAATAGACCCTCAATTAATATAATGATATAATATTTTCATATATACTGCACAAAAATATAAATGCAACATGCAACAATTTCAAAGTTATTGTTGAATTACATTTCATATAAGGAAATCGGTCAATTGAAATAAATGAATTATGCCCTAATCTATAGATTTCACATGACTGGGCAGGGGCGCAGCCATGGGTGTGACTGGGAGGGCAGAGGTCCACGAACTGGCCCAGCCAATCAAAATATTTTTTCCCCCACAAAAGGGCTTCATTACAGACAAATACTTTTTGGGGATATTTTATTTCAACTCATGAAACATGGGACCAGCACTTTACATGTTGCGTTTTTATATTTTTGTTCAGTGTATTTTAGCGGTCACTTTTATCCAAAGTGAGTTACAGAACTGTCAACATTTGAAAGTGACAAATCACTCTAATTTACTCTGTATTTTACAAACCGGCCTGAAGGCGTCAGCAAGCTTCAGTTCGGCTGGTGGCTAGACCTTCGCTTGGAAAATGAGAAAAAAGTGGAAATAGTACTATTTGGCCATTTTGAGACTCTGTAGCCAGTATACACCTCAAAATAGTCAGAATTAATCTAAGAAAACTAAAGAAATCTGTTATTAATTTTGCCGTTTTTGCCGAGGAGATCTTTTACATCTAACTAAGATGCTTTGGTGCAGTATTTCTCAATGGAAAAAATGTACATGAAAACGAGTCATCTCGTTATTGAAGAATCCCTCAAGTTGACCACTCATGGACGAAGGGGCGTATACTTTGGCTTTCAAAGTTCGGCTGCCCTCGAAAAAATGTTGTCTGCCCAAACAGCCGAAAAAACCCTTACCAAAGTCCAAAACTAACAAAAACATAATGTCTTCATAATATATGCACAGACTCTTCGGAACTGTTTAAACTGGAAAGTATGTGGACGATTTAAGCTCTGTGTGCTTACTGTTGTTGCTTGGTTGTTCCTGTGGAGGGTGCTGTGTGTCTTAACTGCATGATGTATCAGTGAGTCATACTATGTGAGCTCCAGCTGGTCCTCAGACAGGCTTGATCTATCCTCCCTGCGGGAGACACAGATGGCAGCAGCCCCACGGCCTGGCCACAACTGATTACAACACAACACTGATCTTTATATTAAACCATGGACTCACTGTTGCTTTTATTTTCATTGTTGTTATCCAGGGGGACAAAGTCTAAAGTAATTTTTAAACATGTTACTCCTATGATGGTGTGATCCTTTTCATTTAGAAGTTGAAGGTATAGAAGTAGAGGACATGTCTGTGGGTGTCGTTCATGGACAGATTTGCTGTCGTTTGATTTAACTTGTTCCCCACAGAGAGGAGGAGCTGCCTCACTCTCTGTAACTGTCAATCTGTGAAGTCTTTAAGCTTCCTCTCTGTTTGTTTCTACTGTACAACAGGAACAGGAACTGTTTTTTTTCCATGACCTGAGCCCTGGCAGCTGCTTCTTCCTCCCGCGTGGAGCCTACCTGTACAACACACTCACTGACTTCATCAGGGTAAGACGAGACCAACCAGCCTCAACCACCTACACCTGATCGCAGCCAAAAGGCAGAGAAGCAATCTGTCCATCTTCTGCCAAGATGCAACAATACCCACCTGTAGAATTCCCAATTACAGCATGTTCATGGACTACTTTGGTGCTTTATAACCATAGTAACCGAAAGAATGCTGAAGTTAAGTACCACTCAGTCCTGCTGTGATCTGGTGAATGTACTTTGCAGGAGGAATACTGTAGAAGAGGTTTCCAGGAGGTGGCCTCTCCTAACATCTATAACAGTAAGCTGTGGGAGACTTCTGGCCACTGGCAGCACTACAGCGACAACATGTTCTCCTTCCCAGTGGAGCAGGACATCTTTGCACTGAAGCCCATGAACTGTCCTGGACACTGGTAGGTACATTCGTTTGTTATTGGGATGATTTCCCGGACACATGTCAAGCCTGGTCCTGGACAAAAAAAACAACTCTGTGGCCTTGTGGTTAGTGTCCTCCCTGAGATTGGAAGGTTCAGTTTAATCCCCGGCCAAGTTATACCAAAAACTGTAGAAATGGGACCCAATGTGTCTGCTTGGAACTCAGCATTAGGAGATAAATTGGGGGTAATGCCCCGCAATAGACTGGTGTCGTCTCCAGGGCGTGTACTTCTATATCAAGCTGCCTCACACTGCAGAAACAGGAGATGCAAGGCTACTTGATTACTTACTAGACTAAAAACCATGCTCAGTGGAGAATATCCAATGAAATAACTTTGCTCCAATACAGGGCTTAACCTTTGTCTGG
This sequence comes from Salmo trutta, assembly GCF_901001165.1. Classification (NCBI taxonomy): domain Eukaryota; kingdom Metazoa; phylum Chordata; class Actinopteri; order Salmoniformes; family Salmonidae; genus Salmo; species Salmo trutta. The sequence continues at coordinate 26,224,927 of NC_042968.1, forward strand.
GAAAGATGTTATTGTTATTGGTTAATATGAAGGTATGATGGTTTATAAGGAAGGGACTTTCAAAGCATTTATGTAACCTTAACTACTCCCATTGCTTCAACTGCATATCTTCTCATCCATCACCCTCTCTTTCCATCTACCTTCTCCTGGATCCTCCCATCCACTTCTTCCTCAGTCTGATGTTCAGCCACAGACCTCGGTCGTGGAGGGAGCTGCCTCTGAGACTGGCTGATTTCAGGGTGCTCCATAGGAACGAGCTATCAGGGACACTGACCGGCCTTACGAGGGTGCGCCGCTTCCAACAGGATGACGCTCACATCTTCTGCACCATGGAACAGGTATGTGACCAGACCAGCTATGGCTATTGAAGAGGAACATCTTATTAAAGTAGCTAGGTACCAGGGTTGGGGTCAATTTCAAATCAGGAAGTAAATGGACATTTCTGTTCCAATTTTCATGATTTCTTCTTGAAATGGAATTGACCCCATCCCTGCTGGGTACTTAACCTCCTTGCCATTCAGATGACCCCTCTGTATTCCCTAACTCTCTCCTGCAGATTGAGTCTGAGATGAAGGACTGTCTGGACTTCCTCCGCTGTGTCTACTACGTCTTTGGCTTCTCTTTCCAGCTGCACCTTTCAACCCGTCCAGAGAAGTACCTAGGAGATATCGATGTCTGGAACCAGGCTGAGAAGGTACAATTAAACATGCGTGTCCATAAAATATTCCTGAAATGTCGCATGAGGAAACACAATTTTAAAGAAAGAATGACTTGCACAAAATGACCCAGGATATATTTTAAATGGATGTTAATTTTCCCTCTGTTTGAAAGCAACTAGAGAACAGCTTGAATGAGTTTGGGGAACCATGGAAACTAAACCCCGGAGACGGTGCTTTCTATGGACCCAAGGTTTGTATTACAGCAACTGATATTTCCTTGCTATACATTTTCTTCACCCCTGCAATTAAATAAGGTCTAGAATTCTCAGGAAATCAATTTAATTAAAGGTTTGTACTTATTATAGGCATGGATATTTCCCTGATAGATATTGCATTTCCCCTTCAATTAAATAAGGTCTAAAACTCTCAGGAAGGAAAACCATGTAATACTTTTGTTGTGCCATTTCAGATTGACATTAAGATCAAAGATGCTATTGGCCGGTATCATCAATGTGCAACCATTCAGCTGGACTTCCAGCTTCCCATCCGCTTTAACCTGACTTTTGTGGGGTGAGTGAGTCCCCTAATCAAACTAGTCGTGATACAATGCTGAGTCTGTATCCTGTTATAGGAAGCAAGTTTAGTCATTAATCCCTCCTTCAGTATGAGTTCTCACCTGAACACTTTGTACTAGAAAGTTGATTTAAAAGTCCTTTAAAGTTGGATTTTTAATGAGGTAGAGAACATTATGAAGCTCTGTAAACAACTGTATAAATTATATTCAAAAAGATGCTTGACCGGTAAGACATCTCGATGAGACTAACTTCTACAAATAAGGTTGAATAAATAATGGTTAAATACGTAGTTATAATTGAGCATAAGTGGTGCTGTGACTGATATTGATGTTGAATCCTGTTAACCCTGTGACATGCAGGAAGGACTGGGATGACAAAGCGAGGCCGGTCATCATCCACCGGGCCATTCTGGGCTCTGTGGAGAGGATGATAGCCATCCTCACTGAGAACTACGCAGGGAAATGGTGAGTAGCAAAGAGGACCAATGAATTTGTTGAGTGTTACATAAGATGCAATCATAGACTGGAAAATCAGTCATGTATATAATGTTTTTTCTGCTCTTAAATGTCTTATGTGTATATATAGTGTTTTGATTTGCTACGTATCCAGCCATATTGTGTTTCTTCTCCAGGCCCCTCTGGCTGTCCCCACGTCAGGTGATGTTTGTGCCTGTCAACCCTACCTGTGAAGAATATGCCAAGAGGGTAACCCGAGCCTTCTATTTCCCAAACTTGTCTTCCTTTCATATTTCTACAGTTTATGATCAGGGCCGGATTAAGAAATCATAGGCCCTCCCACTTCCCGGCACACCATTTTCCGTAAACAAATCTGTTTAAGATGCAAATTCAATGCGTGGTAAATTTAGTGTTGAAGAAAAAGCCTCTTTATAATAAAGTCATAACGTTTGTCATGTGGCATAGGCTACAGTTGAGCAGGGACCAAAATGAGTGGCTACTCTGACAAACTGAGCTCACTCTGGTCTTGAATTCAAACAAACAATAACCCAGGCCAATGAAGCGACACACAGATTGTACAATATTAGGAGGAAATATATAAATAAATAAAGTAGGCTTCTAAATAACATGTCCAGTGACCTCAACTAATGAAGATTAAACCATAAACTACTCATGGTGATAGGCTATTGCCACGACGAGCACATCGGGTATCTCAAGATGAGCTACTTTGAAAAACAGTGCTGCTGTTCACAAACAATTAGGAGTTGTTGAGAATAATTTATTTCTATTGGTTCTACAGACAGATTAGTCTTCTCTTTTCAGCAGTAGGGAAACTGTATGTTTTTCCAGCAATTGTATTTAGAAATCTGCAAAAGGCAAACCGACAGCTGCAACCAACCATAGAAATATAATCCATAGATGGCAGTTCCCATTAGTCAAAACTGGCATCCATTGCTAGCGTACCCATGAGTTTAACAGTCAAATTGCCAGGGTAAGAGGTTACAAACCCCTTCTATGGATTATGTCTATGGCCACAATGCAAAAAGCTGTATATTTGGTGCGCATGCTGTCCAAACTGCAGCGTTCCTGACTGTAGGCATACCGGTAAATACCAAAATAAAGGAAACACTTCAGTAAACAAGGGATTCATAGTATATGTTATGGTGTGGGCTGCAGTTTCTTGGCATGGTTTAGGTCCACTTGTAAAATCTATGCCAAGGCGCATTGAAGCTGTTCTGGCAGCTCATGGTGGCGCGACACACTTAAGACACTTTATATTGGTGTTTCCTTTATTTTGGCAGATACCTGTATGTGCATGTGATGTATGTGCATTTTTTTAAACTATTGATCCTCTATGGCTAAATTATGCTCTGTGGTGTATTTTAAAACATTGAGAGCAGCTCCTGTGATTTGATAAAGTATAATAATTTAAAGGAAAAAGAATAGGGGCATGGACCAGTCAGTATCTGGTGTGACCACCATTTGCCTCATCCAGTGCGACACATCTCCTTTGCATAGAGTTAATCAGGCAGTTGATTGTGGCCTGTGGAATGTTGTCCCAGTCCTCTTCAATGGCTGTGCGAAGTTGCTGGATATTGACGGGAACTGGAACACTGTCGTACACGTAGATCCAGAGCATCTCAAACATGCTCAGTGGGTGAGTATGCAGGCCATGGAAGGCCTTTTGTCCCCAGCACAAGGTGGACCTGTGTAATGGTCATGCTGTTTAATCAGCTTCTGTCAGGTGGATCAATTATTTTGGCAAAGGATAAATACTAACAGGGATGTACAAAATTTGAGATAAACTTTTTGTGCGTATGGAAAATGTCTTGATCTTTTATTTCAGCTCGTGAAACATGGGACCAACACTTTATATGTTGCGTTTTATATTTTTGTTCAGTGTAATATTATTTTAAAAAATGCCTCCTACGGGCTTGGGCCCGGCCCTGACTCACACAATTGACCAGTCACATTTATTTATTTATGCAGTTACCCAATAAAGGCAGGGTCCCCCACTTACCCACATGGGCCCCTTACCACCTCTCCCATCTGATGATTAGCAGAGCGGCAGCAGCAGGCTGTCAACACTTATTGAGAGCGGGCTGATGAGTCCTATTGTGGTTGGTGGTTGTAGTAAATATTGGTACAAAATTATGCATGTATAATATATGCAGTATATTTTCTTTGTTTTTTTTTTGTAAAAAATATATTTGCCTCTCTGCTTCCCGGGGCTGAAGCCCCGGGAAGCCCCTGAATTAAGCTGGCCCTGTTCATGATGCTGCACATTCATCATTGTCTATCATTATATAAACCTGCATGTCTGTTGCCAGTTCCATTTTATCAGTTCATCTTCCAGTCATTTTTTATGATTTTGTTTTTACTGAGTGGTAATTCTGTCCTTCAGATGTGTAAACAGTTTGTGGAGGCTGGATTCATGGCAGACGCTGATCTCGACTCCAGTTGCCTCCTAAACAAGAAGATCCGCAATGCCCAGTTAGCCCAGTACAACTTCATCCTGGGTAAGACGGATTACTATAGTAGATTTTTTTGCCATTCATATATTCATGACTTTTACTTTTACATGACAATGTTGTTTGCAAGTAAATCCCCTCAAATATTTTCAGATTTTCTCAGCTGCCAAAAACATGATTGTACTCATCACTACTGAAATGTTGTTAAAAATGTGAATGTGTTAGGGCAGCTGTGTGTGTGTTGTGATTTGGCAGTGTGGGGACTGTGAGCTGCTTTGTGCTTTGTGTCTTGGCAGTGGTCGGTGAGAAAGAGAAGCTGACTAACAGCGTGAACGTACGTACGAGGGACAACAAGGTTCATGGAGAGCTGTCTGTCTCTGAGGTGCTGGCTCGCCTGACCCTGTTGAAAGAGTAACGTTGCCGGAACGCTGAGGAGGAGTTCTGAGAGAGAATTTTCTTTCACAATAGAAGAACAAAAGATACATTTTATGTGAATGCAAGAGGTCTGTGTTGTAAGTATAAACATGGAAAGGGGTAGATTAAATGTATTGACATGTTTGAAAATATAACATATTTTCTACTCACTCAACTGACCCTTTCTGTATTTTCAGTAGTTTAATATGTATGTTTCTTTGATTGTCTAATCAATTTGAAAGAATAGTGCAGGAAGTGAGAAACAATATTGGGGATCATGTATTTGGTACAGTAGTGCAGGGTTTCCTAAACTTGTTTTTTGCCCTAGCACCACACAGCTGTTTCAAATAAGTTGATAAGTTGATTATTTGAATCAGCTGTGTAGTGCTGTGGCAAAAACCAAAACGTGCATCCATGGGGGGCCCCAGCACTGAGTTTGTAAAACCCTGCAGGAGTGTATGAAAGACCATGCAAGAATATATATATTTTTAACACTAATCTGAAGGATGGAATGTGGATGAAAGAAGATGAAATGAGAATATTATTTATTGGGTTGTTGAAAGAAGGTTGCAATGTAAGCCAAGTAACACTTTTGGGAAATATTAAATAAAATCACGGAGTAACTCTGTCCTCTTGTTGGATTGTATCTTGGAATAAAATATTGCCTCAACGTTTTGCCTCCCCTTCATTATCTTATTATTCATTGGAGATGAAAGTAACTTTTATCAGTATTCTTCTGAGAAAAAAAACACATTTGACCCTGTTGAGTTCTCTGCTCTTGAATAATCTTGACGTCAAGAAGTAAATTCATGCGTCCCCTTTAAATCGCCCACATTTGTGGGTGGGTCAATGGTATTGAAATTGATTTACGTTAGTACAATGGCTACAGTCAGTCAGATTTGGCCATTTGAGAGAAGACGCTGCCTGAAAGCCCATGGAATCATAATATTGTTATTTTTGGATCCATGTTTGCAATGTGTAAATGGTAAGGCTATGTATATCCCAGGGCTAGGCTTCATCTGTGATTATTATTTTTTCGATGCTAGTTAGCTAGCAAAGTGGTTAGCTGGCGTAAGGCATTACATTAGCTAGCTAGCTAATAAGAACGTATGGCTAATATCCACACAATGGTAGTCCGCAGGTCTATACAGACGCCTGACAGACAATTTACTGATCCTACTGTAATTTATCTGGCAAGCTAGCTAATTAATGTACAATTGCTCCAGCAAACTGTGTTTTATTATCTTGCTAGCTATAACTGCTAGCCACACGATGCACCCTTTCCCCTTATATGCCAACCCCCTCTGTCTTCCAGGGTACCTGAGCTCCCCACACGTGGGCCAGGAGCCCCCTTACAGCCGAGATGCTCAGCCAGTCATCACCAGCCCGGTGGTTCCTGCTCCATCTGGTAAAATCTCCTCCCCAGCCTCGATCCATGGGATGTTTTTATCATGTTGACACTGACAGTGTCTCTTTGGTGTGCTGTTACTGAATGAGGTCCATGGGACAACCTATAATCTTGTGAATTATTTTGCAGCATCTCCAACTGATTCAGACAGCTATGCTTCTAAATGCCCCAGTGGGGGTCAATGCAACAGACTGCCTGCTGACTGCATCAACTGCAGCTATCACCACAACTGTAGCTATGGTAAACTAGCGTCTTTCTCTTGCAAGGCCAAGAGAGGAGTCCACTGCACAGTGAGTTCAGTTCGCCAGTTGGACACCGATTGTTCTTGACAAGGAACTCCATTTACAAAGAAAGTACGTAACTGTAGCACTTTGTCATTGTGCTGTTGATGCTTCAGTATGCAGTTTATTTTTCTCTGCTTGCAGGTGGAGTCGGGGAAGCAGCAGACCAACTTCTCCCTGGCCATCACGTGCCAGTTCTGCTGGCAGCTGGACCTGTCTCAGTACAGATGCTCCAACTCAACCAGCTGTATGACCGTTGCCTGCCCTCGCAAACGCTACAACGCCACCTGCCAAGTACTGGACCACGTACACTGCTTAGGTATACACTTACTGTACAGTGTGTCTGGTTCATTATTATTCAAATACATACACGCCCCTCCGTATGTATTTGGACAGTGATATAAATAAAAAATGCTCTTTACTCCAGCATTTTGGATTTGAGATCAAGTGTTTCATGAGGCAACAGTCCAGAAGTATGTCACCTGTTATTTGAGGGTATTTTCATACATATGTATTACCATTTAGAAATGAAATCACATTATGTATGTAGTCCCACCCATGTGAAGAAGTCATAAGTATTTTGACAAAAATGAACTATTTGGTCCCATATTCCTTGCATGCGATGACTACATCAAGCTTGTGACTTTACAAACCCCTTGGATGCATTTGCAGTTTATTTTGGTTGTGTTCTGGGTTATATTTTGTTGAAAAGTAACTGAATGGTGAACGAACATTTTCTAAGTGATACTTCTGATAAGATACTTCTGAACACAATTAATCCTGATAATGCCATTATTAAGAAAAATCATGAATGAATAATGAGTGAGATGCCATTCAAGGCTACAACAAAACATGCTAACCTCTCACCATTACCAATAACGGGAGAATAGTATTTTTGGGGGGGGTATGCTCTTTGTGCCTCTAACCTTCTCATTCATGATTGAGTCATGATTATCTATAATCATGTTAGCATCCACATGAATGTAGAAGTGTTCAGAAACATCTTCTATTCTTACTTACAATAAAAGTGACTCCAAAATGGCACAAGACATTATTCACCATTCAGTTCCTATTGGGCAAAACAAACCGCAAATGCATCCAACAAGTTTGTAGAGTCACAAGCTTGATGTAGTTTTGGCGTGCTAGGAATATGGGACCAAATACTAAACTTTTGATTACACTAAGTTAATTTGTCCAAATACTTATGACTTCTTCAAATGAGGGGACTAGTTAGAGGAAGCGCTTTAAGACCGATATGTATGAAAATACCCTCAAATAAAACATTCTATCCCAAATCTAATATGCTGGAGTATAGTGCCAAATGCTTCACTGTCCAAATGTGTATGGAGGGGAGTGTATAGTGAGGGAAAAAAGTATTTGATCCGCTGCTGATTTTGTGCGTTTGCCCACTGACATAGAAATGATCAGTCTATAATTTTAATGGTAGGTTTATTTGAACAGTGAGAGACAGAATAACAACAAAAAAATCCAGAAAAATGCATGTCAAAAATGTTATAAATTGATTTGCATTTTAATGGGGGAAATAAGTATTTGACCCCCTCTCAATCAGAAGGATTTCTGGCTCCCAGGTGTCTTTTATACAGGTAACGAGCTGAGATTAGGAGCACACTCTTAAAGGGAGTGCTCCTAATCTCAGATTGTTACCTGTATAAAAGACACCTGTCCACAGAAGCAATCAATCAATCAGATTCCAAACTCTCCACCATGGCCAAGACCAAAGAGCTCTCCAAGGATGTCAGGGACAAGATTGTAGACCTACATAAGGCTGGAATGGGCTACAAGACCATCGCCAAGCAGCTTGGTGAGAAGGTGACAACAGTTGGTGTGATTATTCGCAAATGGAAGAAACACAAAAGAACTGTCAATCTCCCTCGGCCTGGGGCTCCATGCAAGATCTCACCTCGTGGAGTTGCAATGATCATGAGAACGGTGAGGAATCAGCCCAGAACTTCACAGGAGGATCTTGTCAATGATCTCAAGGCAGCTGGGACCATAGTCACCAAGAAAACAATTTGTAACACACTACGCCGTGAAGGACTGAAATCCTGCAGCGCCCGCAAGTTCCCCCTGCTCAAGAAAGCACATATACATGCCCATCTGAAGTTTGCCAATGAACATCTGAATGATTCAGAGGACAAGTGGGTGAAAGTGTTGTGGTCAGATGAGACCAAAATGGACCTCTTTGGCATCAACTCAACTCGCCGTGTTTGGAGGAGGAGGAATGCTGCCTATGACCCCAAGAACACCATCCCCACCGTCAAACACGGAGGTGGAAACATTATGCTTTGGGGGTGTTTTTCTGCTAAGGGGACAGGACAACTTCACCGCATCAAAGGGACGATGGACAGGGCCATGTACCGGCAAATCTTGGGTGAGAACCTCCTTCCCTCAGCCAGGGCATTGAAAATGGGTCGTGGATGGGTATTCCAGCATGACAATGACCCAAATCACACGGCCAAGGCAACAAAGGAGTGGCTCAAGAAGAAGCACATTAAGGTCCTGGAGTGGCCTAGCCAGTCTCCAGACCTTAATCCCATAGAAAATCTGTGGAGGGAGTTGAAGGTTCGAGTTTCCAAACGTCAGCCTCGAAACCTTAATGACTTGGAGAAGATCTGCAAAGAGGAGCGGGACAAAATCCCTCCTGAGATGTGTGCAAACCTGGTGGCCAACTACAAGAAACGTCTGACCTCTGTGATTGCCAACAAGGGAGTTGCCACCAAGTACTAAGTCATGTTTTGCAGAGGGGTCAAATACTTATTTCCCTCATTAAAATGCAAATCAATTTATAACATTTTTGACATGGGTTTTTCTGGATTTTTTTTTGTTTTTGTTTGTTGTTATTCTGTCTCATTGTTCAAATAAACCTACCATTAAAATTATAGACTGATCATTTCTTTGTCAGTGGGCAAATGTACCACATCAGCAGGGGATCAAATACTTTTTTCCCTCACTGTATACTGTCCAAATGTGTATGGAGGGGTGTGTATACTGTCCAAATGTGTATGGAGGGGAGTGTATTCTGTCCAAATGTGCATGGAGGGGAGTGTATACTGTCCAAATGTGTATGGGGGGGGTGTGTATTCTGTCCAAATGTGTATGGAGGGGAGTGTATACTGTCCAAATGTGTATGGGGGGGTGTGTATACTGTGCAGTGCATTCATTAAAACTGTCTTTTGTTCTCAGGTAAAAGAGTATTTCAGAAACGTTTGTACTGCAACTGGACAGGCGGGTACAAGTGGTCTACAGCACTGGCACTCAGGTAAGACTCCTGCACAAGCACACTGTTAAGGGAAGGCTGAAACCAAAAAATGGCTTATCTGGTTGAAAACGGCCTGTGTGGCATCGATATTAGTCAGAAGCATTTATTTTGGTGCCAAAACTGACTACAAAGTGTAAATAGGACAACATTTTAAGTCAGTATTTTACAAAACTGAGATTTACGGAATCGAGAACAACAGCATTTTCCTTGGGTTTAGATTTAAATTCTGCCTACACAGGACTGCTGTCTGGCAAGGCTCGCAGTACTCAAATCATCCAGAGTATAGGTGCACGTGTGCTGCAGTGCACGCTACCCAATCGTAGCAGCAGAATCAACCTACAGCCCTGCCCATTTCTTTACAGTCAGCAGAACTACCAGTAATCGACAGTGTTGTGTTGAAAGAACAAGACTTGATCATTATAAAATGTTTTTTTTCCAACTCAAACGTTCGTGAACTAATGTTAGCATCACAAACACAACTGTCATCAAAGATACTCTAGAAAGGAGGAAATGCATAATGCACTGAGCTTGGAATTCTTGACCAATCACGTTATTGTTGTAATGCTGTGTTACGCTGTTAAGCCATTCGTCAAGCAATCCCTTGTTGAAAGTACATTGGCTGTTTGGGATATTTTAGCTACGATGACTGTAGAGGGACAAACAACAATAGCGGCCAGGGTACGATATAGCTAACATGACACACCCACATTGAACCACACCCCCCAAGACACATTTTTTTTCTTAATGACTAGCAGAGAAACCCAGGGGAAACCCAGTTGGAAATCGGTGAGTTAAGACCACCCCACCTGTGTTATAGATCTTTATCCTTGAGAGAAATATTCATGAAAATCCTCTCATTTGTCAAGTAAATGAGTGACTTGGTAGCACAACAGTCACTCATCTCTTAAGGACAAAACAAGCCGTGATGATGAAGGTTGAAAACAGCGAGTGTCCGTCCTACCGCCTCTGACAACAGAACATCAGCCGTCATTTTCTTTTCATTTCCAGACGATTGTACACATTGACTTGCCACCCTTTGTCAACACCAAGCAGGCTTACGGCCGACATTCAATATGGTGCGCCTTCCCGCTTAGGTGTCTTTGTCTTCTCTGCTCTTCACTGTTACCAGTAGAATCCCAGTTGTTATTGTTGTTTCTATCTGCAGCATTACACTAGGTGGATTTGGGGCTGACCGGTTCTATCTAGGCCAGTGGAGAGAGGGTCTGGGTAAGCTGTTCAGCTTCGGTGGCCTGGGCATCTGGACCCTGATTGATGTGCTGCTGATTGGGGCGGGCTATGTGGGGCCAGCCGATGGCTCCCTCTACATCTGAGACCTGTGATTGATGCCCACTCCACAGGCATGATGGTTGTACGGTTGATACCCTCTCCATTTCAGTTTAGACCGTCTGACTGTAAAGATCCACTCCATGGAGATGCCATCCCATTATCACACCGTCTGCCTACCCAAACTCCCACTGTCTGCAAAGACTGACTTCTTGTTCCATCTGCCACCAGTGCAGCTTCACGGTCAGCCTTGTCAGGTCCGCCTCTAGATCATCAAGCCCAAGCATCCTTCACTGATATACTGTAATACAAGCTGCACTGAGCATCGTTTTGGAGTTGTTTGGTTAATGGTGATTAGAGTTGGTCAGGCTGATACGGACTGACTGGAGAATGGGAGGTAGGCACAGTTGAGCAGTACTTGGAATTATATTGTAACTATGGCCACCTATGCTGCTCCTTACTTACTGCATGGTCATGCATAGGAGACCAGTAACCATGGCTACGGAACACAAAATGTAGTTATTATAATACCGATAACAGAAACAAAAAGTGCTTGGAAGAAAAGCAAAGTGTTTCTTCCCTGCAGGTTTTGTAAAAGCATGTGGCGCCTGCTAAGTGTGATGGACGGTTATGTGCATCGGTAGATAGCAGATCAACCTTTCAGTGTTCTCTCTGCAAACCAACCAGAAAAAAAATACTTGAATGGTTATTTTCTTTGGAGTGTAACATTGCAACATGAATGTCAGATTGCTTGGTTGAAAATGTGGTTGGGATACAGATTTGGGGAAATGACATGGTGGTTATTATGGCTGGGGCTTATATTGTGTATTTATATTTATTGCATTGTGGATGTGCACCACAGGAGGTTGTTGAGGGGAGGACGGCTCATAATAATGACTGGAACGGAGCGAATGGTATAAAAGACATGGAAACCACGTGTTTGATATATTTCATACTATTCCGCCCCGCACATTACCATGAGCCCGTCCTCCCCAATTAAGGCGCCACCAACCTTCTGTGATGTGCATATGTCAGATTTCAGCATTATGTGGCATTGCACTACAGCTCTGCATACCCAAAACACAAAAATCTGTTCTCGTAAAGCTGTGCAGGCTTAAACTAGGTCACTAACTGGTTCAGAATGGTTTTAGTACTCGTTTTCAAAGAACTTGTACAACAGGTTTTGTTCTTCATATAGCTTTCATGATATTATTGTTCATTGCTAATTGCCCAGGCCGAATGGTTACGATATGTAGCCTCCCAGAGCGTAAGTATGTGTGCTGCACAAACTGGTAACCTATATTTCTGGTGAAAATGTGTTCATGTTCTGGATTTTTTTTTTTTGGAACACTGTAATGACGATGTTTAAGAAAATTGTAAATATTAAACTTGTGAAATGTTATTGAGCTTTGTGCCTTATTTTCTTATTGTGTCAGTATTGTCTAGTTTTATAAGCATACTTGAATAAACAAAATCATCTGGTCTGTTATTTCCAAGATGATTGACTTAGAATTCACCTCTGTGCTTTTTCACACAGTAAAATGCCCTGCCTCATTGTAACGTTGCAGTGCCGTTGGATACAGAAAGAGAAGCTCACTCCCGTAATTCAACATCTCACTGACTAATGGTTATGTGAATACATACACCATATTACATACAATACCTTCTGCATTGCTAGCATGTGTTAGCGCTTCTCATTGGCTGTTCTGCAGTAAATGTCTGTATTATGCTTCACTCCCACATCACCACCTCCAACAGAATGTACCACCTCCAACAGAATATGTGTTTGGCCCATTAATGTTTGAGCTGAATCGACTGACCGCCACCTCTACATTTTGGCTGGCAAGGCTACCCAGTTAGAATAATAAATGCCAGTCATCCTCATTATCTCACTGAGCATGAATACAACCTGTAAGAAATTGTTTCATATTGGGTTATATATTTTTAACCAAACACTTGTTCTCAGTTGAGGCTGATGTTTATCTCAACGAGTAGCATCTCAAAATACAACGGAAATAGAACCACCATATCACCTAGTCATTTCTGATAAAAACAAGACTGTCCAATCGATGATACGAATCATGGATGCTGTGCTAAACAGGGTGATTAATTAAACAAGTCTTACTGGGTTAATTGACATTTATGGAAACATATTGTGAATATCATTACTCCTATGAACATATGTGAGTTCTCTTAAGTAATAGGACATCCATTTGCATGTTCAAATCCATTGAGAGTTAACAATGCTAGATGAATCAGAACACAACTTCCATTGTAGTGAAATCCCCTATGATTAGTTTAGAATTGCTAATCGTGAGTGATGACAAAAGATTGTTCATTCATTCCTGTCTTATGCAATAAACAATTAGTTTGGAATCATTTCACTGGATCTCCCAGCAACAGCAGTAGGCTACTGGTTCCTAGGATGTTGTACAGCATACTGAACAAAAATCTAAACGGAACATGTAAAGTGTTGGTCCCATGTTTCATGAGCTGATATAAAAGATCCCAGAAATGTTCCATAGGCACAAAAAGCTTATTTTGCTCAAATTTTGTGCACATCCTTGTTAGTGAGCATTTCTCCACCTGACAGGTGTGGCATATCAAGAAGCTACTTAAACAGTATGATCATTACACGGTGTGCCTTGTGCTGGGGACAATAAAAGGCCCCTCTAAAATGTGAAGTTTTGTCACACAACACAATGCCAGATGTCTCTTTTGAAGGAGCATGCAATTGACATGCTCAATGCAGGAATGTCCACGAGAGCTGTCGCCAGATAATTGAATGTTCATTTCTCTACCATAAGCCATCTCCAATGTCATTTTATAGAATTTGGAAGTACATCCAATAGGCCTCAACCACTGATGTCAACGTTGTGAACAGAGTGCCTCGTGGTGGTGGAGTTACGGAATGGCCAGACAACACAATTGCATTTTACCAATGGCAATTTGAATGCACAAAGATCCCATAAAGAGATCCTGAGGCCCATTGTCGTACCATTCATCTGCCGCCATCAACTCATGTTTCAGCATAATGCACCGCCCCATGTCACAAGGATCTGTAGGTTTTATTTATTCGCACCAAAGAAAAGAGAAAACAGTACTGATAAAAACCGGTAAAAATGGTGTGCAGGTGAGGTTAGAAGTCCAAAAGAGCTTATATGTGAACCACACCACAAATAAGTACAAAATCAAGTTTGTTCAATCAGTTAAGCCAAGTATATGAATTATAATTGTACATAATATACTCGGTAAACAAGAAAAAGCATGATTATGTGAGTTTGGCTACATAGAGGGATTATTGGGTAGTTTGGTTTATCAGGCTGACCAGATGAGGTTTTGGCAATGTGAAGAAAAGAATTCCAGAGTATGGTACCTCTGTATATGATAGAGAATTAACTATGTGAGGTGCGGCAGTGGGGAGGGTGAAGGTTATTGCAGTGTCTTGTGTTATATAGATGGATTTCAGAATTAACCTGGATGAATCTATTGAAGGGTTTAGGTAAACTGTCTGTGAGGTACACAATTCCTGGAAGCTGAAAATGTCCCAATTCTTCCATAGCATGCATATTGAGACATGTCACCCATTGAGCATGTTTGGGATGCTCTGGATTGACGTGTACAACAGCAATTTCACACAGCCATTGAAGAGGATTGGGACAATATTCCACAGGCCACAATCAGCCTGATCAACTGTGAGTGAAGGAGATGAGTTTCGCTGCATGAGGAAAAGGTGGTCACACCAGATACTGACTGGTTTTCTGATCCATGCCCCTCATTAAATGTTAAGTTCGTTGACCAACAGATGCATATCTGTATTCCCAAGCATGTGAAATACATACATTAGGGGCTAATGAATGTATTTCAACTGATTTTCTTATATGAACTGTAACTCAGTTAAATCTTTTTCACTTGTTCTGACTTGCAATAGTCATACAGTAATAAGTTGATACATGTAGTATCTGTAACCTGATTTATCTGGATCACACATCTGATTTCATAGCATCTCAGCGAGATACTGGATTTGCTTCAGACCTTTATGGTTGCTAAGGAACATTTGAAAGCAATACCAATTAGATCCAGCTATGTAACAGACCTGAATAATAGCTTATGTTATCAAATCTGACTGCAATCTGTACATTTGTTACCCAATTTTGCAGAGAACGCTGGTATTGATACTAACATCCACGCTTTCTTCCAGCTCATGCGCTTCTCATCTGTGCAGTCAATCTCATGTGATAATGGTGGATCATTGTGAAATGTTGCCAATAAGCCACCTTTGTCAG
This sequence comes from Salmo trutta, assembly GCF_901001165.1. Classification (NCBI taxonomy): domain Eukaryota; kingdom Metazoa; phylum Chordata; class Actinopteri; order Salmoniformes; family Salmonidae; genus Salmo; species Salmo trutta. Next base: position 26,240,040 of record NC_042968.1, read on the forward strand.
TCTTTTGCATGTGATTAAAGTATTATAGGGTATCAATTTAAATCTTGCAAGCTAATAAACACTTGACCTTGCGTTAGTAAGGGGCATCAATCCAATTCGACCTGTGTTCCTAATTGAAAGGAAATTAATGTTGCCATAAGCCAAATGCAATTTTAGTGATTTATTTTGTACAATAAAGAAAATGCACTGCACATTACCCCAGCTCAGATGTCAAGGCAAGCGTTCAAGAGCATCTACATTTTGCACACTCAAACCTGAACATTGCATCCCTCATATACCCCACTACCAGCATGCTACACACTGATTAACCCAACGTAGCAGACGTAAAAGCAATGCCTGAAACCAGATCCCCTACATACTGGTCTTGACAAGAAAAAAATTAAATAAAAAAATACAAATAAAAAAAAGTGTCAGGGGAGGTTCTCTTCTACACTGCTCAACCAATCCAGTAAATGTGGAGGAGTTAAGATGGCGTGGCATTTTGTTAACATCCAAAAGCGGAAGTCATGTCACCGGCTCTTTCCATTTCCCCTGGAAACCAGAACATCCAGTTGTTGGGGACTCGGCAGAGGCTATACACTGAAACAGATTCCAGCCAAGGAAGGGCTCCCCCATCCAGTATTTCTCATTTTTTGCAGAGCTAGGAGTGTAACCCCTACTTTGGAAGCAAGTTAGGCATCCAGGAAACATAATTCAATTAAAAAGGCAAAATAAAAAAGTAGTCCATGTGATAACTGTTCAACCTTCTGGCAGGGAAAGTATGGCCACAGTTTAAGGAGCAAATAACATTGATACTCACAATAGACAAATATAGCAAAAGGCATATGGCGATATCCACGCCATGTGCCCATACCACTGTTCACACCATCCATACATAATGTTATGAGATTTTACATACTTTAAGACTGAGGACAGTGGAAACTTTCCAATAAAAAGTAAAATAGGACTACCGGAGTACATCTCCACCCACCCCATGCTCAACTCCTCAGATGGCAATGGAGGTGACAAATACCATTACTCTGGTGTCTGAAATACAGTACTCAACTTTGAATTTCATAAACTCAAAATGTATCTTAAATATTCATAAATTAGGCATCACCATGTTTTTAAACAAAATACTGTAAAAAAGTACAACAAAGACCGGCAAACCGCCAAACTATAACAGAACAAATCTACGATCATTCAAATGTGGGGCGGGGGATGAAGAATGTCAATGTAGTGGCCAAAGGACTGGGTCAAATCTCGTCGCTGTACTCAGTGTACTGCTTTAGAACTGGGGGCATGGGGGGGGGGTCTGAGTGTCAGGTTTGGGTAGAAGCGGTCTTCTCTCCCATCTCAGCAATACCAATGGACACACCACAGTGAAAACCACGTGTTCCATCAGGCCCACGCGGTAGCCGCATTACGCCTGGCGGAAGCCCGTCTGCCCCCTGGATCTTTCGACCCAGCATGGGGCTCCCTACTGGGCTGCTCTCCTGGGAGGCCACCTGCCTGCGCCTCTGGACCCAGGGACTACCGGACGGCGTCAGGCTGCTGTCTGAGGAGTAGTCCGCCCAACGTCGCCCAGCCTCAGGGCTCAGTCTGCCCTCACTGGCCAAAGGAGACTTATGGGAGTGGGGAGACTTGCGTTGGGAGCATGGGCTGGCCCGGGGGCTCGACCAGGGGCTGGTACGTGGGGACACAGCTGGGCTCAGGTGATTGTTCTGGAAGGCAGCACCCCCTCCAGTGGGACTTAGCTTATTGACAGAGCAGGATTTGCGGGCCAGTCTGGGGGAGGTGGGGTTGCTCTCAGTCTCTGAGGAGCTACAGGCAGAGTCTTCGTGATACTGAAGCTCCCGTACCCGGCTGTTGAGGGAGTGGCTCTTCCTCATTCCTCCTACTCCCTCGTCGCACTGACGCTGATCTTTGGGGACCTTCTTCTTGGGAGGCTTGGTGCCGATCAGGACCACCTTCAACCCCAGAGACCCTGTCCCCTCCTCGCTGCCCACAGCCTCGTTGGCTTTGACTGCAGCCTCCACTTCCTCATACTCCACGATGGCACACTCCTCAGTGCCCAGCTGTGTGTAGCGGCCACTCAGCTTCTTCAGGTCGGCTGGCAGGTCCTTGCCAGGCTTCAGCACCCTCACAGAGGCAATGGCTCCATATGTTCCAAACGCTTTCAGCAACAGCTTCATCAGTTGTTCCTGTTGGGTAGCGCCACCCTCACGTCCCTCGCCATCCCCACCCGCCATCGCAACACCCAGCTCTGGCCAGCTCTGCAGCTCGCTGAGTAGCAGCATACGGCTTGGCAGAGACTCGCTGGAAAACACGGGCACTGTTGATCTGCGACGCACTTTGCGCCCCTCATCATTTAGCTCAAGTATTGTCGAGTGGCGCAGAGCATATGCAGTTGTTCTCCAGTCTCTTGTCAAGTGCTTCACCTGGGAAGAAAATTACTTTGTTAGAGATAATCGGAAGCGAAAGTCAGTACTTTTACAGACAGCATCCTGTATGATAGAACTTCCTTGGTTTTATCATACATCCTGAAAACTAAAAAGCCTTTGTTCTGATAGCAAGCAGTATGATAACATAAGCAGCCACAGCTCTAGAATGAGATTCTATTTCTATGTAATCAACAGCTATCAAAAGGCAAATCAAGTTACTGGCTACTACAGAAGTATTGTGTAACAGTTCCTAAAATAAAATTTAAAAAAAACGTAAATACAACAAATAGTGCCTTTATTGTTAACTCCTCTTAGAAACTAAATGAACATTTACAGTATTCATGCAGCTGTGAACATTAGAAATTAAACCAGTAGAGGAGAAAAACAGATCTTATACTTGGAAGTATAAACTGAAAAAGCAAACAGCCAAAATCAATGAGTATGTATGAGCCTCATTCACACCAGATGCTCCCGCCTCCAACCCATGTGAGAAAGCACTTCCTAGCCCCAACGGCTTGCCATATTGACACTAGGAACAGCTGTTGCATTCAGTTATATGAGCCCCCAGGGTATTCAATTGATATTCCAATTTCAAAATCAAGAAACCAAACTGTCAGCAAGAGATCAAACGTTACCTTCTTGAAGGAGGTGAGCAGTTTGACACTGACGAAGCCCAGCTTGTTGCGTCGGACGTGTTTGAGCAGGAAGGCATCGTGTTCCAGGTTCTCATCCGACAGGTAGTACTCGATCTGGGCCACCAGCTTCTGGGTCAGCTCTGGGTCTGGGGGCTGCCAGCTCTCCTCCTCCAGCTCACCGCCACTCGTGCCAGCGCCACTGAGAAAGAAAACGGATAACATGCCAGTTCACAAAGACAAGGCAGGAGCTTAACCGATTTGGCAGGAGAACGGATCAAAACAGCCTTTGTCATTACCCATAGAAACATCCTGAAAAGAGCTGCCATCTTGACTCTTTCCTCAGATTTCATTTTCAGATTCTTCCTGTGACAGTACTAAAAGGCTGCCTAACCACGGTGACCGTCACACTGCTCTCTCTGCCAGAACCGCAACACCACAGGGTGTCCCGCCAACATGAACAGACATCGTTAAGACCTCATCTGAAGAGTGCAGAGTCACTGATCTCCACACTACATGCCTCCCCCACAGGGACAGGGCTATTTAACATATCAGCCAGACTTTAAAATCAAACAATGCAGTCATTTACTGCCTACAACACCAAATCAAAGCTATTGACAGAGGGCTTTAAAATGTGCACAGGTATGCCAGGCCGGCATCGCTGGCTGTGATAAGAGTGAAGGTCTGAATGACATTACTGTGTGGATGAGTCATCCTCCTCACACAGCGATTCCATCCCACAGGCTAGGCAAGACACTGGTCGAACACCCCAGACAGAACAGACAACAACCTAATGATCACAGCATCCAACCCACTGTTTTAAAGTCAGGGGAAGCCCTGCGCAACACCTCCCCCGCACACAACACCACTGTAAAGGGACCAATTATTGTAGACAGCGTCATCCTCCGCGATTCTCCCCTGCCACAATAAACTGGTCAAGAGCATCAACGAGTAGTTCACTGGTTACAAAAGTATCACGTGAAAACTGAAATGTTCCATGCCCCCAAACAAGTGCAACATTGTTGAAAGTGAGGAACACCGCAAGACTGACTATGATGTATTGGCTGACCTGGCTAAGAATATTCATTCATTTTAGACTACCTAAATTAAACATACCAACCACGTAGCCTATACATTAGCACTGGGTCACAGGAATTTACAAGGGCAAAAATAGCCAGCCTGGTCTCAGACTAGACGTCACAAAGTAAATGTAAATTCCGAACACTCAATTTAGTAGGATATGTTTCGTTTGGTATGGTTAAGACAGAAGGTTAGTTAACCTGTCAAGATGTAGGGGGCAGTATTTTCACAGCCAGATGAAAAACATACCCAAATTAAACTGTTTACTACTCTGGCCCAGAAACTATAATATGCATATTATTAGTAGATTTGGATAAAAAAAACACTGACGTTTCTAAAACTGTTTGAATGATGTCTGTGAGTATAACAGAACTCATATGGCAGGCAAAAACCTGAGAAAAATCCAACCAGGAAGTGGAGGATCTGAGAATTGTAGTTCTTTTGAATCCCTATCGAAACTAGTGTCTGTGGGGTCACGTTGCACTTCCTAAGGCTTCCATTGGCTGCCAAAAGCCTTCAGAAAGTTTTCCATCATTCTCCTGTAACCGGGCAGAGAATAGGAACTCAGTCAATGAATGGACTGCCTGGGGACCAAGGACTTGGTGATGTGCGAGCCCCTCCTTTTTCTTCTGGAATGAATACGCTATTGTCCGGTTGGAATATTATCGCATTTTTACGTTAAATACCATAAGATTGATTGTAAACAACGTTTGACATGCTTCTACGAACGGTAATGGAACATTTTGACTTTTCGTGTCTCGAATTACGCTCGCGCATTATGCCTTTGGATAGTGACCTGAACGCACGAACAAAACAGAGGTATTTGGACATAAATATGGATTATTTCGAACAAAAACAACATTTCTTGTGGAAGTAGCAGTCCTGGGAGTGCATTCTGACGAAGATCAGCAAAGGTAAGAGAATATTTATAATACTAATTCTGAGTTTAGGTGACCCCAGAACTTGGCGGGTGTCTGTATAGCTTGCTTTGATGGAGAGCTATGTACTCAGAATATTGAAAAATGTGCTTTCGCCGAAAAGCTATTTTAAAATCTGACAGCGATTGCATCAAGAAGTACTGTATCTATAATTCTTAAAATAATTATGTATTTTGTCAACGTTTATGAGTATTTTTGTAAATTGATGTGCTCATTCACCGGAAGTTTTTGGTGGGAATACATTTTCTGAACATCACGCGCCAATGTAAAATGCTGTTTTTGGATATAAATATGAACTTTATCGAACAAAACATACATGTATGTATTGTGTAACATGATGTCCTAGGAGTGTCATCTGATGAAGATCGTCAAAGGTTAGTGCTTCATTTAGCTGTGTTTTGGGTTTTATTGACATCTCCTTGCTTGGAAAATGGCTGTGGTTATTTGTGTCTATGTACTCTTCTAACATAATCTCATGTTTTGCTTTCGCTGTAAATCCTTTTTGAAATCGGACAATGTGGTTACATTAATAAGGAGAAGTGTATCTTTAAAATGGTGTAAAATAGTCGTATGTTTGAGAAATTGAAATTATGATATTTTTGCTGTTTTGTATTTCACGCCATGCCATTTCACTGGCTGTTGAATAGTGTGGGACGGTCACATCCCACCTAGCCCAGAAAAGTTAAGGCAAAAAACTAAAGTACGGTAGTTAGTCGGCAAATCTCTAGCAATCCAAAGGTTGCGTGTTAGAATTTAATCACGGATTACTACTTTTTAGCTACTTTGCATGATAGTCAACCCTTCCCCTTTAACCCAGTGTTTCCCAACGCCAGTCCTCGAGTACCCCCAACAGTATTCATTTGCATTGTAGCCCCAGGACAAGCAGACCTGATTCTACTTGTCATTAATCAGGCCCTCACATTTTTGTCAGAGGCTACAACACAAATGTGTGCTGTTGGGGAGGGGGGGGGTACTACTAGAGAACTGGAGTTGGGAACCACTGCTTTAACCTAACTTTAACCTAGCTAACGTTAACCGCAACAAAGCGGAAAATATAAAACGTGGAATTCATAACGTCACATTTTGCAAATTCTGAATATATTGTATGAATTGCAATTCCTAACATGTACAAATTAAAATTCCTAACATGTCATACAAAATGGATGATGACATCCACAAATGACTACATACGAAACGTCACACTAATAGGAGTGTCCAGGATTTACATTTACTATGTTACGTCTACCCACGAGTCCAGGCTGAAATAGCAGGGGATGACGCAAGGGAATTAGAGCAATGAGTGTAAAGGTGCCATCCAAATCGGCCTCCGTCTGACGTCAGTGGGATTACAATGCCCGTCTACAGGTGGTTAGAAGCTGTCTGGCAATTACCATAGCCCTTCACTGTGGAATTGAAGTTCACACTAAAATAACACACCAAACGACAAAATAAAGTATTGCAGTATTTTAGCCTACGAGGTTTATTTCAATAATAAACAATCAGATAACGTTAAAAAGGAGGATACAACAGTCAGACATGCCATTAGAAGACAGAGCATTTACCTGGATTTATCATGTCTTCCAAATTCGTCTTCACTACAGCTGCCTCCGAGGAAATCGAGATTGTTTGATGACACCTCCTCCTCTGGTTCCTCGTCGTCTGCCGCCTGAATAGCCACTGTTATCGTCACTTGAGTCCCCATCTCTTGCAGGTGTTGATCCACAATTATCACCTCATCGATTTCCCGTCCCGCTGACGAACCTGATACAGATTCGATATGTTTCCGAAACTCCATGGTGGCACTCGTCATTTCACCAGAAATAAATGCGTTTTCTCCCGGTTTGTTCACTTTCTCCTCGGCTACACAAGTGGTAGTGCTTTCCTGAATGCCTTTATTCCTTGTACTACAACAATTGAAGTCTGCAGAACACGGGGCACATACACCTCGACGCCTTTGACACCCACAACGGTGGATGGTCAAGGAAGTCCCGAAGATGCGCTCCACAGCTGGCCAGAGCCCCCAAATTCTACCCCACGGAGAACCCTGGGGTGGCGTGGAGTTAGCAGCTAGCGAGACGCAGCTAGGAGCTGGGGAGACCGAGGGGATGGAGCCGTCTTGTGTTGTTACTTCCTGATATGTAAGAAGCGATTTGCTTTTGAAACGAGCTCTGGGATTGGGCCATGTCGTCTTTCCGCACTCATCCCCAACCCACCAGCAAACCCCAAGATGAAGCCAAGAGGGAGGGAGGAGGAAATAGAGACAACGGATAAATGCGTTTACCAATGCTTGCATTTTTGTGTATTTTTCCCTTTGTCACTATTTCTAGTTAAGAAATGGCTGCTATTTCACACGTGTCCTAAATAGGGGGAAGTAGAAGTGTAAATTACACGTGCTGTTCTGTAATTGGGGAAATTACAATGCACCAATCATAAAGGCCGACCCATTTCTCTGAACCTGCAAATTGGATAATAGGCTTTTAGCATTAGACCGCAGGGGTTGTTGAGGGATTTGCTATGGGGAAGGACACAAATAAATGACACCAGTGTATACAGTGTCATTGGGCATTACAGTCAGCAGTGGCTTTTACTATGAGATGATGTGTATGCCTAGAAAAAAGTAGCCCTTTGCAACAAAATTATTAACACAAATTTGAAGATGTCAGGATTTGGCATTGGTAATCACTAGCGGTTCTGGGGGGGCCAGTGCCCCTGTGACAACAATTTACAACTTTGGACCCTCTTGTGACCCCCCTAAATGTGGAGTATGAAATAATTTTTACATAACTAATTTTTGCTATCATTCTTTTTTTACATCCATTATTAGACAGTGGCAACGATGATGATTATGAACATGGTCTTTTGCCTGCTAATGCCTGCAATGCAGTGAAGAAAACGATATGACAACAGTAACGTCTAATGTAACTGGCCCCTCTAACAGTGCAACTGACCCCAGCTTGGCCCTCCCAGTTGAAATGGTCTAGAACCGCCACTGTTGGTAATGCCAATGATCCAATTCATGGTCTGTTATCTCCAAGCCTTCATTGGCCCAAACCTTTAGTGCGCTTATGACACTCGCTGACTGTTTTTAATTGTAGGTGTGTATCATATACACACCTACACCATTGCTAATACAGTTTCCAAGCCTGAGATTACTTGATGTTTTTTCCACCCTGTTGGCAAGAGTTGTACAGCTGGTGGACTGACTCATACTCTGAAGCACATGTCCTGCTGCAGCAGCCACAGTGGCAGTGTCATACCTCCCAGTGCCACAAGCCAGGAGCAGACATTAATCAGATAATGGCCCTGCAGGAAGATGTTGCAACCACCCCTTCAACAGCTAATCTGTCAGGTGTCTGCAGCAGGAAACAACCCCAATAGAGACATGGGATGCACCCCAAATGGCACCATATTCCCTTTAAAGTGCACTACAATTGACCAGGGCCCATAGGGAATAGGCTGCTATTTGGGACACCTTTGGCAGGAGTAAGCTGGTTTACTGTAAACTGAGCTGAGTTAAAATGAGCTCCCCTCTCTTGATCAGAGAGCTGGTATTTCCTCTTTGTTCACACTGCATGCAATTGTGACTACTATTCGCCTGCACTTAACATTCAACAACAAGGGTGTACTTTTGTAATCTTATCGCCACTACAAACATCTTACATATGTTGATTTATTTTAAATGTACACATGTTTTTGTCTGTATGATTTTGTCCATTCTGGACATCTGGATAGAGAAAGCTTTACAAGGTTTAATTTACCATTTACACTTTAGTTATATCTGATATGTGTTTTTCCTGTGTCCCAGTTGTGAAGAATCCGAAAGGAAGTATATAAATCAGTAATCATGAGATTCTTAGGAACATTGTGAAACGTTTTGCTTTTTGAGCTTGTGAATGTGATGCAATCTTTCACAAAATCATTGGATACATGATTGGACAATCCTGCCTTGAATGAAAGACATTTGGAGTAAAGTTTAAGGAAAATATGCATGTATGTCTTTGCAAATATACATGCCCTGGTAATAATAGAGAATCCTTTGTGAGTCTGTCCAACGTGACTGTCAGAAGGTGTGTAAGCTATTACTGTATGTGGAATAAACTGACTCTGTGGGGCCAGAATCCAGCACCTTTCTTTGACAGAAAATCTTTATTGTTCACAGTCTGTAAATGCCTGTGCTGTTGTAACCGATGTGAAATGGCTAGTTAGTTAGCGGTGGTGCGCGCTAATAGCGTTTCAATCGGTGACGTCACTCGCTCTGAGACTTGAAGTAGGGTTTCCCCCGTGGCTTTTGTGGCGCGATGGGTAACGATGCTTCGTGGGGTGTCAGTTGTTGATGTGTGCAAGGGTCCCTGGTTCGAGCCCAGGTTGGGGCGAAGAGAGGGACGGAACCTACACTGTTAGAATGTAACCTACAGTATATAACTCACTACTGATATTGAAGGGTTTGCTTAATGTTATAGTCAACAAAAAATACAATGTTTCTTTCTTTTGTCTTATTCAGGATTCTGTTACTCCCTAAAGGCTGCTAGATCTTATGTTTTTCGATTTACAGATGAGTGCAGCATTTTACTTCTGCTCCACATCACTCCCTCATTCTGAGTCAGACAAGATATTTATAGACCGCTGTACCCCAGAGAGCTCGGACTGGTCAAGTCTCCATGAATAATACATAATGACAGACAATTTACATTGATCCCTGTGTCTTAGCGGCATGTTTTATTGGCAATTGTGAGATATATATCACATTCATACAATCCACTTCTTCATGCCCTTATAAAATGCCTGCAGAAGGGGTTGACTGCAGAACCATAATTATGAGCTTTGATGTGGGACAATTATCTCTGGAGTATGCTGACCATTATTTTTTGTGTATGTGGTAAATAAATTATTACAAAAGTGACATTGTGTCACAACAGAAGTAGGTAGGTCAATTTGGACGAACTGTCATTTATATAGAGCATTCCATTATCTGCTTGTCACATAAGATTACAACATCATCTCCCACAAATGTGTCAGTTTTATGAATAGATGATCCTTGTGATGAGCATGTGTGTGGGATGTCGCTTTGATGAGTCTGAGTGAGAGTTCTTTCCTAGCTCTTATCTTTTCCAGCTGAGACAGTGTAACTAAAGCTTCATAACAATGAGAGGGTCACCGTTGGAGTTTTTTTCTTTATTAAAAAAGTGTTTATGAATGCATCAATAATGGTGCAAGAGGACATGGCTCTGAAATCTGTTTTTGGATTACTTCCTTACTTGTATCGCTCATGCAAATGAATAATGGAGGCGGTTAGGTGCGTGATAGCCAAACCTTGCCTGAAACCGGAGACCTATGGTTTAGCTCAGCAGGCTAACACATTCTTGTCAAATTGGTGGCGTGACCCAGATTTGGTCAGTGATTCCTATAAACTGGGGTCATTGCGGAGAAGGTGATAACCTTGCCTGAGACTTGATAACAGGTAACCTAATACCTAGGCTTTATCTCCGGGGATAACAGTATAGTGGAATGCAGAGTAGAAGACATCTAAAAAGTCGATTAGGCAGAAGTTGGATTTTCAGTCCTAACCAAATGAACAATAATGATCTATTCCATTCTATTTCATTTCATATTATACCGGTTGTTCTACAAGCGGAACCTTTCATTTTGGGGGTTGTTGGCGGAATGTCTTATATTGAGACAGGATGTGGTGTAACCAAGTTAGACGTGGTGTCGTTTCCATAGAAACGATGACCGTTGCCAGGGAAGTGAGTGCTGTGTCAGTGTCATGATGAGACATTTTTACATTGTAGCATCAGTTCACAACAATACATTTTAAAAGATTAAACATTGACGTTAAACAACCAACAAAACGAGTTAGTTAGCCACATTATAGTAAGCTGACTGGCTAGCAACGTTGTAACACTAGCAAAAATGCGGCCACAAAGACAACAGACCAACAACAATACAGCCATTACAGGAAGGTGTCTTTCTCCCACGGTAAGAACGATGTGTCCACAATAAATCATCTTTACTTCCTCTCTGTCTTTATTAGGCAATAGTTAGCAAGCTAGCTAGCTTATCCAGAAAGCTAATGCAACTCTGTCACAGTCACATAAATGAGCAAGATTGCTATCTAGCTAACATTACAGGGGCTGGGTTGGATGTTGTTGCTCCACAAATGAATTAATATTATCAAGTGGTCTTGGCTTTGTTGTTGTCACCCTATTATTACAATTGCCAGTCTTAAGTTGCCTCATCCTTTTCTGTCATTCCCCACAGGTCAACAGCTATAAACTGCACTTTACAGCAGTGAACTCTCAAATACCAGAGAGAAATGTTCAGAGACCAGTGAGTTTGCGTTTGTAGGGAGATCCACAGTGAGGAGTTGTATTTATACTCATGTCCCCATTCCCCAAATTATACTATTTTAATGAGACAATGCATGAACATGGAAAGCATGACATTGTGTCTTGAGTGCCCTTTAATTATCAAAGTAATAAATTGCTAATTCATTAAATGTTTTATTTGACAGCTGGACGTCCGATGGTCTAAAGACATTACAAAAGCGATAAACATGGACACCATGAAAATGATTCCACCAAGACAAGGTACTACTACCTGACTAAATTACAAGACACTGTGACAGTCTCTTACCTGCCCCTGTCTTCTCTGTCTCACCATTTACTTTTCTCTCCAGACAGCAGGCCTAATGCACACAGTGGCCGTGGCAGGCCCTGTGCCCCTGTGCTGGCGTTTGTCAGTGAGTTTATGGGCCCTGAGCGTCCCCTCCTACCCCCAGCTGCTGCTCTATCCAGTGGGCTGACTGGTGACCTGGGGCCACAGCCACACAGAGTGAAGCCTAGGAGAGCAACCCACAGTGCAGGGGCCATCTACTCCCACAGTACCTCACCCCTCACCCTGCCAACTGGTGAGTGGCTGCACTCAGGATCCTCCCCCTCTCTTCAGCAATGCCAGCCCCCCTGTTTTTTTTCATGGATCAAAGGCAGTCTAATGGAACATTCTGCTCTGTGCTCAAGTTAAACATTTCTGGACATATAAAACCTGATTACTATGAAAAATGCTTTTCTGAACAAATGCATCTTTGTAACAGGACCAGGTGATGCCATAACATTGAGTGAGAATTCTCCCTCTGGTTTTCCAATTGCCTTTCGTTCCCATGATGACTGTGCTTTGAGTCCTGAGCGAATAGATTTGGACAGGTAGGCTAAAACACTCATGGCTTTGTTTTTTCAGTGGTCTTTGTTGAGCTTCTCAATACACTGTCATGCAATGGAATGCCAAGTTTGTAATTGCTTGGATTAACCAGTAGGGTGCAGCAAAGTCCCTCATAAAGATTATCTTGCCCTCTGCCAGTGCATGTCAACGTTGCAGGCATAAAATAAACACCTGAAACTAGATCCTCTACATACTGGTCTTGATGAGAAGAAAAAAATCTGTCGGGGGAAGTTCTCTTCTGCACTATTCAAGCAATCCAGTAAATTTGGAGGAGGAGTTAAGATGGAGTGTGGCCGGGCACGTTCAGCAGGGTTGAACGTTTTGGAACATTCAGATAGAAATAGGCTATGTAGGTCAAACTTGCATCACTGATATGTAGAATAAGGAATCACATCGGCTCTATTCACGGCATTTCTATCTGCAACGTTTGAGAACGTTTGGCAACTGAACAAGTCCCGTCACAGGCTCTCTTTCCAATTCCCCTGAAAACCGGATCATCCGTTTGTTGGGGACTCGGCAGAGACTAGTCAACAATAAACCATATCCATAGCCTCATCCACTTAGAATAATGAGATCTCCTGAACCCTGCGTGCCATTTTTGGAAGGCAGACAGTGTGGTATCAAGTGGCATGTACCTGTTTTACTGTGAGCCCCCTCTCCTCTACATCATAACAAGATAATACAGGGTCATCCTCTCACAGAGTGGTGTTGTTGACAATGCCTTTGTGTTTTGTGTGTCAGGCGTGGTCTGGAGGAGTGTCCCCTGCTGGAGGGCATGGGTAGGCTGCGGCTGCTTAACTTTCAGCACAACCTCATCACGCACATCCACAATCTGTCTCATCTGCGGCACCTGGCCTTCCTAGACCTGTATGACAACCACATCTCCCAGATGTCTGGCATCTCAGCCCTGGCCTCTCTCAGAGTGCTTATGCTGGGCAAGAACAGGTTTGTGTTACGTCTCTCCAGCATACAAACAGAACAATAGGATAGGAGCTCCCACTCATTTCAGTGCTTTTACAGTGCATGGTTTGAAGGACAGATGAAAAACCTTTTTTTTAATTACTTTTACCCCTTTTTCTCCCCAAATTCGTGATATCCAATTGGTATTTACAGTCTTGTCCCATCAGATCAACTCCAATACGGACTTGGGAGAGGCGAAGATCGAGAGCCATGCGTCCTCCGAAACACAACCCAACCAAGCCGCACTGCTTCTTTACACAATGCCCGCTTAACCCGGAAGCCAGCCACATCAATGTGTTGGAGGAAACACCGTACACCTGGCGACCGTGTCAGTGTGCATGCGCCCGGCCCACCACAGGAATCGCTAGAGCGCGGTGGGACAAGGACATTCCTGCCGGCCAAACCCTCCCCCTAACCCGGACGATGCTGGGCCAATTGTGCGCCGCCACATGGGTCTCCCAGTCGCGGCCTGCTCAGATGAATTTTTTTTTATGCTGTCTTTTTTTGGTGGGATTTTTCGTTACATTTATAAAGATGTTACCGTAGGGATATGCACATCCTGCTTTTTGGATTAAGTGATACTGTATGACCGCCACAGCACAGCTAGCCTATATATCAACCTCCATTGAAAAGTACTTTCCTGCAGGTGCCCAATTTCAGTACAAAACACTACCACTGCTCTCTTTGTGAATCTTACATCTAACATCACCTTACTTTAAAACTAAAGGTCAGGAGGGAGGAAGATTAAAGTCACAAATCATGGCAAATGCCACTGGGATCCCATCGCTGAGGTCTGGTTTTGTCCCAGAATCTGTAAAACCTGACATTTGTCTTTTTAGAACCCACTTTCAGAACAGTCCGCTGTACCTTTCAAGCAAAGCATACCACAGATTTAGGTTTCTGATCGAATTTCCAAGGGACTGTAACCTAACTTCCCTAAGTTACAGTTTGGTCTGTATAGACAATCCTGGACGACAGGACAGTGGAAAACAGTCAACTTCCCATCAGTAGAAAATAAATTCCTACCGCTCTTTGACAATCCCATTTCCTGTGCCTGGTAACCATTCAGTTAGCAGATGGGATACCAGCTCTTTGTCATAGTAACATTGTGTTATATGAGAGCTATATTGCATAGAATACCAGAGAGGGTGATGTTAATATTATTGTCTGTTTCATGTTTTGCAGAATCCAGAGGATATGCAGTCTGGATAACCTGACTAAACTAGATGTTCTGGACTTGCATGGCAATCAGGTACCATGTTTCAAACCTTAGAAAATGATAACTTCACTTACATTCCTTTTTGTTCTCCAAATATACACCCACATGCATTTATTGTCTGTAATGTTGTTTGCAATACTGTGACCAGTGGGGGACTGTGATATCTAGCTGTGAGGTTCAGCAAGAGCAGAGAGGCACTACCACCTCCCCCATTCTGCCGGTTGGTTACTACGTCACTGACTCTGGGCCCCTACAGTTAAGCTCAAGCAGGCTTGGCTGCAGGAAAGCAAACGCATTAGTTCCTGTTGTGAGACTTTTGAGTACATTCTATATTCAGTCGTGTGAAGGCAGTGAGTTATATTTGTACTTTTAGTTGAAACTCAGTGCTCTCTCAGCCATCATTACTAGAGTACTTTACCTTTCTTTTATTTTCCCACCAAATGAAAACATTTAGGAGCTTACTCCCACACATCCCAGTCCTGCTCTGAGTTACCTTACAGTTCTTCTTCAATTACTATAATTTCTCTAACAGGCAAGGCTATTTTTGTTCCTTTTACAATGAAGGAAAACCTGATAAAGCTGTTCTACAACTCATTTTAGTGTGAATGGTAAGTTGAGCGAAGGCCGATTTGATGAGCTTTTTCTCTTTAGATAGGCCTACAGTATGATCTGGCTGCTGTCACAACATATTAAAAGCCTGTGAAGAGGAGATCACAGTAATACTGGTGTCAAATCAGGATTTTGCCAGCACCTGTAAAAAGAGGATAGGATTGAAAAGTAATCTGCCCGCAGTGCTGGTTGTTTTAAATGTGCTGCCAGTATATCGCCCACATTGCTCCAGTGAAAGTCAACCCAGAGTCCCTGTGAGACTCCTCTCTGACTCCGGCTGCTCTTTTTCATGTGTCTCATACTCTCATTCCCAATTAAACATTGGTTTCTGTTAATCTACCCAGCAGCCGTTGTTTTCCAGTGACTTCTGACCACGAAACATACTGTGTCTTCCTGTTCTTACCACATTTGTACTTCCCAAAGCACAGCAGTGTTTAAGTCACCTATGTATGACCACAAATAAGGGATCATTTCTGCCCTAATTTCAAATAACCCTTGCCTGGCCTCTCGTTTTACCCAGAAGGGAGATGTGCTCTGGGGATAGGAAGTTGTCGTATTTCCAGTTTGTTGGAAATGTTCAAGAGGAATATCTCTTTGGGAAGGAAGGACATTCAACTCCATTGACCAGGTCCTGGAGTTAGAGAATGACATCATATTGTTAAATAACCTGTCCTTCCATTGGTTGAGTGATGGATTGTGGTCACAATATGATCCTCTGTATCTAGTTGACACTAGCGATAACGGCTGCTATTCAATGAGGACAAGGCTACAACATTTTTTATCCCTTGAGAGTTTTTGAATGGCACTACATTTATTGTATCAGGAATGCAAGGAGTACCGGTATATGTCTACAATGAATTACATTAGAAATTCAAAATCATTCATCAAACAGACAATATTTAACTTCATTATGAAACTATTTGAAACTTACAATGCACTTTGCCATTTTTATTTTAAGACATATAAAGGACAGATGTGACCCTGCCTGCAGAGCAAATATCCCTATAGGACATTAAGACTTAAACAGTGCCCTGACCTCTCATGTTCCTCCTCTGTAAAATGAGCGGGGAAACACTGTAACATATTTTGGATGCGTGATCCACCCCAACAGAAAGACGTTCTACAGATATCTGTAACACAACCCAGTTAAATATTTTCAGATGAGATGATCTAATCTGCCCTGACGAGAGATGTAAAATTACTGTTCAGTGAAAGATACAGCCAGTGTGGAGTGGACCCTCTGGCTTTTTTAGCTTTGCAGAGGATGATGTCCCAGTCCCAGCCAGGGCTGAGATTAGTTTAGCTATGTGCTGACTTGTGTTAAAGTGGACTTGAGACAGAGAGAATGCTTTTCATTGGAGCCATGGTGGAACTGTGAATCAAAGAGAACATCACTGGGAAGCCTCAGTTGGAGTGGAACATTACCTCACTCTGTTGTATTTGTCAGCAGTCATAACAAAAGTTGTTTCAATCTCAACATCCCTTGCCTGTCTCTCTGGTCTCTGTCCAATAACATTAGTATTCTGAGAGGCATTTGGGGGACTTAATACACCTGGGCCTATTGTCAGAACTCCATAACTGAGATACCACCTCTACTACTCACTACTGGCAGCTGGACAACTTACTGTACAAATAGACAGCTATAATAAAATGTATTTATAATCAATCAAATGTATTTATAAAGCCCTTCTTACATCAGCTGATGTCACAAAGTGCTGTACAGAAACCCAGCCTAAAACCCCAAACAGCAAGCAATGCAGGTGTAGAAGCAAGGTGGCAAGGAAAAACTCCCTAGAAAGGCCGGAACATAGGAAGAAACCTAGAGAGGAACCAGACTATGAGGGGTGGCCAGTCTTCTTCTGGCTGTGCCGGGTGGAGATTATAACAGAACATGGCCAAAATGTTCAAATGTTCATAGATGACCAGCAGGGTCAAATCATAATAATCACAGTGGTTGTAGAGGGTGCAACAGGTCAGCGCCTCAGGAGTAAATGTCAGTTGGCTTTTCATAGCCGATCATTCAGAGTATCTCTACCACACCTGCTGTCTCTAGAGAGTTGAAAACAGCAGGTCTGGGACAGGTAGCACATCCGGTGAACAGGTCAGGGTTCCATAGCCGCAGGCAGAACAGTTGAAACTGGAGCGGCAGCACGACCAAGTGGACAGGGGACAGCAAGGAGTCATCAGGCCAGGTAGTCCTGAGGCATGGTCCTAGGGCTTAGGTCCTCCTCCTCCGAGAGAGAGAATTAGAGAGAGCATACTTAAATTCACACAGGACGCCGCATAGGACAGGATAAATACTCCAGATATAACAGACTGACCCTAGCCCCCCAACATGTAAACTATTGCAGCATAAATACTGGAGGCTGAGACAGGAGGGGTCTGGAGACACTGTGGCCCCGTCCGACAATACCCCCGGACAGGGCCAAACAGGCAGGATATAACCCCACCCACTTTGCCAAAGCAGAGCCCCCACACCACTAGAGGGATATCTTCAACCACCAACTTACTATCCTGAGACAAGGCCGAGTATAGTCCACAATGATCTCCCCCACAGCACAAACCCGAGGGTGGGCGCCAACCCGGACAGGAAGATCACGTCTTCCTGTCCGGAAGAGCACCAGTAAGCCAGTGACTCAGCCCCTGTAATAGGGTTTGAGGCAGAGAATCCCAGTGGAGAGAGGGGAACCGGCCAGGCAGAGACAGCAAGGGCGATTCGTTGCTCCAGTGCCTTTCCGTTCACCTTCACACTCCTGGGCCAGACTACACTCAATCATAGGACCTACTGAAGAGATGAGTCTTCAATAAAGACTTAAAGGTTGAGACCGAGTCTGCGTCTCTCACATGGATAGGCAGACCATTCCATAAAAATGGAGCTCTAGTATAGCCAGTTACAATTTTAACGGTTTAGCAGATTATAAAAAAAGATCAGTCTTTACATGGCTAAAAGAAAAAGAATATAACATATACTGTTTACAGGAAACTCACTCTACATCCTTAGATGAAGTTGCATGGTAAAAGGAATGGGGTGGTGAAATAATTTTCTGTCATGGACAAGGGAACTCAAAGGGTGTGATGATATTAATTAACAAAAATTTCGCTCTGAATGTGCAAATAGTCAGGAATGATTTGCAAGGAAGGTGGATCCTTTTGAATATGAAAGTGGACAAAAAAGAGACTTGGTTCATTAATCTATATGGTCCAAATCAGGATGATCCACACTTCTTCGAAAACATTTATACCAATTTATTGAACTTACAGGCAACAAATGGTCTAATCATTATGGTAGGAGACTATAACACATTATTAAGTACCTCAATGGACCATAAAGGTAATCACTCTACAAACTATCATCACCGTGCCCTTAAGGAAATCACAAATATTATGGACACATTAGAAATAGTGGATATTTGGAGACTAAAAAACCCTGACCTAGTGAGATATACATGGAGGAGACTTAATCAAGCTAGACATCTTGACTACTTTCTTGTCTCTTTCTCTCTTGCATCAAAGGTTAAAAAAGTTTTAATAGGAGACAGAATGCGATCGGATCATCATCTAATTGGCATTCACATAACTCTTATAGATTTTCTACGTGGACGGGGATATTGGAAATTGAATCAAAGTTTACTGGAGGACAGCTTATTTTTAACTAAGACAAAATAATTTATAACTGAAGTTTTCCAGTATAATATACTTTTTCCAGTATAATATACTTATTGTTTGGGATACCTTTAAATGTACCTTCAGGAGTCATTCAATTCAATATTCATCAATAATAAAAAAGCAGTTTCTGGCTAAAGAGACAAGACTAACAAGGGAAGTCCATGAACTAATAGTACAGGTAGATAGCAATAAAAGCGATACTACAGAGATACAAAATAAGTTAGAGGAAAAACAAAAAAAACTTGAGGAACTTATTCAAGAACGATCTAATGTAATCTATTACATAAGTAAAGCAAACTGGATGGATTATTGAGAAAAAATGCACAAAATTCTTCCTGAATCTCCAATACAGGAACGCTAACAGAAGAATTTGCAGAAATTCGTTACTGAAGACAGTCATCTATGATTCTCCGAATTATATTTTAAAAGAGGAAGCTAATTATTTTAGGCAGATGTTCTCTTTTCCATCTCATCCTTTCCCACTGAATGAAGATTATGGTAAGGAATTCCTTCCAAATAATATAAAAAATGAAAAATTAACAAATGTACAGAAAGATCAGTGCGAAGGCCAAATTACAGAGGAATAACTTTTTGAGGCTATTAAATCCTTTCAGTCTGGAAAAACCCCAGGGCTTGATGGCATACCGGTAGAGGTATATCAAGTATTTTTTTATATACTAAAAGCTCCATTGTTAGATTGTTTGAACTACTCCTATAGAAATGGTAGTCTATCAGGTACTCAGCAGGAAGGTCTGATTTCTCTATTATTAAAACAAGACCCAGATGGCAAATATAAAGATCCAGACTATCTAAAAAAAACTGGAGGCCCCTTACACTTCAATGTTGTGATGCAAAAATACTAGCAAAATGCATAGCATTCAGAAATAAAAGGGTTTTACCAGGTATTGTTCATCCTGGTCAGACAGGTTTTTTACATGGACGATACATTGGAGATAATATACGACAACTACTAGAAATAATAGAACATCATGAAACATATAAGAAGCCAGGAATGGTATTTAGAGCGGCTTTTGAAAAGGCATTTGATAAAGTAAGACTGGATTTTATTTATAAATGCCTGGATTTTTTCAATTTCGGTAATTCTCTTGTAAAATGGGTAAAATAATGTATAGCAACCCTAGGTGTAAAATAGTAAATAACGGCTACTTCTCAGAGAGTTTTGAATTGTCAAGAGGAGTTAAACAAGGGTGTCCGCCGTCACCATATCTATTCGTTATGGCCATCGAAATGCTAGCTATTAACCTGTTGGGGATAGGGGGCAGTATTTGCACGGCCGGATAATTAAAATCAGATCCAAAAACAACATTAGAGGATTAGAAATCCAAGGCTTAAAAAATAAGGTGTCCATGTATGCCGGTGACTCAAGTTTTATATTAAGTCCGCAAGCTAGATCCCTGCAATGTCTCATTGAAGATCTAGATAACTTTTCTGTACTCTCTGGACTAAAACCTAATTATGATAAGTGTACAATATTACGTATTGGATCCTTAAAAAATAAAACTTTTACATTACCCTGCAGTTTACCTATAAAATGGGCTGATGGTGAAGTAGACATACTCAGTATTCATATCACAAAAGATATAAATAAGCTCTCCACAATTAATTTCAATAGAAAACTTGTAAAAATAGACAAGATCCTGCAACCATGGAGAGGTCTATTTATGGAAAAATTGTCCTGATTAACTCCTTAGTCATATCTCAGTTTACTCACTTACTTATGGCGCTGCCTACTCCTGATGATTCGTTTTTCAAATCATATGAGCAAAAAATATTTTGCTTTATCTGGGACGCTAAACCAGACAAAATAAAACGTGCCTATCTATGTAATGAATATGAATTGGGTGGGTTGAGATTATTAAATATACTGCTCAAAAAAATAAAGGGAACACTTAAACAACACAATGTAACTCCAAGTCAATCACACTTCTGTGAAATCAAACTGTCCACTTACGAAGCAACACTGATTGACAATAAATTTCACATGCTGTTGTGCAAATGGAATAGACAACAGGTGGAAATTATAGGCAATTAGCAAGACACCCCCAATAAAGGAGTGGTTCTGCAGGTGGTAACCACAGACCACTTCTCAGTTCCTATGCTTCCTGGCTGATGTTTTGGTCACTTTTGAATGCTGGCGGTGCTTTCACTCTAGTGGTAGCATGAGACGGAGTCTACAACCCACACAAGTGGCTCAGGTAGTGCAGCTCATCCAGGATGGCACATCAATGCGAGCTGTGACAAGAAGGTTTGCTGTGTCTGTCAGCGTAGTGTCCAGAGCATGGAGGCGCTACCAGGAGACAGGCCAGTACATCAGGAAACATGGAGGAGGCCGTAGGAGGGCAACAACCCAGCAGCAGGATCGCTACCTCCGCCTTTGTGCAAGGAGGAGCAGGAGGAGCACTGCCAGAGCCCTGCAAAATGACCTCCAGCAGGCCACAAATGTGCATGTGTCTGCTCAAACGGTCAGAAACAGACTCCATGAGGGTGGTATGAGGGCCCGACGTCCACAGGTGGGGGTTGTGCTTACAGCCCAACACCGTGCAGGACGTTTGGCATTTGCCAGAGAACACCAAGATTGGCAAATTCGCCACTGGCGCCCTGTGCTCTTCACAGATGAAAGCAGGTTCACACTGAGCACATGTGACAGACGTGACAGAGTCTGGAGACACCGTGGAGAACGTTCTGCTGCCTGCAACATCCTCCAGCATGACCGGTTTGGCGGTGGGTCAGTCATGGTGTGGGGTGGCATTTCTTTGGGGGTCCGCACAGCCCTCCATGTGCTCACCAGAGGTAGCCTGACTGCCATTAGGTACCGAGATGAGATCCTCAGACCCCTTGTGAGATCCTCAGACCCCTTATGCTGGTGCGGTTGGCCCTGGGTTCCTCCTAATGCAAGACAATGCTAGACCTCATGTGGCTGGAGTGTGTCAGCAGTTCCTGCAAGAGGAAGGCATTGATGCTATGGACTGGCCCACCCGTTCCCCAGACCTGAATCCAATTGAGCACATCCGGGACATCCTGTCTCGCTCCATCCACCAACGCCACGTTGCACCACAGACTGTCCAGGAGTTGGCGGATGCTTTAGTCCAGGTCTGGGAGGAGATCCCTCAGGAGACCATCCGCCACCTCATCAGGAGCATGCCCAGGCATTGTAGGGAGGTCATACAGGCACATGGAGGCCACACACACTACTGAGCCTCATTTTGACTTGTTTTAAGGACATTACATCAAAGTTGGATCAGCCTGTAGTGTGGTTTTCCACTTTAATTTTGAGTGTGACTCCAAATCCAGACCTCCATGGGTTGATAAATTGGATTTCCATTGATTATTTTTGTGTTATTTTGTTGTCAGCACATTCAACTATGTAAAGAAAAAAGTATTTAATAAGATTATTTCATTCATTCAGATCTAGGATGTGTTATTTTAGTGTTCCCTTTATTTTTTTGAGCAGTGTATAAAAGCACTAGACCTCTCTCTAAAAGCTTCACTCATTCAAAAGTTTTATTTGAACCCTAAATATTTCTCAAGTAGATTACTAAGAAAAGCTCGTCCATTGTTTAAAAATGGCCTTTTTGCCTTTGTGCAGATTGCCATGTCTCATTTTCGATTAATTGAAAATTATACTTTTTTCAAAGTACCTCTCTTTTTCAATCAAGCATTGCAGAGCTGGCAACAATTTCAATTTCATCCCCCTGAAAAGATATGACAAATATTACAACAAATATTATGGCTGAACTCAAATGTGCTGGTTGATAAAATACCTGTGTTTATGGGAAAGATGTTTGAAAAGGGTATTTTGTTCTTAAATTATATTGTAAATTGGAATGGTAGAGTTATGTCCTTCATAGAGTTATGAGAATTGTACGGAAAGGTCTGCTCAATCCAAGAGTACAACCAATTGATTACAGCGTTGCCCCAAAAATGGAGGAGGCGGGTGGCAGCAGGAGGAGGTAGGGAACTTGTCTGTCTGCCCAATATAAAGGATTAAAACTTGCGGAGGAATAAAAATAGCATAAATAGGAAAGTATACCAGTTTCATTTGAGGACCAGGATGTTGACAACTGTGCCATACAGATTGCAAAATAGTTGGGAAGAGATTTTGATGTACCGATTCCATGGTATGAGTTGATATATAAAACAATGCAAGATTCTAGACTTCATGCTTTTCAGCTAAAATTATTATATAGAATTCTTGCCACCAACAAAATGTTGAATTTTTGGGTCATAAAGTCATCAAAGCTCTGCAGATTTTGTTGTGAGGATACAGAATCAATAGACCATTTATTTTGGTATTGCCCTCAGGTAGCCTGTTTCTGGTCTCAGGTTCAGGAATGGCTGAAAATGCGAGACCCCTCCCACAGTCCCCCCCAGGAAGAAAAATAAAAAGTTTAATTAATTTCATTCCCCATTGATCTAAAATTGACCCTAGAAATAGTACTGTTAGGAGATCTGGAGAGACCGGGTCAGTCAATTACTAATATACTAATACTCTTAGTAAAAGTATGTATCTTCAACTCGCAGTCTGTGGATTCTATTTGATTAGATAGATTGAAATTGTACGTTAAACATCACAGCATAGTTGAAAGATATGTGTTGCGTAGGAACTCAAAGTGGGTGGCCAGCAGAGATAGATGTAATGGGCTGATGGAAGCTGAGGGTTGGTATGTGGAATTGGAGACAAGTGGGAGTGGAGTTGCTGTGTGAGAGATAGAATGATGGTCAAAGATAAAAGGAAAAAAAAAAAAAGAAATGACACTAAGTAGCAGTGTTTTTACAACTAATGCTGGTTTGCCTGAGGCTGATGCCGTACAGGTGTTTGTACACATCCATATACACACACTCTCATTCAAATAAACACATAAAAGAACACACACATACATGTAATAGTGCCAGACATGCACACAAACATACAGTTGGCATTGCTGTTATGATTTTAGTTGTCCTTGATGTCATTTGTTTTAAATAAATAAAAAAAATGCATTGTTGTTTGCTGTTTTTTTCTGTCTTCTCCTTTTTTCTCTTTAGTTCATTCTCTTGGTTGTTGGTGCATTGGGGGTTTCTTGGGGGTGGGGAATGAAATTAATTGTATTTTTAATTTTTCTTCCTGGGGGGGACTGTGGGAGGGGTCTCGAATGGTTGAGGGACAGCTATTGGGTAACTGTGGGGGGATCTTGGAGGGGTCGGGTTCACGTTTTTTGGCCTGGTGGTAGATCGGTCAACATGCCCTTGAGCAGGGCATTGACCCTGGATGCTTCTGTGTGTTGCTCTGAATGGGGATTTGTTGGATGACTGGTATGATGCAGTTGTTGAGCGGCTTCACTGCAAGTATATTGTATATTTCGAATATTCAATAAATGTAAAATTTTAAAATAAATAAAAAATGGAGCACTATAAGAGAAAGCCCTGCCTCCAGCTGTTTGCTTAGAAATTTTAGGGACAGTATGGAGGCCTGCGTCTTGTGACCGTAACGTATGTGTAGGTATGTACTGCAGGACCAAATCGGAAAGATAGTTAGGAGTAAGCCCATGTAATGCTTTGTTGGTTAGCAGTGAAACCTTGAAATCAGCCCTAGCCTTAACAGGAAGCCAGAATAGAGAGGCTAGCACTGGAGTAATATGATCAAATTTTGGGGTTCTAGTCAAGATTCTAGCAGCTGTGTTTAGCACTAACGGAAGTTTATTTAGTGCTTTATCCAGGCTTTATCCGGGTAGCCAGAAAGTAGAGCATTGCAGTAGTCTAACCTAGAAGTGACAAAAGCATGGATGAAATTTTTCTGCATCATTTTTGGACAGAAAGTTGAAGATTTTTGCAATGTTACGTAGATGGAAAAACATAGCATAGCACTGTTACACTGGCCTTAGAGTGCTTCGGTTATGAAAGCACTGTCTGGTCAAGCTATGAAAGAGGAGAGTCAGAGAGAAGAGTGTGCCTCAGTATCACTCATGAAAGGGCTTTAGATGTGGAGAGCAGACTGTCACCCCCCTCCCTCCCCTAAATGGAAGGGAAAAGTAGAGGCCCTTTTAGCCAGAGCTCAGAGCTCTATGCAGCTTCTGTCCTTTAAATTATGTTCACTGTTCATTTAAAGATTCTGCCCTAAGCTAACAACCATACTCAGTCTGTCTTGATTCATGTCTACTTGCATCAAGCTCACTGCAGGAGCCTTTCAACCTTTGACCCCTGGAGTAACATGCAGTGTATCATCATCAAGGGAAAGGGAACCCCCACAGCCGGCCCCTCAGTGGTAGTTAGTTCTGGTTTGTATCCCAAATGGCATCCTATTCCCTATATAGTGCACTACTTTTGACCAGTGCCATATGAGCCCTTGTCAAAGGTAGTGCACTACATAGGGAATAGTGTGCCGTTTGGGACGCATCCCTGACCTCTTCCTGAAATGGAGAGGACACAGGACTGAGTTGCACACACCTCTCAGCCCCCACACTCAGACTGACAGACAGACAGCAACCGGGGAATCCCCTGGGTCCTGAAGTAGTTAGTTTCATTTTGACAAGAGGCCCTACAGTTCCCCCTCAACCAGACTGAGGCCAGAGCCACATTTCACTACTACTGACCCTTTTGGATTCTGGATGCCTTTTGGACTCATGGTTCAAAGAGAATACTGACTTTGTTTTGACATTGAAATTATGATAATGTGGGTCAGAAACTAAATTAGCGATTGTGAGGGTTGAATCGGATGGTAACATTGTATGTTAAAAATTCAAAAAAGTTATCTCCAACTCATTTGAAGGTATAATTTATTTTGGCCTGTTTTTAGCAGATAATATGGAATGGTCTTAGGCTAGTAAATCAGGGTACACAGGTGTCTGCTATACTCCGCTGTACTCAATTTTGCACAACAAACAGAACTGGAATGTCTCATCATTTGATTTAGACAACACAGAGCATATTCTCAACACTGAAAATCACCCTTATGGCCCCTATCACCTCCCCAATATATTTACAATAGCACAGCCTCAAGTCAAGCCCCTGAAGGTGTGAGCCTAGTCTTTCATTCATCATGACTTAAGAGAACATTTCACCAGTTTATCACAGTGATGTTTCTGTCTGTGTTTCCCTGTGCCTTCAGATCTCCCAGATAGGGAACCTCTCCCACCTGTCTGAGCTGCGCGTGTTGAACCTGGCAGGGAACTGCATCTCCAGGGTGGACAACCTGCAGGGCCTGGACTCACTGACCGAGATCAACCTGAGACACAACTGCATCTCCACTGTGGTGAGGGAGAGGAGGGGAGAGGAGAGGATTTTATTTTATAAGGATCCTCATTAGCCGAGGCCAATGGTGACAGCAAGTCTTACTTGGAAAAATATATGACAGACAAAATACTTTACAATTTACACTACTGTTCAAAAGTTTGGGGTCACTTAGAAATGTCCTTGTTTTCTATGAAAACATGCATGAAATTAGTTGCAAAATTAATAGGAAATATAGTCAATACATTGACAAGGTTATAAATAATGATTTTTAACTGAAATAATAATTGTGTCCTTCAAACTTTGCTTTCGTCAAAGAATCCTCCATTTGCAGCAATTACAGCCTTGCAGACCTTTGGCATTCTAGTTGTCAATTTGTTGAGGTAATCTGAAGAGATTTCACCCCATGCTTCCTGAAGCACCTCCCACAAGTTGGATTGGCTTGATGGGCACTTCTTACGTACCATACGGTCAAGCTGCTCCCACAACAGCTCAATAGGGTTGAGATCCGGTGACTGTGCTGGCCACTCCATTATAGACAGCTGACTGCTTCTTCCCTAAATAGTTATTGCATAGTTTGGAGCTGTGCTTTGGGTCATTGTCCTGTTGGCTCCAATTAAGTGCCGTCCACTGGGTATGGCAGAGCGTTGCAAAATGGAGTGATAGCCTTCGTTCTTCAAGATCCCTTTTACCCTGTTCAAATCTCCCACTTTACTACCACCAAAGCACCCACCAGACCATCACATTGCCTCCACCATGCTTGACAGATGGTGTCAAGCACTCCTCCAGCATCTTTTCATTTTTTCTGCGTCTCACGAATGTTCTTCTTTGTGATCCGAACACCTCAAACTTAGATTCGTCTGTCCATAACACTTTTTTCCAATCTTCCTCTGTCCAGTGTCTGTGTTCTTTTGCCCATCTTAATCTTTTATTTTTATTGGCCAGTCTGTAATATGGCTTTTTCTTTGCAACTCTGCCTAGAAGGCCAGCATCCCGGAGTCGCCTCTTCACTGTTGACGTTGAGACTGGTGTTTTGCGTGTACTATTTAATGAAGCTGCCAGTTGAGGCATCTCTTTCTCAAACTAGACACTACTTGTCCTCTTGCTCAGTTGTGCACCGGGACCTCCCACTCCTCTTTCTATTCTGGTTAGAGCCAGTTTGCGCTTTTCTGTGAAGGGAGTAGTACACAGATCTTCAGTTTCTTCACAGATTCTTGCATGGAATAGCCTTCATTTCTCAGAACAAGAATAGACTGACGAGTTTCAGAAGAAAGTGCTTTGTTTCTGGCCATTTTGAGCCTGTAATCGAACCCACAAATGCTGATGCTCCAGTAGTCTAAAGAAGGACAGTTTTATTGCTTCTTTAATCAGAACAACAGTTTTCAGCTGTACTAACATAATTGCAAAATGTTTTTTTAATGATCAATTAGCCTTTTAAAATTATAAACTTGGATTAGCTAACACACGCCATTGGAACACAGGAGTGATGGTTGCTGATAATGGGCCTCTGTGCGCCTATGTAGATATTCCATAAAAAATCAGCCATTTCCAACTACAATAGTCATTTACAACATTAACAATGTCTACACTGTATTTCTGATCAATTTAATGTTATTTTAATGGACAAAACATGTGCTTTTCTTTCAAAAACAAGGACCTTTCTAAGTGACACCAAACTTTTGAACGGTAGTGTACATATATTTAAAATCATTAATGTGTGTGTGTGTGTGTGCACGCACATCTATCAGTTACACATACATGTCAGTATATACACACAACATAGCATACATACTGAGAGCTGCTGGGTTTTGGGATCTGAGGGGCCACAGGCTGGGGTTGGTGGAGGGACTGCAGGCATGACATACTGAGGGGGCTACTGACTGACTGATGGTAGAGCAGAGCCCTGGCTGTTCTGAACTGAAGCAGCTGGATCGTGTCGAATCCTTTGGGCTCACACTAATGCACTGTGCAGATGTAATGGCTCAGGCCTATAGTGATTCAGATCTGTGCTAAGATCGCAAACAGCTTGGCCCTTCTATCATCACAGTAATGGTTGAAGATGGTTCCCCCCACTCTGCAATATACTGTGCAAGAACAGTATGCTGCTGTGTTGCTAATGCTGGCAATTATAAGAGATGCACACATCCAACTGTCGTGGTTTGATATATACTCACTCATTGGCATACAGCTGATGGCTTAAGCTAGTCCCCAAGGTGTTGTCAGTGTCTGTCCCCCGACCTACTCACGCATTGAGATGTGTAGACAGATTATCATTTTCTTCTTAGATGATGATGTTAGCTGCAGATTCTTCTTTCATCTTGTTATCATCCTCCGCTGCTGGCACAAGCCTTTGCATGTTTTCCTTATTTTGATGTTTGTCTTTGTATCACATTTAGAAGTTTTTCTGTTTCATGTCTCACCAAGAAAAAACACAAAGTGAAGTAGCATACTTGTCCTCCTGTCATCTACAGTGGTTACCAAGGGGGAAATAGCTAGCTCATTAACCCCTCCTCATGCTGACTCCAGTGGAAATGAAATAGGATATTTTTTAAACAGAAATTCCCTCCCCCTACATTTCTATAGTATAGTATTTCTGATCAACAGAGGAGCACAAACAGGCCTAAACAGGTCCTTCATTTGTATGCAAGTCTGACATATCCAAACCCTTCCCTCACTTGATATGTTGGAGAATTCGACAAGCTCTCACAGTCTCACTTCAGAATTAGACGTTCATTCATGTTTCTCAAACATCAAATTTCAAAGTGTTTAAGGTTAAGTTTAGGCATTAACTCAGAATTTTTAAGGTTAGGGTTAAGTTTAGGCATTAACTCTGAAATCTTATGGTTAGGCATTAACTCCGAATGGTTAAGGCAGTGGTTCCCAAACTGTGGGGCACAGCCCCCGGGCACGGGGATCAAAAAAAATAATATATATATATATACACTACCGGTCCAAAGTTTTAGAACACCTACTCATTAAAGGATTTTTCTTTATTTTTACTATTTTCTACATTGTAGAATAATAGTGAAGACATCAAAACTATGAAATAACACATATGGAATAATGTAGTAACCCAAAAAGTGTTAAACAAATCAACATACACTGCTCAAAAAAATAAAGGGAACACTAAAATAACACATCCTAGATCTGAATGAATGAAATAATCTTATTAAATACTTTTTTCTTTACATAGTTGAATGTGCTGACAACAAAATCACACAAAAATAATCAATGGAAATCCAATTTATCAACCCATGGAGTTCTGGATTTGGAGTCACACTCCAAATTAAAGTGGAAAAACACACTACAGGCTGATCCAACTTTGATGTAATGTCCTTAAAACAAGTCAAAATGAGGCTCAGTAGTGTGTGTGGCCTCCACGTGCCTGTATGACCTCCCTACAACGCCTGGGCATGCTCCTGATGAGGTGGCGGATGGTCTCCTGAGGGATCTCCTCCCAGACCTGGACTAAAGCATCCGCCAACTCCTGGACAGTCTGTGGTGCAACGTGGCGTTGGTGGATGGAGCGAGACATGATGTCCCAGATGTGCTCAATTGGATTCAGGTCTGGGGAACGGGCGGGCCAGTCCATAGCATCAATGCCTTCCTCTTGCAGGAACTGCTGACACACTCCAGCCACATGAGGTCTAGCATTGTCTTGCATTAGGAGGAACCCAGGGCCAACCGCACCAGCATATGGTCTCACAAGGGGTCTGAGGATCTCATCTCGGTACAAAGAAATGCCACCCCACACCATGACTGACCCACCGCCAAAGCGGTCATGCTGGAGGATGTTGCAGGCAGCAGAACGTTCTCCACGGCGTCTCCAGACTCTGTCACGTCTGTCACATGTGCTCAGTGTGAACCTGCTTTCATCTGTGAAGAGCACAGGGCGCCAGTGGCAAATTTGCCAATCTTGGTGTTCTCTGGCAAATGCCAAACGTCCTGCACGGTGTTGGGCTGTAAGCACAACCCCCACCTGTGGACGTTGGGCCCTCATACCACCCTCATGGAGTCTGTTTCTGACCGTTTGAGCAGACACATGCACATTTGTGGGCTGCTGGAGGTCATTTTGCAGGGCTCTGGCAGTGCTCCTCCTGCTCCTCCTTGCACAAAGGCGGAGGTAGCGGTCCTGCTGCTGGGTTGTTGCCCTCCTACGGCCTCCTCCACGTCTCCTGATGTACTGGCCTGTCTCCTGGTAGCGCCTCCATGCTCTGGACACTTCGCTGACAGACACAGCAAACCTTCTTGTCACAGCTCGCATTGATGTGTCATCCTGGATGAGCTGCACTACCTGAGCCACTTGTGTGGGTTGTAGACTCCGTCTCATGCTACCACTAGAGTGAAAGCACCGCCAGCATTCAAAAGTGACCAAAACATCAGCCAGGAAGCATAGGAACTGAGAAGTGGTCTGTGGTCACCACCTGCAGAACCACTCCTTTATTGGGGGTGTCTTGCTAATTGCCTATAATTTCCACCTGTTGTTTATTCCATTTGCACAACAGCATGTGAAAGGTATTGTCAATCAGTGTTGCTTCCTACGTGAACAGTTTGATTTCACAGAAGTGTGATTGACTTGGAGTTACATTGTGTTGTTTAAGTGTTCCCTTCATTTTTTTGAGCAGTGTATATTTTATATTTGAGATTCTTCAAATAGCCACCCTTTGCCTTGTTGACAGCTTTGCACACTATTGGTATTCTCTCAACCAGCTTCACCTGGAATGCTTTTCCAACAGTCTTGAAGGAGTCCCCACATATGCTGAGCACTTGGGGGGGGGGGGGGGGGGGCTGTTCCCCAATACTGGAGGGGGCCCAGAGTGAATTTTTGGGGGGATTAAGGTTTATATCATTGGATTTGAACATGCAACCTACTTTTGTACCTGAAGCAGATGTTTACTCCCATCTCCCATCCCTGTCCACAATGCCCTAGCAAAACCGAAACCTTCTTGAAGGTAACAGAGCTCATGGTTGCCTCTAGTGGCCAGTTTCTATATCATCTCCTGACATCCTCAGACATGGATGGACGTCTAATCCTGACTTGTATCACGTGACCAGGCTGGAAAAATGAAAAATAAAACCAGAAATGTTACATCTTATCAACTACGGCTTCTGTTTACTCACTTAGAAGTTTTGCTGAAATTACTTTTAATAATCGGATATAATGTTTTATTGGCCTTACTGGAGGGTAGAGAAAAAATTCTACCCTTCAGCATTTTTCTCAAGGCTCTTTCATTATCCGGATTGCAGGCGCAAACAAAACACAGATACTTTCAGGTGTCTTAAAAGGTTTTCCTTTTCATTATAGTGAGGAATAGAGTGGATTTTTGGAAAGGACTTGAAGGGAAAGACAAATACATTGAAGTGCACTTTTCCAAACAGGTTTAAACCTACACTTAAACATTGGGCTCAGTTACATGGAAGGCCAGTATCTTAGACATACTGTATGTATAACCCTTTGGGTACTGTGCATACAGTACATGTCTGAAAGGTTTGTTTACCCTAGAAAACCATCCTAAATGACACCTAAAATGGAACAGTTTGGAGATGATGGTAACAGAGTCTCTCTCTCTCTCTCTCTCTCTCTCTCTCTCTCTCTCTCACACACACACACACACACACACACGTTTTTTGCGCTTCTCTTTGTAGTGTTGTTGCGTGCAGCAGAGACAGAGGTTATGAGAGGCTGTGTTGGCACAGTAATGGTTGTAGGGGAGCTCCTCAGTGTGTGAGAAAATCAAACACATGCAAGCTGTCAGCATAGCTGGGGTGGAGCTGAGCTGTAGAGGTGAAGCCCAGGACACGCAGGAGAGAGACAGACACCAGGTTCAGACACAACTCCTAGTCTCTGGGCCCCTGCTGTTAGAAGATGAGATAGACAGCGGTGGACAGACAGTGAGCTTTTTTTATGCACCACATCAGCCCAGTGATGACATCACTGTCTGAGACTGTGTCTAAATTTAGACTCAGCCACGGTCGGAGCTGGAAGTGCTGTTACACTGACGGAGAAGCAGAGGTGAATATTTAGTCAGGTGTATGTGTGGTAGACTATGTGCTCATACTGTGGTATGAATTGCATTTTCAGCATGCAGAAATGTATGTTATAAGGAGCAGCGTTCTCCTCAAAGCCTACTATGTGACACTGTGAGTGGGAGTGCACAGTCATCTAATGTGTTTATTTCAGGAGCAGAGCGTTCCTGTCACTTTGGGGATGCAGCAGCAGACAGTACTGTTAATGTGTGTACTCAAGTAGCAGTAGAGAAATGTTCCTATAAAAGCAGTGTTGCAAATGGCAGAGATTACAGCCTCCCTCGCACCTGTCTCTCTCATTATAATTTATGCAGTGATTGATTGAATTATTTCACGACTTCACCAATCAGACATAGCCATAATCCTAATTATGGCAACAGCACCCCTGCAGAGGCAGCATCCCTGTAATACTGTTCGTGTTAGAGACAGTAAGCTATAAAAGCAAAGAGAGTCTCACACACCATATGTATAAACTCTTAATAATTTATTGTGTAAAACACCAACATTTCGGCATCGCTGTGCCTTCTTTAGGGTAATGTCATGAATGCTTGAACCAGGTTATATAGACAAACAGTGCAATTAGTGCAACAAATGACAATAGTGAGGGGTGTAATAGTTATTAGGTTGATTATATGGAATTGAGAGAAACTGCTAAAAGACAGTAGTTTACAGCATATTGAATATATTAGGGTATTGTTAGCATTATCATCAACATATATTATTGTTTCATTTAATTTCACATATATATTTAATTGTTTCCAATTTCATAAAAATGTTGTTACATGTAATCTTTTGGTTCAACCAAAATGCATAATAAGCATAATCAACAGGGAGAACATATTGGGTGTACTCTGATAAACTGTAGAAGACAGCACATTAAAAGTGTTGTGTAATGGTGCCTGAACGGCATGAAGTGAATGTACTCCTCTTCTCCTTAGTTGCTTATACAGTAATTGTGTTAGAGCAGCCCACCATTAAAGTTCCCCTAACTAAGTCACTGAGTGGTGTGGTGGGTTGACCGTACTGTATGCATACAGTAGCCTTCTTTTGTTTATGCCTAAAGTAGGCTATGGCTTTATTTTGTAACCCATTGAACACTGCCACTGACATGCACATACAGTGCATTCGGAAAGTATTCAGACCCATTGACTTTCCCCCCAATTTGTTACGTTACAGGGATTAAATAAATACAAATCCTCATAATTTGTAGACAGTACTGTTAATGTGTGTACTCAAGTAGCAGTAGAGAAATGTTCCTATAAAAGCAGTGTTGCAAATGGCAGAGATTACAGCCTCCCTCGCACCTGTCTCTGCAGCCGTCTTCGACCTGGCCAAGGCTTTCGACTCTGTCAATCACCGTATTCTTATCGGCAGACTCAACAGCCTTGGTTTCTCAAATGACTGCCTCGCCTGGTTCACTAACTACTTCTCAGATAGAGTTAATTGTGTCAAATCGGAGGGCCTGTTGTCCGGACCTCTGGCAGTCTCTATGGGGGTGCCACAGGGTTCAATTCTCGGGCCGACTCTTTTCTCTGTATATATCAATGATGTCGCTCTTGCTACGGGTGATTCTTTGAGCTACCTCTACGCAAACGACACCATTCTGTATACATCTGGCCCTTCTTTGGACACTGTGTTAACAAACCTCCAAACGAGCTTCAATGCCATACAACATTCCTTCCGTGGCCTCCAACTGCTCTTAAACGCTAGTAAAACTAAGTGCATGCTCTTCAACCAATTGCTGTCCGCACCCTCCCGCCCGCCTAGCATCACTACTCTGGAAGGTTCTGACTTAGAGTATGTGGACAACTATAAATACCTAGGTGTCTGGCTAGACTGTAAACTCTCCTTCCAGACTCATATTAAGCATCTCCAATCCAAAATTAAATCTAGAATCGGCGTCCTATTTTGCAACAAAGCCTCCTTTACTCATGCTGCCAAACATACCCTTGTAAAACTGACTATCCTGCCGATCCTTGACTTCGGCGATGTCATTTACAAAATAGCCTCCATCACTCTACTCAGCAAATTGGATGCAGCCTATCACAGGGCCATCCGTTTTGTCACCAAAGCCCCATATACTACCCACCATTGCGACCTGTATGCTCTCGTTGGCTGGTCCTCGCTACATATTCGTCACCAAACCCACTGGGTCCAGGTCATCTATAAGTCTTTGCTAGGTAAAGCTCAGCCTTATCTCAGCTCACTGGTCACCATAGCAACACCCACCCGTAGCACGCACTCCAGCAAGTATATTTCACTGGTCATCCCCAAAGCCAACACCTCCTTTGGCCGCCTTTCCTTCCAGTTCTCTGCTGCCAATGACTGGAACGAATTGAAAAAATCACTGTTGGAGACTTATATCTCCCTTACTAACTTCAAGCATCGGCTGTCAGAGCAGCTTACCGATCGCTGCAGCTGTACACAGCCAATCTGTAAATATCCCATCCAACCAACTACCTACCTCATCCCCATATTTAAAAAAACAACAACATTTTCTGCTCTTTTGCACACCAGTATTTCTACTTGCACATCCTCACCTGCACATCTATCACTCCAGTGTTAATTGCTAAATTGTAATTACTTCGCCACTATGGCTTATTTATTGCCTTACCTCCTTACTTCATTTGCACACACTGTATACAGATTTTCTATTGTGTTATTGACTGTACGTTTGTTTATCCCATGTGTCCCATGTGTAACCCATGTGTGTTGCTGTTTTTGTCGCACTGCTTTGCTTTATCTTGGCCAGGTCGCAGTTGTAAATGAGAACTCGTTCTCAACTGGCCTACCTGGTTAAATAAAGGTGAAATTAAATAAATAAATACCAAATAATTCTACACACAATACCCCATAATGACAAAGCCAAAACAGGTTTTTAGAAATGTTTGCAAATTTAGTGAAAATAAAAAACAGAAATAGCTTATTTACATAAGTATTCAGACACTTTGCTATGAGACTCGAAATTCAGCTCAGGTGCATCCTGTTTCCATTGATCATCCTTGAGATGTTTCTACAACTTGATTGGAGTCCACCTGTGGTAAATTGAATTGATTGGACATGATTTGGAAAGGCACACACTTGTCTATATAAGGTCCCACAGTTGACAGTGCATGTCAGAGCAAAAACCAAGCCATGAGGTCGAAGGAATTGTCTGTAGAGCTCCGAGAAAAGATTTTGTCGAGGCACAGATCTGGGGAAGGGTAACAAAAAATGTCTGCAGCATTGAAGGTCCCCAAGAACACAGTGGCCTCCATCATTCTTAAATGGAAGTAGTTTGGAACCACCAAGACTCTTCCTAGAGCTGGCCGCCTGGCCAAACTGAGCAATCGGGGGAGAAGGACCTTGGTCAAGGAGGTGACCAAGAACCAGATGGTGACTCTAACAGAGCTCCAGAGTTCCTCTGTGGAGATGCGAGAACTTTCCAGAAGGACAACCATCTCTGCAGCACACCACCAATCAGGCATTTACTGAAGAGTGGCCAGACAGAAGCCTCTCCTCAGTAAAAGGCACATGACAGCTCTCTTGGACTTTGCCAAAAGGCACCTAAAGGACTCAGACCATGAGAAACAAGATTGAACTCTTTGGCCTGAATGCCAAGCGTCACGTCTGGAAGAAACCTGGCACCATCCCTACGGTGAATCATGCGGCAGGGACTGGGAGACTAGTCAGGATCGAGGGAAAGATGAACGGAGCAAAGTACAGAGAGATCCAAGACAATGCAGGAGTAGCTTTGTGACACATCTCTGAATCTTTGAGTGGCCCAGCCGGAGCCCAGACTTAAACCTGATCGAACATCTCTGGAGAGACCTGAAAATAGCTGTGCAGCAACGCTCCCCATCCAACCTGACAGAGCTTGAGAGGATCTGCAGAGAAGAATGGGAGAAACTCCCCAAATACAGGTGTGCCAATCTTGTAGCGTCATACCCAAAAATACTTGAGGCTTTAATCGCTGCCAAAGGTGATTCAACAAAGTACTGAGTAAAGGGTCTGAATACTTATGTAAATGTGATATGTTTTTTATTTTTAATACATTTGCAAAAATGTCTAAAAGACAGTTTTTGCTTTGTCATTATGGGTTATTGTGTGTAGATTGATTAGGGGAAAATAACACTTTAATACATTTTAGAATAAGCTGTAACATAACAAAATGTGGAAAAAGTCAGCACTGTAGCTGAGCAGGATGGTGCAGCAACAGGAGGCCATACGGGGGACAAGGAGAGTTTTGTTCTATTCTGTGCCTGGCCCTGTTTAGTTTGTTTTGTTTCATCCTCATTAGCTGCAGCTTTAGAAGCCTTCTCCTGCATTTGCCGTTAATCTTTTTCCAAGGGAAAACATGCATTTTGATAATGATTTTGAGTCTTAGAGCCCAGGGGATATGAACATAACGTAAACAAAAGGAATATGAGTATCAAACTTTTGTTTGAATTATATTAATGTTTAAGTCAATCGGACCCCATGAAAGCTTTGCGCTTCATATGTGGTAGCAGAGTGGAATGAGAGTTTAAGGGATGTTGATGTCTGTCCTTTATTATTGTGACTTTAATGTTTCCCTTGGATGTTAATGCGGTGTCTATCTCATGGACTTCTAATGTACTTTACTATCTGGGTCATATGCTTACAGCATGAGCTATTCATAAGTAATATTGATCTATGAGCACTCAGCTGCCTTAACATACTAGACAAATTATTTTATGACTAATTCAGTACTGTATATTATTTATAGTATATTATACATTTTGTAGTAAATTCAGATCAAGAATCAATTTATTTTATTGGTGTGGTCAGTACTAGTTTTGTCTGTTTATTGCACCAGGTACACATTTGAATCTAACATGCACTATTAATGTTCTCTTTTTTTCTAAGCTGTGCCCTTGGATTTGGTTCAGTGTTCTGGTTACATGCAGCTAGCCCGACATTTAGCTGTTGGGTTGCTACTAGTGATGGTGAAGGAAATCATTGTGTTAGGGGATTTCAATACTGATGTCTGCAAAAAGGATAGACCAACCCACAATGTATTTATGCACTCTGTAGATCACTTGCTCTGACCCAAATGATAAAAGATCCCCCCCCCCCCCAGAACCGCTAGTGAGAATCAGAGGACTCAAAAAATACTGTGTTAAAATGTTTAGGGAGCAAGTGGGTAAAATTGACTGGTCACCTGTGCTCGATAGTGTAGGGATAGACAGTGCCTGGGAAGCCTTTAAATGTAGATTCCTTGATGTGGTGAATGTGATGGCTCCCATTAGACAGCTCAGAGTAAAGCAGAGAATAAGGCCTTTAAGAAATGTAAGAACTCTCAAGAGCAACCTGATTTTGTCCTATATAAACGTCACAGAAATGAAGCACAGAGCAGGATGGATGAAGCTAGGAGGGGTTACTTTGCTGATAAAAATCATTGAGAACAAAAATTACCCTAAAAATCTTTGGAAATCATTTAAGGAACTAGGCTGTAGTAGTACTACCAAAAACAAGCTAAACAGTATTGGACTGAACATCAGGGGGAAGATGGTATATGTATAAGCAGAGGTTGCCAATTAATTTGTCACGCTGGTGTAAAGGATTTGGAGACAGGCGCAGGACTACATCATCGGGGTTTCTAATACACCCAAAACAAACATGTATACAAAACACTGGGATGTACCCAAACAAAAGAGCGAGGGTAAACCTCATAGAACGACACGGGGTGAGACCTGTAATACACAATGCACAAAACACGCAGCACAGGCTGAGACAATGCATAAGTACTCACACGACCAACGGATATAGGAACAATAATCAACAGCCTAATGGGGAAACAAAGGGCACATTTATACAAACACAATCAGTGAGGAATTGGAACCAGGTGTATGTAATGACACAGTTCAGTGCAGCCTAGAAGGCCGGTGACGTCGACCTCCGGAACTGGTGAACAGAATGAGCAGCAGTACTGGGGGGATCCGTGACATAAATCAACTTTTTTTTTTACTTCTGTTGCCAGCAAGCTAGTTAGCAAGCTGCCCACCAGTTTGTATGGAAACGACCAAGTCAAGAAGTATTATTCCGAGTTATGGGTTCAGCCAAACTCTTTTTCTTTTGCAAAGGTAGCAACAGACAAAATAGCCAGTATACTAGCAGAGCTTAAATGCTCCAAAGCCACAGGCCTGGATAATATTCCTGCAAGGTTTCTTAGAGATTCTGCTGAGCAAATTGCCCCTTATATTACACATATCGTTAATCTCTCTCTTGAACAAGGCATCTTTCGCAGGGACATGAAACAAGCTAAAGTTATACCTCTGTATAAGAAGGGGATAAAGTCTGACCCTGAGAATTATAGGCCTGTATCTATCCTTAGTATAACACCAAATATCCTGGAGAGAGTTGTACTGTACATGAGCAAATTTATGAATATGTCAAGAAACAGTCTAACGTATGATTTTCAGTCGGGTTTTATAAGAACATACTCCACTGATTCATGTCTACTTTACTTGACTGACTTCATCTGAAAAGAGATTGATGAGGGAAATCTATGTGGAATGGTACTGCTTGACCTACAGAAGGACTTTGATACAGTTAACCACTGTCTCCTAATCTCCAAACTGGAGGCACTGGGGTTAAGCAGTATCCCTCTAGACTGGGTAAAGTCCTATTTGTCAGGTAGGGAGCAAGTAGTAGAGGTTAATGGTTCACTGTCTCAGGCAAAACCAATGAGTTGTGGCGTTCCGCAGGGGAGCGTGCTTGGGCCTCTACTGTTTTTACTGTATATAAACGATATGAAAGATGCTTGTTCTTGCCGTATTTTCCTTTATGCGGATGACTCTACACTTCTGTTGTCTCACAAAAGTAAAACAATGTTGGAGAGCATACTTAGCACAGTGCTTACTAGCATTAGCAAATGGCTTGGAGATAATAAGCTATCTCTGCACTTAGGTAAAACTGAGGCAATTCTTTTTGGGTCCAGACCGAAATTGTGTAGGTCCTCTGAAATCAGAGTGGAGTTAGGGGGTAAGGTCCTGACTACTAAAACCTCTGTTAGCTACCTGGGATGGGAGCTTGGGAGGTGTGAGCATGGCCACTAAAGTGCTAGGGAAGGTTAATGCCAAGACTACGTTTTTGGCTAGAAAGTCCATGATAAGGACCCCATGAGAGTGCTAGACACTGTCCTCATTCAATGCAGTTTTGACTATGCGAGTACTTCCTGGTTTGGGGGCTTGTCTAAGCTTATGAAGGGGAAGCTCCAGATAGCCCACAATATGCTGATCAGGGTAGTATTGAAGGTGAGTCCACATACTCACATAGGCAGGAGCTGCATTCAGGAACTCAACTGTCTGCCTGTTGAGGCTAAGGTGTCCCAGATTAGACTAGGTTTGGTTTACAGGAGTATTTATGGTTCTGCGCCCAGATATCTAAATGATTACTTTTCCCATGTTAGGGATGCACACAATCACAGCACCAGATCAGGTGTTGCTAATGTGTGCTTATACAGGTTCAGGAGTAATGCTGGGAAAGGTACTTTCTTGTATACTGGAGCCTCAGAGTGGAATGAGTTGTCTCTGCCCATAAAACAAGGTCCTCTCTGGGCAGCTTTAAAAATAAAGTAAAAAACTGTTTGATGTCTTCTGTGCCCAGTTATGTTGTAACTGCAATGATGAGATGGATGTTATTCTTCTATGTTTTTATGTTTTATTATCTTGCTGTCATACTGTGTTCAACCGTGTTCGATCTTTCCTAGCCATCTTGTTTCAAGAGGACCACAATGAAAATAGGTCCCAGACTTTGTGTGTTATCCTCCATGATTTTACTCATGTGCATGTGTGGGTTTTTCAAGTTTTGTGTGTACTTGTTTTTTAAATGGTCGAATGAATAAACTAAACTAAATGGCCAAACCCCAGAGATCTGATTCATATAACAGAGAGTATGGCTTTAGAGGTCAGCATGGCCATTACACAGTAAATGTTGTGCTCTAGTCTAGTGGCTGACCAGTTGGCCCTCGGCATAGTGAGAGCTGTAGTAGACGACCAGGTGTAGTAGACTGATCAGAGGGAATCCACCATAACTGGGCATCACGTCTTTAACCCACACAGATGAAAAATTGCCTCTGTTAGGCTAATGTGGCAGTTGGGCGTTAGGGTTGTTAGAATGGGGGGATAGGGGTGAGCTTGTGAGCTTGTGTGGATGAGTATTGGGGTAGTGTAGTGGGAGTTTATGTGGATGAGTATTGTGGTAGTGTAGAGGGAGTTTATATGGATGAGTATTGTGGTAGTGTAGAGAGAGTTTATGTGGATGAGTATTGTAGTAGTGTAGAGGGAGTTTATGTGGATGAGTATTGTGGTAGTGTAGAGGGAGTTTATGTGGATGAGTATTGTGGTAGTGTAGAGGGCAGTTTATGTGGATGGTTGCTAGGTTAAGCTCTTGTTGTCTGAGGAATGGCAGAGATACAAGCAGTGCTGGTGGAGGCTGTACAGTAGCTGTATGTGAGGTATTGTGTGTCTGCAGTATGGGCTGACAGCGCTTTAAGTCCCTCCTGGCAGTGTCCGCACACACACACACATCCCAGCACAGATCATTCATCCTCAGAGAAACACTACAGCAGTGTAGAAGGCTTCTAAAGTTGCAGCTAATGAGGTTGCCCTGCCCTACTGCGAGGCTGAACACGTCATCCCCACTGCCATCCCCCTGTCCTACTCTCCTGTAGCTGGCTGTTACATTGCCTGTGTCTCTGTGTCCTCATCAGTCAGCCAGCCTGCTGGTCCTCCTCACATCCTCCCATCCTCCCCCAGACTCCCTCCTCCATTGATCCTGAAACAGCCTGATGATGAAACAGATTCCATGACAATGGCACCACTGGAGACTTTAATCTATTCCTGTTGAATTCATAATTTGCCCATATTGCTGTCGCCTTCCCTTTGTTCTTCTTCTGCTGCTGGGCAGTGTCTCTGTGTGTGTCTCTGTGTGTTTCTGTGTGCCAGTAGCCCCCTCTTTCTCTCTCTTTCTCTCTCTCTTCTATAAGCAGAGTGAGTGAGCGAGTTCCTGCAGCAGGGGATCTCTGCATTAGCGCACTCTCCTCTTCTCTCCCTCCCCTTCTCCTTGCTCTGCCCCTCCCCTCCCTGTGCAGCCGCGGCAGTGTGCCTGCGCGCGCAGGGCGGATGGGGCTGTATGCCGGAGCTGGGAGCTGCAAGGTGACTGAGGGAATGGAGAGGGATGGGAAGGTCTGAGCCGCGCTGTGACTGTGCAGTGCCCCACCGCTACCACAACGCAAGCCCCTCTAGAGCACCCTCTCCTCTCTTCATCCCCCACTTTCTCTCCCTCTCTTTGTCTAGACAGAGGTGGACCAGCTGCCCTGCCTCCAGCGCCTCTTTCTCAGCTGCAACAGCATCACCAGGTAAGATCTGCTGCTACTGCTGCTACTGCTTAACCCCCTCCTCTCCACAGAGCTCAGTGCTGGCAGGTTCCCCTCCCAGGCAGCTCCCTATAGCTCAGGGCTAGGCCTGGCCTCTGCTGCAGAGGATGACCCATACTGCCTGGTCTCTCTCTCTCTGAGCACACACTGAATGACTGCTGAGGTGGGCAGTCTCTCCCTTCCCAAGTGGCTAATAACCTACTGTACTGCTGGGGTGGGCAGTCTCTCCCTACCCCAGTGACTAACAAACTACTGTACTGCTGGGTTGCTAAGAGATGGTATGTCGGCGTGTCTCATGAACGGAAGGTCTGTTTTGTTACTGTAGAGAGAGTTTTCAAACCCCTGTTCTTTTTTCCTTGTGTGGTTTGTGGCTTTGCCTTTTGCCTCCCTTAGCCTTATATAAATAGTGGACTTGTCATTGAGTTCAGTCAGGAGGACAGAGGCTGAATGCTGAAGTAGCACTGTCTCTGCCTGTGAAAACGGTCCTGTGAAATCCTGATTTAATAAGACAGTGTTGCCAGTCCAGAGGGCCACAGTTGACTCCTGATGTGATTAATTTCTCATGGCAGCTCTAGCTAGCCCACTCTGTTTTAGGCAGTAAATAAATCATTTAAACCCTGCCTTGCCCAAACATAAAGCTTATATAAATCAATAATGCTGGCAAAATACAACATCTAGTCTAATCTGGCTTGCATTTGATCCTCTGTCAGAGCCTTTTGATTTAAATCGTTTGAGAAATGTAGGCTACTATTATCATCGCACAGTGAAGTCCTGGTGGATAACACGGGCCTTTATTTGACGTCTGTATAGCTGTAGCTGAGGAAGCCATCCCAGGCTCAGCAAAGCCTTTGGTTGAAGCGATCATTATTACAAATTAGGCCAATCAGAAGTTCTCTCTGCAAACAGTGCCAAGAACACTATTTATATTTACATGGTGAACCAACTGTACTGTTTACATTACATTTCCAAATTTGTCATTGAGCAGATGTTCTTATTCAGAGTGATTTACAGGAGCAATTGGGATTAGGTGTCTTGCTCAAAGGGACATCGACCGATTATTTTCACCTAGTCAGCTCTGGGATTTGAACCAGCGACCATTCGTTCACTGGCCCAACGCTCCTAACCGCTAGTTCACCTGCCACCCTAGTTAGCTTGGCTACCTACCACCCTGTTTAGCCTAGTTATTCTCTTCCCATCTAAAACTCTGTTCACTCAGCCCCAGGCCATGTCTGTTGTTTTCAATGCCCTCTTCCACTGCCAGCCCCAGGCCCAATTAGCACGTTTCCATGTTTTATTTTTGTTGAGTTCTGGGCCCTGGGTATTCAAAAAAGGTCTTAGGGTAGGAGAGCTAATATTGGTTTCATTTTGCCATAATAAGATTATATGGACTAGGGGGACCTGATCCTAGATCAGCATTCCTAATCTGAGACGCTTTGTGAATACGGGCCCTGTTCCCTGGTGGTATTGTCGACCTATGGATTATAAAGGTTAATTCAACAAAAATGGAGGTTGGGGGAGCTTTTCTAAGTGAATCACTCATTATATTCACATATAGCTGCATCAGTGCCTGGTATGGCAACAGCTCATTATCCGACCGTAAAGTACAGCCCAATACATCACTGGGGCCAAGCTTCCTGCCATCCAGGACACACATACACATACACATATACACATATATATATATATATATATATATATATAGTTGAAGTCGGAAGTTTACATACACCTTAGCCATATACATTTAAGCTCAGTTTTTCACAATTCCTGACATTTAATCCTAGTAAAAATTATCTTTCTTAGGTCAGTTAGGATCACCACTTTATTCACCACTCCAATACCTTGACTGTGTTGTCCTTAAGCTATTTTGCCACAACTTTAGAAGTATGCTTGGGGTCATTTTCCATTTGGAAGACCCATTTGCGACCAAGCTTTAACTTCCTGACTGATGTCTTGAGATGTTGCTTCAATATATCCACATAATTTTCCTTCCTCATGACGCCATCTATTTTGTGAAGTGCACCAGTCCCTCCTGCAGCAACGCACCCCCACAACATGATGCTGTCAATCCCGTGCTTCACGGTTGGGATGGTGTTCTTCGGCTTGCAAGCCTCCCACTTTTTCCTCCAAACATAACAATGATCATTATGGCCAAACAGTTCTATTTTTGTTTCATCAGACCAGAGGACATTTCTCCAAAATGTACGATCTTTGTCCCCATGTGCAGTTGCAAACCGTAGTCTGGCTTTTTTATGGCGGTTTTGGAACAGTGGCTTCTCCCTTGCTGAGTGGATGTCGATATAGGACTTGTTTTATTGTGGATATAGATACTTTTGTACCTGTTTCCTCCAGCATCTTCACAAGGTCCTTTGCTGTTGTTCTGGGATTGATTTGCACTTTTCGCACCAAAGTAGGTTCATC
The DNA here is from genome assembly GCF_901001165.1 of Salmo trutta. Classification (NCBI taxonomy): domain Eukaryota; kingdom Metazoa; phylum Chordata; class Actinopteri; order Salmoniformes; family Salmonidae; genus Salmo; species Salmo trutta. The sequence goes on from NC_042968.1 coordinate 26,283,833, forward strand.
TCTAGGGGACAGAACGCGTCTCCTTCCTGAGCGGTATGACGGCTGCGTGGTCCCATGGTGTTTATACTTACATACTATTGTTTGTACAGATGCACGTGGTACCTTCAGGCGTTTAGAAATTGCTCCCAAGGATGAAACAGACTTGTGGTCTACCATTTTTTTCTGAGGTCTTGGCTGATTTCTTTTGATTTTCCAATGATGTCAAGCAAAGAGGCACTGAGTTTGAAGGTAGGCCTTGAAATACATCCACAGGTACACCTCCAATTGACTCAAGTGATGTCAATTAGCCTATCAGAAGCTTCTAAAGCCATGACATCATTTTCTGGAATTGTCCAAGCTGTTTAAAGGCACAGTCAACTTAGTGTATGTAAACTTCTGACCCGCTGGAATTCTGATACAGTGAATTATAAGTGAAATAATCTGTCTGTAAACAATTGTTGGGAAAATGACTTGTGTCTTGCACAAAGTAGATGTCCTAACCGACTTGCCAAAACTATAGTTTGTTAACAAGAAATTTGTGGAGTGGTTGAAAAACGAGTTTTAATGACTCCAACCTAAATGTATGTAAACTTCCGACTTCAACTGTATATTCACTACCGTTCAAAAGTTTGGGGTCACTTAGAAATGTCCTTGTTTTTGAAAGAGAAGCACATTTTTTGTCTATTAAAATAACATCAAATTGATCAGAAATACAGTGTAGACATTGTTAATGTTGTAAACGACTATTGTAGCTGGAAACGGTCAGATTTTTAATGGAATATCTACATAGGCGTAAAGAGGCCCATTGTCAGCAAACATCACTCCTGTGTTCTAATGGCACGTTATGTTAGCTAATCCAAGTTTATCATTTTAAAAGGCTAATTGATCATTAGAAAACCCTTTTGCAATTATGTTAGCACAGCTAAAAACTGCTGTGCTAATTAAAGAAGCAATAAAACTGGCCTTTAGACTAGTTGAGTATCTGGAGCATCAGCATTTGTTGGTTCGATTACAGGCTCAAAATGGCCAGAAACAAAGCACTTTCTTCTGAAACTCGTCAGTCTATTCTTGTTCTGAGAAATGAAGGCTATTCCATGCGAGAAATTGCCAAGAAACTGAAGATCTCGTACAACACTGTGTACTACTCCCTTCACATTACAGCGCAAACTGTCTCTAACCAGAATAGAAATAGGAGTGGGAGGCCCCAGTGCACAACTGAGCAAGAGGACAAGTACATTAGAGTGTCTAGTTTGAGAAACAGACACCTCACAAGTCCTCAACTGGCAGCTTCATTAAATAGTACCCGCAAAACACCAGTCTCAACGTCAACAGTGAAGAGGGGACTCCGGGATGCTGGCCTTCTAGGCAGAGTTCGTCTGTCCAGTGTCTGTGTTTTTCGCCCATCTTAATCTTTTATATTTATTGGCCAGTCTGAGATATGGCTTTTTCTTTGCAACTCAGCCTAGAAAGGCCAGCATCCCGGAGTTACCGCTTCACTGTTGACGTTGCGGGAATGAAGCTGCCAGTTGAGGACTTGTGAGGCATCTGTTTCTCTAACTAGACACTCTAATGTACTTGTCCTCTTGCTCAGTTGTGCACCAGGGTTAGCAAACACAACGTGCCGTTGGAACACATTAGTGATGGTTGCTGATGACGCTGTCATGACGTTGGCCTGTGGGTAAGGTTTATGACCCCCCATAAATACCTTTCTCCCTTTCCTCTCTTGACTCTGCTGAAGGACTCTTGAAAAGCCTTTGTTAAACATAGAGAGTCGGGGAACATCAAAAGGTGGGGGGAAAGGAACCATATTTCGGTAATCCAACTAGTTGAAAATATGCGTTGGTACTTAATGAATATGATGTCAGTTCGGTTGTCATCTGAGACATTCTTATTAATGACAGGATGACATAAACTGTATCCTGGAAAGTCTACACATTATAGTTATCAGATTCACATGGAATTGTTGTGCAATTTAAATGTTTAAATATGAAACTATTTGTGAAAAGATGAAATGTAATTTTAGCTTCCAAATGAGAGAATTGGGTTTTCATGAGTGAACTATGCTCAACTCAGTGGCCCGCCCATGTGAACAGACATGGGTTGTAAACTATGAAACACACCCTTCTCTCCCTCCACTATATAAGCCCTTTACGAAAATATAACTTTCTGTTCCGGGTACATTAGGGCGACGGTCCGATGTCAGAAGCATTCAGATAATAAGCTGTTCCGAGGATGTGAGGACGACGGTCCCACGTTAAAAGGACTAACATGTCAACTATAGAACTAAGCCAACCTCAGTGTGAGCTTTGGTTGCGATTGGTATGAACTTTGAACTCTTATTCACTACAGAAGTGATACCTCCTAGCCGTTGAGTTAGCAGCGGCCGCTGTAAACGTGGGCTAGGAAAGGACGGACGACCTATCCCGTCTACCACACAACGACGTTACTACAACGTATACAGTTTACCACCAGAGACACTCTTCAAAGGACAAGGAAGATCTCTTTTGGGCAACACGGCCTTCCATCTACCACCAACTTATTGAAGCGCAGCTCAGAGTAAATATTTATTGCATTTTCCTTTTGCAAATGGGCGGTAATTTAGATTGCATAAGAGACTGTATTTACAATAGCATAGCTTCTCCCTTTGTTCCTCAGTCTTCCCGCTCTTTCACTCAAACCCAACCCCCTTTCCTTTGTGTAATCAGCCGTCATGTCGGCTCCGTCCACCAGGGACGTTTTCTGTATGACATAATTTGCATTCTGTGTATATGTAATTCTGTGATTAGTTAGGTATTTAGTAAATAAATAATTAAACCAAATGTTGTATTGCTGATTCAACTTGTTAGCCAGGGTTCGTGAAGATAACCAAGAATTCTACGATGTTCAGATGAAACTGAAATAAGGTGACGATTAATATTGACTGCTATTGATGTCAAATATTACTAGGTCTTTAAGAGTTTATTCGGAAGATAACAGCTCTATAAACATTATTCGTGGTGCCCCGACTTTCTAGTTAATTATCTACCTGATTAGCTTAATCCGGTAATATTAATTACAGAGAAATGATTTTTATAGAATAGCATGTCATATCACTTAATCTGGCATAGCCAAAGACACGACAACGCCTATGTAGATATTCCATAACAAATCTGCCGTTTCCAGCAAGAATTGTAATTTACAACATTAACAATGTCTACACTGTATTTCTGATCAATTTTATGTTATTTTAATGGGCAACAAATGAGCTTTACTTTCAAAAACAAGGACATTTCTAAGTGACCGCAAACTTTTGAACGGTAGTGTATATAATTGTTTTTATTGAACCTTTATTTAACTAGGCAAGTCAGTTAAGAACAAATGATTATTTATAATGACGGCCTACACCGGCCAAACCCGGACGATGCTGGGCCAATTGTGCGCCGCCCTATGGGACTCCCAATCACGGCCGGTTGTGATCCAGGGTGTCTGTAGTGACGCCTCAAGCATTGAGATGCAGTGCCACTCGGGAGCCCAAAAAGTATACTAGGCGGTGTCAGAGGAATGCCTAAAAAATTGTCAAAGACAGTTTGTTCTCTCTGCTACCGCACAGCAAGAGGTACTGGAGTGCCAAGTCTAGTTCCAAAAGGCTCCTTAACAGCTTCTTCCCCCAAGCCACAAGACTGCTGAACAATTAATTAAATGGCCACCCGGACTATTTTCTTGACACCCCCCCTTTGTTTTTACACTGCTGCTACTCGCTGTTTATTATCAATGCATAGTCACTTTACCCCTACGTACACGTACAAATTAACTTGACTAACATGGGCCCCCGCACATTGACTCGGTACCGGTACCCCGTGTATATATAGCCTCATTGTTGTTATTTTATTGTTACTTAAAAAAAATGTTTACTTTAGTTTATTTAGTAAATATTTTCTTAACTCTATTTTCTTAAAACTGCATTGTTTGTTAAGTGCTTGTAAGTAAGCATTTCACGGTAAAGTCTACACCTGTTGTATTCGGCGCATGTGACAAAGAAAATTTGATTTGATATAGTATTTATCCCATTGATAGTTGTTAATGACCTGTGTGGTGTGTGTTTTCTCTCTCTGTGTGTAGTTTTGATGAGCTAGCCTGCCTGGGAGAGTCGTGCTCCCTTTCTGAGCTCACCCTGGATGGGAACCCAGTAGCCCTGGAGACATGGTACAAGCAGGCCGTCCTGCGCTGTGTGCTTCAACTCAGACAGCTGGACATGAAACGTGTCACGGTAAGACATACGCTCGGTACAACACTTTACAGAATCCTTGAAATTACCACATGCTCGATATCCATAGGCATAAAAGCTGAATTGCCCGTCAAACATGATGTCATTGTATTCACACTACATACGAGACACTTGAGTTCAGAGGTTCATGCATTTGAAAGCTGTTAAGCAGGCAGGCAACACCCAGGTCTGAGCTTGTAGGCTACATGAACCCTGAGGTACCACACACACACCTTATGGAGGTAATGGCCCTGCAGCCAATAGGATGGGCAAGTCCTCCTGAGATCAGAATCTGATTTGCACAACTTTCCACAGATGAGCACTCACTCTATGTGACTGGTAGTAACATCGTTTGAGATATAACATACTTGCTGTCAGTGCCAAGGCAGGCAGATATAATTTATGAGTAAAATAAGGGTTAAAGCTGGCTGCAGATGTGGAGGAGCTGAACTCCTCTTGCTTTGAGCCAGAATAGAATCAATAGATGCCAGGAAACTGTTACCGTTGCTCCTTGTGGGATATCTGTGTCAACACAACAGACTGGGTTTGTTCAGGGGGAAATGAACAGTGTTAATGACAAATTTTCAGCGCTATTTCAACTAATGATCTAGTCTACTAATTAGTGGGAAAGGATGACAATGCATTATTGATGCTATTACACATAGCCTAGTTGTGACAGCACTTAAGGTCCTCTGCTCAAACTGATTTGAGCCCTTATTGCATAGAACTTCCTTCCATCTCATATTGCTCAAATAAACAGCAAACCTGGTTTAAAAAAACAGATAAAGCAACACCTCGCGGCACAACGCCTCTCCTCTCCCCTGACCTAGATAGTTTGTGTGTATTCATTGATATGTAGGCTACGTGTGCCTTACATTTTTTTTATTACATTTACATTTTAGTCATTTAGCAGATGTTCTTATCCAGAGCGACTTACAGTAGTGAATGCATCCATTTCATGCATTTTTTTGTTGTTGTTGTACTGGCCCCCCGTGGGAATCGAACCCACAACCCTGGCGTTGCACACACCATGCTGGCGTTGCAAACACCATGCTCTACCAACTGAGCCGTAGTTCTGTCCTTAAGCTGTTCTTGTCTATTGATGTTCTGTATTATGTCATTCTGAATTATGTTTCATGTTTTGTGTGGACCCCAGGAAGAGTAGCTGCTGCTTTTGCAACAGCTAATGCGGATCCTAATAAAATACAAAAACACAACATTTCACATACTGATTTAACTTTTTTGTTACAAAGTATTTTTGATCAAAGACCTTCCCTTATAGAAAAAACATTATGCAAAGGGTATGAAAGATAGCACTTTGATTCTGGAGCCGTGGCAGCATTTTCAGTCAACCATATCAAGGAATCCTTTCTCAGCCGAATCGTCACAGAGTTGCCATCGCTAAACATCCCCTAGAGCTTAACTGGCCGTCTCAGATTGTGTCTGCTGGTGCGTTGCATGCCGGGAGCTCTGCCTGGCACACCCAAACAAACAGCTGGGCTCAGTTCAGATGAGGCTACAGCCGAATATTAGACAGACAGATAATCCTGTGATGCAGCAGGAGATGCTGTCTCTCCAACTGGTCCTTCCTGCAAAGGGAAAACCTGCAGCCGACATATCAGACATTATTCTGACTTTGCCTCTGTCTCATGTTGAATAATTCAGACTCGTACATGAATGGAGCAACACCCTGATTGTGTTATTGACCCTCTTTTCTGCAGGAGGAGGAGAGACGTATGGCCTACGTCACGGCCCGGAAGGAGGATGAGAAGAAGAGGGAGAGTCACAAGCAGGCCATGCACAAGGTACCTGACTTTCCTTATGTTGACTCTCTGTCCATATTTGTGTTTAACATACTGTACTATACTTACTATCGCAGATATCTTGCCATGTTGACTGACCAATATGTTCTTCTGCTCTGACATATATAAAACTGATGTTAGCTGGCTGATTGTCACATAAGAGGAAAACTTCCACAATGATAAAGTGGAATCCAAATAATGTCACAAGTCATTGATATGGACTGAGCAGACTAGCTGGTGAGAGTTTAAGTCATTAACCAAATATTTTACATATTTTGTGGCGTTTAATGTGTTATATAAGCTTTTCTGTCGGATGCATGTCAACAACATAATTAAGCCATACAGATTTCATTTGTGGAAAGTGCTTATTTGGATAATAACCGAACTCCTTGGCCCTCAATGCTGTTTGTTAAAACGTTTTTACCTGCAAAACATTTCTTGTTTATTCATATGAAGAGCCAAAACTAGCCAAAATATGAACGGGCTTATCGTCTGCTAGCCATTAGGGTTTATAATGAGTACAATAGGATGTTAGGTGTGCTTTTGTTTAAACTCATTGCACATGTAACATACACTCAATAGCCCCTTGTTGTCACGTCCTGGCCAGTATAAGGGTTAATTAGTATTGTAGTTTGGTCAGGACGTGGCAGACGTAGCCTTGAAAGTAAATAAACATCAAGATGAGCCTGCACATACCTGCTGCGTTTTGGTCTTCCTTAACCAACGACAACCGTGACAGAATCTCCCACCAACTATGGACCAAGCAGCAGAGGAAGGAGCAGAGGGACTTCGAGTTGGACTGGCGGGAGAAATGGACCTTTGTGGAAGTTCTGGACGGGGCCGGACCTTGGCACCAGGCTGGGGATTAGTCAACAGTCGTCGGAGCTGCCCGCCAGTCAACAGTCGTCGGAGCTGCCCGCCAGTCAAGTCGTCGGAGCTGCCCGCCAGTCAACAGTCGCCGGAGTGGCCAGACTGCGCTGAACTGCCGGAGTGGCCAGACTGCGCTGAACTGCCGGAGTGGCCAGACTGCGCAGAACTGCCGGAGTGGCCAGACTGCGCCGAACTGCCGGAGTGGCCAGACTGCGCCGAACTGCTGGAGTGGTCAGACTGCCCCGAACTGCCGGAGTGGCCAGACTGCCCCGAACTGCCGGAGTGGCCAGACTGCCCCGAACTGCCGGAGTGGCCAGACTGCCCCGAGCCGCCGGAGTGGCCAGACTGCCCCGAGCCGCCGGAGTGGCCAGACTGCCCCGAGCCGCCGGACTGCCCAGACTGCCCCGAGCCGCCGGACTGCCCAGACTGCCCCGAGCCGCCGGACTGCCCAGACTGCCCCGAGCCGCCGGACTGCCCAGACTGCCCCGAGCCGCCGGACTGCCCAGACTGCCCCGAGCCGCCAGACTGGCCAGACTGCCTGGAACGGCGAGAACCGGAGCCACCTCCTGATATAGGTGGGTTGGGGAGGGGGTGTGTGGCACAGTGCCGTCGTTGACGGCAGCCACCCTCCCTTCCCTCCATTTTAGTAGAGGGGAAATTTTGTTTTGTTGTTTGGGGTTGTTGTTTTTTTTTGTTTTTTGTTTTTAAGGTGCTTCCGGGGTTAGCACCTTTAAGGGGGGGTACTGTCACGTCCTGGCTAGTATAAGGGTTAATTAGTATTGTAGTTTGGTCAGGACGTGGCAGCGGGTATTTGTTTTATGTGGTTCAGGGTGGTGTGTTTGTTTAAAGGGTGTTTGATTTAGTATTTCCGGGTTTTTGGTTGATGGTCTATGTTTATGTATTCTATGGTTAGTCTAGTGTGTGTGTTTCTATGTTGAGTTAATTGGGGTTGGACTTCCAATTGAAGGCAGCTGTTTGGTGTTGCCTTTGATTGGAAGTCCTATATTAGTTGGGTGTGTTTGTCTTGTATTTTGTGGGAGATTGTTCTGTGCTTAGCCTTGTGCCTAGTCTGTTTTGTTGTTCGTGGTTTCGTTTTGTTATTTTTGTATGTTCATTTTGAAAGTAAATAAACATCAAGATGAGCCTGCTGCGTTTTGGTCCTCCTTAACCAACGACAACCGTGACACTTGTAGACAGTGGATGAGGATGACTAATGTTGTGGGAGTTAGACTATAAGTGCATTGTTTAAGGAGAGGGCAAGAGGGCCATTTTTGATGTTGAACAATGTATTAAATCATGTATATCAACTTATATGATATGCTGTCATATGTCTGTAAGCAATTTCTGTTGATGCTGAGGTACCGGTAAGCAGTTATCTTAGATGACACCTAAAGCGCTCTGAGGGTTGCTCCTCAATGGCCACTAATTCTTAACTACATGAAATGCACTGTGGTGTTCGGTTGTCTGTGGCATTGTGTTGTGTGACAAAACTGCACATTTTACAGTGACCTTTTATTGTCCCCAGCATAAGGTGCATCTGTGTAATGATCATGTTGTTTAATCAGTTTCTTGATATCACGTGGATGGATTATCTAGCAAAGGAGAAATGCTCACTAACAGGGTAATGGAACATTTCTGGGATCTTTTATTTCAGATCATGAAACACTTCACATGTTGCGTTTATATTTTTGCTCATTATATACTGTATATTGATGTGTGTGTTCCTGCCTTCCTGCTGCATTGACTGATCCATACTGAGAAATCAGCAAGGAGCCTGGAGGAAGTTTAATTGCCTGTGTGTAATCCAAGCCAGCTAATTGAGCTAGTTGAGGAAATAATGATAACTGGAATGCTCCGTGAGGGTTCACGTAGTCTCAGAATGATCCACTATCAATCCTGTTTACCAGCCGTCCCCTGTGTGTGGGAGTGGAGCATTTCATTCCATACCTGTGCGTATCAAAACTGAACTGAATAAAGGCAACAACAAAAAAATGAAATCGAAGAGAAAGAGAGAGAGAGCTACATTCTTCCTTGCTGCAGGGTGGGGATGGCACAGAAGTACTGCTGCTGCCTCTGCTACAGTCAACACGGATTCTGCTGCTGCAGTAATGCTGAGACAGTTGTTGAGAGATATGGGGCATATACAGTACAGCACACACAAATTGTACCTTGTTATTACAGACAGAGCCTTTGTAACTGTAACTGAGACTAGGTATTGGTAAGATAGGCATGTTTGTAAGTAATGTAAGCTAAGTGACAGTCTATCAGTTAGAATAACATATTACGTTTTCTTTTTTGAAGATAAACAGTACATGTGTATTTGTGTTCATAGAGTCCTGCTCATGTTGCGCCTCAGCAGTTCTACACTCAACTTGGACTCAAGTCTCAGGACTCCTCAGTGACAAGCAAGGTAGGTGGAATATCTTTGTAGGCTGTAGCAGGAGAGAGATTTCCTGTCCTCTGTGTGCCCTGCTGAGGACCAATGCCAACTGAACCCTGCTCTGTTCCTTGTGTGTGCACACGTGTTTGTGCATGCATGTGTGCTTGTGCATGTGTGTGCGCGTGTGATCGTGTGTGTGCTTGTCTGCGTGCGTTTATGTGTGTGTGCAGGAGAAGCGGCGTCTGGCCATCCGTAATGCAGCACTGCAGTGGGAGGGGGTCAGAGCCTGCCTGGAGCTCCCGGCTCAGAACGGAGCCAAGGAGGAAGTCAGCCCTGAAGCAAGCCCCGCCCACAGTCCCGCCCAGACCAATGGCCTTGCACTGGAACCTTCTCCGGATGAGCAGCTCAGGTAACTTTAGGGGGGGAGGGGCCATGCATAGGGGTGGCACTTTGGGCTCTGGAAGACAGTAGTTATAGTTGCAGGACTGTTATAGAGGTATACATAATATGTTTTCTGTTCTGCCAGACGGGTGAGTCCGGTGTCGGCTCCGGACAGGCCAACAGGGGGCAGTGAGACCCGGATACGCTCCACCAGTCGCCCCAACAGTCCTCGAGACCCCAAGTTGGTACTACACCACACCCAGGAATACATACACATCACAGGAGGTTGGTGGCAACTTAATTGGGGAGGACAGGCTTGTGGTAATGGCGTGAGGTGGAATGGTATCAAATACATCAATCACATGGTTTCCATGCGTTTTATACCATTCCATTTGCTGCGTTCCAGCCATTATTATGAGCCATCCTCCCTCCAGCAGCCTCCACTGATACGCATACTCACAGGGGATAGGATATTGGAATGTAAACATTCTTCCAATGCAAGAAAACATGGTCCCGTTATAATTGTTCACACATTATAATTATTTCAAGTTTAGCCAATAAAACTGTATGGTTGGAGCACATTTGAGGATTTTGTTTCATTCTCCCGGGTTCCATATGTGTCAGATGACTAGTGTCTACCACAGGTGGCTGGTGGCACCTTAATTGAAGAGGACGGCTCATTGTAATGGCTGGAACGGAATGAATGGAATAATATCAAACACATCAAACACATGGTTTCTATATGTTTTAATACCATTCCATTCACTCCATTCCAGCCATTATTATGAGCCGTCCTCCCTTCACCATCCTCCTGTTGACTGTCTACACTATACACTAGCATACAAAAGGATATCCCTCATCTATAACGGTTCCCTCCATAGAGACATGGTTCCCTCTGCTTTACACACTCAACATTTCACCCTCTAACACTCGTTAGTCGTTACACTGATGATTTTCACAAAACTGCACAGGGCCCCATTACTTAGCTAGCTAACTTTATTGTGAGGTTTAGAGGGTGAGACCGTGTTCTCCATATGGCCATTCCCCCAGCTTGGCCTGGCCTGACCAGGCTTAGCCCCCGTGCTGCAGCCCTGTCACGACTCCTACTGTAGGTAGCTCCCCCTCCTGTTCGGGTGGTGCTCGGCGGTCGTCGTCGCCGGCCTACTAGCTGCCACTGATTTCCTTTTCCCCCTTTTCTGTTGATTGTGTGCACCTGTTTTTGGTTTGGGCTGATTAGCTGGGCTATTTTAGCCAGGAGGCCCGCCTGCTCTGTGTGCGGGATTGTTTGGTACTGTATTGCTTGTGTATGCACGCTCATTTGTATTTTTGAAGTGCGAGTGCGTATGTTGAGCCGACCTGTTTTTGTCCCATGTGTTTGGGCACGTTGGTTTTGGTGTGCGCTCTAGTTCGCTGTTGGGGCGGCTTGTGTTTTGCCATTGTGTGTTAAATAAATAACACTACCCTGCATTCTCTGCCTCCTGCTCCTGACTCTGCACCCACTACGCCCTAGCGTTACAAGCCCTAACTTCTCCTGGAGGGACTGTATACCAGGCCTGTGAGTTATAAGGGGTCAGGCTGAGATGGACACTGTGGCTGTGTCAACCACTATTATTATATGTTGCTTTCTTGCTTCAGGATATGAAAATGTCCCGGAAGCACAATCCTTCATGGCCCTAATTCCCTTATAGGCTCACTTATAGCAGTTTGTGTTGCGAAAGGGGCCAAGGCTAGGGCTCAAGTGATTCACCATACGGTGTGATGTGGTCTACTTATGTGTAACATTAACCGATTTTTATTGTTGTGCACAATTGTCCAATAGGATAAAAGAGAATAACCATTTTATGATGTTTTACATCTATAACCGCTGTAAAAACCGTACTGTCCTTTGTCTAAGTGCAGTTTGTCAGCTCTCAGTTTGTTTCATGTAGTTGATGTATGTTTGTGATGCTTGGTATTCACTCCTTTGGGTGTCTTACAGTAGATATTTTACAGTAAATATGCCCATGGGAATATTCCTATTCCTGAAAGTATAAAAGAGGAGATGATAGATGGACTGAGCAGTGATTTATAGATGTGATGTACTACAGCTATGACCCTCTATCATCTCATGGTAAGGGATTACCAGCCTCTGTGGAGGTGTGAATTTGTGAAAGCTCCATGCAGTTAACAATCAGAGCATGAATGATTTGCTTTATCTCTGGATTGATAGTCTGTCCTGGTCTGGTATATTCTTCCTTAATCCTCAAAAGACAGACAGGGTTCTTCATTCCCACACGCTGGGCAGAGCTGCAGAGCTGGGCCTGTCTCTCTCTGTCCTCCACATCTGGTTCTGCTCTGGGACCGGGGAGGGGGGCAGAGGGAGAAGGGGGACCCCCTGGTGTGGAGGGTTTTCCTCTCTGAGAAATGGAGGGCCTGGAGGCTGGCCTCTGCTCTGTCCCCACATTGCTTCTGAGAAAAAATAACACATGATTAGATCCATTAGCTCTGGATATGCTATTTGTTGTTCCCTGGGTGTGACCGGCAATGTTCACATTCATCACAAAAAAATCAGCGTGGGACAGTTCACACGTTACTGCTGCTGCCGTATGAAGACACATGGATCATCGTCTTTGAAAGAGCATGTGAGAGAGGGCCAGCTAAAGTCCTGCTGAATAATTAACAACCACATAAAGATAAATAGATGTGATGCAGGTAGGTTGAATCGTTTGATTTTACTTCCCTTGAGTAACTAGCTTAAAGGAATGTGCCCATTGAAAGTCATGCACCTCATAACTTCAGAACACTTGTCACTGCAAAATGGTGATGTTTGGCACACACAGAGGCATGAACCTTGGCTAACCTTGTGTAATTATACCTAGTTGGCTAGAATTGATGTATTAATGCTGTAAGTGTTTATCAGTATAGTCAATGGCCTTTTCAAGCTCCCCTTTCCACATCAAGCTGGAGTGGTAAATGATAGGGTTGACTGAAATGGGCCCCTGCCCCTCAGCAGGTAAAAGGAAACATATGTTGTCATCTCTGTTTGGCATTAGCAGTCTGACCTGAGCTGGAGAAGAATTAAGACAGGAGCAAATGTTGACAGTGCATTTAGAATGGAGGAAGGAGGGAACCCCTTTTAGAGACACAGTAGTCATGGTGGCCAAAACCTGGCTTAACGCTGTAGCTATGTGACCTTTAACCCTGGTGTCCTGAATCTCTCTGGCTCACATTCACCTTTCTTTCTCCTAGGGCTGGAGTCAACTCTAGACCTGTAACCCTGCAGCTTGTTAACAAACTTCTCCCTTGTGTCCCTCTGCAGCAGCAGCCTTGATAGTGGTCTTTAGAATGTCCTGCCATGGTTATTACATGATAATCACAAGTCAATCAACATTTTAATCTCTCCTCTGTTCCAATACACCTTCATTTGTACCAGAATGTTCCCTGTTTCCCACTTCAGCCCTCTCTTTCTGGGTCAGCACACCTGTCTGACCATCTTTGTATCATCTCTTCTTCCTGTTCTTGCTCACAGTACAAAGCCTCTCTTACAGGTTCTCAGACCACTCTCCTTGATTCCTCTCTTTTCTCTGTCTCTGCTTACCTGGACAGCATCTTGCCAGGTCTTAGATGCACTAAAAGGGGCCAGCAGACAGAGATATGAGAGGAGGGTAGGAGTCATTCCTCAGTCCTCTAGAGAGAGAGAAGTGACCCTCAGGGGATCAGGTTTGGTGTGTGACAACAACGATGGCTTTTTAAAGAAGCCTTGTTTCCCTCCCCTGACTCTGTAACAATCAGCACAACAAGACTTGGCCTATAGGATTACAGCTCCAGGATTAATCCTCCCTTGTGTTTTCTTTTCCCATGATCAGCGGTGTTACATTCTAAAGGGTGTGAAATATGAATAGACTGATTAGGTTGTTGGTGGGTGAACTCTAATGGCTGGTGTGGACTGCTGGTCCGTGGAGCCATATGATCCTCTGGTATGCAGCAGGTCCCCTGAGTGTCAGCAGACTGGGAGGCAGGGAGAGAAGGCAGAGAGACCCAGGGCAGCTAGTGAGGCTCCAACAGGGACAGAGAGATCATGTCTCCCTGAGACTCATCCTGATTCTCTACTCTCACGACTCCTTATCAGGGAAGGGCACTTCAACTGTTGTCACAGAGAATGGAGAGCAATTAGGCAGCATTGAAAGACAAATGTTACATTCACTTAACTCTGATTACCCTGCTCACTGCTGTTTCTCTCCCCTCCATTGATTGACCCACTTCTTCAGACACATGTAAACTAAGATAGCTTTGTCTTAATGATAATCCAGAGGATCCTGGAAACTTATGACTATGCCAGGTGGGTGGAGAGTTGGCCGGGTGGGTATTACTTAATGTACCTAGGGAGCCACCATCATGTTCAAATTACCGGTGGGGCTAGGGGGGACTGGGCACCCTCCGTAACAAATCAGGTGCCCATCCTCACAGGTGTGTGTGCTGACTGTCTGTTTCTCTGTGTGGTCCAGGCTCCTTGAGGCAGGGGGTGCCAGCCTGCAGAGCCTCTCCCTGTCAGACAGCCACCTGGCGGAGCTGGATGGGGAAACCCTGCGCCTGTTTGGCCTCGGGGCCCTGGAGGCCCTGGAGAGAGGCTGGGGGGTCCAGACTGCAGGGGCCGTCACTGTCATAGCCTTCCGCTACATCCAGTTTGATGCGATCGTGCCAACACTGCCACGCATAAGGGTCAAGTTCCCCAACCTATCTGTGAGAACACATGTTCTACAAATTACATACTGTTCAATAAAGAGTCTTCTCATTGGCTACTATGATAGGAGTCATATTCTCACCATGGTAACACATGGTCTCTGTTGGAGTTCTAAACTGAGGGTTTTCATTGGCCAATAGGATACTGATATGGCCACTCATTGACTGGTTTTCTGACTTATTATGGTATGCTCCATACAGCACTTGATTTTCCTGGAGACCAACGTCAGCCGTCTTCCCCAGCTGGCTGCTCTGGCCCAGGTGAGACGTCTGGACCAGCTGACCATCCACCCAGAGGGGAACCCTGTAGTCAGCCTTTCCCTGTGGAGATCCTTCCTCATCTACCGCCTGCACCACTTCAACCTGCACAAGATCAACAACCTGGAGGTCAGGTCCACCTAAACACTCAGAAAACATGTTTTGTCTTTCAGCGTCTTTGTGCTATAATGTTCTGAACAACGTGTTAGCTGATGCCCTTTTTATTTTCCCTTGTGTGTGTGTGTGCACATGTGTGTGTATGTGTGTGCATTTATATTGGGTGTGTGTGTGCATCAGGTGACCATGAATGACGTGATCTCTGCAGAGCGTCTGTTTGGGACGCTGGGTCATATCGCTGCCACCGAGACACCACGCTGCCGCCTGCTAGTACTACTGGAGGAGTCCAGGTGAGCTCCCTACCCACAGCACATGGTAACTGGCACTGACTGACACACACAGGCCGTGTCTGAATTTATTTTTTAAATATTATTTCACCTTTATTTAACCAGGTAGGCCAGTTGAGAACAAGTTCTCATTTACAACTGCGACCTGGCCAAGATAAAGCAAAGCAGTGCGACACAAACAACAACACAGAGTTACACATAGGCAAACGTACAATCAATAACACAATAGAAAAATATATGTACAGTGTGTGCAAATGTAGAAGAGTAGGGAGGTAAGGCAATAAATAGGCCATAGAGGCGAAATAATTAAAATGTAGCATTAACACTGGAGTGATAGATGTGCAGATGATGATGTGCAAGTAGAGATACTGGGGTGCAAAAGAGCAAAAGGGTAAGTAATAGTATGGGGATGAGGTAGTTGGGTGTGCTATTTACAGATGGGCTGTGTACAGGTACAGTGATCGGTAAGCTGCTCTGACAGCTGATGCTTAAAGTTAGAGAGGGAGATATAAGACTCCAGCTTCAAAGATTTTTCCAATTCATTCCAGTCATTGGCAGCAGAGAACTGGAAGGAAAGGCGGCCAAAGGAAGTGTTGGCTTTGGGGATGACAAGTGCAATATACCTGCTAGAGCACATGCTACGGGTGGGTGTTACTATGGTGACCAGTGAGCTGAGATAAGGTGGGGCTTTACCTAGCAAAGACTTATAGATGACCTGGAGACAGTGGGTTTGGCGACGGATATGTAGTGAGGGCCAGCCAACGAGAGCATACAGGTCGCAGTGGTGGGTAGTATATGGGGCTTTGGTGACAAAACGGATGGCACTGTGATAGACCACATCCAGTTTGCTGAGTAGAGTGTTGGAGGCTATTTTGTAAATGACATCGCCGAAGTCAAGGATCGGTAGGATAGTCAGTTTTACGAGGGTATGTTTGGCAGCATAAGTGAAGGAGGCTTTGTTGCGAAATAGGAAGCCGATTCTAGATTTAATTTTGGATTGCAGATGCTTAATGTGAGTCTGGAAGGAGAGTTTACAGTCTAACCAGACACCTAGGAATTTGTAGTTGTCCACATACTCTAAGTCAGAACCGTCCAGAGTAGTGATGCTAGTCGGGCGGGCGGGTGCGGGCAGAAATCGGTTGAAGAGCATGCATTTAGTTTTACTAGCATTTAAAAGCAGTTGGAGGCTACGGAAGGAGTGTTGTATGGTGTTGAAGCTCGTTTGGAGGTGTGTTAACACAGTGTCCAAAGAAGGGCCAGATGTATACAGAATGGTGTCGTTTGCGTAGAGGTAGCTCAAAGAATCACCCGTAGCAAGAGCGACATCATTGATATATACAGAGAAAAGAATCAGCCCGATAATTGAACCCTGTGGCACCCCCATAGAGACTGCCAGAGGTCCGGACAACAGGCCCTCCGATTTGACACACTGAACTCTATCTGATAAGTATTTGGTGAACCAGGCGAGGCAGTCATTTGAGAAGCCAAGGATATTGAGTCTGCCGATAAGAATACGGTGATTGACTGAGTCGAAAGCCTTGGCCAGGTAAATGAAAACGGCTGCACAGTACTGTCTTTTATCGATGGCGGTTATGATATCGTTTAGGACCTTGAGCGTGGCTGAGGTGCACCCATGACCAGCTCGGAAACCAGATTGCATAGTGGAGAAGGTACGGTGGGATTCGAAATGGTCGGTGATCTGTTTATTAACTTGGCTTTCGAAGATTTTAGAAAGGCAGGGCAGGATGGATATAGGTCTATAACAGTTTGGGTCTAGAGTGTCTCCCCCTCTGAAGAGGGGGATGACCGCGGCAGCTTTCCAATCTTTGGGGATCTCTGACGATACAAAAGAAAGGTTGAATAGGCTAGTAATAAGGGTTGCAACAATTTTGGCGGATCATTTGAGAAAGAGAGGGTCCAGATTGTCTAGCCCAGCTGATTTGTAGGGATCCAGATTTTGCAGCTCTTTCCGAACATCAGCTGTTTGGACTTGTGTGAAGGAGAAGCCGGGGGGATTTTGTGCAAGTTGCTGCAGGGGGTGCTGAGATGTTGGCCGGAATACCCATACTTGCATCCTAAATAGTAGGCCGTTAGAGTATGCAAAAAATAAAAAGTATGCGTCATTTTGAAAATCGAGTATACTTTAAATGCCCGGATGTCATGCTCTTTTCAGCTTTAACAACAGCTAATCAATTAGATATGGGGAAAGGCTATTGAAATCTATGAATAACGGGAAACAACGCAATCATCATGTCGCGGTCTCAGTATGTGAAAATAGAGTACGTGAATTTCCAAAAATCGATTATGGTTTAAATGCCAGGATGTTATACTCCTTTTGGTTCTTCATCTAGTAGAATTAGATGAACACTTTTCCATAATGCATTGGAAGAGGTGGGCTGGGGGTGATAGGCCCTAGTTCTCTTCTAGTAGCCATACAACAAAACTAGGCTACTTAATTGGGAAGATGCCGAATAGCGAAGCTTCGGCAGTGGTGTTCAAATGTAAGTTAAGTCATTTTTCTTCTCCTTAAAATTAGTATTGCATCGTAGGATACATCTTTGAAAACAGAAGTAGTTTTAAAAAAAATAAACATTTTAAGTGGCTTTCTATTTTCTCATTGAAAAGTGTTTATTGTTCTTTTGGCCTTCGTCAGAGCTTTTAAACTAAATACTAAACCATCTTTTGATTTGTTAATGTGTCGGCACCAGGGACTCAGGATGTGGCTGCGGTATTGATGTCATGTTAGTCAGGCCTTTTGATTAAACACTTGAATTGTTTTAGTTTTGTAGGTGTGGCTACCTATTTAATTATTTAATTTATGGATCGTTCCCAATGATAAGTGCTTTAGTTTATTATGTTGCGGTTCTGAATTTGCGACACACTCAACAGTGTTCTGTGCAATAGTCTTTTTATTTTGAACATTTGAAAGGTTTTGGTGTGTGTACTAAGCTATTTAATTTAACTTATATATGTTACAGCACTTTAGTTTCACTAATAAATATGTTGAAATTTAACCAAATTGTCTGTTTCTGTCTTCAGTCTGTCTTCTTTTTAAATAGGATAGATGGGCTAAATGGACCACAGTATAGGTCCAATGTGATAGTCTGCCTGTAACCAGCCTGAGTAGGCCTATAACTCCATTCATATTCTACAGTACATGCTAAATAGTATCCAATGATGAGTACATAGTATGCAGTTTAAGTATGTAAGTATGCGTATTTGGACATGGCCACAGTCTAGTACCTTGTACACCTGGTACCTGGCACTGACTAACACACAGCGCTCACTCAGGTTACCAAACAAAAACATTAGCTACACTTTAATTACATGTGTTCACTGTACCCTAGAGAACCTGTTTGAGTGTGTTTATGAGTTTGTGTACTGTGTGGGTGTGTGTGTCTGTGTGTACGTATGTTCATGAGTCTGTGTGTGAAGGATAGACAAAGCCTGGCATCGAGGAGCCATAGGGAGTTGGTTGGAAGCGGTGTCCCAGGGGTTGGGTGGGTACCTGGCACCTTCCTCACGTTCCCATTCCTCTCCCCAGCCAACAGCTCTTCAACTATATCACTCCTGGTCACTGAAACACAGCCAAGCAAAGCAAAACATGCCATTGAACTGAAGGGGTCACGCCTCTTCAGCCCTGCTGTAGTGGCGTCTCTCTCAGTGCCCCGAGCAGAGCCCTGTCTGTCAGGAGAATACTGTTAAAAGTTAATTGGCAAACAAAAGGCCAACTGCCATTCTGCTGGCTTCCAGATCCTCTTTAATAACTCACACTCACTGACGCCCGATATAGAAAACACAATAATATATGCCATTTAGCCAACGCTTTTATCCAAAATGACATTTTTACGTATGGGTGTACCCGGGAATCAAACCCACTACTCTGGTGTTACAAGCACTGTGCTCTACCAATAGCCGGGAGCTGATCATTCTTTTCAAATCAACAGTGAAACGGTATTCGCTGTGACCTGCTGACATTATGTGATAATGCATAGTTTTGTCAAATAAATATTTTATATGTATAGGATGGTTGATAACATGAACTTTGACCTTTCCAAAAATACTAGTTGAACATTAACTTGATCTTATAAAGATAGTTTTTATAGACAGGTACAGGGCAGATGAAAAAACAATTGATGTGATGGCCACTCCATGGAGATCAAACATGTAGCCTAAGGTTATTCATATCATAAATCTCCCTACTTTCCTTTTGGCTTGTATGAATTCCTCTTTATGAATCACAATACACTTGGTACACTGCAAAATATGTTCTGAAAAGTTGAATGAGTGCCAGAGTGTTTTGTGTGTAATGTGTATGTGACTAATATATTAGTCTTTGAATGTCTTTGAATGTTTATTTATTTATGCATGTGTGTGTGCCGCAGGTATGTGTAATGTACTGTAAATGTACTGTATATCTCTGTCTGTGTGAGGCCTTGAGATGACAGGCCAGGGCTCGTCTGTCCCTAGCAGCTGCCGTTTTTAGCGTTTGCTGTGAGAAATGGACGAGCATGGCAGTTAGTTCACTTCCCTAGTCTGTACCTTCAGGTTCACTCTGTACGATTACCCACTACACCCCTGGGCCTTCTAGAGCGGAGCATGGAAGAAATGTCTGAGTATCAAACAATACTTTACCTTGAGCTGCCTTATGGAATTAATCCCTTTTCCCCCAACTGAGCCCACTGACCTACTCTGCAGCAGCATTAACCTTTTAAGTCCTGTAATGTGTCTGTATTTGATTAATGTTTAACCTTCCATATAAAACAATGTCTAAACTTTCCCCTCTCAGCCTCTGCACAGTGTACAGTGCTCTCACACTACTCCCTGTAGTTTGGTCCTTCCAGTGTATTCCTGTAATAGTTAAGATGGGAGTTCACTCTAGTCATCAGTAAATGGTTTCAGATCCAGTAGAGACATGTATAACCCTGAGATATGCATTATACAGTCAAATTTAGGTTTGGACAATCCATGTGGGAACACAAATGGTCATGGGTAGGGCAGATATTGCTGTGAAGGTAGCCAGAGCAAAGGCTATGATGGCTATAATGCTTTTGGTGTATTGCGGTTGAGGACCAAGTCATAATCAAAAGTCGTTGAACATGGGAGAAGGCCAAAAGGCCTGAAGATAGGCAATTTTTGGGGAGGACAGCTTGTCCTGTTGATGCTGTGATAGTTTTGACATTCATGTCTGTGATACAATACTAATGACTGGAGGCCAGAAAAGTGTCCTGAAGCCAATGTAGGAGTGGTTCATCCTTCTTCTTAGTGAATTAAGTTGATGGTGTGGGCTGTTATACTGGGGTGTTTGCGTTCAACCTCCACTCTAATGTACAGTCTTATTGTTCAGTAGAGTACATGCTCAGCTATGGTGAATGGGGGCTGTTTGATAGGTACACACCACTCAGTTGATCCTCTGCCTACCTATACATACAGTGTTCAGGCTCTCTGTCTCCGACACAAGCACACACACTTATCCCAGTAGGTATTTTAGCCTGCAGCCTCCGCCTCGATGACTATTCCAGAGTTCTGGCACCAGCGTTTGGAACATGTTGGTGCAGTGCTGAATTTCATGAGATGAATAATGATGGACAGGGACGTTTGATGTAGCTAACATCCTTTATTAATGTTCTCATCCTGGTTACATCTGTACCAATCCTGCTGCTGAAAACTATACGACTGACAAAGAACTGATTTAAAAATGTATGTAGAAGTACTTTATCATTCCCAATTCATTGTTCGTAAAGTAATTGTTTGGCTTGGCTTCCATGGAATTCATGTCGGCACTACTGTAATAGTATCTGATACCAGTCTTGACAGATGTGTTAATGCGGAGCATTGAGTGAATGCCATTACTATTTGTCGAAACGTGTATTGTGATACTTTGTTATTCCCTTCTTTGACGATGGCACTGCACCTGGCAGGGTTATTGGATGCCCTGATGCCCCAGACATGTCTAACTCACCTGTCCCCCTTGCATAGCCGCTGGAAGTAGGGGTGCTGCAGCAGCCCCTGAAAAATCAGATTTAAAAAAATGTAATTAAGAAAAACATTATTATTTGAAAAAAACATTTTTTTTCACAAAAGTAGTGCACTGAGCCTTTATTAGTATTAGCGGACCGATATAGACGTCTGTAGCGTGGGCAAAAACATTTTTTCAGCATTTCCGCTTTGGCAAATAAGGTAGTTGTATAATTAAGAACAGTATCTTGCAGGATTCAATAGTTGGAATTGTAAGAGTTGTTGCCCTGTCCCTTTCTCTGAGATTGTAATTCTAATGGAATCCAGAAAGAACAAAACCCTGTCCTCAAAGATTTACATCAAATGGTGAAAGGTTATGGGTAAGGACACAAAACATCCACATCAAATTAAAGATTTTTCTTGATAAAATAACATGGAAAACAACCGCTTTTTGTGCAGTATTAATTTACTGTCATTACAAATCACTTAATGTAAATGTACATTACTGTATTGTACACAGGCTGGTCATCTAGGTTTGTACCTGTAGACTTTCCATCACCATGAAGAAGAACAATGCACAATACAGTAATTGAGTACATTGACACATCAAGTGGTTTGTGATGATATGATGTGGCTCAGTTGGTAGAGCATGGTGCTTGCATTGCTAGGGTTCTGGGTTTGATTCCCACAGGGGACTAGTACGAAAAAATATGAACATGTATACATTTGCAAAATATTTCAAGATACTGGAAAACATATATCAAGAATGTATTTTTATATTCCACAAGTATTTTCAGATTAACTGTTTTGTACAGATAATCATCAGACTCAAGTTACAAATGCTGGTAAACACTCAAATGCATTTAGTGTAAAAAATGTCACAAACGGAGTGCGCTGGGCCTTTGCTAGTCTTGTATTAGCGGACCGATATGGACATCTTCAGTGAGGGTCATTTAGTTTTCTGAAACAAAAAAACACAGCACCCCCACCCTCAAAACTACTTCTGCCTTGTCTCTCTCTCTTTCTCTCTCTCTCTCTCTCTCTCTATTTCTCTCTTTCTCTCTCTCTCTCTCTCTCTCTCTCTCTCTCTCTCTCTCTCTCTCTCTCTATTTCTCTCTCTCTCTTTCTCTCTATTTCTCTCTTTCTCTTTCTTTCTCTCTCTCTTTCTTTCTCTCTATTTCTCTCTATTTCTCTCGCTCTCTTTCTCTCTATTTCTCTCTCTCTATTTCTCTCTCTTTCTCTCTCTCTCTCTTTCTCTCTATTTCTCTCTCTCTCTTTCTCTCTATTTCTCTCTATTTCTCTCGCTCTCTTTCTCTCTATTTCTCTCTCTCTATTTCTCTCTATTTCTCTCTCTTTCTCTATTTCTCTCTCTTTCTCTCTATTTCTCTCTCTTTCTCTCTATTTCTCTCTCTCTATTTCTCTCTATTTCTCTCTCTTTCTCTATTTCTCTCTCTTTCTCTCTATTTCTCTCTATTTCTCTCGCTCTCTTTCTCTCTATTTCTCTCTCTCTATTTCTCTCTATTTCTCTCTCTCTCTTTCTCTCTATTTCTCTCTATTTCTCTCGCTCTCTTTCTCTCTATTTCTCTCTCTCTATTTCTCTCTATTTCTCTCTCTTTCTCTATTTCTCTCTCTTTCTCTCTATTTCTCTCTCTTTCTCTCTATTTCTCTCTCTCTTTCTCTCTATTTCTCTCTCTTTCTCTCTATTTCTCTCTCTCTTTCTCTCTATTTCTTTCTCTCTCTCTCTCTCTCTCTTGCTCTCCCTCTCCCCCCCCTCTCTCTTTTGCTCCCTCCTTCCCTGCCTCCCTCTCTCTCTAGGAAGCGTCAGCTGCAGTTTCTGTTGGATGGGCGTGGGCGCCGTGCAGGCTTGAGCCCAGAGGAGCTGCGTGACAACGGCAAGCTGCTGGGAGAGGGCCTGAGCAGAGCCCTGTTCAACTACCCCAGTAGAGACTGCTGCAGTGTGGGAGCAGAGAGCCCAGAGGTCAGCACTCTCAGACTATCACTCTGTCTGTAGCCTGGTCCCAGTGGTGATGACTGCAGTAGCAGAGTGGAAGCAGCCAGTCTAGCCTGGTGGTTCCCAGATCTCTTCCATCACAAAGAGATCTGGGACCAGGATAGACTGGCTGCGCTCACTCTGCTACTGCAGACATCACCACTACCTGTCAATGTATACCTGATGCTTCATACTGTAGCAGCTTTATTGAAGGCATGTTTTAATCATTTACAGCTGTGATTTTCAAACCTGCTCCTTGAGCAGTGAAACACCTGATTTAGCCAATAAAAGTATTGAAGTCAGTGGCTCTCCTGGAGAAGGGTTGAGGATCACTGATTTACATTGTAACATGATTACTATCCAATAAGATGATCAATGGAGACTTCCTCTCCCCAGTGTCAAAGCTAACAGTCCTCTGTTCCCTGGATCTCCTCAGGAGGGTGCTATGGAGTCGTCATCGGAGTGCGGAGCCATGATGGAGCAGTACATACAGGATCAGGTCCAGAGGGCATCTGACACCAACCTGAAGGGGGAGTCCCTCCACAAGCTGTGGCCCTCCATGTTCATGGAGATGGTGAGAGACTATGTGCTGGAGATGAGGGACCGATCGACATTCCGTCAGGCCTGCCTCAGCAGGCTCTCCACACAGGGAAAGTGAGAGGGTGAGGGGTAGAGACCTGGTAAAACTCCATAAGACCTACAGTACAGCAAACGGGACACATACTGGAAACAGGTACAGCATACTGGACACATACTAGAAACAGGTACAGCATACTGGACACATACTAGAAACAGGTACAGCATACTGGACACATACTAGAAACAGGTACAGCATACTGGACACATACTAGAAACAGGTACAGCATACTGGAGACATACTAGAAACAGGTACAGCATACTGGACACATACTAGAAACAAGTACAGCATACTGGACACATACTAGAAACAGGTACAGCATACTGGAAACAGGTACAACATACTGGACACATACTAGAAACAGGTACAGCATACTGGACACATACTAGAAACAGGTACAGCATACTGGACCTACTGGAAACAGGTACAGCATACCGGACCACTTCTTCTACTACAGCATATTGGACACTCTCATGCTGTTCTGTCTCACCATGTTAACCCGTCTTCATCATCACATGGTGTTAGTCAGTCAAGTTTTGGGGAATTTTGGGGTTCGATTTTTTTTTCATAACTGGAAAAACGTATTCTGATCGAAGATGGATGTGGATTTTTCTTTTAAAGGCAACTTTGGGGGGGTTCTCACCAGCCAGGCCTCATAAGCTTGAATGCACATTATCATGGAAAAGACAATATTGATGTTTGTTCTATACTCTGTTCTTCCTATTCAACTTGATTCCAGGATGCACGGAGCTATAGAGCTATATACTTGAGAAAGTCATTGTGAGCGTGCATTGTCATCTCTAAAGAGGAACACTCTTTGCACTTTAAAGCCTTCATAAAGACCCTGTTCATGATCTCCAGCTGAAGATTACAATGAGTGTGTCTCATTGAGCCTAGAATGATTGTGTCATGATAATCCTCTTCTTAATGTTTACTCTCTCTCTCTATGCCTGGTGTGATGACAAGGGCACAAAATACACGTTTTCTTTTCGGACCACTAATTTTCTGTATTGTACTTAGTAATAAAATATTCCGTAACACTTAACTGTTCCATGTTTATTGCTCATGTAGTGTCTCTGTTGATCAAGAAACCATGCTGCAGGAAATGTATTCTCCATCCATCAATTATCAAATTACTCAGAGCTAATATTTTGACTGAATCAGACAGACGATTTTGCACAAAAACATATAATCAAAAGTTGTTTTTTTGTTTTGTTATATTTATCTTTTCTGACCGTTAAACCTTAAGTATGTTATACTATATTATACCACCTCTGGCTCCTCTGATCTCTGACTATTAACTGAATTGTTTTGACGAACAGCACTATATCCAGCCACCTCCTAATACATTAGACTGAGCTGTGTACTAATGCTGTTCCACAGTGTCTCTCCCTGTGCATGCTCTACCCTGCACTGGGACATCCAGGGGCAATAGAGAGGGTCCTCTCTCCTGTTGAACTCAGAAAGGAATTTTCCTGGAGGCTTCAATAGAGCAGACTGGTTTACTACCAGCTGTTCCTGGTCCCCTCACTCACTACAACTACTCTGTAGAGAGGCTGGGCTCTCCACGCTGCCTGTGCTGTCAATGGTTTACAGTCAAGGCTTTCCAAAGTCAACACCAGACACCTGTGGCACTAAACAGGATTGGTGAAAAGGGAAACTGGAGCTCTGCCGGAGTGGGAGAGTTCCGAATTGACGGTATCGGAATGGTTTTCTGAATGGAATGTTCGTTGTGCAACTGAATAAACAGAAGCATCTTGGGGAGAGGCAACTGTGGTTCAAGTGTAAGTACTACTGCTCTCAGACAGTGTAATGTCCTACTGCTCTCAGACAGTGTAATGCCTACTGCTCTCAGACAGTGTAATGTCCTACTGCTCTCAGACAGTGTAGGGTCCTACTGCTCTCAGACAGTGTATTGTCCTACTGCTCTCAGGCAGTGTATGGTCCTACTGCTCTCAGGCAGTGTATGGTCCTACTGCTCTCAGACAGTGTAGGGTCCTACTGCTCTCAGACAGTGTAATGTCCTACTGCTCTCAGACAGTGTAGGGTCCTACTGCTCTCAGACAGTGTAGGGTCCTACTGCTCTCAGACAGTGTAATGTCCTACTGCTCTCAGACAGTGTAATGTCCTACTGCTCTCAGACAGTGTATTGTCCTACTGCTCTCAGACAGTGTAATGCCTACTGCTCTCAGACAGTGTAATGTCCTACTGCTCTCAGACAGTGTAGGGTCCTACTGCTCTCAGACAGTGTATTGTCCTACTGCTCTCAGGCAGTGTATGGTCCTACTGCTCTCAGACAGTGTAGGGTCCTACTGCTCTCAAACAGTGAAGGGTCCTACTGCTCTCAGACAGTGTAGGGTCCTACTGCTCTCAGACAGTGTAATGTCCTACTGCTCTCAGACAGTGTATTGTCCTACTGCTTTCAGACAGTGTAATGTACTACTGCTCTTAGACAGTGTAATGTCCTACTGCTCTTAGACAGTGTAATGTCCTAATGCTCTCAGACAGAGTAATGGTTTTATATGCATTATAGTCAAACATTGTTCTGCAGAAATAAGAACATTTCTCATGCACTTTTAGGGGAAAACGATAACATACACGTTCAAAAGTTTGGTGTTTTGCGGGTACTATTTAATGAAGCTGCCAGTTGAGGACTTGTGAGGCGTCTGTTTCTCAAACTAGACACTCTAATGTACTTGTCCTCTTGCTCAGTTGTGCACCGGGGCCTCCCACTCCTCTTTCTATTCTGGTTAGAGCCAGTTTGCACTGTTCTGTGAAGGGAGTAGTACACAGCGTTGTACGAGATCTTCAGTTTCTTGGAAATTTCTGCACCCTCTGTAGTGCCTTGCAGTCGGAGGCCATGCAGTTGCCATACCAGGCAGTGATGCAACCAGTCAGGATGCTCTCGATGGTGCAGTTGTAGAACCTTTTGAGGATCTGAGGACCTATGCCAAATCTTTTCAGTCTCCTGAGGGGGAATAGGTTTTGTCTTGCCCTCTTCACGACTGTATTGGTGTGCTTGGACCATGTTAGTTTGTTGGTGATGTGGACAAACAAGGAACTTGAAGCTCTCAACTGCTCCACTACAGCTCCGTCGATGAGAATGGGGGCGTGCTGGTCCTCCTTTTCCTGTAGTCCACAATCATCTCCTTTGTTTTGATCACGTTGAGGGAGAGGTTGTTGTCCTTGCACCACACGGTCAGGTCTCTGACCTCCTCCCTATAGGCTGTCTTGTCGTTGTCGGTGATCAGGCCTACCACTGTTGTGCTATCGGCAAACTTAATGATGGTGTTGGAGTCATGCCTGGCCGTGCAGTCATGAGTGAACAGGGAGTACAGGCCCCCGGGTTGAGGATCAGCACGGCGGATGTGTTGTTACCTACGCTTACCACCTGGGGGACGGCCCGTCAGGAAGTCCAGGATCCAGTTGCAGAGGGAGGTGTTTAGTCTCAGGGTCCTTAGCTTAGTGATGAGCTTTGAGGGCACTATGGTGTTAAACGCTGAGCTGTAGTCAGTGAATAGCATTCTCACATAGGTGTTCCTTTTGTCCAGGTGTGTAAGGGCAGTGTGGAGGGCAATAGAGATTGCATCATCTGTGGATCTGTTGGGGCGGTATGCAAATTGGAATGGGTCTTGGGTTTCTGGGATAATGGTGTTGATGTGAGCCATGACCAGCCTTTCAAAGCACTTCATGGTTACAGACGTGAGTGCTACGGGTCTGTAGTCATTTAGGCAGGTTACCTTAGTGTTCTTGGGCACAGGGACTATGGTGGTCTTCTTGCAACATGTTGGTATTACAGACTCAGACACTTGAAAATGTCAGTGAAGACACTTGCCAGTTGGTCAGCGCATGCTCGGAGTACACGTCCTGGTAATCTGTATGGCCCTGCGGCCTTGTGAATGTTGACCTGTTTAAAGTTCTTATTCACATTGGCTGCGGAGAGCGTGATCACACAGTCATCCAGAACAGCTGATGCTCTCATGCATGTTTTAGTGTTACTTGCCTCGAAGCGAGCATAGAAGTAATTTAGCTCGTCTGGTAGGCTTGTGTCACTGGGCAGCTCTCGGCTGTGCTTCCCTTTGTAGTCTGTAATAGTTTGCAAGCCTTGCCACATCCGACGAGCATCGGAGCCGGTGTAGTACGATTCGATCTTAGTCCTGTATTGATGCTTTGCCTGTTTGATGGTTTATCGGAGGGCATAGGGGGATTTATTAGAAGCTTCCGGGTTAGAGTCCCACTCCTTGAAAGCGGCAGCTCTACCCTTTAGCTCAGTGCGGATGTTGCCTGTAATCCATAGCTTCTGGTTGGGGTATGTACGTACAGTCATTGTGGGGACGACGTCATCGATGCACTTATTTATATCCTGCAGGAATCATTCCTTCATGACAGTGGCCCTTTGGGGAATAGAGGCTGTTACAATCTTTGAAATACAATTATTTTAATAACCAGAGCTGTCAGACACCATCTAGTCATCCCTCATTAGTGTTTTTCTGACACTTTACAACATTGACCTGTGGAATGAGTGGCGATACCTGCCTCACTTAGAGCTAACTTAGATGTTTAAATGATGATAGCTAGAAACATCAGTGCTGTGTTTCTTTTGTTGACAGATAAACAGTGCATTCATTTCTTCATAATACTTCATATGATTTGGAGTGCTAATGACAGTAATCAAAATAATACTACAAGTTTTTACACATTTCAGCAAGTTTTACTTTGACACAACATGCAATTACATCGTATTCAAACAGTTGTCAGTTTATGGAGACGAAACTGAGTCAGATTCACACAAACAGACTTTAGGGAGAACCTCAGAGAACCTGATGACAAGTGACAGCACAGGTACTGTAGATAAGAGGAGAGGGAGATAATAAGTCATCCTTTGTTGGAAAGCAAATGAGAACCGCTGGCAGGGCAGCACTTCCCAGGCCCAGGGCTCTGAGGGGTCAACTCAACATCAACTCCAACATGCCGGACATTTACATACCCCTCAGTGAGTAATAACCAGCCTTATTGGTCTATACTCTTTATTTAGAAGCTTATTTTTACACTGACTGAAAGATGTGGTACTGGAATCCATCATTGGAAAACGTCCTTCTGATATCTGTTGGACTGGTGCATGAGAACCAACAATCCTTCGTGTGAGCAAAACAAGGTCATAAAATAGAACTTCTGCAGACTCAGTTCTTGAGAACATTTTTGAGAGATGCTGGTATCAAATCAAACCATATGTAGAGTTTCCTTCCAAAGCAATGTATTCCCAGCTGAATTTTTCCCCACATACTTCTATCATGCCCAGCCCAAGATTCCTCCTTTGACACTGTAATTGAGGCAGGCCAAGGAGAGCTCTGCTGTTGACAAGCAAAACACAGCCATATTAATTAATACAGTATCTTGCCATGTAGGTGTTGCTGTCAAAGAGGAATCTTCACCTTAATCCACTCAAATCCTTTGATACTAGCAAAGGAAAAAGCCCTCAGGTAAGAGAGAAACAAAAAATGTTTTAGTGAACAAATATTGGACTCCTCGAGAATGATTGTCACATGCATATAGAACCCAGGTTGTCTATGGGAATCTAGACTGCATAAACCCACTGAGCATGAGCTTTGAGTGATATGATGAGTCTCAAGGTCTTAGGCAAGGTTACTCTTCATGGATAATTTGTGAACTTATTCAGACATTAGGGAAATGTATTAACTTAATGCATTATGGTGGCATGCACAACCAATGAATGTGAAACTCATACAGTGTGTGGGGTGTTATCAAAACAATAGATTATCATGACAGACGATGAACTTTTTATTAATTCAATTTATCCTCAAATCAGAGTGTATTATCTGTCTCCACTGTAGTAGCTTGTTTATAAGCCTTGATACTTCTCCATATAGAGTATGTGACGACAGAAACTGCCAGTAACCCTGTGTTGTATTATTTACTTATCATGCAGGATGTATTTCACAGGATTAAATACTGAGTATACTGTAAACAAACAAGCTCTGTTGGCTCTGATAGTAGCCTCTGCTGTTAGTTCACTCATGTATATCAAAATATGTATCTGTACTGTGGTGTACAGGTATCATACAGCAAATAGAGACATTTGATACCAGTTAAGATAGCAATGTGTTTGTGTATGGATGAATGGACCAGAAGTATCCCATAGAAAACTGTTTTACTTCTCAAGCAAACGATGGATTGAGAGTCTGAGGTGCTGCTGATGAGGAGTTAGCTTTTAAGTGTGTTCTATTGTTTCTGCTCGTAAAGCCATCCCATTGAGACACCACCTCCTCATAATGTATTATCTGGACACATGGATTTCACTTAGTTCCACTTCATAGGACAGAGTATTACTTTTCCCTCGTCCTGGAATGAACTTAGCACATTGTTTATTGTTAGTTACAGTGCTGACTGTGCTGTACGTCTGATGGCAGGGGATTCACATTTTTGTCCGATGACAGGGTAGAACAGCTCTCCTTTCGAACGCGTTTCCTTGTATAGTTTGAATGGGTCAACCAGAACAGTAGTTCATTAAGTTGCTATAATTGGGTGCGGTCACCCGTGACCATGGTTTGGAAACATAGGGGTTAAAGGCAAATTCACAGCAAGCATCAACATGGTCCCACCATTGAATAAAGCCATTATGATAGCCAGCACCTTTGGACACAAAGGCCATGATGAGACACATATGTAACACAGTATATATAATATACAAGGAAAGCCAGTAAGAAAATGATGGAGCTTAGGATGCATGCTCAACCAAGAACGACCTTAATTCATCCACTCAAATTAGGGAACTCTGCAAGTCAAGGAGAACAAGGCCATGGGACAGTATATTTTATTTACTTGATAGAGCAAGAAACGGGCCATTTTACATAGTGAGACTTTCAGTACATACACACACACACCACTCCCACATGGAGCCCCCCAAGTAGAATCCAGTGGTCTTAGTTAGGATCAGGCTACAGTGTCTTACGAAAGTATTCATACCCCTTGGCATTTTTCCTATTTTGTTGCCTTACAACCTGGAATTAAAATTTGATTTACACAACATGCCTACCACTTTGAAGATGCAAAATATGTTTTATTGTGAAACACACAAGAAATAAGACAAAAAGAAATTGAGCGTGCATAACAATTCACCCCCCCCAAAGTCAATACTTTGTAGAGCCACCTTTTGCAGCAATTACAGCTGCAAGTCTCTTGGGGTATGTCTCTATAAATTTGGCACATCTAGCCACTGGGATTTTTGCCCATTCTTCAAGGCAAAACTTCTCCAGCTCCTTCAAATTGGATGGGTTCCGCTGGTGTACAGCAATCTTTAAGTCATACCACAGATTCTCAATTTGATTGAGGTCTGTGCTTTCACTAGGCCATTCCAAGACATTTAAATGTTTCCCCTTAAACCACTCAAGTGTTGCTTTAGCAGTATGCTTAGGGTCATTGTCCTGCTGGAAGGGGAACCTCCGTCCCAGTCTCAAATCTCTGGAAGACTGAAACCGGTTTCCCTCAAGAATTTCCCTGTATTTCTTCAGTTCTGACCAGTTTCCCAGTTCCTGCCAATGGAAAAACATCCCCACAGCATGATGCTGCCACCAGCATGCTTCACTGTGGGGATGGTGTTCTAGGGTTGATGAGAGGTGTTGGGTTTGCGCCAGACAGTGTTTTCCTTGATGGCATAAAAGCTACATTTTAGTCTCATCTCACCAGAGTACAATCTTCCATATGTTTGGGGAGTCTCCCACATGCCTTTTGGCGAACACCAAACGTGTTTGCTTATTTTTTTCTTTAAGCAGTGACTTTTTTCTGTCCGCTCTTCAGTAAAGCCCAGCTCTGTGGAGTGTACGGCTTAAAGTGGTCCTATGGACAGATACTCCAATTTCCGCTGTGGAGCTTTGCAGCTCCTTCAGGGTTATCTTTGGTCTCTTTGTTGCCTCTCTGATTAATGCCCTCCCTGCCTGGTCCGTGAGTTTTGGTGGGCGGCCCTCTCTTGGCAGGGTTGTGGTGCTTCTTTTCATATTCTCTCCATTTTTTAATCATGGATTTAATGGTGCTCCGTGGGATGTTCAAAGTTTCTGATATTTTGTTATAACCCAACCCTGATCTGTACTTCTCCTCAACTTTGTCCCTGACCTGTTTGGAGAGCTCCTTGGTCTTCATGGTGCAGCTTGCTTGGCGGTGCCACCCTCCCTTCCCTCCCTTTTTGTTTAGGGGGTATTGTTTGTTGGTTTTGTTGGGGTATTGGGGATTTTCTTGTGTTTTTCATTTTTAGGTGCATCCCGGAGTCTGCACCTTGAGAGGGGGGTACTGTCACGTCCTGACCAGCAGAGGGCATATTGCTTAGTCTAGGTCAGGATGTGGCAGGTGGTTTGTGTTTGTTTAATGTTGATGATTGGGACTTCCAATTGAAGGCAGGTGTGTATAGTTGCCTTTGATTGGAAGTCCTATATAGGTGTGTGTGTTTGTCTTTGGGGTTGTGGGGAATTGTTTGTGTGCACTGCGTTGGTTTGAGCCTGCCACACTGTTACCATTGTAAGTACTGTTTTAATGGTAGGTTTATTTGAACAGTGAGAGACATAATAACAACAAAAAAATCCAGAAAAACGCATGTCAAAAATTTTATAAATTGATTTGCATTTTAATGAGGGAAATAAGTATTTGACCCCCTCTCAATCAGAAAGATTTCTGGCTCCCAGGTGTCTTTTATACAGGTAACGAGCTGCGATTAGGAGCACACTCTTAAAGGGAGTGGTCCTAATCTCAGTTTGTTACCTGTATAAAAGACACCTGTCCACAGAAGCAATCAATCAATCAGATTCCAAACTCTCCACCATGGCCAAGACCAAAGAGCTCTCCAAGGATGTCAGGGACAAGATTGTAGACATACACAAGGCTGGAATGGGCTACAAGACCATCGCCAAGCAGCTTGGTGAGGAGGTGACAACAGTTGGTGCGATTATTCGCAAATGGAAGAAACACAAAAGAACTGTCAATATCCCTCGGCCTGGGACTCCATGCAAGATCTCACCTCGTGGAGTTGCAATGATCATGAGAACGGTGAGGAATCAGCCCAGAACTACACGGGAGGATCTTGTCAATGATCTCAAGGCAGCTGGGACCATAGTCACCAAGAAAACAATTGGTAACACACTACGCCGTGAAGGACTGAAATCCTGCAGGGCCCGCAAGTTCCCCCTGCTCAAGAAAGCACATATACATGCCCGTCTGAAGTTTGCCAATGAACATCTGAATGATTCAGAGGACAACTGGGTGAAAGTGTTGTGGTCAGATGAGACTAAAATGGAGCTCTTTGGCATCAACTCAACTCGTCGTGTTTGGAGGAGGAGGAATGCTGCCTATGACCCCAAAAACACCATCCCCACCGTCAAACACGGAGGTGGAAACATTATGTTTGGGGGTGTTTTTCTGATAAGGGGACAGGACAACTTCACCGCATCAAAGGGACGATGGACGGGGCCATGTACCGTCAAATCTTGGGTGAGAACCTCCTTCCCTCAGTCAGGGCATTGAAAATGGGTCGTGGATGGGTATTCCAGCATGACAATGACCCAAAACACACGGCCAAGGCAACAAAGGAGTGGCTCAAGAAGAAGCACATTAAGGTCCTGGAGTGGCCTAGCCAGTCTCCAGACCTTAATCCCATAGAAAATCTGTGGAGGGAGCTGAAGGTTCGAGTTGCCAAACGTCAGCCTCGAAACCTTAATGACTTGGAGAAGATCTGCAAAGAGAAGTGGGACAAAATCCATCCTGAGATGTGTGCAAACCTGGTGGCCAACTACAAGAAACGTCTGACCTCTGTGATTGCCAACAAGGGTTTTGCCACCAAGTACTAAGTCATGTTTTGCAGAGGGGTCAAATACTTATTTCCCTCATTAAAATGCAAATCAATTTATAACATTTTTGACATGTGTTTTTCTGGATTTTTGTTGTTGTTATTCTGTCTCTCACTGTTCAAATAAACCTACCATTAAAATTATAGACTGATCATTTCTTTGTCAGTGGGCAAACATACAAAATCAGCAGGGGATCATACTTTTTTCCCTCACTGTACTTCTGGCCCCTTTTTGGACACTGTGTTAACTAACCTCCAGATGAGCTTCAATGCCATACAACTCTCCTTCCGTGGCCTCCAACTGCTCTTAAATGCAAGTAAAACTAAATGCATGCTATTCAATCGATCACTGCCCGCACCTGCCCGCCTGTCCAGCATCACTACTCTGGACGGCTCTGACTTAGAATACGTGGACAACTACAAATACCTAGGTGTCTGGTTAGACTGTAAACTCTCCTTCCAGACTCACATTAAGCATCTCCAATCCAAAATTAAATCTAGAATCGGCTTCCTATATCGCAACAAAGCATCCTTCACTCATGCTGCCAATCATACCCTCGTAAAACTGACCATCCTATCGATCCTCGACTTCAGCGATGTCATCTATAAAAGAGCCGCCAACACTCTACTCAACAAATTGGATGCAGTCTATCACAGTGCCATCCGTTTTGTCACCAAAGCCCCATACACTACCCACCGCTGCGGCCTGTATGCTCTCGTTGGTTGGCCCTCGCTTCATACTCGTCGCCAAACCCACTGGCTACAGGTTATCTACAAGTCTCTGCTAGGTAAAGCCCCGCCTTATCTCAGCTCACTGGTCACCATAGCAGCACCCACTCATAGCACGCGCTCTATCAGGTGTATCTCTGTAGGGGGTGCGTACTGGCGGCAGAGAAGTCAGGCGCAGGAGAGCAAAACTGATTTACAACGGCGCAGTTTAATAAACATAAACCACCATAAACAGAACAATAAATCAATGGGTAAACAAAACCCGTTGCACACCAGCATAACGTGCACAAGCACTACAATAAACAATTCCGGACAAGGACATGGGGGGAACAGAGGGTTAAATACACAACATGTAATGATGGAATTGAAACCAGGTGTGTGGGAAGACAAGACAAAACAAATGGAAAATGAAAGGTGGATCGGGGATGGCTAGAAGACCGGTGACGTCGAATGCCGCCCGAACAAGGAGAGGGACCGACTTCGGTGGAAGTCGTGACAATCTCACTGGTCACCCCAAAGCCAATTCCTCCTTTGGTCGCCTTTCCTTCCAGTTCTCTGTGTAACCGATGTGAAATGGCTAGTTAGTTAGCGGTGGTGCGCGCTAATAGCATTTCAATCAGTGACGTCACTCGCTCTGAGACTTGAAGTAGGGTTTCCCCTTGCGTTGCAAGGGCCGCGGCTTTTGTGGCGCGATGGGTAACGATGCTTAGTGGGGTGTCAGTTGTTGATGTGTGCAAGGGTCCCTGGTTCGAGCCCAGGTTGGGGCAAAGAGAGGGACGGAACCTACACTGTTACATCTGCTGCCAATGACTGGAACGAACTGCAAAAATCACTGAAGCTGGAGACTCATATCTCCCTCACTAGTTTTAAGCACCGGCTGTCAGAGCAGCTCACAGATCACTGCACCTGTACATAGCCCATCTGTAAACAGCCCATCTATCTACCTACCTCATCCCCATACTGTATTTATTTATTTATCTTGCTCCTTTGCACCCCATTATCTCTACTTGCACATTCATCTTCTGCACATCTACCATTCCAGTGTTTAATTGCTATTTTGTAATTACTTTGCCACCATGGCCTATTTATTGCCTTAACTCCCTTATCTTACCTCATTTGCACTCACTTTTTGTTTTCTTTTTTTCTACTGTATTATTGACTGTATGTTTTCTTTATTCCATATGTAACTCTGTGTTGTTTTGTGTCGAATTGCTATGCTTTATCTTGGCCAGGTCGCAGTTGCAAATGAGAACTTGTTCTCAACTAGCCTACCTGGTTAAATAAAGGTGAAATAAAAATTTACAATTAAAATCCACTTTAATCAGTGTAGATAAAGGGGGGGAGACAGGTTAAATAAGGATTTTTAAGCCTTGAGACAATTGAGACATGGATTATGTATGTGTGCCATTCAAAGGGTGAATGGGCAAGACAAAATATTTAAGTGCCTTTGAACGGGGTATGGTAGTAGGTGCCAGGAGCACCGTTTTGTGTCAACAACTGCAATGTTGCTGGGTTTTTCACGCTCAACAGTTTCCTGTGTGTATCAAGAATGCTCCACCACCCAAAGGACATCCAGCCAACTTGACCCAACTGTGGGAAGCATTGGAGTCAACATGGGCCAGCATCCCTGTGGAACACCTTCAACACCTTGTAGAGTCCGTGCCCCGACGAATTGAGGCGAGGGTGTTTTGTACACTCAGTTTATACAGTAGAGAGAGTGAGAGAGGCAGCAGGGGGCGCAACAAGTTGTTTTCTTCTCTGTCGTTCCCATGACTTTCATTCTCTCTCTGAGTAGAATTGTTTTTTCAAGACGCCAGAGATAGAGAGAGCGAGAGAGAGAGAGAGAGAACGTGAACGGAATAATGTAATGTTGATCAGTGACCAGCACGTTTACAGAACGTTTGGATATTTGGAGCGGTTTTAAAATGGATTAACTGATTCGGTGGTAGTAACTTTTTTACACCTGGATGGAACTCTGTCGATAGTTTGGATTATGAGGATAACTGGCGCCACAATTTACCATTGAGAAGCAGCAATACTGCACTGGAGAAAGCAACAAGGTAGAAAACACAAGCACAGTCATCCAAGGTAGGAACAGACCATTTACGTTTTATGAAAGTGTAATAATATAGGCCTAATAATAATCATAATAGCCTAATCGTAATGATATAATACATTAGGAAACATTATTATGCAATTGATTAAATTATTGACATTTTAGTAATTTATCCATAAATATGCTTATAATGTTTTTGTTTGTCGACTAATTTCTTTCAAAGAGAATTCAAATGGTAGCCTACATGTTATGTTTCTCATAAATCGCAAAGGATTTCAGATTTGAAAGTGTAATTTAATTTGGCTCACTACTGCGCGCTCACACTTTAAATCCCTCAGCCTGGACGAGAGCCTCCTGTCCCGTCCCTGTCGGGTTTGACAGAATGTCGATCTTTTTGCGCAGGGTGCAGCCAGCTTTCTATTTGTTGATAGCACAGATATATACATGCCTGCAACTGTGATGTTGTTTAACATAACGAAATAATATTTGTAATAGCCCAGCCTCATAATACGTTTTAAAGACGTTTTAAGTAATAGGCATAGCCTACATGTTTTTGGATCAATTAAAATCTAGGCTATTGTGAAAATAAAGTAAATAGATATTGGAATATTTTTTATTTAACGGAACTTTCCAAACCTCACATGGAGTGGAATTGCACCAACAAAACAGATAGGTCTATGTTTAAGTTGAAGTGATCTTTAAACCCCCACATTCATCATACCAAGTGTGGTTTATTTTGAGAGATGCATCACAGATGAGTTTTTACTACAAGCACAGTGATAAAAGTGTCACTGCAGTCCAGCCATCTGAAAATGGAGTCCTGTTTCAGTGGGTGGCCACTCATTAGGACCAGGGTTAGGGTCAAGGGTCAACACACATGGTCAAGTGGGTAGAAGCAGGACCTTCAGACAAACTGAGACACTAAAGAGCAGACCTGACACTGCATGTGGTCTTGAGGTGAAAGCTTTGTATTAAATAGGATATTACTGCTTTATTGCTGTGTCATTATGTCTGCAAGTACAACATGTATTTTTTTTTAGGTGCTGTAGCCCTCAAAATCTAGGAGATATGAGGGAACTTTGTATCTGGATTCTGAGGTGAGATATCACTTGCCACTTACAATCACGTTGGTGTACACTGAACAGACTCATCTTAAACATGTTGTATCACACTGCAGCTGCTGATCATGCACTATGCATGACTCAATTTCATAATTTTGTTTTAATTGTCTCCATTTTAGATTATAATACTTTTTCTCTGTAAAAAATGCTGTTAAATGTATTATAGCTCAGGATGCTATCTGTCACACACAGAGTTTCCATGCTTCTGCTGCTGCTCAGGCCATATCCCCTGGATTGCCAACTCACTATAGACCACAGGAAGGTCAGTAGAGTGGCTGGGGGTCAACAGAGGGGAGAAGGGGAGCAGGGAGGGGGTTGTGCTGGGTGGAGGGCACGATATCCGTGTTTTAACATGTGTGTGGTCTGTTTGACATCTCCAAGCCCAGGGCGATAGACCTCCCTCGTTTTTGCAGCCTGAGAATCAATTTATCACTGCCAAAGAAGGCACGATCTTGTCTTCCGATCGTAACCGTAGCCAATTAACACCCTCCAGTTCGCAGAGGATGCATATCCTTTCAACTGTACAGGGGAAGTTTATAGTGTCTGCTGCCGTGATGATATTGTTCAACCACAAAGCCATTAAATACAACACATAGAGGATCATGCCAGCAGTCAGCAATACATCCCCTTCAACCTCAGTGCTATGAGAAATGAAGAGAGAGAGAGAGAGAGAGAGAGAGAGAGAGAGAGAGCGAGAGCGAGAGCGAGCAAATGAATGATGGACCAATATTTATAACTGTACTTTGTGGAGAGTGTTGATGGACAGGCTAACTGTCTGACGGGGCATTCCTCTCTGGGAGAGAGTTTGTCTCTGTTGGCCCTCTGCGTTTCCAGGAGTCCAGCAGTTTGACCCATGGCTGACCCTGGAGATGACAGTGGAGTAGAGTTACAAAGGCTGCAGCGAGGAGGAGGCCATGGTCTGAGTGATCTCTGAATAGCCCCATGTCGGTGACTGACAGAAGGATAGCTATCTGCCAAGTCTCCCTACTATCCCTACCGTTTGGGTATTCTCTTACAGTCTTCTCAACGCCAATGGGCGGCTGAGCCTTTACCATGTGCATGTGTAAGCTCACAGAGGACAGGATGAATGTAGACAAAGTGGCTCTTAAAGAGCTGGATTTCCTTCTTTGCGGCTCCTCGGGCAAAGCTGGCTGGCACAGGACAGGGTTGGCTGGCGTAGGGTCCTGAGACAGAGAGTGCAGTGATAGCCACTAAGGCGCTAATACGTCTCTGGCAGCGTTACACAGAGGGTTAGAGTCAACAGAGGGATATGCAGGTAGTCAGTAGGGGATGGGAAAGTAACAGACTACCTCTAATCAGACAAATCTGGGCTTTATCCGACATGAACAGAAGCTCATCGCATACACAGCGAGGGAGAGAGAAAACCGTTGTTGATGACATGAGGTCATTGTCTCATTGGCTTCAAGTCTTTCATGAATAATGATGTTATTCTTTTGCTTCTCTACTCTGCTCTGCTCTCATGTCTGTTTCATGTTATCCATGCTGTGGGTGGTGTAGGGCTTTAACTCAGGATGTTCCTGCAGGTTCCTCAAAGGGCAGAGCCCCAGCAGCAGGAGGCTGGAGGAGTGCAGGGTGGGGCCCCAGGCTCCTGGGGCTCCTGGGGGCCTTGGTCCTCCTGCTCCCGCTCCTGTGGGGGAGGGGTTCAGGAACAGAACCGACCCTGCCTACCCTCCCACACCCTCTCCATGGGTGCTGTTGACTACCCCTCCAGGCCGGATGGCCACCACCCCAACCAGAACCCAGGCCATGTAGTGTCTGCCCTAAGACCCACTGTCCCGCTGCACCGCACCAACTCTGGGAGACCCCCACCGTCCAACAGCAACACCAGCTTGGCCAGCCGAGGGGAGCTGAGGGACCAGCAGAGAGACAGAGAGGCCCATGCTGGACGCAGGTACAGTATCTATCACACCATATAGACAGGGGCCTGTCTCTGTCTTTCAGTCTGACCTGTGTTTAATGCCCTGCATGCTGAGCAGCCCAGTCTAAAAGTGTCTCTGTGGAGCTCCAG
The DNA here is from genome assembly GCF_901001165.1 of Salmo trutta. Classification (NCBI taxonomy): domain Eukaryota; kingdom Metazoa; phylum Chordata; class Actinopteri; order Salmoniformes; family Salmonidae; genus Salmo; species Salmo trutta. Next base: position 26,323,236 of record NC_042968.1, read on the forward strand.
CTCACCCCATGGTCCATTGGACTCCCCTCCAGTGTAAAGCTATTCTTTTATGGATGGAGTCAATGGCTCGGCTTGTGCTTGGCGGGTTTGTGGCCTCGAGTTAAAAAGCTTTTAAATAAATAGAGCTGACAGTTGAGTAATGGGGGTTGTTGACGTAGGAATCCAAGCCTCCAGACAAAAGCGCTCTCCGCTCGGTGCTTGTTTGCTGACACTAATATCCATCCGCTTCTCAGAAGTTATTTGCACCTGTGATGTGTATCTTTGACATTTTGTTTGACAGTCTTTGATAGTCCAGTCAACACATTTTGAACGTAAACAAGTGCCGTAAGTGGAGGCTATTTAGCACAGACAATTGTCTTTACCCGTGTGTGTATGTGTGTGTGTTTTCAGGAGGGGCAGTGACAGTCCCATCATTCCAGGGAAGTATGGCTATGGGAGGATGCCTTACGTTGTGTCTCTCCAGACAGACACAGGCCAGACGTCTGGGACAGAGACAGGGGCTGGTCGCTCCCACAGACAGAGACGCTCCCCGCTCTCTGACCCCAGCCCGTCAGCCACCAGGCACGGAGGCCACAGGTCAAACCCCTATCGTCTGCCATACAACAACCCCCATCTCCACAGCTACAGCCCAGTCCATCACCAGCCCCCAGCCTCCCAGCCCAGGTCTAACCCTAACCCAGCCTCCCCTCCCAGGGCTAACCCTAACTCTAACCCTAACCCTAACCCAGCCTCCCCTCCCAGGGCTAACCCTAACTCTAACCCTAACCCAGCCTCCCAGCCCAGGTCTAACCCTAACCCAGCCTCCCCTCCCAGGGCTAACCCTAACTCTAACTCTAACCTTAACCCAGCCTTCCAGCCCAGGTCTAACCCTAACTCTAACCCTAACCCTAACCCAGCCTCCCAGCCCAGGGCTAACCCTAACCCAGCCTCCCCTCCCAGGGCTAACCCTAACTCTAACCCTAACCCAGCCTCCCAGCCCAGGGCTAACCCTAACCCAGCCTCCCCTCCCAGGGCTAACCCTAACTCTAACCCTAACCCAGCCTCCCAGCCCAGGGCTAACCCTAACCCAGCCTCCCCTCCCAGGGCTAACCCTAACTCTAACCTTAACCCAGCCTCCCAGCCCAGGGCTAACCCTAACTCTAACCCTAACCCTAACCCAGCCTCCCAGCCCAGGGCTAACCCTAACCCAGCCTCCCCTCCCAGGGCTAACCCTAACTCTAACCCTAACCCAGCCTCCCCTCCCAGGGCTAACCCTAACTCTAACCCTAACCCTAACCCAGCCCACAAGCACAGGTCTAGCCCTAATCCAGCCTCCCAGCCCAGGGCTAACCCTAACTCTAACCCCAACCCAGCCCCCCAGCCCAGGTCTAACCCTAATTCAAACCCACCCTGGTCCTCCTCACTCTACCAGCCCAGCCAGAGGCATCAACCTAGGCAGGAGCAGCTGCACTCATCCAGCCAGGCCTCAGCAGCTCAGCAATCCTTTGGACGGCCCTACAACCCCCTGCCCACCTCCTCCTGTGTGGGAGAGCACAACCAGTACAAGATTTGCAACAACAATGTAAGAACGGTTCAGCCATCACTTATGATCATTTATGAATTAATCCCTCACTGTAACCCACAGATAAACAGCTAAATCAATCATGAAGGGTAAAATATGGAGGTTATTAAGGAAGATGAGGTCTGATAAGACAGATATAGTGGAGATGTTGCGATGGTTGACTTTGCTAGACTGGAATTTACCTTGGGGGGGAATGTGGCCACTTCTGGACTTAGCAGGCCGGGGGACACATATTCACTCTCTTTCTATCTGTCTATATGTCTGTCCAGGCCTGTCCTCCAGCCAGTAGACACATCAGAGCGGTGCAGTGTTCTTCCTACAACAGCTATCCCTTCATGGGTCGACTGTACGAGTGGGAGCCTTTCAATGAAGGTATGGGTGTGTCTCGCCATGTTTTTCATATTGCCTTGGTGTTGGACAATATTATCCAAGGTGTGAGGTGATGTAAGCGCCAAAGTATGTCACCTGTCTCGGCCATTTTGATGAATGTCCTGAGCTGCCAGATAGCTGTTTAGAGATCTAGGTGTCTTAAGTATCCAAGCAACAGTCAAAACACCTCAAGGATAGACAATTACTTTTAGGATACTGATTAACATTTGATGTTTTTCTTCTCTCTGTTGGAGTGAATGGCATTTACTGCAGATGTATGACTAGATTAAAGCTCAAATAACTTCACTTTAGTTGATGAGGACAAGTCAAGTTTGCTTGATACCTATCTCAAACACATGAACATGCAATTACAACACTTTTAGCAATAGCTGTCCTTGTAAACCTCATGAGCTAATGCACAAAACATCTGAGTGAAGTCCAAGTGCAGGTGGATTACAAACCTGACGTTACATTCACCCCACTGCCTGCCAACTCCCAGTGGTTTCCAGGCCTGGAGGGCATCTGCCACCCTCCCACACAAGAGACACCACCCAGAGATCTGTGGTTCTAATTAGCACTAATGGATCACCAGAGAGGAGAAAATAACCTGTTAACTTCACTTGATCCCTTGGATTTATTAGGAATTTGGTTAGCTTTCCTTGAATCCCTCGTTGTTGCTTGGCATTACCTTTCACCACACAGCATTACTGTAGAAGGCACACTGCAAACATTGATTTACTCATCACTTGTAATCACAGGATAATTGTGAGGACGTGCTTGTATTTAGTCCACTCCTCGCATCAGTTGCTAGATGGCAGCATGGCTCAATGGAAGAAAACAACTCTGCATCTCTTCACCAATTACTGCACTACATCACAATTCTAATGCAGCAGTCTACCCAGTTTGTCCACCTACATTAAACAATGTACATTTACAGCCCTGCCAGGCACCCTACTAGAGAGAGATAATGTTTTGTACTCATAAATCATATCAAATCATTTGTTTCTGTGTCTCCTCTGTCACAGTTTCAGGGGACCAGCGTTGTGAACTCAACTGTCGTGCGACCGGTTTCCGCTTCTACGTGCGTCAGTCGGATAGGGTCATCGATGGGACGCCGTGCGGCCAGAACGAGACTTCCATCTGTGTGGCAGGGAGGTGTCAGGTAGGACACTTAACTCATTTACCAGTGGCCTGGCCAGGCCTGTGGACAGGCCTGTGGACTCCTGCCGAACCACTCAGAACAGAACAGAACAGAACAGTGACAGGATGGGTGGAATCAGAGGAAAGAAAAGCTTAATTCATTGAGATGAAATGTTGACATCATTCCACACAAACCTTCAAACACGAGAAAACACGGCCCCAAAAGAGTTCTCAAGATCAACTGCATCCAAATGCAAGATACAGTACATTTTATTAAAGACATTTAATAAATTATACATAACCAGCAGAGGGCAGCAGAGTATAACACTGTTATCTGTCCATAAGGAGTGAAACAGAGGTCAGCTTGGGGTGACTGGGTTCTGAGTCCAGGATCTGGGATCTCAATGAAGGATTATGACGGACATATTTGTTCCTTTGACTTGATTTTTTATATGCATCTCTAAAACACACCTGTGGCCAGAACTTGGAAAGACAACAGTCCCTGTGTAAACCTGTTTTATTGACTGGCTATGTGTCCAGTGTGCAGCTGGATACGTTTTACTTCTCATTTCATCAGGATTGAACTCTTAGAGATGCTTTTCCAATATGATTTTAAGCCATAATTCTGAGTGAACCCTTTCCAACTTGCGCTATAGGAACTCGTGCTTGCCTCTGAGTCTCCCTTCAGCCCAATTTGCTGCGCTCTCAACCACATTTTTCCCCCCATGGAGATCTTTACTATATTAAGATTTAATCAAGATAAAGAGTCTCTCTGATCTCATATTAGCTTTGAGTAATTTCCACTTTTAATACCAGTGAAATTGTGATTTATCACAGGGGCCAGTGTTCTCACCAGACCTCCAGCCCTCCAGCCGATAGATCTCTGGGCAGTGTGGGGACTAGCTGACCCCATGGAGGGAGTGGTCTGCTTTTATGTGGCCGGGGTGGGATCTCACTCAGTATTCATGCAGCTGGTCTGTGGTATGCGGGTGTGGTATGGACTGCAGAGTGCACTGTACTGTACTCTACTATACTGTACTGCGCTGTATTGGACTGGACTGTACTGAAGCTTATACTGTTGTGGTATGGACAGTAGTCTGGACTAGACTTTCTGGACTTTACTGGACTCTACTGTACTCTACTGTACTGGACTGTACTCTACTGTAGCTTATACTGCTGTGGTCTGTGGGTGTGGTATGAACTGCAGTGTGTACTGTACTCTACTCTATGTGTCTGGGTCCTTTTTGGCTCTCTGTCTCTGATACCCTGTAGTGAGTTGCCCAGTAGGTTTACTTGTGTATAACACGGTCCATCTCTGTCCAAGGCGGACCCTGGATTTGAACCGACTTCAACGTCAACACCACTTACCCAGAAAGCCAAGGCATTTCCGACAGTGCTTTAGTATTTCCGACAGTAACTTGGCCATCTGCTACACATTGTGAGCTAAACCAACCAGGGACCATTCTGTACTCTCTCTCTCTCTCTCTCTCTCTCACTACTAGGGAACATATTGAGGCCTGATTTCTGTGTATACTCACCTAGGGAATATATTCAGCAGGTCAGGGCACATCCCATAGTAGCAGTGAGATGCTGTCATAAATTATATCGAGGAGACCAAAGTAGACTGATGACATAGACACAGAAACATCTGCTTTTCCTGCCTTGGCCCTTTTTGCTTGCATACAATAAAACCACATCTCCTACTGTAGCTGTAACCCAAGGCTCTGTTTATTTTGCCCTCTGTGTGGAGCTGGAGTCAGTTTGCAGCAGGCATCTCTTTGTTTTGAATGGTCAAACTTTGACTGTTATTTCACAAGGTGTCTGCAGAGGCGTATGGCTGCGTTCTCTTTGAGCTCAATCAGATTTCGCCTATAGATATGTTGCATAGAGTAGAGTCCAGGTCTGTTTCTGCCTTGTCTGTTTCCTGTGGTCCTGCTCTACAGAAAGCAGACCTGTCCTGAACTCTGTGTTGCTGTTTTTAATAAGCTCAAGGTGTGTGTGAGTGTGTATGTGTGTCTGTGCAGATGGGGGTGATTTTCAAGTGTGATGAGAGGTGGTGCTGGAGCGAGTAATGCAGGAGTATGCGTGTTTATTTATATGTACCACACACACCAATAGATAAGTAGAGTTTCCCACTGCAGATCCTGGAGAGCTTGGCATCCTGCCCACTCACACCCCTATAGCTCTACAGTCCTAAATACACACTGTAGACACAGACAGGTTTGACCTAAATTAGGCTCTGTGACAATCCCTGTATTATTGCAGTAGATCATTTGTTCTCAATGATTTACCTGGCTAAATACAGGTTGAATAAATAAATATTGATCCCCTACTCTTTCTATTAGTCGGGCTAAACACATGCCTTTTGTGTGGTCCATTCCTGATCAATATGATAAACAACCTAGCTCTCAATCTGACCTCTGACCTAAGGTGTCCCTGCATGCCTCTTGCTCATTTTCCTGACCCACTTTGATGATATATCAGTCAGACTTTATAGCTCAGTAAACACGGTGACATTTCCTTTAGGTCCATGTCTCAGAGCTCATACTGTTAGTCAGGCAGTGAGTTGAGTATCAGAATATTAGACAATGTCAGAAAAACTGAACATCTTCTTTCTTCAAAATGGCCCTAGATAGTATGAAAAAAGGATTTGGCAGATATCCAGTAGTCATAGGTTAAAAATGTCAGTAATGCCTGCTTGTATTGGTCCCTATTAAGTCTCTGTGCTTACTGTGAGACAGGCAGGCTGCATGCTGAATGTAAGAGAGCTTAGCTGGCTAAACACTTGGTCTGTTCTGTAGTCTCTTTGTGCTCAGAGTCTTGCTTTGTATTAAGATTGGTTTTCCTACAGCTGTGATGCCTTGGCTCCAATGAGCCGCCTCAGGGCTGTGGAACTGGGTTATATGCAATGCACTCTTGGTTAAAAAGCTCAACATAACTGTGGAATTGCACTACACACTTGATTAGCTAGCTCAACATAAACGGTGAAGTGAATGACGTTGAATGACTCTTGGCATGTGGCCTACTGTGATCTCCTAAGGCTCGTAAGAAAATTAACGGAATGGTGCCAGGTTTCATAGCAGCACTAGAACCATCCGGCATGGAGGTATTCTCAGAGCTAGAGAGACATCTATCTCTGTCAGTGAGAGAGTAGTAAACCATATTCTACTACTACAGTCCCGTTAGCTCAGTTGGTAGAGCATGGCGCCAGGATGGTGGGTTTGATTCCCGGGGCCACCCACACATAACATTGTATGCACGCTTTGGACAAAAGGCTTTGCTAAATGCTATAGATGTATTACATACAGTGGGCTCCAAAGTTACTGGCACCCCTGACTGGCAATGCACACACAATACTTAAAAAAATATAAACAATATTATTTTAGAGATAAACTCAAAATACCAATGTGAGAAATACTGTACTTTATTAATGTTTCAATGGAACCCACAAAAATAATTTATTGATTTAATAAAAAATCTATGTCCTCCAAATCAAGGTTTCACAATTAATGGCGCCCTTAAAGATAATTATAAATCACATCTACCAAAATTAAACCAGGAATTAATTTCCACTTATTTAAGTTTATCTAAGTCTTAAGGAACTATATTGAGCCATTACATCACTTCCTGTTTCACTAGGGTATAAAAATGAGGTAACACACATGCAATATCCCTTTGTCATCCAACACCTTGAAGAAAACAAAATAACTGGCAGTTCAAAAGGGACAGATGGTCGTAGACCTTCATAAATCTGGTAATGGCTACAAGAAGATCCACAAACGATTGAATATACCACTGAGCTCTGTCAGGGCAATTCGTATAAAATTCAACAGGTATGGAACAGTTAAAAACCTCACGGGTAGAGGACGCAAATGCATTTTGCCCCCAAGGATAGGGAGGAGGATGGTGAGAGAAGCAACAAAATCCCCAAGAATCACTGTGAAAGAATTGCAGGCCTTGGTGGCGTCTTGGAATCACCAGGTTTCAAAAAGCACTATCAGACGCCAACCACAGGCTCTTTGGAAGGGTTGACAGAAGAAAGCTCTTTCTGACCCCAAGACACAGACGCAAGCGCTTGGAGCTTGCCAAACATCATTTAAATTATGACTGGAAGAAGGTGCTCTGGTCAGATGAGACCAAAATTGAACGGTTTGGTCAGATACAGCATCAGTATGTTTGGCGTAAAAAAACAACAGAGATGCGTACAAGGACAGGCACCTCATACCCACGGTGAAATATGGTGGTGGGTCAGTGATGTTTTGGGGCTGTTTTAATTACAGAGGTCCAGGAGCACTGGTTAAGATTGATGGCATTGTCACGTCCTGACCAGCAGAGGGAGTAGTTGTTTAGTATTGTGGTCAGGACGTGGCAGAAGTACTGGGTATGTGTTTGTCTAGTATTTCTGTTTCTATGTTGATCTGTGTGGCTCCCGATCAGGGACAGCTGGTTATCGTTGTTCCTGATTGGGAGTCATATATTAGGAGTGTGTTTGTCACCTGGTTTTTGTGGGTTGTTTTATTTCGCACTGCTGTATGTAAGTACATAGCCTGTGAAACTGTCTCTAGTCATTCTTGTTTATTGTTTTCCCGTGTATGCTTTATTCTAAAGTAATTAAAAGATGAGTATTCATATCCCGGCTGCGATTTGGTCTATTCAACACGGCTACACCTGTGACAGAACAACCCACCATAAAGAGACCAAGCAGCGGAGGAAGGAGAAAAGGGACTTTGAGTTGGACAAACGAGAGAAATGGACGTGGGAGGAGATTCTGGACGGGGCAGGACCTTGGCACCAGGCTGGGGAATACCGTGGCCCACGGGAAGAGATAGAGGAGGCCAAGGCAGAGAGGCGTCGATATGAGGCCATGTACGCGCTGAGGGAGAAGCACGAGAGGCACCCCCAATAAATGTTTTTGGGGGGGCACACGGGTAGTTTGGCTGGGTCAAGGATGAGCCCTAAGCCAGCTACCCGTGCTTATAGGAAGAAACGTATGGAGTGGAGGGCGCCGAAGTTTGGAGAAGTGCGCAGGATCTCGCCCATACGCTCGCACAGTCCGGTGCGAGCTATTCCAGCGCATCGCAGATGCCGTGCTAGAGTGGGCATCCAGCCTGGTAGGAGGATGCCTGCGCAGCGCGTCTGGTCGCCGGTACGCCTTCTAGGACCAGGCTACCCTACTCCCGCTCTACGCACGGTAACCATCAAGCCCCTGCACAGCCCAGTTCGCCCTGTACTAGCACCCCGCTCGTACAGGGCTGCTTGTTCCATCCAGCCAGGACGGGTTGTGCAGGAGGTGCGGTCAAGGCCACCTGTGCGCCTCCATGGCCCAGTTTTTCCTGTTCCCGCCTCTCGTGCTGACCCGGAAGTGAGTACCTCCAGTCTGGCACGACCAGTACCAGCACCACGGATCAAGCTTCCCATGAGTCAGCCTATTCCTATTCAGCCTGTTCCCGTTCCTCGCACTAGCCATGGGGTGCGTGGTTTAAAACTGGCAGTTCCAGTACCAGCACCACGCATTAGGCTTATAGTGCATAATAGTAGTTTCTCTCGGCCGGTTCCTGCTTCCCGCCCTAGGGTGCGTGTACCCAGCCTGGTACCTCCTCTACCAGCCCCACGCATCAGGCTTCCAGTGCGTCAGCCCAGCCTCGAGAGTTCGGCACCAGTGTGCAGTCCAGAGTATCCGGCACCAGTGTGCAGTCCAGAGTATCCGGCACCAGTGTGCAGTCCAGAGTATCCGGCACCAGTGTGCAGTCCGGAACCGGGGGAGTCTGCCTGCGACCCGGAACCGGGGGAGTCTGCTTGCAACCCGGAACCGGGGGAGTCTGTCTGCGACCCGGAACTGGGGGAGTCTGTATGGGATCCGGAACTGAATAAGTGTTTGATTAACTGTGAACTAAATGAGTCTGCCTACAGCATTAAACGGAATGAGTCTGCCTACGATCCGGAACGGAATGAGTCTGCCTACGACCTGGAACTGAGTGAGTCTCCCTACGGTCCGAAGCCAAGCAAGTATGTCTACAGTCTGGAGGGCAGTAGGCCTGAACCAGAGCCACCTCCAGGATAGGTGGGTTGGGGAGGGGGGGGTAGCACAAGTGCCATTGTTGACGGCAGCCACCCTCCCTTCCCTCCCTTTTTGTTTAGGGGGGGTATTTGGTTTTGTTTTTTGTTGTGGTATTGGGGATATTTTTGTTTTGTTAGGTGCATTCGGGGTATGCACCTTTAGGGGGGGGTACTGTCACGTCCTGACCAGCAGAGGGAGTAGTTGTTTAGTATTGTGGTCAGGACGTGGCAGAAGTACTGGGTATGTGTTTGTCTAGTATTTCTGTTTCTATGTTGGTCTGTGTGGCTCCCGATCAGGGACAGCTGGTTATCGTTGTTCCTGCTTGGGAGTCGTATATTAGGAGTGTGTTTGTCACCTGGTTTTTGTAGGTTGTTTTATTTCGCACTGCTGTATGTAAGTACATAGCCTGTGAAACTGTCTAGTCATTCTTGTTTATTGTTTTCCCGTGTATGCAATATTCTAAAGTAATTAAAAGATGAGTATTCATATCCCGGCTGCGATTTGGTCTATTCAACTCGGCTACACCTGTGACAGGCATAAGGAATTCCACCAAGTATCAGGCAATTTTGGCTGACAATCTGGTTGCCTCTGCCAGAAGGCTGGGACTTGGCCGTAGGTGGACTTTCCAACAAGACAATGACCCAAAACATACCTCAAGATCCATGTAGAAATGGTTCTGTGACAACAAAATCAATGTTCTGCCATGGCCATCTCAGTCGCCGGACCTCAATCCAATCAAAAACCTGTGGGCTGAGTTGAAGAGGGCAGTTGATAAGCGCAAACCCAAGAATGTGAAGGATCTTGAAAGGATCTGCATAGAGGAATGGTCCAAAATCCCTCCAAATGTGTTCCTTAACCTTGTCAAACATTACTGGAAAAGACTCCATGCTGTTATCCTTGCCAGAGTACTAAATGAGGAGTGCCAATAGTTATGAAACTTTGATTTTGGTGAAATGTATTTTGTATTAAATAGTTGTATGATTTTGTTTGGTTCCATTGAAACATTAAAGTACAGTATTTCTCACATGTTGGTATTTTGAGTTTATCTCTATAATTATATTGTTTATATTTTTTTAAGTATTATTTGTGCATTGCCAGTCAGGGGTGCCAGTAATTTTGGAGCCCACAGTACATTACTTTAGCAGACTGAGAACACTGCTAAGTTCTTCTCTCTACACGGGTGCTTTAGTTGATACTTTCCATGGGTTGCCTTAAATTCCACGGGGCTCACACACATCTCACTCAGATCCATGGGAGAAATCCTCAAATCCACCCTTCTTGTCTAATGGCTTTTTGTTACTGGACACGGTACCCATACGCTACTGTTTACTCTGGTTGAGTTGATGTGGTATTTCTACAGTACAGTAGAGGAAAATCTTACATCGGGTGTAGGAATATCTCTATAGGTATTGTAAAGTGACAGAGTTATTTGGGGTCTTTGACATGAGGAAGCAAAGAGTAAGCAAAGAACAGAGAATGAGCTGGAAGCTGCTCTTTTGATCAGCATTACTACTAAAGATGGCAGCTGAAAAACGTTGTGGTTTCTTATATGGCTTCCTGTATTTTCCTCGAAACAGAAAAATTTGGTCAGAACTGTTTGAACTTGTCATGATCCTCAGTGCATGTGCTACTGACTCTACCTACCAAGAAATGTGTTATTTCAGGTGCTGTTTCTCCCCTCTGTATAATACAAAGAGGAAAAGCCTGTCCTCTGTAGAGGACTGTTAGATTTTCCTACTTATATTATAGTCAGGATATCTCTACTTAACAGAATTATGTCTTCATAAAGAGCCTTCATCATGAGAGTGAGTACAACAGTATTAGTGTAGTGTGCACTGCATAGAGGCTAAACGAGGTCTCTTTAGGATACCCCTTTGTCTCTTAACAGTGGAAAGACTGAGCCCTACCTATGAACCATGAGCTTAATGTGAAAGGCTTGGACCTTGTCACTGAATACGGTGCGCCTCATACACGATCCAGGTTTTACGCTGAAAGAAGGAAAACCCAGATTTGAGCCATAGAAAATGTTGAAAGTGGTTACACATTTCAGATGGATGCTAAAATAAAGCTGCTTTTATGGCTGGAATTCCATTGAGCTGCTCTTTCTCTTTATATGCCAAGGATAGGCACTTGAGAAGGGTGTGTGTATTTTTGAAGGGCAATCTCTGACCACACACTTTTCTGCTGGCAGGTGATGGTGGGGCTGAAGATCCACCTCAATAGCTGGAGGGTGTGTTCTGAGTGCTCTGCGGATAATTAGGAGGTAAAGCTTTTACCACATCCACCGTAGCATTACCTTAATGAACCCCCCCCCCCTCCCCCCCAAATCCTCAACATCCACTGTTGGTCATTCTGGTCAAGACTTTCACATGCATTATACCTCTCTTTTTATTTCACATTTGCTGTGTTTTTATTGAACACTGAGGGTAGAGTGCTAGCCTAGGCCCTATACCATTTACATAACAGATGGCCCTCTTGTTCCTTCCTTTAAACTTTCTTTACACCAGTTAAAGAAACATTTCTCTGTGAATGTATTCAATAGTACCATATGGTTTCAAGCAACAAGAGTATAAGGGTAAAATTACCTCTTAAAGGCTGAAAATAGTGTGGTTTCAACATGTAGGCTAACACAGGTCCCAGTTCTGACAGGGTAAAACCATAGACTCCTACTACTTTAATTTAGCGGTCTCTTCCCCAGAGCCTTGTCTTGGCGGTCGAAGTCAGCTCTGCTGATCCAGGTCCTCCACTGGTGTCTTTGCCAGTGCTCTGTCTCTGTTCCATATCTCACTTTCATTATGTGTGTGAGGCCAGATTGTGTGTCTGTGTGAGTCTATGGGTCCGTCCTTCCCTGGGTCCTGGGTCAGGAGCTTGGCTGCCTGGCTGGCTGGCCGTTGCAGTGGCTCCCTCTCCTCTCCTCCCCAGTGCTGCTGTGGCTGGCCTGCATCCCTCTGCATCCCTCTCTGCCAGGCTCACCCTAACACAGCCAAGCCTCTCGTCGCTCCCTGCAAAACTCCTCCACCGACCAACAGACAGCTGCATCTGTTTTAGGCATTCCCCGTGCGGGGAGTGACTGACTTGTTAAAATGGGGATGAGAGGTTCTGAAATACGGCTGGTACAGACTGGTGAAGAGATCACAACCCTGTCTCTCTCACGACAGGCCCCAGCTACAGGCCCCAGCATGTTATCCACCATTTTCTGGGTATGAAGAGGCACTTTAGTCAAAAGAGCCTGGTCTTACATTTACATTTTAGTCATTTAGCAGATGCTTTAATCCAGTTTGTGCATTCATCTTAAGATAGCTAGGTGGGACAACCACATCTCAGTCATAGTAACTACATATTTCCTCAATAAAGTAGCTATCAGCAAAGTCAGAGCTAGTAAGGGGGGAAAAAAGTCAAGTGCGAGTGTTAGTTCACAAAAGGCTTTTTTAATTTATAAAAATCTATATAATTTACAAACAATGAGGAGGGGTGCAAGTGGAGTACTGTGGAATTCTTTAAGATAATCTTTGAAGAGGTAGGGGTTCAGATGTTTTCGGAAGATGGGTAGGGACTCCGCTGTCCTATCTTCGGGGGAAACCGGTTTCCAACATTGGGGAGCCAGGACAGAGAAGAGCTTGGACTGGGCTGAGGGGGAGCTGCCGTGCCCTCTCGTAGGGGAAGGAAGGCCAAGAGACCAGAGGTGGCAGAACAGATTGCTTGGGTTGTAGAGTTTGAGCATAGCCTGAAGGTAGGAAGAGGCAGTTCCTCTTGCTGCTCCGTAGGCAAGTACCATTGTCTTGTAGTAGATGCGAGCTTTGACTGGAAGCCAGAAGCGGGGTAATATGGGAGAACTTAGGAAGGCGGGCTACAGGGTTTTGGATAAGTTGCAGGGGTTTGATGGCACAAGTGGGGTGACCAACCAACAGCGAGTTGCAGTAGTCCAGATGGCCTGGATTAGGACCTGCGCCGCTTCCTGTGTGAGGTAGGGTCGTACTCTACGGATGTTATAGAGCATGAACCTGCAGGTGCTAGTCACTACTTTGATGTTTGCAGAGAATGACACAGTGTCGTCCAGGGTCACGTCAAGGTTCTTTGCGCTCTGGGAGGGGGACACTGTGGCGTTGTCAACTGTATTAGAGAGGTCTTTGAGTGGGCAGGTCTTCCCCGGGAGGAAGAGCAGCTCTGTCTTGTTGAGGTTGAGCTTGAGGTGGTGGGCTGACATCCAAGCTAAGATATCTGCCAGGCACGCAGAGATGAATGTCTCCACCTGGGTGTCAGAAGTGGGGAAGGAGAAAAGTCATTGAGTGTCATCCACATAGCAATGATAGGAGAGACCATGTCAGGATATGACAGAGTCAAGTGACTTGATGTACAGAGAGAAGAGGAAGGGGTCTAGAACCAAGCCCTGGGGGACACCAGTAGTGAGAATACGTGGTGCAGACACAGATTCTCTCCACGTCACCTGGTTGGAACAACCTGTTAGGTAGGATGCAATCCAAGAGTGTGCAGAGCGGAGAGCCTCCGTGACACAGAGAAGAGCAGTCTCAGTTGAGTGACCCGTCTTGAAGCCTGACTAGTTAGGGTCAAGAAGCTCGTTCTGAGAGAGCGAGAGAGATGGTCAGAGACCGCACACCCAAGTGTTTTGGAAAGAAAAGAAAGAAGGGATACCGGTCTGTAGTTTTTGACGTCAGAGGAGTCGAGTGCTGGTTTCTTTAGGATGGGAGCGACTCGGGCCATTTTGAAGTCAGAGGACGCAGCCAGTTGTTAGGGATGAGTTGATGGAAGTGAGGAATGGGAGAAGGCCTCCAGAGATGGTTTGGAGAAAGGAGGAGGGGATCGGGTCGAGCGGGCAAGTTGTCAGGCGGCGGGACCTTACTAGTTGCAGGATTTCATCTGGAGAGAGAGAGTAGAAAGATGTCAAGGCGTAGGTTAGTTCTGTGTGGGACCAGTGGACTCAATAGGCTAAGAGAATGAGGAGCTGATTTCATCAACCTGGAGGTGGTGGAGGATTAAGGAGGGAGGAGAAGGTGGAAAAGAGTTTTCTAGGGTTAGAGGCAGAAGCTTGACATTTAGAATGATAGAAAGTGTCTTTAGCAACGGATACAGAGGAAGAGAAGGTAGAAAGGAGGGAGTGAAAGGATGATAGGTCCTCCATTTTTGCTCAGCTACCCGCAGCCCTGTTCTATAATCTGGCGATGAGTCACGGAGCAGGAGGGTAGGACCGAGCCGGCCGGGAGGAAAGGGGACAGTGCGAGTCATAGGATGTGGAAAGGGAGGAGAGTACGGTCAAATATGCAGAATCAGGAGACAAGAGGGAGAAGGATTTAGCTGAAGGGAGAGATGATAGAATGGAAGAGGAGAGAATAGTGGGAGAGAGAGAGTGAAGATTGCGAGGGCACATTACCATTTCGATAGGGGCTGAGTGGCTAGGGTTGGAGGAGAGGCAGACAGAAAAGGAAACAAAGTAGTGATCAGAGACCTGGAGGGGGGTTGCAGTGAGATTAGTAGGCGAACAGCCTCTATGAAAGATGAGGTCAAGCATATTCCCTGCCTTGTGAGTGGGAGGCGACTGGAAAAAGGTACGGTCAAAAGAGGCAAGGAGAGGAAAAGAGAGTTGGAAAAAAATTAATCGAAAGGCAGACATCGGAAGGTTGAAGTCACCAGGTACAAAGAGCGGTGAACCATCCTCAGGAAATTAGCTTATCAAGGTGTCAAGCTCATTGAGGAACTCTCCAAGGGTATCTGGTGGGTGATAGATAACAACAATGTTGAGCTTGAGGGGACTAGTGACAGTGACAGCATGGAATTCAAGTGAGGAGATGAACAGGTTAGAGAGAAAATTTCCATTTAGGAGAAATTAGTAGCCCTGTGCCACCACTGCCAGATGCTCTTGGACTATGAGAGAAAATGTAGTCCGATGAAGATCACTCTCTGGAGTGATCCAAGTCTCCATCAGGGCCAAAAGGTCAAGGGACTGAAGGGCATCATAGGCTGAGATGAACTTGCCGTTCTTGACCGCAGATCGGCAGTTCCAGCCGGTGCCAGAGACCAGGAATTCCACATGGGTTGTGCGTGCAGGATACACTAAATTAGAAGGGTTGCAGCCAAGGGGTGTGGAGCATCTGTAAAGCCTACAGGGAGAGAAGCGAACAGGTATAGAAAACACACACATAGTTGCCAAAGCAAGAGCAAAAGGAGATGATCTGAAAATAACTATGTAAGATACTCAAGTGAGCCTAGTGGGGTGGATCCTTCCTCTCTTTCCTTTCTCAAATAACTCGGCAGAACAACTCTACAGAACCGTCTTTGTTACGGTGACGGCCTCTGGCACGCTGCTAACAGCTGCCGCTGAGAAAACAGGGGAGACTGAAGTACTAATTGCTAATTTCCTTGCAAAGGTGAAGAGCACATCTCTCTGTACTAATTGCTGATTGCCTAGGAAAGGAGAAACCACTCCCCCTCCAATATAGCCATTGATTATCCAAACAACAACAGTCACAAATTTCCCTTAATTCTGATTGATCTGTCAACAATCATCTGCAAGTTATGAGCAGTCAGCAGGTCACACACCAAGTAGGCTACTGGGAAGACAGGCAGCACTTAAAGTAGATGGCCCTAGCTAGGAAAAAGAAAGTACTAGACAACAGCAGATAAAGACAAAAATGATACTTATCACTCCTGGAGATATCAGGAGTCCTCTAGTTATAGAATGAAGCATGTTGAGAGGGAGCCTGAGAAGCTGGTTATATACTCAGAAAAGAGGTGAAATCACTCCCCCCTCCAATACAGTCACTGATTACCAAAACAACAACAGTCAGTGATTGGGTGACTTAGTATACGTGCTGTAAATAATTTCCAGTAGGACAGACAACATGTGTGAATCAGTGAAATACAGCAGGTAGCTTGTTCTTTCACTGTAGAATGCCATGCATGTTAAAGTAGAGGTGTTACTGTACAGTATATGGTTTAGGCCAGCCGGATGAGAAGGAGATGATAGTTGAAGGGGCGAAACCTAACTTCCACTTAAATCCCATTTTAGTCATGCATTAATGTCAATGGGAGACTAAGTGAACATTTGATTTAAGCAGAAGTTAGGATTCTCCCCTAAGTGTGTCATCTCAGCCTCCCTGGTCCCGTTCAGCCCCTGGTCCACCTGTTTCATTCTGGGTGACTGGCCTGTAATGTGCCGGCTGGATCTGTGGGTCAGACTTCTGCTGACCAATTCTCAGGGGTTGAGCACAGAGCTCATAAAAGATGTGTCTGGAGACAAGGGAGTCTTTGACCCTCTGAGTAGGGGCACGTTAAATCCTTCACGCTGTGAACAGAAAGTGTCTGCTTTCAATAAGACTCAAACTTGATGCATTTCCAACACTCTGTTAGTTCCGGTCTCCACCTCCTGGCTTTTACATTTAGGAAGACTCATTTCCTCTGAATACAATAAATACATTTTAGCTCTGTGTCCCTGAAGTCTGAGATGTTTTCCCTGTTTGATGCTTTGTTTGGTTGATAAAGTGAGATAGACTATTTACTCTAAATACAGTACACTGTACAAAACGATGTGCATTTAATATTTCCATCATGATTCAATTTTGAAATAATACGGTAATTTACATGTATCTCCACCAAAGGGCTGAACCATTTGGACTCATCCATTTGCTGACTGCTTACTGTCTGTGACAGCTGCTGATGTTCTGGCTTGACTTTCTAAAAGAGACGCAGGCTGTCTGTCCAGCCCCCGGACCTCCATGCTCATTTCCTGCCCCTGGTATTCAGCTGAAATATATGTCTCCTTTGTACTAGGGGAGCTGTCAGCTCCACTGAGCTTGAACAAGCCATACATGAGCGCAAGATACTGTAGACCTGAACTATAGTACACACCTCTGGGGACAGGTAGTGGAGCAGAACAGAATACTGCCACGGTAGTGTTAAAGACTCTCTGACTGCTGTTGCTTCCTCTGCCAGGTTGAAACGAGTGCTAAACTGTCACTTTCGACTGGAACAGTATCTTTAACAGTACAGTACAGGGCAGGTTATATACTAATACTCTCTCATCAGTCTTTCTTATGAGTCAATAGAAAAAAATCTTTTTTCGTTTTCTGGGAGACTGTCCAAGGATGGTGAACTCCTCTAGTGATTGGTTTTTGGTATCCTATGGTGATTGTTTTTCACTATACCATAGCCTAAGTAATATTATACTTTTGGTAGTATGTGGTTATGGGCCATAGTGCAGCTGTACCTGAGAGGTGAACAGATTTATGAGGGGACCCTATAGGGTCATACAGTGTTATTCTTACATTCAGTCAGCAGGCGCACACACTGACTGACTGCTGTTGACAGTGATTGGATTGGCTGTTGTCTGGGTGGTTGTCAATGTCAATTGAGGAGCTAGTTGAATGGATTTGAAGCTTCAATAGTTTGTTTGTTTCATCTGAAGGCCATTCAATGAGTGGTCAAGGTTCGCTGAATGGCAGGAATTTATGGTCAATTCAGAGGGAGACATTGTGTGTGTGTGAGCGCACACGAGTGTGAAAGTGCATGTTTGAGCGTGCACGTGTTTGTGTGCGTTGCATGTGTGTGTGAAAAAGGGGGTAAGTGCATTGGTACATACTTGTCGTGTCTAAGTGAATGTGTCATCAGTGCTGCAGGTGGGCTGCCCCCAGAGGTCAACCTGGTCATAAATAATCACCTTATCTGTGTCTCCTAACGACTTCATTACCATCAGGCTATTAGCAGGTGTGTCAAGCAGGAAAATACCACCAGCATACAAACAGGAACAGTTTTCCCACAGAGCTTATATCCTGTCTGTCTCTCAGCTACATGCCACATGGCACCCTATTCCTTATACAGTACATTCAGAAAGTATTCAGACCCCTTCCCTTTTTCCACATGTTGTTACGTTACAGCCGTATTCTAAAATTGATTAAATAGTTTTATATTTTCATCAATCTACATACAATACCCCATAATGACAAAGCAAAACCTGCTTTTTAGATTTTTTTGCAAATGTATACACATTTTAAAACTTAAATATCCCATTTACATAAGTATTCAGGCCCTTTACTCAGTACTTTGTTGAAGCACCTTTGGCAGTGATTACAGCCTCGACTCTTCTTGCGTATGACGCTACAAGATTGGCACACATGTATTTGGGAAGTTTCTCCCATTCTTCTCTGCAGATCCTCTCAAGCTCTGTCAGCTTGGATGGGGAGCGTCGCTACACAGCTATTTTTAGGTCTCTCCAGAGATGTTCGATTGGGTTCAAGTCCGGGCTCTGGTTGGGACACTCAAGGACATTCAGAGACTTGTCCCGAATGCTCTGGAGCAGGTTTTCATCAAGGATCTCTCTGTACTTTGCTGTGTTCATCTTTCCCTAGACCCTGACTAGTCTCCCAGTCCCTGCCGCTGAACAACATCCCCACAGCATGATGCTGCCACCACCATTCTTCACCATAGGGATGGTGCCAGGTTTCCTCCAGACGTGACGCTTGGCATTCAGGCCAAAGAGTTCAATCTCTTCCATTTAAGAATGATGGAGGCCACTGTGTTCTTGGGGACCTTCAATGCTGCAGACATTTTTTGGTAACTTTCCCCAGATCTGTGCCTCGACACAATCCTGTCTTGGAGCTCTACGTACAATTCCTTCGACCTCATGGTTTAGTATTTGCTCTGACATGCACTGTCAACTGTGGGACCTTATATAGACAAGTGTGTGCCTTTCCAAATCATGTCCAATCAGTTGAATTTACCACAGGTGGACTCCAATCAAGTTGTAGAAACATCTCAAGGATGATCAATGGAAACAGGATGCACCTGAGCTCAATTTCGAGTCTCCTAGCAAAGGGTCTGAATAAATATGTAAATAAGCTATTTCTGTTTTTTATTTTTAATACATTTTCTATAATGTCAAAAAAACTGTTTTCGCTTTGTCATTATGCAGTATTGTATGTAGATGGATGAGGAAATGTTTTAATACTGCTGTAACGTAACAAAATGTGGAAAAAGTCAAGGGGTCTGAAAACTTTCAGAATGCACTGTACAGTCGTGGCAAAAAGTTTTGAGAATGACACAAATATTAATTTCCACAAAGGTTGCTGCTTCAGGGTCTTTAGATATTTTTGTCAGATGTTACTATGGAATACTGAAGTATAATTACAAACATTTCATAAGTGTCAAAGGCTTTTATTGACAATTACATGAAGTTGATGCAAAGAGTCAATATTTGCAGTGTTGACCCTTCTTTTTCAAGACCTCTGCAATCCGCCCTGGCATGCTGTCAATTAACTTCTGGGCCACATCCTGACTGATGGCAGCCCATTCTTGCATAATCAATGCTTAGAGTTTGTCAGAATTTGTGGGGTTTTGTTTGTCCACCCTTCTCTTGAGGATTGACCACAAGTTCTCAATGGGATTAAGGTCTGGGGAGTTTCCTGGCCATGGACCCAAAATATCAATGTTTTGTTCCCCGAGCCACTTAGTTATCACTTTTGCCTTATGGCAAGGTGCTCCATCATGCTGTAAAAGGCATTGTTCGTCACCAAACTGTTCCTGGATGGTTGGGAAAAGTTGCTCTCGGAGGATGTATTGGTACCATTCTTTATTCATGGCTGTGTTCTTAGGCAAAATTGTGAGTGAGCCCACTCCCTTGGCTGAGAAGCAACCCCACACATGAATGGTCTCAGGATGCTTTACTGTTGGCATGACACAGGACTGATGGTAGCACTCACCTTGTCTTCTCCAGACAAGCTTTTTTCCGGATGCCCCAAACAATCGGAAAGGGGATTCATCAGAGAAAATGACTTTACCCCAGTCCTTAGCAGTCCAATCCCTGTACCTTTTGCAGAATATCAGTCTGTCCCTGATGTTTTTCCTGGAGAGAAGTGGCTTCTTTGCTGCCCTTCTTGACTCCAGGCCATCCTCCAAAAGTCTTCGCCTCACTGTGCATGCAGATGCACTCACACCTGCCTGCTGCCATTCCTTGAGCAAGCTCTGTACTGGTGGTGCCCCGATCCTGCAGCTGAATCAACTTTAGGAGACAGTCCTGGCGCTTGCTGTACTTTTTTGGGTGCCCTGAAGCCTTCTTCACAACAATTGAACCGCTCTCCTTGAAGTTCTTGATGATCCGATAAATGGTTGATTCAGATGCAATCTTACTGGCAGCAATATCCTTGCCTGTGAAGCCCTTTTTGTGCAAAGCAATGATGACGGCACGTGTTTCCTTGCAGGTAACCATGGTTAACAGAGGAAGAACAATGATTCCAAGCACCACCCTCCTTTTGAAGCTTCCAGTCTGTTATTCGAACTCAATCAGCATGACAGAGTGATCTCCAGCCTTGTCCTCGTCAACACTCACACCTGTGTTAACGAGAGAATCACTGACATGATGTCAGCTGGTCCTTTTGTGGCAGGGCTGAAATGCAGTGGAAATGTTTTTGGGGGATTCAGTTCATTTGCATGGCAAAGAGGGACTTTGCAATTAATTGCAATTCATCTGATCACTCTTCATAACATTCTGGAGTATATGCAAATTGGCATCATACAAACTGAGGATGCAGACTTTGTGAAAATTCATATTTGTGTCATTCTCAAAACTTTTGGCCACAACTGTATATCCCTATGGTCTCTGGTGAAAAGTAGTGCACTATAAAGGGAATAGGGTGCCATTTGGGGCGCATCGCTCTATCAGTCAGTCAGTCAGTCAGTCACAGTCCCATGCCCCACAAAGAACCTGCAGTGATAATGTAGCATACCGTGGATCTCCATACCACTGTCCTCCCCACAGGGATGACCCTGTTATGCACAGACAGCTGGCTTTATGAGCCAAACAGGCCAAAGAATAAATAGTGATTGCAGCTATGTTCCCCGATCCCTAACCTCACCTCCACCACACCTCTCATTATCCTAACACTCTCACCTGTTTTATTCATTAACAACCCACTCTCTCTGCCTTCCTTAGTCAAAGACTGCTTGAAGGAAACAATCAAGGGACCTACATGCCTGGCCTTGCTGCAGCTAATATGTATCCCAGATGCACAAAAATCTGTTTTTTTCTCTCTTTCTGCTCTACTGCTCGATCTTCAAACTGTGCTCTTCCTGACACAGTCCACTCCAATAGGTATTTCTAATGTACAAGCAGTTCATGTTTGGGTTTCGGGTTTGAAATGTATAGTAATATGGAGAAAGAATTTTTAAATATAAGACAGATTGAATTGAAATCCAGAGTAGTGTGTGGTTAGAAAATGGTTTTTGAATATGTCTGCTCAACTTGACAGGATGTGAAAAAATTTGTCCAGGTCATGCTTACATTGTATTTTAAGACATGATGGAAATATGACAGTAAATGGGAAGCAAACATGAATACACCCATTGTATGAATCCCTTTGTAATGCATCATAATACCTTACAGTAATGGTAAGACCACCTGATGCTGTAGGCTAGTGCATGTCTCTGGTGTGTGTGGATGTGTGTGGGTAGGAGACTTCAGGAATCAGACATTGGGAGCCAAGGCTGCTGACCTGACCCATATGTTGAAGGAAACACGACTCCATCCAGAACCAAGACATGCTTTACTTTTCAGTCTGTCTGATCCAGCAGCCGGTCTCGGGCGTTAAGCGTACTGTTCAATATCAGTCCAGATTAGTATACAGTATATCAGGAGAGCATTAGTAGCTGATGTGTCTGAGATTATAGAGATAGATATGCTGTTGAAAAGCTCTCTTCCCCATATACTACGTTCCCTGTAAACATGTGTGCAGCTGTTGTGTTGCTGCAGAGGCTGCTCACTGCTCAGTCACTGGCTGTCAGTCAGTCTGCCTCTGGGAGAGAGAGAGAGAGTGCCAGCGAGTGGGGAAAGACAAGAGAGTGCCAGCAGAAGCCAAGCCAAGTCCAGGTGTTGAGACGCCACTATCTAAACTTTCTGGCTTTTTGTCTGTCCATGATGCCTTTGCTTGCCGCTGTGAAAGATTTAAACACAATTGGAGATGTAATGGAATTAGATGCATTCAATAGGTGCTGATATGACTTGTTATCCTGTTCAGTGTTCTCAGTACTCTCATTCATATTATGCAGTGACTCACTGCTGGCTTGGCTTAACAGGGACAGGCCATTTTCTGTGCTAAAAAAGCTTATTTTCTCTTAATGGTGTGTAAGCACCTGTGGCCCAAAGAAGAGGGTGTGTCCACTAACAGCCTGCTGGAAATCTCTCTCTCTCTCTTTCTTTCTCTCTCTCTCTCGCTCCTCATAGCCCAGCTGAAATACAGAATTGTAGTGGATACAGTAGTTTGCTGCATGTGCCTGTTGTGGTCTCCCTGTACTGCTTTAAAATCGGAAAATATTGCGTTATCTCATGGTTGTGAACATGGCTGCAAAAATGCTCTTGGTCTACGAATCAAATACAGCCACAATGCCCTGATGCACCCACTATGGTCATATAATCTTATGTGAAAACCAACTGTCATAGTCTGATGAAGAGCGCACTCCTAACTACAGTGTGTCCTGATGAATTAGGGTTTAATGTTGTGGAAACAATGGTGCAGCAATAGGAAAACCATATGATGAGTTCAGTCTTTTTGGCTCCGGCTTCTTTACTTCCAGCCTTCCTTGCGACGTGGCTCGCAATTAAGTGCTTGAGTATGCTTGTATAAGAGAGAGTGCAAAGGGATCGTATTGTTGCAGAGTTTGTGGTTTCTCCATGTTTAAGAATATGAAATGCAGTCCGTAGTCTGTCTATTTCAGTGTTAGAATGTCCACTTGACCACAAAGTGTTTTGGGCTGTTATGTTACTTTTCTTTGGCTGTCTGCTGTGTTCCATTGTCAGTGGTCTAGATTACATTGCAATGGTATTCCATCAAGTCCTATTAAATAATGCTCAGCAAAGGTATCCAGTTGAGTTGTCTCACCAACACCTGTCCATTGTTGACTACACAGTAGGAGGCTTCATATTCCACCATATATAAGCAATAAATACTCTTCCACTTCCCTTCCCAAATATTTCCTTTTTCTTTTAAACATCTCCCCACTAATCTTCTTTCTTCCCAGATATACCTTTCTCTCTCTCTCTCTCTCTCTCTCTCCCTCTCTCTCTCTCTCTCTCTCTCTCTCTCTCTCTCTCTCTCTCTCTCTCTCTCTCTCCCTCTCTCTCCCTCCCCCCTCCCGCCCCTAACTTTTCCTCTTAAATGCCCCAGCCTCCCCAGCTGCGCCTCCTCCAGCTCAGTTTACAAGGCTGTGCATAAAGATCAGCAGAGTAGTGGTTTTGGCGTTCACTGCACTACAGGGCCAAGGCGAAACAGCCAGGAGCAGCTACCTTTTTCTACTGGACCTGTCTGAATGCATGACTGAGAGCTGCTGGTCAATAGTTCTTGGCCACATGAGAGAATGCTATCAGGTCTGGCTCTTCTGCTGCTTGTCTGCCTCCTCCACATGTTTGTGACTGCGCAGGGGAACCCGTGGTCACAGGTAAGACTTAAACCATACCATGGTCTTACTATGGACCCTCTCTCTGCTTTTCCACAGGTTGGGCTGAGACTGACCGTCTGGGACTGGCTACTCATCGCTCCCAGTCCCAGCACCTTTACACGTCCCAAACAGACATAAGAGGGACTCCCTCTAAAACTATGACCTGTATAAACCTGTATTATGAATGGAATTAGCCTGTTTAGCCCGGTGCTCTTCTTAAGTCATTCTCGAGCTGCTGAACTGTAAGTTGATAGTCGGATTC
This sequence comes from Salmo trutta, assembly GCF_901001165.1. NCBI lineage: Eukaryota > Metazoa > Chordata > Actinopteri > Salmoniformes > Salmonidae > Salmo > Salmo trutta. The sequence continues at coordinate 26,347,059 of NC_042968.1, forward strand.
TAATAGATAGGTTAAGTTCTAAGTTAGTTCATGTCTTGGCTATGACTGCAGACCATAGATCATGAGGAGCAAGTAGGGATCAGATTAGGTATTTACTGTGTGACTGTTTTCACTGTTAAGCAGCTTTGGCACTCTGTGCTGTTGACTCTATAGCACATACAAGGCAGGCTGTTATATAGCTATAAAGGACAGTGTCCTTCAAAGTTGTACTTAGTATAACTGTGGAAACTCGAAAGGGGGATTTCTGGCTTGTAATAGGGCATAGATTGGCACAGCTCCATGTGTGTGTAGATGATTGACTACATGGCTGTGACATCACTGTGATACTGCTGCAGACAGGTGATGTACGGTCATAGAAATAAAATAGCTCATTCTAGTTCTGTGTGTACAGTATCCTGGTTTGATCTGTTCATCAAGGTCATATGCCACATGAAAATGTTACATGTGAATGGAGTCCATGCAACCGGTTTGCTTTGTCTTCTGCTAAACATCTAAAATGTGTGACGTCAGGCGAAGCTGCAGTTGGTCATTTGGCAGGAGTTGAGATTGGTGTCTTAGAGAATGATTGTATAGGATTACGTGTTCCCTCCATAATACTCTCACTATAGGGCACCTTTCATTTCCACATGTAAACATGTAGGTGTGTCCTTAAGTTGTCCCTTACCCTGTATTTAGGCATTTTTTTTAATATCCATTCATTATGTTCCCAACACAGAACCTCTACAAACAGATACTGATGACAGAGGAAATCCTCAGTGTTTTAAAGACTGTAGAATCAACACGGTTTGTGCTATTTCAGAGACGTTTACAAGCAGTGGGCATTCATGAGGCTGCTGTGCCCTTGACCTGAAGCCTCAGGCTGGGAGAGAGGTTTGACAAGTTTGTGGGGTACGTGAGAAAACATCCCCCAGTCATGACCAGTATATATCACTCTACTCTTCACTGTTGAGGACCCCACTCCTATCCGGGCAACAAAAAGTATTGGAGTTACTTTAGCTTGTTGCCATACTATTACCATGTTATTACCACTTTATCCTGCATTGTATCCTGTGCTGATGTGAAGTGCTACTGTAGAGTGTGTCTTTAAAATGGATGGAGGAGCCCAATAGCCCTACTCCTCTCAGTGGGAAGAGTTATCCCCACAGTTCAGTCATTATTCCTGGTTGTTTTGGATACCCACTTGGGGTTTGACACATGTAATGATTGATGTTGGGAAACACCATGTAGTGGGAAAGAACCCATGAGTTATCACTGTCTGGTCCAAGAAAACCAAGAGTTTGTGCTTCTTTTAGTGGTTACAAGCTCAGATTATTGCCTTGGCTTGGTTGACTTCCCAACACATTCCTCAGAGCCTGGTTCCTCTCTAGGTTTCTTCCTAGGTTCCAGCCTTTCTAGGGAGGTTTTCCTAGCCACCATGCTTCTACATCTGGGGCGGTAGGTAGCCTAGTGGTTAGAGCGTTGGGCCAGTAACCGAAAGGTTGTTGAATCGAATCCCTGAGCTGACAAGATAAAAATCTGTCGTTCTGCCCCTGAACAAGGCAGTTAACCCACTGTTCCCCGGTAGGCCGTCATTGTAAATAAGAATTTGTTCTTAACTGACTTGCCTAGTTAAATAAAGGTTAAAATAAAATAAAAAAATCTGCATTTTAGGCTGGGTTTCTGTATAGCACTTTGGGACATCGGCTGATGTAAAAAGGCTTTATAAATTCATTTTATTGATACAAATTCCAGAGATGAAATCGGAGGAAAAGTCTGTGATTCTTGAAAGTATGTCTTCCATTCTTCCATTTAAAGGTTATAAGACATAAATAGATTTTCAAGTTCTTTGTTGAAGGCTGCCAATTTTCCCTCCCTTCTGTCATAGCAGCCAGAACGGCCATATTTCCTAATCTCCTTTTAGTGCTGCAATCTGATATGGAAATGTCAATTGGTATTGGAAGTTGTACAGTACCATAACAGGTCAATTGGTATTGGAAGTTGTACAGTACCATAACAGGTCTAGCACTATTCATTGGGAGCTGCCCTTGAATGTCTGATGGATGTAGTTTACAAAGTGACTTCATTATACTGTATGCAAGTGAAAATCACCTTTCACCTTGTGATCACTGAGCAGTCCCCAGCACTGCAGTAGCTGTCACGACTTCTGCCGAAGTCGATGCCTCTCCTTGTTTGGGCGGTGTTCGGCGGTCGACGTCGCCGGTCTTCTAGCCATCGCCGATCCATTTTTCATTTTCCATTTATTTTGTCTTGTTTTCCCACACACCTGGTTTTCATTTCCCTCATTACGTGTTGTGTATTTAACCCTCTGTTCCCCCCATGCCTTTGTGTGGTATTGTTTGTTTTAAGTGCTTGTGCACATTTGTTTGACTGGTGCGCGTCCGGTTATTGTGCCCATATTTTGTATTTTCTTATGCCGTTGGTTTTACTATTAAACTGCTCCGGCTATTACCAAGGTCTGCTCTCCTGCGTCTGACTTCCCTGCCACCAGTTATGCACCCCTTACAGTAGCCTACCTCCACCACAGCTGCAGATGTGTTTCCAGTGCTGACTGTGTTGAAGGCAGTGTGTGTCGTTAGCGACCTCACCCTCATTAAACACTGTTCTGATAAAGGAGCCTCTAAAGGGAAGGTAGAAAGGACAGCATCTCACCATGTGGGAGACAGATGCTTGTGGTCTACGCCACTGCCAACGGTCGGCCACATGCACTTCACATGGACCGACCTACCGAACGAACGGAGGGGGTGGGTTGTCATGCCATACTATGACGTTATACTGGATTCTGTGTGAGAAATGAAATAGGAATCAGTGGTAAAACACAGACAGACACTATTATATGGGACATGTGGCTCTGTATTTCTAATGATGTACAGGATGCCAGTATGGTCCTTTTCTAAAAGCTGGCCAGTGTTTCAACTCAGCAGGTCCAATATTCAGTGTTCACAGGGTTTGCATTAGTCCTAGCCTTGGTAACAATATAAAAGCTGATGGAATTCAGCATTTTGTTATTTTCTAAATAATCACATTTACCATTTACTTTATACCTGTATTGTGAATACTATTCAACAACAGCAGCAGCATAGAGGAGTTTGGTTAAATGCGGAAGACACATTTAAGTTGAAGGCATTGTACAACTGACTAGGTATCCCCCTTTCCCTTTCCCATTAGAACACCTTTAGCCGCTAGTCAGAAGTTGAGCTCATCAGACAGTAATGAACATAGTAGAGTGAGCCTCTGTCTTGAATCCCTCCCTCCCTCCCTCCCTCCCTGCCTGCCTGCCTGCCTGCCTGCCTGCCTGCCTGCCTGCCTGCCTGCCTGCCTGCCTGCCTGCCTGCCTCTGCCTGCCTGCCTGCCTGCCTGCCTCTGCCTGCCTGCCTGCCTGCCTGCCTGCCTGCCGTGGCAGAGAGCACCTCCACCTCATTGTGCTGTAGTGTTAAAACAGACAGGAAGGAAAGCATACATGGACGGAGATTAAATTAAATGAATGGAATGACTGACGCATAGCTGAGGTTTGCTGCCCGCTCCAAAGCCAAGCCACACCGCTTCCTGACATCCTGACACCAACTCCCAGGGCTGCCTGCCTGGGAGACTCAGCGGTAGCTGGCTGGCGTACCATACGTACACCAACCCCAGATGATACCACTATGGCATGTCTAACTTCAAGTCTACACCAAGCCCTTATGATACTGTACCACTATCGCAAGTCTAGCATGGGAGACTGACAGGATGTCAGGGTGAGAGCACTTCTAGCCGTTCACATCACAGTCAAGGAAGGTTAGAGGAAGGTCTCTTTAATTTCCTTGACCACAGTGCCAAAGTGCTCTGCGATTTCAAACCAGGCAGACAGTGAAGGCATCCTCAGTGAGTGGGTAGGTAGATAGAAAACCATAATGCGTCTCAGAGGGGATGTTATTTTGGCATTTCTATAGATCTATACCTTTGTCTTTCCAACCCAGTCAGTAGTAGTTAACTATGTTTATTGAATATAAGTATTATTTTGTACGTTGGGGAGTCAAACTGAAAGAGTTTAAGTTGGCCCAACTGATGTAGGATTATGTAGACATAATATCTTGCATTCGATTTGATTTTAAACGCTTAGAACCCACATATTTCTCATTGCCTGCACTTCTAATATACGGTATGACCCAGTTTACTATTTACAACTACAATTTCTTCTAGAGCAATGAGTCACATTTTTTTATAAAACAGACAATGATCCCCACTCATCTTTTTTAATGTTGAGATTGTTGTCAGTCATTGAGTTTTCTATAGATTTCAGCATAATGTGATTTCCATTCAGTGGTCATCTTGCTGTAAGGTCACCTCCGCTATGAATTATTATCTGGTATGACATTGCCCCAGAATTCTCAGCTTGGAAGCCCAGTAATGTAAATATTACATTTCCAGATGAGCTGGCGTATCATTGCAAGCCAAGTCTTGATAACAGCAATGGCAACGCTCCAGCAGAACTCTCTGCTGGCTGTACAGCAAGTGAAGAGTTGAAAATGTTCTCATAATGTTCACAAAACAACCTCTGTTACTCTTTGGTCGTACATTTGGTCGACAGGGTTTGTGTGTGTTTGACATAAAACAAAGTGGAGCGTTATCATTTGAAAATAAATTGAGAATTCCTGTAATGTCTGTTGTTGGAATGAGACCAAGACCCAGGGTGGGTTGGGTTCATCATACTTTAATATAAACGGTGAACCAGCAAAAACCAAAACAAGACACAACGAACAAACAGTTTCTCAGGCTACTCACAGCAATGCAAAAACAACTTTCCACACCAGACAGGTGGAAAAAGGGCTACCTAAGTATGGCTCCCAATCAGCGACAATGATGTACAGCTGTCCCTGATTGAGAGCCATACCAGGCCAAAACACAGAAATACAAAACATAGATAGGGAACATAGAATGAACATAGAAATAGAAAATATTGAACACACATCAAAACCCCGAAGCACACAAAACAAACACCCCCTGCCACGCCCTGACCAAACTACTATAACAAATAACCCCTTTTACTGGTCAGGACGTGACAATTCCTTTAATCTGAAGATATTCTCATAAGAATTTAAGTTGAATCAAATGTCATTGGTGAAGCGAGGCCAAACCATTGAGCTGACACTTCATTCTAGAGCCTGTTATTGTTATTAATATTTATTCCATTAATGCAGCATTCATTTAGTTTGTTGTTATTTGATTAATATGTTGTGACAACATGTTAGGTGTTAAAATATTAGATGTCATGTTAAATAATATGCAAGATTTCAACCTTGGAACATTAAACAAAAACGTTTTAGTATCGGTGACCAGATACAGCTGGATGCATATCTAAGTTTGTGCACTCAAAATGTATGTACCCTATAATAGTGTTAAGTGTCCAAGTGTGTTAATATATTCAAATTCAAACCTTATAAACTCAGAAAAAAAGAAACGTCCTCTCACTGTTAACTGCGTTTATTTTCAGCAAACTTAACATGTGTAAATATTTGTATGAACATAACAAGATTCAACAACTGAGACATAAACTGAACAAGTTCCACAGACATGTGACTAACAGAAATGGAATAATGTGTCCCTGAACAGGGGGGGGGGTCAAAATCAAAAGTAACAGTCAGTATCTGTTGTGGCCACCAGTTTCATTAAGTACTGCAGTGCATCTCCTCCTTATGGACTGCACCAGATTTGCTGTGAGATGTTACCCCACTCTTCCACCAAGGCACCTGCAAGTTCCCAGACATTTCTGTGGGGAATGGCCCTAGCCCTCACCCTCTGATCTAACAGGTCCCAGACGTGCTCATTGGGATTGAGATCCGGGCTCTTCGCTGGCCATGGCAGAACACTGACATCCCTGTCTTGCAGGAAATCACGCACAGAACGAGCAGTATGGCTGGTGGCATTGTCATGCTGGAGGGTCATATCAGGATGAGCCTGCAGGAAGGGTACCACATGAGGGAGGAGGATGTCTTCCCTGTAACGCACAGCGTTGAGATTGCCTGCATTGACAACAAGCTCAGTCCGATGATGCTGTGACACACCGCCCCAGACCATGACGGACCCTCCACGTCCAAATCGATCCCACTCCAGAGTACAGGCCTCGGTGTAATGCTCATTGCTGCGACGATAAACGCGAATCCGACCATCACCCCTGGTGAGACAGAACCGTGACTCCTCAGTGAAGAGCACTTTTTGCCAGTCCTGTCTGGTCCAGCGATGGTGGGTTTGTGCCCATAGGCGACGTTGTTGCCGGTGATGTCTGGTGAGGACCTGCCTTACAACAGGCCTACAAGACCTCAGTCCAGCCTCTCTCAGTCTATTGCGGACAGTCTAAGCACTGATGGAGGGTTTGTGCGTTCATGGTGTAACTCGGGCAGTTGTTGTTGCCATCCTGCACCTGTCCCGCAGGTGTGATGTTCGGATGTACCGATCCTGTGCAGGTGTTGTTACACGTGGTCTACCACTGCGAGGACGATCAGCTGTCCGTCCTGTCCCCCTGTAGCGCTGTCTTAGGCGTCTCACAGTACGGACATAGCAATTCATTGCTCTGGCCACATCTGCAGTCCTCATGCCTCCTTGCAGCATGCCTAAGGCACGTTCACTCAGATAAGCAGGGACCCTGGGCATCTTTCTTTTGGGGTTTTTCAGAGTCAGTAGAAAGGCCTCTTTAGTGTCCTAAGCTTTCATAACTGTGACCTTATTTGCCTACCATCTGTAAGCTGTTAGTGTCTTAATGACCATTCCACTGGCGCAGGTTCATTAATTGTTTATGGTTCATTGAACAAGCATGGGAAACAGTGTTTAAACCCTATACAATGAAGATCTGTGAAGTTATTTAGATTTTTACGAATTATCTTTGAAAGACAGGGTCCTGAAAAAGGGACGTTTCTTTTTGTTGCCGAGTTTAGGATCATGTATACAGTGAGCAGTCTTGGTGCTCTCTCAGGGACTCATTATCGATCTACCTTCCTGACTCCCTGGTGGTTTCCAGGCTGGTGGGTCTGGCATGGCACCCAGAGTATAATATCATGGGAACCCCTAGTCTAAGCTCTGACAAGACCCAAGTATGTTCTGACCTCAAGCCATGGACATGGCAGAGATCATAGATCCGAAGAGTTATGGTCTAGGATCAGTTACAGCAATGACTGATTAAAAGTGTCTGGAGTCCGTGATATGCAGAGTGTGTGGATGATAATGGATCATTTGTGTAGATGGGGCTCCTGAAACAGCTGCATGAATCTGGATGTATTTGTGCACCATAGTGCTCCCTGATAGGCCTATACAGTACAGCTGTCTGCACATGTTAATGTCAATCACGTTAGCTTAAATCTCGTTGTCATTAGTGGATTTCTCTGTCTAAACATCCACTCACAAACACTCTCCATTTAAACCAAGGATCCCAGTCCCACGCCTGTGAGAAACCGTAGCAATCAGTCCACTGACTACTTTTTTCACCACATCTATAACTTCATTTACAGAAGATGGGGTGTATGAAGGCCTCGATTCAGTCAGAACTAGTGTTAACCGGCGTTGGCAGACATACGCATAGCAGATGTTTGGCGGTGTTGGAGGTTTAACTGTGGTGTGAGTTGACAAATAGATGAGTGGCTGCTCTTGTGTCACAAACCACTCCCTTCCTTATTATCCCCACTGCGTTAGAAGTTCAAAATGTCGATAGAAAGTGTAGGTTTCTAATGCATGTTTTCATTTTAATTTGAATGGGGGGGATTTATCAGTCTAATCGAGGTGTAGACAATAGAAGATAACACATTTGAGTATTTCAACTTGTAATGTGGCTGCATGGGATTTGTCGGATTATAAAATTGAGTGATTTCGTTGCCACGATAAGCTAATGCAAGGAGCCGCTTGTTGATCTGACAGCTCTAACGTATTTCCACCAACAACACCGCCAAAACAATTACTATGCAGGTGTTGGCTAGCGCAGATCTAATAGAATCTAGCCCGAAGTCTTTACAGTCAAAGAAAGATGGGGGCTGGTCGATTTAAGGACTGTAAGATGTTTCCAACATTCCTGTTGACTCCAGCATAAAGTCACTGTGACCACTCATTTTTATATTCATATTTGCATTCCTTGTGGGAAACCACAAACCAAGGTCCCCCACACAGTTAAAAGCAACATTATTGCAAGGCAAGTGTAACCTACGCCTGTGGGAAAAGGATCAAGTGACATGGAGTGTCTTTGCAACTGTTTATTGACAGTTTGTGCATGTTTGTAATGAAATAAATGTTGGTTTTTCATTCCTTCTTTACCCACTCAGTTAAAGTGCATTAGGCACTTATTTTAAAGCTCCCAAACCTTGATTTCTGAGAAGAGGCGCCTCTGTGCACAGCTGAGGACAGCCTTGGAATTGGGATAGCCATCATAGTGAGACAGTAGTTTAAGGGTATCTAATAACCTTATAAATGCAAACTCAAACATTTGTTATAAAGTGGTTACTTGTATGATGGAAAGATACCAATAGTCTGCTGGTTCAGTTGTGTAGAATTTCATAAATTCAATTTAATTGAACTCAACAAGGGATTATTATCCCTTTCATGACAAGCCAATTCCTAAAAGCACAAGACCTTACATCTATTGTATCTGGAAAAGTACTGCTGGGGTTTATTGGAAGTCTAATGTTTTCATCCGACGTTCCTCACTTTGACTGGTAGTTGACTACCATCCTGACACGTCTAACCATTTCCAGATGAGGTGGATTTTAGTGACATTTAAAGGCCCATTATAGTTCTCCTGGAAGGGGATGTCGTCCAGCGCCAAGCATAATTATAAACCACCCACAGAGAGCAGATTAGAAAAAAGCAATGATGTGGTCTCTTAATAAATTGAGTACTTAAACACTGTGGATCCCCTTGAAAGGGAAAAACTAGGATTCCTCCAAACTTGGTTCAGTGAGACACCTCATTTGGATGGATTCGTGATGCAGGAACATTTATATATGATATATCAAGGACAGCCTGGATAACTGTTTTCAGGTTTGGGAGACAAATGACTGCTGGCTTCACTGTTTTGCATGGGCTATCATCTGTTCTCCAAAGTCTGTTTTGACAGTTTATGATTTGAAAGATATACTGTACATTAACAGTGAATCTATTTGATATCAAATAATACCCACACACTTCAATACTTCGTGTATAGGTCCCATGCCTTAAGTCAATTTACCATATTAAAAGGCTTGGAAAACCTTATTGCACAATTTTTCTAAAAACACTACGGACGCCTCTTAGTCACATGATATTTTCTACATTGACGGATTACTCAGATTACGGGTAATAAATGATGTGACTCTCCATTCACACGTTAACACACAGTGATTCAGAGCTTTTCTCTGGCAAATGGCCACTGATAACCATTACTCGCCGAGCTTGTCAAGCTGTAGTTTATGAGGGGAAGGAAGGAACAGTTTTCTTTCTCCTGGGATTAAGGCTAAACATTGAAATTATATCTGTGATAATGTTGTTGCTTAAATTCAGGGTGTTTTATGGTGAAAATTGAGAAGGCCGATACCACTCACTTGGTATCCCAATTGTTTGTGATAGCCTTGCATATTGTATATGTGATGTATGAAAATATGTGTAAACTCATATGGAACAATCTGGTTTTCATCATATACCATTCTTACATTTGAGTGCCTATAGGCTACAGTATGTATCCATAATTCCACATTGGCCAATATAACATTTGCCCTGTTTGGTCATTTCTCAGGGCTCTTAGTTTGCTATTCCCTCTCTCATCGCTTATTTCCTGTGTAGAAGGAGGTGGTGTGTATTTGTTTTGGCCTGGGTGGAGTGTTGGCCCAATGCAGACCTCGCTGCAATGGGTGGGTGAGAGCCAGGCTTCTGTCTCCTGAGCCTACCCCAATCTCCTCAGTCCACCCCTAGCCCTGGCCTGGCTACCATCTCCCCTGTTCCAGCCCCATGTCCCAGCCTGCATCCAGCCTGCAGCTGACTGTCTTACTGCAACTCCAGGAAGATCTAAGTCCGCTGAGAGAGCATGAATCTACAGCAAAACCCTTTTTAATTACCACTGTAGTCTGCTCTTCATTTGTTTGTGTGATTATTCTATGTAAGCCTATGTCCCATGCTTAAGGACCACACATAAAATGTTGTGTAATATTTTTTATGAATGTTGGGACAAAATATATACAGTTGGTCTGAGAAAATATGCCGGTTTAGCAAGGCAAGATCCCCATTAGTCCTGGTTTGGCATTGGGAGGAAATTGTTTGTGACTGGGTTTTGTATAGGAACGGGGGGGATTATTGACTGGACTGCTGAACGTAACGTTCCCTGAGAGATACTGACTGACTAAAGACTAATGTTGGCAGCCGTCCAATCACAGAGGAGCTTTGTGTCATTAAAACTAAACAGTTTTTTTGTCTCCTGCTGACCCCTCCCTCGGTCGTTCCTTCGGTTCAAGGTTCAAGTGGTGACGGAGGGCGTATCCTGAGGGCGTATCCTGATTCTGGCACACCAGTGTCTACTCTCTACTGCCCAGGGGTCTGCAATTATAGAAATACGGTGGCCTGCTGGGATCAGTCCCAACCAGGCCCCTGCCTGCAGCACCTGTTCACACAGCAAGCTACTTTTATGTCAGAATTGGCTGGATTTATCGACTGCTGATTTGAGTGTTCTATACTAACCTTATCCATGCTTCCTGTAATTTATGAGTGCCAATTTGACAGAGAAAGCTAACACCCCCGAGGATTTGCTTTGGGAGCCATTACTACTCTAGCATCGTGCCAAGAATATGCCTGTTGTTGGAATGAAGCCGGCTCAGGCTAATTGGTTGTTGTGTTATGGTAGTTAATTATGTGCAGCAGGTCATCAAATTAGAGAGGTGAAATAACATGGGTTTGTTTATGAATATGCTGGGATAGGCTTTGGTTTATTATCTCTCCTTCTCCCCTCTTTACTTGATTAATGAGGTTGCTCATGTTATTTACTTTTCCATGCACTTCAGTGGTAAAACAGTTGCCTGTTAAAACAGATGTCTCAGTAGCTCAACAGTTGAAAATTGCTTCACCTCAAAAATCCTCTGCTTACAACAAAAAGCGTACTGTACTGTTTGTAATGTACCGGTATTGATTAGTGAGATGCAATACATGTCTTCTGTCCCCTCCTTTAACCTCCTTCTCCCTCTCTGACAGAGTCTGGGCTGCGATGAGTACCTGGGCTCAGGCAAGGTGATGGACAAGTGTGGGGTGTGTGGCGGGGACAACACGGCCTGTAAGCTGGTGTCAGGGCTCTTCCAGCAGCACAGCCTGAACAAGGTGGGCTACCACAAGATAGTGGAGATCCCAGAGGGAGCCACCAAGATCAACGTCACCGAGACGTTGAAGAGCAGGAATTACCTGGGTGAGTAGGACTGTGACTGACCAGTGTTTTAACCCGGGTCAGAATGTGTTAGCCCGCTGAACTAAAGCCTAGATATTACCCACTGGGTACAGACGTCAATTCAACGTCTATTCCACGTTGGTTCAATGTAAGTTCATTGAAATGATGAGGAAACAACGTTGATTCGACCAGTGTGTGCCCAGTGGGTAGCTTGGGAGGCAAGTCTTCATGTCCGAGGCAAGGTTACTCAACACACAAGCATGGTTCCAAACCACCTCTGTTTAACTACAGAGTTACCAGCTCTTTATCCACTGCCCCTTAAGGCTCCATACATCTCTGCCTGAATCAGGCCCATGAGCTATGACACATGCAATAGCAATTTTAGGTTTTCCCTTCGACCACGTTAGATTATGTTTCATATTACATTAACGGTACTAATAAAAAGTCACCAGTTAAAGATAAGCTTCAGGTTATAAAACATCTGACAGTAGTAGCTATTTTTTTCAATATAATTTAGGTCATGTCTTGCTACATCCGTGCTGTGAGCCTGGTATCAGGCAGCACGGAACAGCTGCTTGTTAAATTGATTTGATTCATTTAATTAAAAGGCAGCTCAAATACAGAGCAGGAGGGATTTTTCCGGAATTTTGGATGTGAGCATTTCTATGTTGTCAGTAACCACACAGTGCACTTCTGGTTACAATCTTTTATTTAATTAATAAGATCTTGTCTTTATAGGAGCATAACAGTGTGACACCGAAGTGGGTCTATTGTCAAGAATGACTTCTGGAATGTCAGTGTTTTAGTGTGAGAGTGAGAGAGTGGCCCCCACTTCCCCTGGCCTGGCCACTCCCCTCAGGGGAAAGTATATAAACAAGCTTTCATTAGAGGACCTTTTCCTCCAGCCTTCCCATCCTTTTTAATTAAGGTGAGGAATTTCACTGCTGCCTAGAAAACCACCACTACTGACTGAGCCCAGCGATGAAACCTACTTTGAAACTACCTTTCTAAGTCAAAACTACTAACTGGGGGTAGTAGTTATGCCTTGCTTTTTTAATATGAGTCCCCACTCAACCCCTACACAATACTTACTCAGTGAGTAGCACCTAAGCAGGAAATGTAGAGTATGCGTGAACAATGGCTCCTTTCTGTGACTGCTGTTCCTGCGTCGTTTGGCGTTGTTGTTGGAAGAGTTCATATATCAGTGGGTAAAAGCATGCTGTGATGCAACATCCTGGGGATAAACAGGATTCTTCCATGGACCTACTTATCGTTACCATTATCCCCTGATGTTTGCCCCACTCTCCTCAACAGACTTCTGTTCTAGTTTATTTCTGCATGCCTAATATGTGCATTAAATTGTCCAAACACTCTTATATTCAGTAGTCTTAATGTTACTTGTCTAATGTTCAGCATTTAAAGAAAAATAGCTCACTCTTTCAAAATACAGAAATCCTCAGGGAAAAAAGCAGTGTCTTTTGTAAATGAGCAAACCTGTTAGTAAAGAGCTGGCAAAGCTTTATGTTAATTGTGTAGCTGAATATCCCAACTCTACAGCCACATTGGAGAATTCCATGGTTAGGGCAACAGGCCATCTGAAAAACATTACAGAAAAGTTACATATCTTGAAAACTTGAGTGCTGGCAAGCAAAACATTTTGTGACCATGTCAACAATGGACTAATGAAACAAATACCAAAAGATAGTTTTTGGGTGGAGTTTTATTAACGGTCAACCATCAACTCATGGTCTGTCTGCAGCTCTGAAAAGCCGCTCAGGTCGCTCCATCATCAATGGGAACTGGGCCATTGACCGGCCGGGGAAGTATGAGGGGGTGGGCACCATGTTCACCTACCGACGACCCAATGAGGTCACCAGCACTGCCGGGGAGTCCTTCCTGGCTGAGGGGCCAACCAATGAGATCCTGGATGTTTATGTATGTAATCAGTCAACTTGTGTAGCTCATAATGGCACATATTTCTCTGGCAGTTTACACTGGCACATTACGTTGTAATTAACTTGTTCACTGAAGAATTTTTGCTTTGTCCTCAGGTGATCTACCAGCAGCCCAACCCAGGAGTGAGCTATGAATTCATCCTTCCCTCTGACAACCCTCCACAGCACCCCGACCACAGACCTGGAGGTGAGGCTCCCCATAGTTACTGATGCATCTGACTGGGACTGTATGGCCTAAATGAACTATTAGTCCACAAAGGGAGGGGGTCACAAGCATCTCAATGACTGAGTTTTCCCCTGGTTTTGTTGGCTGAAATACCATGTTCGATCTCCCAGGGAACACTCTGCATGGGCAAAGTGGGAATGATCACCGGGGCAACCCCAACCAGGATGGGTACGATCCAGCAGGAGGGGGCAAGTACCCTCCCCAGGTACCCAACAACCAGGTGCCAGCAGTCCAGCCACCCAGACGTCAGAGAGAATACAACTGGAAACTGTCTGGGGCAACAGAATGTAGCGCCTCCTGTGGCAGAGGTAAGACATGGCATGTATCTTTGTCTGAACTGAAGCCCCGAAAGGTCTCAACCTCTGATGCTCTGATTGATACTAGTTAATCAACTAGGTTTAACAGATTCCCACAGTGAGTAGTGACGATGCAGTATTGAAGCATGAACATCTAATGCTCTCCTGTGTATTGGTTTTCAGGTAGCAGGTACACCATCTTCCGCTGTGTCCACAGACTGAGCCATGAGCATGTACCAGAGAACCAGTGTGACAGCAGCACCAGGCCCAGTTCACAGGAGGAGCCCTGCAACCTTCAGTCCTGCCCTGCCTTGTGAGAGACCCCTCTGTCTCAACCACACGTACATTACATACAGGGCTCTTAGACACTACACACACTGGTTCAATACATACACAGAGCTTTAGCAGAAGTCATAGGACCCAGATTTCTATATTCTTCATGAAAGGTTCCTGACCCATCCTCTTTATAGTCTAATAATTAGATCATAATTAGAATCTAATTGGACAATTGACCACATGTTTTATTAGCTATGTTGGTACCACATAGCTATTGTGTCCCTCTGAACATGGGGCCTTGTGTGTCCTACTGTGCAGCTGGGACATTGGTGAGTGGTCGGAGTGCAGTAAGACATGTGGCCTGGGTATGCAGCACCGGCAAGTCTTGTGCAGGCAGGTGTATGCCAACCGGACCCTCAACGTCCACACCAGCCGCTGCCGCCACCTGGAGCAGCCCGAGACCACCAGCACCTGCCAGCTGAAAATCTGCAGCGAGTGGCAGATACGAACCGAGTGGAGCGCAGTGAGTGACAGCTGTCAATCAATATGCTTCAAATAGTATTTGTTTGAAATACTTTAGCTGCACTTGTTTGCGCTTGCATGGAACTATTAGAATAGTCTTAAAAGTGTAAACCTACCCCACCCATCTGAGGCAGGCTCAATCAAAAGTTCTAAGTACACAGACAAGATTTAACATACATTCTTCTAATACAGTATGGAGTATCAGACAGTACATGAACCCCAATTAGATAAATGTTAGCATTCCTCTAAAGTTGCTAGCATTCCTTATCATAAATGAAACCCAAGCAAGTATTCTATGGAGCATTTTCCCAGTTGTTTTCACAGACAACAGGTTACATTCATCAGAGAGAACTGACCCATGTTTACAGTGTGAGATGAACTGAAAACTACCCCTATAGTATTTTACTGTCCCTCCTGTGTTTCCCCAGTGCTCTGTTCCCTGTGGCGTGGGCCAGAGGACCAGGGAGGTGCACTGTGTCAGCAACGTGGGAGACTTTGTGTCGGACGAGGAGTGCAACATGAAGCTGCGACCCAGTGACAATGAGAACTGTGACATGGGGCCCTGTGCTAAAAGTTGGTTCTTCACTGAGTGGGGGAATAAGGCATGTATGTGTAGGACTGAGGACATGGGCTCTCAAGATCACTGTCTAACACTTTTCTAACCTAATACTGTAGTAATTGTTGACATTGATTGGATTGCATCCACTACAGTATTGTAGATGCAAGATTATAATTGAATACAAATTGACTTGATACTACTGTTAAAAATGGGGGTGATACTAGGACCGGGATTCAATCAGTTGGCATTTTGTCAGCTTTGCACCTTTTAAAGGCAATGTTCCACATTCACAGTAAACGCTGCATATGTCGGCTCAATTGGAAATGACCTTTGAATGTCAAGTGCACTATACACGGATCTGCCGCTGATCGGATTGAATCACGGCATAGGTCAACAGTTTGTATTGTCACTTACCATGTCTTTGCTCTCTGCAGTGTTCTGCTGAGTGTGGGATGGGCATCCGGACCCGCGGCGTACTGTGCCTGACCAATCACATCAGCAGCTTGCCTCTGGAGGGGTGTGGCCATGAGCGCCCCACTGACTCTCAGGTCTGTAATCACGGCCCCTGTGAGAGTCGCATCGAGTGGTTTACAGCCCCCTGGAGTCAGGTAAGACAGGACAACGCCGGGTCAAACTGGGCTTGTAGGGACACATCTGGGGAAAGATTAGGATGAGGATTTGCTGCTGATTTTACAGATGTCTCTTATCCATTACTTACATTTTTGCTGATGTCTCATGTTAGTGTTGTAAAGAGGAACACTCAGATGTTACAAAGCCATTGTCCATTATTTCCATTTTAAATAGCTTTTTAGTTCAAGACTAGGCTTAATCTCTGTCCGGGAAGCCGGCCCTCTAAGTAAGGTGTACCTTCTATAACTTAGGTCGGCCAATCAACTGAGCCAATGATGTCTTTCTTTTTCTTAATAAAAAAACAACATGTTGAAACAGTTCCGATGTCTCATGTCATGCCCATGTGTAGTATTACCTATGGTCTTTTCTCCTTCCCCCAGTGCTCAACGGAGTGTGGCTCGGGCAGCCAGCAGAGGGCAGTGGTGTGTCTGATGAAGTCTGACGAGGGGTTCAATGTAATGCCGCCCTACGAATGTTCTTCTCTAGACAAGCCTCTTAATCAGCAGAGCTGCCACCTCAAGCCCTGCGGGGCCATGTGGTACCACACAGACTGGAGCGCTGTGAGTAACTGTACACGCACATGCCCACACATGCGCGCACTCACACATGAGAAAACAGACACACGCTTTTATGTGGAGTTGTGAAATACTTGTGAAATACTCTCTTGAAAGGGAGAATGAGGTTTGCACTGTATTCTCTGTCCCTGCAGTGTTCTAAGATGTGTGAGGGGGGCTTCCGTGTGAGGGAGGTGCGCTGTCTGTCTGATGACATGCTTTCCAGTGAGGGCTGTAAGGAGGAGCTGAAACCAGTGGGGAGAGAGGAGTGCAACCCAGAGCCCTGCATCCCACACATAGGTCAGTTACTACTGAATAGTAAACATGGATCTGTGGCCAAGGCACCAACTCTGGAATGTCATACAGTTGGATTGTTTAATGATGGCTGGTCTGGTCCTAACTACTGTCAGACAGTTTTAATGAGGGTTAGAGGGGAATTTAGTCTAAAATGGTTCAACATTTATGAAGATATTATTCCATACAGCAAACTTGTGAAAATACTTAAAGATTTCTAAAACTTATCATCACTGACTTTCAATATGATTGATTTTCAGACGAGAACTGTCGAGACAAGTATTTCAACTGCAATGTGGTGGTCCAGGCACGTCTCTGTGTGTACGACTACTACAAGACAACCTGCTGTGCCTCCTGCACACGAGTGGCCCACAGACAGTCACAACACAGGGCACTCAGCTAGCCCCCTCTCCCCAGGCCTCAGACCTCTAGGGGGCCTGACACAGTGCCCAGAGCAGGCCCTCAGTCCCTGGGCCAAACACACTGACCCACAGTGGAGAGGACAGCCTAGAACCTGTCTCTGGGTGGACACTGACTGGACACTATAATATGAGTGCTGAAAATACAGACTGAAAAACTGAAAGACTGCAAAGAAAGGAAGTGAAAGCCCAACTTGTTTTTGGCTTGTGAGGAGATACGGGAAACTGAATGGTTCGTGGAGGATGGTTGTGAAGGACACGTTTAACAGGGCTATGAGTGGAGGAGCTCTGGTGAGGCGAGATGATAGACAGAACACCAAACCGAAGAATCTGGAACCACTTTATGGACTGTAACCAGAATCCCCTCCAATAAAAGTTCCCGTCTGGGTTTTTGTGTTTCGTGGGAAGCAGTTTGCCGCTGCCATTCACCTGAATGGATTAAGGTCTTGAAAAAGGTCTTTGGCCGAAACGTTGACAAAATAAACAAGGTGCAGAGGTAATATTGTGTGAGGGAGTTATCTTTCTTATAACTAAGGACTGCTACCGCATCTGTGATGAGACTCTTGACTACCATGGCTCTCTTGGATTACATTAAAGGAGAGGAAGATACAGTATGAAAGGAAAGCAAGATTGTTTGTTTTGCATAATGTATAGACTGTACACATTTTAATAAGCTTCTTTACGCTCTAAAATCCACAATATTTATGATCTAATTAGCTACATGTAGTATTAAGTTGCCCAAGCTTGCTCTTAAATCATCCCCAATTACGTATCATGAGGGCTCTATTCAATACTCTCCTACATAGCAGTTTAGTTGACCAAAGATTTCACTATTTCACAGGAGGACGTGTCAAACAGTAATTGCTCAATCAGTCCAGATCTATGGCTCTATTTAATCTGTACCGGTGAAGCGTTACAGATGGCGCAATATAAATGTTAAGGTCATTTCTGATTGAGCCAACATATGCGGTGTTTACCGTGATGCAGTCTCCGCTAATACGGAACATTGCCTTTAAATTTCAAACACGCTGAACGTCTGCGATACGGATTGAATAGAGCCCCAAGTTATGGTGCTAAGACAACTTAAGTTGTAAAGTGTTTTTAAGTGACAGCTCACCAGTTTTACACTGCAACCCTCTAACAAATTAAGCTCCAAAATGTTAATGTGTTGTTGTAGTGTATCATATATTTTGCATCACTGTGTGTATGTACTGTGTATATACAGAACCAGTCAAAAGTTTGGACACACCTACTCATTCAAGGGTTTTTCATTTTTACTATTTTCTACACTGTAGAATAATAGGGAAGATATCATAACTATGAAATAACACAAGGAATCATGTAGTGACCAAAAAAAGGTTAAACAAATCAAAATATTTTAGATTTTAGATTCTTCAAAGTAGCCACCCTTTGCCTTGATGACAGCTTTGCACACTCTTGGCATTCTCTCAACCAGCTTCACCTGGAATGCTTTTCCAACAGTCCTGAAGGAGTTCCCGCACTTGTTGGTTGCTTTTCCTTCACTCTGCGGTCCAACTCATCCCAATCTCAATTGGGTTGATTGTGGAGGCCAGGTCATCTGATGCTGCACTCCATCACTCTCCTTCTTGGTCAAATAGCCCTTACACAGCCTGGAGGTGTGTTGGGTAATTGTCCTGTTGTAAAAAAAATTGTTACATTAAGCGCAAACCAGATGGGATAGCCTTGAATTCTAAATAAATCACAGACAGTGTCACCAGCAAAGCACCATCACACCTCCTCCTCCATGCTTCACGGTGGGAATCACACATGCGGAGATCATCCGTTCACCTACTCCGCATTTTCACAATGACTCATCAGATCAAAGCACAGATTTCCACCGGTCTAATGTCCATTGCTCGTGTTTCTTGGCCGAAGCAAGTCTCTTCTATTGGTGTCCTTTAGTAGTGGTTTCTTTGCAGCAATTACACCATGAAGGCCTGATTCACGCAGTCTCCCCTGAACAGCAGATGTTGAGATGTGTCTGTTACTTGAACTCTGTGAAGCATTTATTTGGCCTGCAATTTCTGAAGCTGGTAACTCTAATGAACTTATCCTCTGCAGCAGAGGTAACTCTGGGTCTTCCTTTCCTGTGGCGGTCCTCATGAGAGTCAGTCTCATCATAGCGCTTGATGGTTTTTGCGAATGTACTTGAAGAAACTTTCAAAGTTCTTGATATTTTCCAGATTGACAGACCTTTGTGTCTTAAAGTAATGATGAACTGTCATTTCTCTTTCCTTATTTGAGTTGTTCTTGCCATAATATGGATTTGGTCTTTTACCAAATAGGGCTATTTTCTGTATACCCCCCCTACTGTACATGTACCTTGTCACAACACAACTGATTGGCTCAAACGCATTAAGAAAGAAAGACATTCCACAGGTTAACAAGGCACACCTGTTAATTGAAATGCATTCCAGGTGAAGCTATGAAGCTCTTTGAGAAAATGCCAAATGTGTGCAAATCTGTCAAGGCAAAGGGTTGCTACTTTGTATAATATAAATATATTTTGATTTGTTTAACACTTTTTTGGTTACTGCATGAGTCGATATGTGTTATTTCATAGTTTTGATGTCTTCACTATTATTCTACAATGTAGAAAATAGTAAAAACAAAGAAAAACCCTGGAAAGAGTAGGTGTGTACAAACGTTTGACTGGTACTATATATATATATATATATATGATTGAGTGAAGTTGCTTAACTGAAGGCAATTCTCCCAGTGACTGAACAGAGCAGAAAGCCCTCTTTATTTATTTGTTGGGGTCCCCAGGGAGGGTGCTGGTTTATCGGCACCAGTGGCCCCTTTTGGCTGCAGGGTTAAAACGTCTGTTACCTCTCTACCAATCGCTGCCTAGGAAAGGGATGTAGGCATTCCAGAGCCCACTGGATGGTTAAAGCAGATGGTTACAAGTTCTAGAACACTATACTTCTTAAAGAGAAGGTAAAAGAGCTACTACATTTGCGTGAGATAAAAAGATTACACCATTATACATTTTTATGCTCATGTGAAAATGTAAACATTAATTCACTAAAAGGATACTGGATTATTCATGACACTTTATAACTGCAGTAATGTACCACAATTTTCCCAAATAATTTAAAAAAAAGTACATTTGAGTAAATTTAAACTTTTACTCACGTAGGCCTGGTAAACATCTAAACAAAGGTGATAAATTGATCACGCCAGTAAAGTATTATGCCCCATTATTTTGTCCGTTATCCTGTATTGTACCTCAAGAGCAAGGAGTTCCCTTTTGATTGCATCCATCCTAGTAACATTCACTGTAAAAAAAAAAAAAGGTTTTGAGGACATATTTATCATGGTTGATGTGTTCTCATCCTGTATGTACTGTATGTGTAATGAGATGCTACGTCTCAGATGGACTCAATAGCTAAAGACATGATAATACAGTGTATTCAATGCAACTTTGAGTTAAAGGGAATTAACTGAATTTGCCAGCTGCCAAGTATTTAAGTTTATGATTTAACACCATCTTTCTCTTTTTTAAATCAGAGACATGGTGTATGACTGAAATGCTATACTTTAGTATTTGGAATTCTAATGCAAACATCTGCAATGTACTCTACACTACTTCATTATTGAAATGGGAAAGGTTTGATTGACACCGTTTTGGAGAGAATAGGTAAATAAATAAATGTCTGTTTATACTTATTTAGTGCATATTTGTAGTCATTCCATTTATTTGAACACCAGTTCACTGGTGTTGTAAATCAAATCTGGAACAAATAAGGGCATCGATGCAAGGCAACTCTTACCGGAGCTACATGAACTTCAGAATGACTTAAGGACCCCATCTAGTGAAGACTGGCAGTATTACTACAAAGTTGTAGTAAACCAACCCTCTGTTCCACGACACTTTATGTTCCCTGGCATCTACAAATGGAAGCACAGTCTACAAATGTCACAGGACGCAAAACTGCAAATTGAGGGGTTTATTTACTTCAATTAAACTGTATTTTATGAGAATTGTATAAACGTCCAAGAAAATAAAGTCTCTATTACGCACAGTCATAAAGCAATTAACCAGGCACTGAAATATTGTCAACCGTCAACACTGTTTTTACGTGGCAAGATGGCCACAGCAGTTTAATTCACTGCATTTCTCTTAATTTTCACAATAATCATCTTTATCACTAAGAGCTTCAAATAGTATAGGTAGTTTAACCTGCATTTATGTACTAGTGTGTTATGCTACTGATACTGCATTCACTGAGATTAAACAGACACCTTTCAAGATTGAAAAGTTCTGCATCTAGTGCATCCATTATTGATTATATATGGCATAATGTAGACTGGCAAGATATCATTAGAGAAACTGCATCCCTTACATGAGAAGACAGATATTCTCCAGATTTAGGAGTGAAAATACCATTTGGTTAGATCAGCTTGGATATGAGCGACGTTATTTAGAAGGATTTTCCACGGTCGGCCATGAAATCCTCAATCTCCTCCACTGTACGAGGGACACAGGTGAGCAGCTCCATTCCGCTGGCAGTCACTGCAATGTCGTCCTCAATACGCACCTGGACAGAGGGGGAAATATCCAGTAAGACACATTTGAGGGTCAGAGCCAAGGTTAATAATCAACAGCAGATAATAATCAGGGGAAGCAGTTATAGCAGAAGACTTAACAGAACAGCATAATGTGTATATTATTTGCTGCCATGGAGTAGATTGAGACAAAGGAGTTTGTATGTGCAAGCTTTGGGTGGTTGACATTGACAGTAAAACCAGCACATAAACTAATAAGTACAAACTGTCTGTGGATAGGTAAACGTACCCCTCCAAATCCACGGAAGCGGGCCAGCACTTCATTGTTGATGAAGCAGCTCTGGGCTGGGTTGGCCAAGGCCTGGTCCAGCAGGTGGTTGATGAAGTAGATACCAGGCTCCACAGTCAGGACCATGCGTTCCTGCACCAGACGGCCCATCCTCAAGCTCTTCAGACCGGGCTCGTTGACCCGCTCAATACCCTGTGTAACCAAGAACAAGCGGCATGACACCGACGTTAGCTTTGTCTAGAAGGAAAGAGACGTGTCTTTTTGGAAGTGTATTTAGAACTTTCTGTAGCACTGATCATTGATAAATAGAATACTGTATCCATCTCTCTGGTACTGACCTCTGGGTATCCGCCCACGTCGTGCACGTCGATGCCCAGCAGGTGTCCCAGGCCGTGGGGCATGAAGACAGAGCCCATGTGGACCTTCAGCATGTCCTCCACACTCCCATGCAGGATCCCAATCTTCACCAGCTCCTCTAGGTGAACCTGGTCAGCCAGACGGTGCATCTCTGTCCACTTGACCTCTGAAACACAAGACCACCTTCAGTCAGGTTTTTAAATCGGAGGTTAAAAGTTTCAAAGCAGCCTAATATGCAGGTGATAATGACTAGTGGTGAGGATATGGCATGTTCTGTGGTAGTCTTCAGTCTTCAACAACTCACTACTCAAACCATGGAACAAATGAATATATTACATGTATAATCCTTCCTTGTGCCCAAGCTAAGTATGTACTGTTTAGTGAATGCTTCCTCTGTCCTGCCTGTGTACAGTAGGATCATACCTGGTTTAATGGCAGCCATGACAGCCCGTGATGACTTGAGCACAGCCTCATAGATGGCCTTCTGGTCTGGAGTGAACTTTCCATTGGCTGGGAAGGAGCAGGTGATGTCAGAGGAGTAGCAGTAGTATTCTCCACCCATGTCAAACAGACTGCAAGGAAAAACCACACGTCACAGTTAGACCAGTGTTACTGCTCACCCACAGGGCTCTACAGCCATTCCGGCATCATTATTTCCAAACATAAATCAGAGAAATTGTTCACAGCATGTACATCAGAATGAATACAAGTTGCCTTTCAAAGGTGCTCATGTGTCACCATGGGCGCTCCACACAGCCACTTTAAATCTCCATCAGTATCCCTATACACACAGCCTGACTTATGTTCAAACCCAGTCCAAGCTGTGCTATGTTTATGAGTAAACCCATGGGAGAGCCACTCAGTGGATCCAGCTGACAGGGAGAACAAAACAACACCCTACTATACTAATGACAGCAGGGGAGGTGTAGCTCTCTGAGATGTCCAGTATTCCATTAAACAAAACAACACCCTACTATACTAATGACAGCAGGGGAGGTGTAGCTCTCTGAGATGTACAGTATTCCATTAAACAAAACATCACCCTACTATACTAATGACAGCAGGGGAGGTATAGCTCTCTGAGATGTCCAGTATTCCATTAAACAAAACAACACCCTACTATACTAACGACAGCAGGGGAGGTGTAGCTCTCTGAGATGTCCAGTATTCCATTAAACAAAACAACACCCTACTATACTAATGACAGCAGGGGAGGTGTAGCTCTCTGAGATGTCCAGTATTCCATTAAACAAAACAACACCCTACTATACTAATGACAGCAGGGGAGGTATAGCTCTCTGAGATGTCCAGTATTCCATTAAACAAAACAACACCCTACTATACTAATGACAGCAGGGGAGGTGTAGCTCTCTGCGATGTACAGTATTCCATTAAACAAAACATCACCCTACTATACTAATGACAGCAGGGGAGGTGTAGCTCTCTGAGATGTCCAGTATTCCATTAAACAAAACAACACCCTACTATACTAATGACAGCAGGGGAGGTGTAGCTCTCTGAGATGTCCAGTATTCCATTAAACAAAACAACACCCTACTATACTAATGACAGCAGGGGAGGTGTAGCTCTCTGAGATGTCCAGTATTCCATTAAACAAAACAACACCCTACTATACTAATGACAGCAGGGGAGGTGTAGCTCTCTGAGATGTCCAGTATTCCATTAAACAAAACAACACCCTACTATACTAATGACAGCAGGGGAGGTGTAGCTCTCTGAGATGTCCAGTATTCCATTAAACAAAACAACACCCTACTATACTAACGACAGCAGGGGAGGTGTAGCTCTCTGAGATGTACAGTATTCCATTAAACAAAACAACACCCTACTATACTAATGACAGCAGGGGAGGTGTAGCTCTCTGAGATGTACAGTATTCCATTAAACAAAACAACACCCTACTATACTAATGACAGCAGGGGAGGTGTAGCTCTCTGAGATGTACAGTATTCCATTAAACAAAACAACACCCTACTATACTAATGACAGCAGGGGAGGTGTAGCTCTCTGAGATGTACAGTATTCCATTAAACAAAACAACACCCTACTATACTAATGACAGCAGGGGAGGTGTAGCTCTCTGAGATGTACAGTATTCCATTAAACAAAACAACACCCTACTATACTAATGACAGCAGGGGAGGTGTAGCTCTCTGAGATGTACAGTATTCCATTAAACAAAACAACACCCTACTATACTAACGACAGCAGGGGAGGTGTAGCTCTCTGAGATGTCCAGTATTCCATTAAACAAAACAACACCCTACTATACTAATGACAGCAGGGGAGGTGTAGCTCTCTGAGATGTCCAGTATTCCATTAAACAAAACAACACCCTACTATACTAATGACAGCAGGGGAGGTGTAGCTCTCTGAGATGTCCAGTATTCCATTAAACAAAACAACACCCTACTATACTAATGACAGCAGGGGAGGTGTAGCTCTCTGAGATGTCCAGTATTCCATTAAACAAAACAACAGATCACTGCAAGTGTTTTTGATATACAAATCCAAGACAAAATGAACACAGAATCTAATAAAACCAAGCAAACAACCCAAAAAGGACAATTGAGAAGTGGAATAACTTCACATCATGTGAAATGATCGGCGACTTACCACATGTCTCCGTCATCGATGGTCTTGTCATTGGGAGCTCCTGCATGGCCGTAGTGCAGGACTGAGCCGTTGTTTCCACTGTTGAAGATTTAAGCATTCGAGTAGTTCATTATAGAGGCACTGAACACACGTCAGATAGAACAATAGCACCTCATTTCTGTACGTCAAAATGTAACACAGATGATGTCACGCATTTCAGATATGTTCTCCATTAAATTAACCCATTTCTGTGTAGCAAAGGGAAGTGCCTTACGTTCCACAGATACAGGTGTAGGAGGTGTGACGCATTCCCCCATGAGAGTAGCAGTAGTGCTGGAACAGGCTGCAACAGAAAAGCACTGACATGAACAACTATACACAAGAATCTCCACAGCTCTAACAATGAAGTGTAATCAAGGGTTAACCTCCTTTTTGATATTGATTAGCCTAGAATACAAGAAGGGAGTCATCTAAACCTCCCACCTTGAAGATCTCCATCGCCTGATACTTAACTGGAGGATAGTATGATAAAAGCATTTGGACTCATCTTCACTTGATTATTGGTCTATTCACTGGAGACTTGAGTCAGTGATTACATCTTCTCTGCTGCACGTTCTTGCTACAGTCAATTAGTCAGATAGTGGGCTGGCGAGGGGCACTGCTATAGTAGCTCAGATTATTTACATTCTTCAGCCACCCAGATGAAGGTTTAATTAAAAACACAAAAAGCTGCCAGCTAGAAACAGGAAATTGATTCAGCTCAGTGGGTGTCTGTTACTACATTGTAAAATACACTCCCCTCCATATGTATTTGGACAGTGAAGCCATTTTTTCCATTTGGCTCTATACTCCAGCATTTTAGGTTTGAGATCAAATGTTTCACATGAGGTGACAGTACAGAATGTCACCTTTTATTTGAGGGTATTTCCATGCATACTGTATCTGTTTAACCATTTAGAAATGAAAGCAGTTCATGCATTGTCCCCCCCATGTGAAGAAGTCATAAGTATTTGGACAAATGTGCTTATAGTGTATCAAAGTAGTCAAAAGTTTAGTATTTGGTCCCATATTCCTTGCATCCAATGACTACATCAAACTTGTGACTCTACAAATTAATTGGATGCATTTGTAGTTTGTTTTGGATTATGTTTTGCCCAATAGTAACAGAAAGAAAATGATTAGTCATCATTCATCGTGAGTAGATAAAGATATTTCTTCTAAATAAATCCTCATAATGCCATGATTAAGAAAAATCATGAATGAATCATGAATAATGATCAGTGAGATGCTGTTCAGAGGCTACAAAACAACATGCTAACCCCTCACCATTACCAATAACGAGGTTAAAAATGGGAGGGGGTGATATTTGTGCCTTGTAACCTTTTCCTTTTTCCCGATTCATTCATGATGGTCGATTATCATGGTAGCATTCACATGAATATAGACGTTTTCAGAAGCATCTTCTATTCTTACTTATAATAAATGTATCCAACACGTTTTTAGTCACAAGCTTGATGTCGTCATTGCATGCAAGGAATATGGGACCAAATACTACACTTTTGACTACTTGAAAACACTATAAGTGAATTTGTCCAAATACTTATGACTTCAGTAGTGATCAGATCAGACATGCTGTGAATGTAGTTTATCCAGAGGAACACACCTTCATAGATAAGGAACATACTGTTTTACCGTCACCTTTATGGTCAGACGGGACATAGTACACCACATAGCCTTTCGTCACACAATATACTTTTATATGGTACAAACAGTTCAATATAGCTGGCATACCCTTCATGATAAAAAGCACCCCTCACCTCTCCATTTCATATTCTTTCTGTCCAGGTCTCACATGCTTCATGATCTGAGGAGAAAGACAACAGCACTTCAGGTTGGCTGTACCTGTGATATACAAGGTTGCAAGTGGGCAATGATGCCTCTGAGATGTATTCTTTTAGCTTTGATTATATTCATATATTAATCATGATATAACAACATGGTGATCTCCAAAAGTATTGGGACATTTTTGGTTGTTTTGGCTGTGTACTCCAGCACTTTGGTTAAAGTTCAGACTCCCTGCTTTAATTTGAGGGTATTTCCATCCATATCAGGTGAACCGTTTAGAAATTACAGCACTTTTTGTACATAGTCCCCCCATTTTAGGGGACGAAACGTATTGGGACAAATGAAGTAATATATACTGTATATGTGTTCTAAAGAAGTCAAAAGTTCAGTATTTGGTCTCATATTCCTAGCATGCAATGATTACATGAAGCTTGTGTCTCTAGAAACTTGTTGGATGCATTTGCTGTTTGTTTTGGTCGTGTTTCAAATTATTTTGTGCCCAATATAAATGAATGGTAAATAAAGTAGTGTCATTTTGGAGTCACTTTTATTGTAAATAAGAATAGAATATGTTTTAAAACACTTCTACATTCATGTGGATGCTACCATGACTACGGATAGTCCTGAATGAATTGTGAATAATGATGTGTAAGAAAGTTAGACACACACATATCATACCCCCAAGACATGCTAACCTCTCAACATTATAATAACGGAGGTTAGCCTTTTATATCATACCCCCAAGACATGCTAACCTCTCAACATTATAATAACGGAGGTTAGCCTTTTATATCATACCCCCAAGACATGCTAACCTCTCACCATTATAATAACGGAGGTTAGCCTTTTATATCATACCCCCAAGACATGCTAACCTCTCAACATTATAATAACGGAGGTTAGCCTTTTATATCATACCCCCAAGACATGCTAACCTCTCACCATTATAATAACGGAGGTTAGCCTTTTATATCATACCCCCAAGACATGCTAACCTCTCAACATTATAATAACGGAGGTTAGCCTTTTATATCATACCCCCAAGACATGCTAACCTCTCAACATTATAATAACGGAGGTTAGCCTTTTATATCATACCCCCAAGACATGCTAACCTCTCACCATTATAATAACGGAGGTTAGCCTTTTCTATCATACCCCCAAGACAGGCTAACCTCTCAACATTATAATAACGGAGGTTAGCCTTTTATATCATACCCCCAAGACATGCTAACCTCTCAACATTATAATAACAGAGGTTAGCCTTTTTTGGGAGGTATGATATTTGTGTGTCCAACTTTCTCACTCACCTTTATTCACAATTGATTCAGGACTACTCATAATCATGGTAGAACCCACATTAATGTAATAGTGTTTAGAAACTATCTATTCTTATTTACAATAAAAGTGACTCCAAAAGGACACAATACATTATTTACCATTCATTTATATTGGGCACAAAATAATCTGAAACTCAACCAAAACAAACAGCAAATGCATCCAACAAGTTTGAAGATTCACAAGCTTGATGTAGTTATTGCGTGCTAGGAATATGGCACCAAATATTAAACTTTGGACTACTTTAATACACATAAGTGAATTTGTCCCAATACTTTTGATCCCCTAATATCCAAAATGCACAGATCAAATGAGATGAGTCAGAATCTGGAGCTCCTTCTCCCCCTGTGGCAGGTATGTCTATCTGTCTGTCCTGCAGGATTTAACCTCTTTATGGGCTTCACTGGAAATCCGGTTAGTGTATCGCAGAACCTCCAGCTCCATGTCAGTCTTAGTCAGTCGGCTGCAGGATTAGAAGGAACAAGGAGTCAAGGGCCTCTTAGATCAATAGGCCAGGTGTATATTTCTATATTATAAACTGGGTGGTTCGAGCCCTGAATGCTGATTGGCTGAAAGCCGTGGTATATCAGACCGTATACCACCGGTATGACATAACATTACTTTTTACTGTTCAATAACGTTGGTAACCAACCTGTATTCAGGCACTCCACATTGTGGCGTGCATAAGAACAGCCCTTAACCGTGGTATATTGGTCATATACCGCACCCCCTCAGGCATTTTTGCTTAATTCTATCATGCACTAACACATACTAGGCCTGGCTTATAGCACCAAGCCAGAAACAAAAGAACGATGATCAAAGCTAAAGCTCTGTGTTTATGTGTGTGCTTTATATTTGGTATCTCATAATGAATGCAGAAATAATACCTGTATTACTCATCCATTCCTCACTGCTGGAGGAGCCTTACACTCACCTCTTTATCTTTCAGGAAAATCAGCTTCTTACCATATTGTTAGTGAGGTGTTTTTCTGATTCTATTCTTGGTTATGGTTTCTACCACCATTTATGTCTTAATGATTCTCTTCACATTAGAGATGCAGTCACCACCTCAGATGACTCAGTGTGAAACAGCCACAGTAGACTAATAAGGTTTTACAAAAATAGTTCCACATAACAGAAAAGAAGCAGTATCCAATGGTTACGAGCTGGATATAGTATCATACAGTACTTACCATTCCACAATGACTGGATGCAGAAGAGTGTTGTTCACTTGGAATCTGAAATATAAGACACAAGATCATATTTATCAAGGTAAAACATTCAACCAAAAAAATGAGAAATACCAACTTTCAAATGGACATTAATTGATGCCAATTAAACGTACTGACTGATTCCTTCAAAGGAGGCTTCGCGGCAGATACTCCTACTGTCTGTGTTCTGTCCACGCTGGAAGAAACATAATACAATTACCAGGCCCACTTTCATGTCTCTTAAAATTATACTTTATCTAATGAATTGCTACTGTAAACCACTATCATAGCATCAACATGATATATTAAGGACATACCAAAGTGAGAAGAGCTCCAAGCTTCATCTTGGAGAAGACATCAGCAATCTGTAAGAGTTCAGACAGAAAGGCAGAATTGTTGAGGGATCAGAGAACTGACACTTTCAAATAGAGGGAAACGAGTGAAGCTACAAGATCACAAGCTAAGCTACAACACTACAAAGATGGGTAAGGTGTACAGTATGTGCACGCAAACGTGACACACTAACTTACATCACAGGTGTATTGCACCTCATCGACTGCGTATTTCTCCTTGAAGTATTCCCGCGGATGGATCCTGTCAACAGACAATGACACAATCGGTTTTAATGAGCAGGCCTAAGGAGTATTCTTAGAATGTCTTTGTGAGTCCATGATGCTGAAAGTGGTAGGCTGTCTCCTGAGGCTGATCACTTTCACATATAGTTTGAGTTACAGTCACTGACTCACTCTCCCATCCAGGTTGCATAGCTCTCAGGCAGCTTGGGGACAAAGAGGATGGATTTTCCTGTGTCCACATCGATGGCTCCGTAGCAGTCGGCTTCAGTCACTCCAAAAGCCCAATGGAAGAAGGACTCCTACAGAACAGAACCACGAGTCAAAAGAGTCAGCCAGGGTCCGCTCAGTCACACCTCCATCCATCTCATCAATGTGTGATCCTATGTTGCACAGCTGGTAGAGCAACGCAAGGATAGTGAATTCAATTGTCGCTGGGGTCATCAATATGAAAATGTATGCACTTATTACTGTACGTCGCTTTAGGATAAACAATGGCATATCTGTAACTGACTGTTAGGGCTAGGCCCCTTTTTTCTCCACTTCCTGCCTGAATCACGTGCCCAAAGTAAACTGCCTGTAGCAGAATTAGATGCACTATTGTGCTAAATGACTTAAATGTAAAATGTAAATGTATTGTAAAGTGGTTGTTCCACTGGATATCATAAGGTGAATGCACCAATTTGTAAGTCGCTCTGGATAAGAGCGTCTGCTAAATGACTTAAATGTAAATGTAAATGTAGCTCAGGCCCTAAAGCCAGGTTATGCATATAATTGGTACCATTGGAAAGAAAACACTTTGAAGTTTGTGTAAAAATGTAAAAATAATGTAGGAGAATATAACAATAGATATGGTAGGAGAAAATCCAAAGAAAAACCAACTGGAATTTTTTGTTTTTGTTTGGAGAGACCATCCTCTTAGAAATGCAAGAGAAAGGTCATATTGAAAATTAGCTCCCTGCATGCGATTCCTATGGCTTCCACAGGGTGTCAGCAGTCTATGTTCAAGGTTTCAGGCTTGTAACTTTAGAAATGAATAAGAAATAACAGTTTTAGTACAGGGACACAGTCTTGGAAATTCGTGTTTGCGTGCGCCATGGAGACATTACGCACCTGCTAAAATCGGTTTCCTATTGAACATACTTCTTTCCGAAATAAATATTACAGTTTGATTACATTTTAGGGTATCTGAGGAGTAAATAGAAATGTATTTTGACTTGTTGAAACAAAGTTTAGGGGTAGATTTTCAGATTCATTTCTCTGCAAGTTGAACGAGTGGATTACTCAAATCGATGGCGCCAACTAAACAGACTTTTTGGGATATAAAGAAGGATTTTATCGAACAAAATGACACTACATGTTATAGCTGGGACCCTTGGGATTGCAAATCAGAGGAAGATTTTCAAAAACTATGTGAATATTTAATCGTTATATGTGAATTTATGAAACCTGTGCCGGTGGAAAAATATTTTGATCTGAGGCGCCGTCCTCAAA
Source organism: Salmo trutta (assembly GCF_901001165.1). NCBI lineage: Eukaryota > Metazoa > Chordata > Actinopteri > Salmoniformes > Salmonidae > Salmo > Salmo trutta. The sequence continues at coordinate 26,378,395 of NC_042968.1, forward strand.
CAATCGCATGGCATGTTTTTGCCATAATAGCTACTGTAAATCGGACATTGCAGTTAGATTAACAAGAATTTAAGCTTTCAGCCAATATAAGACACTTATATGTACATAAATGTTTAAAATCCATAATATTTATGATTATTTATTTGAATTGCACGCCCTCCAATTTCACAGGAAGTTGTCCCGCTAGTGGGACACCGATGTACCTGTCTGAAGAGCATGTCTGTATCGGTGCAGTATCTCTGCTTCTGCTCCCCTCCCTGCAGCACGACTACAGACTTGGGGGCCACCCCATCCTTGGCCTTCAGGCCTTGGCACAGCCGCCGCCGGTTCTCAGCAAACAGGGCTGCTGACACTCTCAGGGTGTCTTTACCCAGCCAATACACAGGTCTACAGAAAGACAGCATTGGGAAATGGGTTAATATGTTGTACATTACTGTCTAGTAGTTTTCTATTTTCAGTTAGCTAACCCAATTGCCTGCCTTAGAATCAGCCGAACTGAAACATCTAAAACAATAATAAAAAAAAAATACTTACAAACCCTTTAGTAAAAATACAATGTAAAAAAAATCATTGTTCATCATTATACTGCACACAGTTATGAAAGTTACATTTTTAGTGAAACTTTAGCAGAAGTGGTGAGGACATAGACGTTGACCATTTTTAGGACTCAAGAGTTTTACACTCAACAAAAAAGATGATTTTGCACAAACTGTAGAACAGCATTGCCCTAAATGGATCTGGTTTCAATGATCCCCAGTGTGTGGTAAAGATAACACTTGATCTCTGGAGAGTGCTCCCTTCCTTGTGTGATTTAGTAACAACAAAGTCCGATTTACATGATCAAAGGTCACTAAACGTAGAGTTGTTGATCACCAACCTGCCTCAGATTTTGTCAACTCGACAATAAGACTTCTGTGATCATGTGAGTAGGTTTCAATGTGCACTTCCTGTTTTAGAGATGTAGTACATTTAATCAAGAAACATGAGCTATTATAGGAGGATAGAGTATAATGCATCATATCACCTCTATATTAATTCATAACAATTGGAGTATTGACATATTGTAGGGATGGGGGAAATCGATACAGTAGAGCAGTGGTCACCAACCAGTCGATCTTCTAGGCATTCCTAGTTGATCACCAAACATATCTGTAGAAAAGCCAACAATAAAGGCTTGCGCTCCTTTATTTATTTGACTTTGCACTTTTGGCGGAAGGTGCACTTGATTCAGAAGCCCTGCATGCCAGGTAGGCAAAGTGTTCTGAACCATTTCAAACTCCACCTACCGGGCGGACCAGAAGAGCTGTCGTTAAATCAAGTGCACTGGCCAAATAGATAGCTCAAAATTGTATCACCATGCCTAGTAACGCTTCCACAACCCCACAGCAAAGTTTGATACTAGCCTATGTGAGATTTCATAACTTCTAAAACCATGACCAGGGATAAACTGTCAGAATACAGAAAAGCCCTGCTGTTTTCATGAGTGAGTTTGTTTAAGTTTTTATGCAGCACTGTCAACACTTTTACAAAACACACTTCTCCCTACTTCCTCTCGTGCCACAGCTGCAATGAATAAGTAGCTAAGTGTATTGACCATCAGTGATAGGATGGTGTCCTCTCTCTGGCCAGTCTCACCGGAGGAAAGGAGAGAGTAGGGACAGTGAGAGGCGGACCCTCTGCTGCTCTCTCCCTCCCTCCACTGAGACTGACCATCAGATGCAGGTACTGTCAGTCCAGTAAAATAAAAAAGCAAATTACTTCAATGTATGCTCAGCTATGCCTCGCAAGTGGTACAACTGATCTATTTTGTTATCAAAGCTCGAGTTTTTAAATATAATATGGTCTTAGAAGAATAACATTGCCAGGTCAAGCACATATACTGTAGCCAATATGATGTGATATAGCCTTCCCTGTAGCTCAGTTGGTAGAGCATGGTGTTTGCAACACCAGGGTTGTGGGTTCGATTCCCACGGGGGCCAGCACAGAAAAAAAAAATGTATGAAATTGTATGAAGTGTAGGCATTCACTACTGTAAGTCGCTCTGGATAAGAGCGTCTGGTAAATAATGTTTTTGACCTACTGCACAAACTTAATTCATACAGAACTGTTTTTATTCATGTTTTTAAAAGAATCTGAGTGGTAGATCTCCGCTTGTTTTTTGACTGCAAAAGTGATCTTGACTCAGAAAAGGTTGGTGACCATTGCAGTAGAGTATTGCAATACTATTTTTGACAATATATCAATTCTATGACTCCCAAGTATCGATTCCCTTTATTTTTACCTGCTAGTGGCTGTACCTACGCAAAAACGTATATTTTTTCTATAACATTAATTTAGCTTCAATCTTAGTTTTAAATGGTGAGCCAACATGTTTTCAGCACTTGACTGATCAAAATGAATTTGTATTATTATGCTTCTCTCCTGTCCCTCTGCCGCAGACATATAGTGAGCACTATTTATTTAACATCGAAATGTGATAAATTGTGATACATATAGAATCGCAGTACATATTGTATCGGCACCTAGCTAAGTGGCTACCTTAACAGAGTCATAGTTGCTCTCGCCGTAACATGCGCGTTGCTGATATTTACATATTGATATGAGGAGCACAGCACCGTGATAGGAGTTCCGCTGGTTGGATTTCTTCACTTTGACATCCACTTGCGCCAAACCCGACGAGCTTGACAATTCTGCGTTGTTAGTTGTGCATCAACTGCCTTCCTTCCGACCTGAGGCCTTACTTACTCCCCACAATGCAACACACTTGTGGGGTTTGGAGTTCTCTCTTCACTCACAAAATACATTTTGAAATCTATGTTATTCAATTATTGCGCCAACGATCGTCTGCGTTGTCATGGGCTAAAATAGAAATCAGTTCTATTTCTGATGCAGATCGCGCTGCAAGTCCTGCCTCTCCCATCTCCTCATTGGTTTATAGAAGCAGGTACCCATGTGCCATCTCCTCACTGGTTATACCCACGTGGGTGACTGAAAGACGAACGAGGTCAGTGGAGGTAATACACCTCATTTATGAAAGTTGCCAATCGCAATATAAAAGTCAAGAGAAGAAAAAGCCTGGAAGGAAGAGAGATGACTAGAAACGATTCGGTTGACCGTTCTGTGTGTGGATTAATTGGCGGAGTAGAGGACCTTGTGCATTTCAGGGAAAATAACAACTCAATGTTTATATCCCAGGGCAAATTAGCTAGCAACAGCAAGCTAGCTAAATAGGACAAATTAGCTAGCAAGTGCAAGCTAACTAGCTAAATTGCCATAAATGTTTAAGGCTTTTCGACCTGTCCCCAAATTAATATAATTGGTTCATAGTTTGTTTTGATATTTTAACCTGCGTGTCGTGATCGCGTTTAGTGTGGGGGGCCAAAATATATTTATGCACGATGGCGCACGCACGCAGCCGGTTTGGGTTCCGTGTTAGTTGAACGAGCGGTGGTTTGAGTAACCAAGCGGAATTCCTTACTAATGGGCCCTCAGACTGTTCTCTCTACTATCGCATGGCAAGTGGTACCAGAGTGCCAAGTCTAGGACAAAAAGGCTTTTCAACAGTTTTTACCCCCAAGCCATAAGACCCCTGAACAGGTAATCAAATGGCTACCCGGACTATTTGCACTGTGCCCCCCCTCTTTTACACTGCTGCTACTCTGTTTATCATATATGCATAGTCACTTTAACTATACTGTAATGAACAGGCAGGGAGCAGGTCTCGAACCCTCGACCTTCAAGCCCGAAGTCCGGCGCGCTATCGACTGTGCCGCAAAAGCATGCTCAAGCGGTAGAGTCGATTTCCGCGCTTATAAACCCATGGTCGTTACACTACTCCCTCCTTTCAAAGAGCGCGTCCTCGCGCTAGCTTGCGACTCAACGCCTTACAGGAACGCGCTCACCGGCCAAGCACACGCACTGTCGTGGATGCAAGGTCGGATCACTTCTGACACCAATGTAATGAACAGCAAGCAGGGAGCAGGTCTCGAACCCTCGACCTTCAAGCCCGAAGTCCGGCGCGCTATCGACTGTGCCGCAAAAGCATGCTCGCACGGCAGAGTCGATTTCCGCGCTTATAAACCCAGGGTCGTTACAATACATTCATGTACATACTACCTCAATTGGCCCGACCAACCAGTGCTCCCGCACATTGGCTAACAGGGCTATCTGAATTGTGTCCCGCCACCCGCCAACCTCTCTTTTACGCTACTGCTACTCTCTTTTCATCATATATACATAGTCACTTTAACCATATCTACATGTACATACTACCTCAATCAGCCAGACTAGCCGGTGTCTGTATGTAGCCTCGCTACTTTTATAGCCTTGCTACTGTATATAGCCTCGCTACTGTTATTTTTCACTGTCTTTTTACTGTTGTTTTTATTTCTTTACTTACCCATTGTTCACCTAATACCTTTTTTGCACTATTGGTTAGAGCCTGTAAGTAAGGATTTCACTGTAAGGTTGTATTTGGCGGACGTGACAAAAACTTTGATTTGGTTCGCTCCATATCGGGGCTGGACGGAAGGGTACAATTGTACTTCAAATGCTTCCCTTGACCCAGCTTGTACTCCTTGGAGCTAACCGCGTTTGAGTCAGTATACGGCGGCCAGGAACAAAAACTCCCTATTAGTCGGGCCCAATGGAGAAAACCTGGGAGGACCGGGCACCTCGGAGTGACCACTCCTCTGTGGCTGTGCCGAGTCAACATTAGATGATTTCACCAGTTGAACCCAACCCACTGGCGGCACCTTTTTTCTATAATCAGGAAGTGCATCCTGAGCTCTCCTTTAACCTCTCATGCACTAGAAGGTAAGGTCCCTTGGCTTAGACCTGTGTAGTTTGACGGCCCTCCATTATTTCATGACCTCCATCTTATCTTTATCTTTCTTGTTTATTTGATATTTTATGTCCTTAACCCATGTTCAGCTGCTGTATATACAGCCCATTTCAGTGTTGTGTGCATCTTGGTTATCAATCAATGCTTTACCCTTTTCTTGTATTCCCATCACCATTCTTAAGTGGTGGGGTCCTATGTTCTGGTCCCTTTCACTGCTCAGGGCGCCCTGCCCTTCATAAAGAAAATAACTCTCCCCGGGGCTCCCGCCAGCTTCTCCGGGGTCGGTCGCGACCCTCCCTTCCGAACGACGTTCGCCCATCTCTTAGGACCGACTGACCCATGTTTAACTGCTGTTCACATTGAACCCTTCTCCACTTCGCCCTTGAAAGTTCTCGTTTGAATATGTGCTACTACCAATCGTAATACTATCGTATCGTGAGGTCCCTGGCAATTATTCCGGAAACAATCCGTCTGTAGAGATACTAGCTAATATTATCCACAAACTGGAACTGTAACCACCTGTTTTTTCCCTATTATACGAATAAATGTCAAGTTAGACAGGCATAGTTAGTTAATGGCAACGTTGCTCATTGATGCCTGACTGCCAGCCTGCAAAAAGCACGCCGCTATTTTCTTGTGCTTGACAGCTAGCTCCGGTAACGAGAGTTATCTTAATTGATCAGGTTTATGCAGATAGCTAGCGAGCTAACAATTCTGGCATTATAATTTGTTCAATTCAGAATCAGTGGCCAAGTACGCTTAACACAAAGAGAAATCACAGAAATAATACAAAACAGAATATACTCACTCCTGTCGTGCAGCCATGTTGCTCAAGACTAGAGGTGTCATGTGACACGTGGCTACGTTCGTGAAGCCGATCAGCTGATTTTGGCTGAAGTGAGTGAAGAGTGCTGAACAAAATGTTTCAAAATGTATGTCGGCATTATGTGATATCAAGCGGCGAACCTGAATGATGCTTGAAATAGTATGGCCATTTATTTGATCCACTAACTTGAAATATATGTTAGGGTTGTATTGCATGGCAAGGTCTTTATAACTGTATTTCAGAACCCCCTCAGGGAGTTGTTTCAGTTTCAAATCCACTTTTTTTTTTTATCAGTAAACATCACACAATATATGTTTGTGTTGGATATATACCTCGTGTTCAGCTTTTAGTTTTTATTATGAACCAACTTTTGAGGTGTTATTTCATTCTCAATTTTATTGTCACTCTTCAGTGAATATTTTTGACATATTTTCTCACTGAGAACTTCTACAGAAGTCTGTTCTAGTGCCCATCCCACACAAGTTATGTAACTTATTATGGCCTTTTATTTTATCAGAAGCAGCAATTATTTCAACACTTAGTTCAAGGTTCAAGAAAGCATTTGCAGATACTGTGTGACTCAGGCTGCATTTACACAGGCAGCCCAATTCTGATCTTTGCCAAAAGATCTGATCTGATTGGTCAAAATACCCATTAATGGCAAAAAGATCTGAATTGGGCTGTCTGACTGTCATATATTGAAATTGCATCCCAGCCCTAACAGTATTGACTATGACTGACATGCCCCACTTGGATTAGGAGGGCACTGGGGTGAATTTGTCTCAACTGCACAGATTAATGTAACCCATTTCAGAGACCTTATTACAGTGTAATTATAATGCAGTAACCCATGTTAATGTGTACTAGGTAGATAAGTACAGGCAGTAAAGTTGTACTTTCCACCGCTAAATTCAGTACTTTACTCCGCACAGCATGTACTTCCTAGCCAGTGTAAATGCATATATTATTCTCCTGACAAGGACCCTGCTCCACATCCTGACCAACACCAGACATACACCATTAGAACTACTGCTATAATTAAGAAATATAATTAACATATCAATGAGTTGCTTGTGCTTGTACTCTGCCTGAATGCTACGGAGTACAGAGAAATGACAGACTGCGCCTTTAATTGAGACTAATTAATCAGTGCTAGCGGTCCAAACACTTAAAAGACACACCCTATCCCCTCAGCCCTCAAATTAAGTGGACACTTCTGATGACGCATCATGACGTCTGACGAGTATACACTTGCAGGGCAAGGGGCGAGGGAGGAAGGAATGATTTTTAAATGGACCACCCTTGGCCGGAAATTTGTCACTCGTTCATCCCCTGGTGATTTGTGTTTTCAGCCACCGGTAGCTTTATATGGGCTACAGTCAATTATGAGTGCATGTCTACTTATATTAAATATATAATTATTAATAAACGCCTACTGTATGATAGCTAACAAATGAATTTGCTTACTAACATTAGCCTGCCTAGCTGGAACTTCTGAAGAAGGCAAATGTTTTATTTCTACAATTTCCAAAAGATAACCAAACAAAAACATATTTACTTTTTACGAGACGTGGTTGTGCGGTCAAGGGCATTAGTAGCACAATTGAACTTTTCTTAGCAGATGTACAATCGTTGCGAATTGAATTACAGTGCCTTGCAAAAGTATTCATCCACCTTGGCGTTTTTCCTATTTTGTTGCATTACAACCTGTAATTTAAATTTATTTTTATTTTAATGTCATGTAATGGACATACACAAAATAGTCCAACTTGTTAAAGTGAAATTTAAAAAATTACTTGTTTCAAAAAATTATGTATTCACCTCCTTTGCTATGAAGCCCCTAAATATGATCTGGTGCAATCAATTACCTTCAGAAGTCACATAATTAGTTAAATAAAGTCAACCTGTGTGCAATGTAAGTGTCACATGATCTCAGTATATATATACACCTGTTCTGAAAGGTCCCAGTCTGCAACACCACTAAGCAAGAGGCACCATGAAGACCAAGGAGCTCTCCAAACAGGTCAGGGACAAAGTTGTGGAGAAGTACAGATCAGGGTTGGGTTATAAAAAATATCTGAAACTTTGAACATCCCACGTAGCACCATTCAATTTATTATAAAAAAATGGAAAGAACATGGCACCACAACAAACCTGCCAAGAGAGGACCACCCACCAAAACTCAGGGACCAGGCAAGGAGGGCATTAATCAGAGAGGCAACAAAGAGACCAAAAATAACCCTGAAGGAGCTGCAAAGCTCCACAGCGGAGATTGGAGTATCTGTCCATAGGACCACTAAGCCATACACTCCACAGAGCTGGGCTTTACGGAAGAGTGGCCAGAAAAAAGCCTTTGCTTAAAGAAAAAAATAAGCAAACACGTTTGGTGTTTTCCAAAAGGCATGTGGGAGACTCCCCAAACATATGGAAGAAGGTACTCTGGTCAGATGAGACTAAAATGTAGCTTTTTGGCCATCAAGGAAAAGCTATGTCTGGCACAAACCCAACACCTCTCATCACCCGAGAACACCATCCACACAGGGAAGCATGCTGGTGGCAGCATCATGCTGTGGGGATGTTTTTCATCGGCAGGGACTGAGAAACTGATCAGAATTGAAGAAATAACGGATGCCGCTAAATATAGGGAAATTCTTGAGGAAAACCTGTTTCAGTCTTCCAGAGATTTGAGACTGGGGCGGAGGTTCACCTTCCAGCAGGACAATGACCCTAAGCATATTGCTAAAGCAACACTTGATTGGTTTAAGGGGAAACATTTAATGTCTCTGAATGGCCTAGTCAAAACCCAGACCTCAATCCAATTGAGAATCTGTGGTATGACTTAAATATTGCTGTACACCAGCAGAACCTGTCAAGGCTATTGTATGAAAGAGACCAAGGCGCAGCGTGCGTATCGTTCCACATCTTTATTTCTATGCAAAACTATGCAAGACAGACAATAAACAAAAACAACAAACTGTGACGAAGAGGTGCTACATGCATAAACTCAAAATAATCTCCCACAAACACTAGTGGGAAAAACAACAACTTAAATATGATCCCCAATTAGAGACAATGATGACCAGCTGCCTTTAATTAGGAATCATACGAAAACTCCAACCTAGAAAAAAGAACCTAGAACACAACATAGAAAATGTAAACTAGACATAAAACCCAACATAGAAAAAAGAACCTAGAACCAAACCTAGAAATAAATAAACTAGACAAAACCCCCCAGTCACGCCCTGACCTACTCTACCATAGAAAAATACGAGCTCTCTATGGTCAGGATGTGACAGAACCCATCCAACTTGAAGGAGCTGGAACAGTTTTGCCTTGAAGAATGGGCAAAAATCCCAGTGGCTAGATGTGCCAAGCTTATAGAGACATACCCCAAGAGACTTGCAGCTGTAATTGCTGCAAAAGGTGGCTCTACAAAGTATTGACTTTGGGGGGTGAATAGTTATGCACTCCCAAGTTTTCTGTTTTTTTGTCTTTTTTGTTGTTTGTTTCACAATAAAAAATATTTTAATTTTTTGCATCTGTGTAATTCAAATGATACCAACCCCCCCAAAATCCATTTTAATTCCAGGTTGTAAGGCAACAAAATAAGAAAAATGCGAAGGGGGATGAATACTTTCGCAAGCCACTGTATGTGGAGTTTCAGGCCCCAGAGTGAACATAATTGTACACTTGCAAAGCCAACTAAAAACGAGGGTTGAGGGGTTTACGTTGCAAACTTCCCTTGCTTGGCTAATCATTTGGACCGCCCTCCAAGATGGCGACAGGGATTCCCCCAAGGGCATAAGGCAAGGGTAAGTGGACGAGAGTGTGTCTTAAGTATTTGGACCGCAGTCAGTGTCACCCTGGATGGTTCAGGAAGTACTGACATCTGGGTAGCTGCCCACTTCATGCACGTCAATGCCCAGCAGGTGTCCCAGGCCATGGGACATGAAGACAGAGCCCATGTGGACATTCAGCATGAACTCCACACTCCCACGCAGGATTCCAATCTTCACCAGCTCCTGCCAAACCCGGTCAGCCAGAAGGTGCATCTCTGTCTACTTGACCTCTGAAACACAAGACTCATCCAGTCACGTTTTGTGGACTGGATCTAGTATTCACTATTAAAGGCATAGCCCATTTGATTTGCTCACTAGCATATATGAATGAAGAGAGCTGACACTTGATTTAGACATATTTGTGAGTGTGCATGTGTTTAATGACCTGGTTTAATGAGAGCCATGATGGTCCATGATGAGTTCAGCAAAGCCTCATAGAGTGCTTTCTCCACCCATGTCAAACAGAAAATAAATAGTTCCCAGCATGCACATCAGAATGAATAAAAGTTTTGAGCAGAGGCGGTTTGCCTTTTAAAGGTGCTCATGTTGTGTCACCATGGGCGCTCCACACAGCCACTTTAAATCTCCATCAGTATCCCTATACACACAGCAGCCTGCCTCAAGTTCAAATACAGTCAAGCTGTGCTATGTTTATGAGTAAACCCATGGGAGAGCCACTCAGTGATATAAGACTCTAAAGGATCCATCTTCTGTGTATCAATATTTAAAACCTGCTCAACTTTCAACCTCTAAGACAAACGTTCAAGAAGAATCCAGTGGGCATGTTAAAGAGGCTGTCCAAGAGTTCCCCTTTCAAACACCATCATCTTTTTAATACCCTCTTAGATGTTTAGTTTTTCAGTGGTTCTGGACCAGTTCTGACTGACAAATAATGCCAAAAAGCCCCATCTGTCTGCTCTCCGTTTCCACTCTCTAATCAGAGCTGACTTGTGGACTGGATCTAGTATTCACTATTAAATCATTTGATTGGTACCATATGTAGAAAGAATTTCAGTCATTTCAAGTCCTATTGCCCCACTTTTGTTGAATAGGAAAAAATAAAACCATATACACTGAACAAAAATATAAGCACAACATCCAACAATTTCAAAGATTTTACAGAGTTACTGTTCATATAAGGAAATCAGTCAATTGAAATAAATTAATCAGGCTCTAATATATGGATTTCACATGACTGGGAATACAGATATGTATCTGTTGGTCACAGATACCTTAAAAAAAAGGTAGGGGCGTGGTTAAGAAAACCAGTCAGTATCTGGTGGGACCAACATTTCCCTCGTGCTGCGAGACACATCTCATTCACATAGAGTTGATCAGGCTGTTGATTGTGGCCTGTGGAATGTTGTCCCACTCCTCTTCAGTGGCTGTGCGAAGTTGCTGGATATTGGCAGGAACTGGAACCCATTGTCGTACATGTTGATCCAGAGCATCCCAAACATGCTCAATGGGTGACATGTCTGGTGAGTATGCAGGCCATTGAAGAAATGAGACATTTTCAGCTTCCAGGAATTGTGTACAGATCCTTGCGACATGGGGCCGTGCATTATCATGCTGAAACATGAGGTGATGGCGCGACAATGGGCCTCAGGATCTCATCAATTTATATCTGTGCACTCAAATTGCCATTGATAAAATGCAATTGTGTTCGATGTCCGTAGCTTACGCCTGCCCATGCCATAACCCCACCGCCATGATGGGACACTCTGTTCACAATGTTGACATCAGCAAACCGCTCACCCTCGCAAAGCCATACACGCTGTCTGCCATCTGCCCGGTACAGTTGAAACTGAGATTCATCCGTGAAGAGCACACTTCTCCATCGTGCCAGTGGCCATCGAAGGTGAGCATTTTACCACTGAAGTAGGTTATGACGCTGAACTGCAGTCAGGTCAAGACCCTGGTGAGGACGGCGAGCACTCAGATGAGCTTACCTGAGGTTTCTGACAATTTGTGCAGAAATCCTTCGGATGTGCAAACCCACAGTTTTGTCCACTGTCTGGGTGACTGGTCTCAGATGATCCCGCAGGTGAAGAAGCCGGATGTGGAGGTCCTGGGCTGGTGTGGTTACACGTGGTCTGCGGTTGTGAGGCCGGTTGGACGTATTACCAAATTCTCTAAAACTACGTTGGAGGTAGCTTATGATAAAGAAATTAACATTACATTATCTGGCAATAGCTCTGGTGGGCATTCCTGCGTGTTGTGTGACAGAACTGCCCATTTTAGAGTGGCCTTTTATTCTCCCAATGCACCTGTGTAATGATCATGCTGTTTAATCAGCTCCTTCATATGCCACACCTGCCATTTCTAGGATCCTTTACTTCAGCTCATGAAATATGGGACCAACACTTACATGTTGGGTTTATATTTTTGTTCAATATAAAATCACATTTTCATATTTTCATAATATATGTACTTGAGCTTATGTTCTCAAAAGTGAGTACACCTCAGCCATTTATAACTATTTTACCATAAAGGTGAGTTCCAGACATTTCTAAAACTATGCAACATTACCAGTTATTGTTTATGGCCATCTTATGTAAAATAATTATGTTTGTGTATGTCTATTTGGGCAAAAATCTAAATGTTGCCCTATCATTCAACTGGTATTAAAGCTGCCACTTTGCCACATAAAACCAATACTGTATATGAAATAATAGCTCATAATAAATATATAATGAAACATCTTACAGCTTCAATCACACTCTAGGGTTAGGCTATATGATGACTGAATCCAGGGTAAGATCACATCAGGGACAGCATTGCATCCATCATGTTTCCTAAAATAACAGGGGAAAAACTACAGTAAGACACCACTATAGTATGGACAGCAGGGGGGGGTGTGCTTCTCTTTGACTGTACAGTACTGTATCCAATCTAAAACTAAGAAACAATGGATCTCTGAGAGTATTTCTTGATAGGTAGCTAAACTACATGAAAACCACAGAATATTTGGATTGCCTTGTGGGTACAGCAGTGGTCCCAACCTTTTTCTGTTACTGTACCACCAACTGAATTTGACTCTTTATTATTTTATTTCACCTTTATTTAACCAGGTAGGCCAGTTGAGAACAAGTTCTCATTTACAACTGCGACCTGGCCAAGATAAAGCAAAGCAGTGTGACAAAAACAACAACACAGAGTTACACATAAACAAGCGTACAGTCAATAACACAATAGAAAAATCTATATACAGTGTGTGCAAATGTAGTACCATTAGGAAGGTAGTAAGGCAATAAATAGGCCATAGTGGCAAAATAATTACAATTTAGCATTAACACTGGAGTGATAGATGTGCAGATGATGATGTGCAAGTAGATATACTGGGGTGCAAAAGAGCAAAAAATAAATAACAATATGGGGATGAGGTAGTTGGGTGGGCTATTTACAGATGGGCTGTGTACAGGTGCAGTGATCGGTAAGCTGCTCTGACAGCTGATGCTTAAAGTTAGTGAGGGAGATATAAGTCTCTAGCGTCGGTGATTTTTGCAATTCGTTCCAGTCATTGGCAGCAGAGAACTGGAAGGAAAGGTAGCCAAGGGAGGAATTGGCTTTGGGGGTGACCAGTGAAATATACCTGCTGGAGCACGTGCTACAGGTAGGTGCTGCTATGGTGACCAGTGAGCTGAGATAAAACGGGGCTTTACCTAACAAAGACTTATAGATGACCTGGAGCCAGTGGGTTTGGCGCCGAATATGAAGAGAGGGCCAGCCAACGAGAGCATACAGGTCGCAGGGGTGGGTAGTATATGGGGCTTTGGTGACAAAATGGACAGCACTGTGATAGACTACATCCCATTTGTTGAGTAGAGTGTTGGAGGCTATTTTGTAAATGACATCGCCGAAGTCAAGGATTGGTAGGATTTTCAGTTTTACGAGGGTATGTTTGGCAGCATGAGTGAAGGAGGCTTTGTTGCGAAATAGGAAGCTGGTTCTAGATTTAATTTTGGACTGGAGATGCTTAATGTGAGTCTGGAAGGAGAGTTTACAGTCTAGCCAGACACCTAGGTATTTGTAGTTGTCCACATATTCTAAGTCAGAACCATCCAGAGTGGTGATGCTAGTCGGGCGGGCGGGTGTGGGCAGCAATCGGTTGAAGAGCATGCACTTAGTTTTACTAGCGTTTAAAAGCAGTGTTGTATGGCATTAAAGCTCGTCTGGAGGTTTGTTAACACAGAGTCCAAAGAAGGGCCAGAAGTACCACTGAAGTACCCCCTCGTGCATTTTACCTGTAGGCCTATGGTCTCATGAGTCTTTCAAGTACCCCCTGTGGATAGGCCAAGTACCCCCAGTGGTTCTAGTACCCCTGGTTGGAAACAACTGAGGTACAGTATATACAGTGATTGCTGATTCACCATGTATCATCCACTATAGACTTGTCATTGGGAGCTCCTAGATGAGCATAGTACAGAGCTGAGTTGTGTCCTCTGTTGAATATATAAAAACATTTATCATCATCAAGACAGTGGGCATGCGGGTCAAATAATAAAATAGAACCACATTTGTGCAAAATTGCAAAATCGCCCTCATACTTTTTTCATAAATGAAGAAAAAGAGAAGCACATTATAACAACAGTTTACAGGCCAAACTGTAATCATCATATTTACTTAACATTTAATCCAAAATAGACTGATGTTGTTCACCACCAGCAGTAGCAGTCCTGGACTAGCAGAGAGGAACTGTATTTGCCAGTAGCACAAACAGTACAGTAAAGCTTGGGCTCCAAAATGTCAAGACATCCCGGTCCCTGCATACAGTGCCAGTTCCCCTGCATCCTAAATGTTATCTCTACTGCCAGCTGCATGTTCTGATGATACAGTTGAACTGTAGAGCTTTGAACTGAAAACCTGAGGGCTTGGGACCATTACAGTGGCTTGAAGGATGTTCTAGAAGAAAGCAATGCTGTGCCTTGCAGTAAACAAAATGGAGAAAGACATAAAACACACTAGTTGGGATGTCGCTTTGTAAAGAAAGCTGAGGCGACTTCAAAACGGAATCGTGGTCATAGCTAATACCATTGCCAATGGCCCATTGAAGTGGTAAAAGAAGATGAATTTCATGAATTATAGATTATGTTCACCATAAATTCAATTCTGTGAAGTGAGGGGGGAAGTGCCTTACGTTCCACAGATACAGGTGTAGGAGGTGTGACGCATTCCCCCATGAGAGTAGCAGTAGTGCTGGAACAGGCTGCAACAGAAAAGCACTGATGTGAGGATCACACACAACTACAGATTTAGCAATGAACCCATTGGTAGGACATTATCCTCTTTAGCCCTTTACATACAGAACAGAAGAATCTTCTTAGAAAGGAGATGAAAACATAAACCTCCCACCTTGAAAATCTTCATCTATATTTATGTTTTTATCTTGAGACTGAAAAAGTCATTATTCACCAATCAACTGGCTGAAATTCAAGTTGATGTAAACAGAAGAGTAAACGTTTTCACAGCAGGTCATCTGTTGTCTCGGCAGTAACTAAACCTGAGCCAACAACTACAGATAATGTATCTGCCAAAATAAAGGAAACACTTCAGTAAATTAGGGATATAAAGTATATTGAAAGCCGATTCTTGAGGTGTGGTAATTAAGCATGAACATCCTATCATACTTAGGGTCATGTATAAGTATGCCCAGTATTTTGGCTAACATGGCTAGAAGAAGACATCTCAGTGACTTTGAAAAGAGGGGTCTCAAAGGAGCATAGGGGGTGTCTCAGTCACCAGATCTCAACCCAATAGAGCGGCGCCTGAGACAGCGTTTTCCAACACCATCAACAAAACACCAAATTATGGAATATCTCATCGAAGAATGGTGGCACATCTTTCCAATTGAGTTTCAGACACTTGTAGAATCTATGCCAAGGCACATTGAAGCTGTTCTGGAGGCTCGTGGTGGCCCAACGCCCTATTTGTACACTTTTTGTCAGCATTTCCTTTATTTAGGAAGTAACCTGTACATCATACTGTAAACCTGAGCTGTTGGATTTCCTCCTCTCCAGCTTGATAAAAATATCAGCAGAGAGCAGTGTTAATTTGTTAGACATTTAAGAGCAACATGGAGAGTTCTACAGAAAGCCAGCAGCCTCCAGCTACAGTAGGAGAGAGGGAGAGGAGAAAGTGAGAGAAAGGAGAGAGATAAGAAAGGCAGAAAGCTCAGTCTCTCCTCCCAAAGCAAACCAGGGGAGGCGTCGCTCATGGAGACGCTGTGCAGTCAATTAGGCAGATAGTTGGGTGGCGAGCGGCGCTGCTATCATAACTCAGATTATTTACACAATTTAGCCACCCAGATGAAAATGTAATTAAAACAGAAAAAGCTTCCAGCGAGAGAGAAACAGTAAATAGATGCTGCTGAGTGGGTGGCGGCTGCTGCGACACCTTCAGGTGATACATCTCCAGATGATCACAGCACCAGAAGCTTTCAAGGAGATGCAGTGGAAGAAAGGATAGAAATAAGTGGGTGGTTTGAGAAGAATGATTAGTACCCCAAAATGGAACACAAACGTTATCCGTTTTATATTTACTATACTTTAAAACATTCTGACTGTACTACTATAATATATATATAAATATTTTGCACACACTGTATATAGACTTTTCTATTGTGTTATTGACTGTACGTTTGTTTATTCCATGTGTAACTCTGTGTTGTTTGTGTCACACTGCTTTGCTTCATCTTGGCCAGGTCACAGTTGTAAACTCAACTGGCCTACCTGGTTAAATAAAGGTGAAATAAAATAAATAAGTAAATATCAGGCCTACACCTGCCTCCTTCAGTGAGATAGCCTGGTTCGTATTTGGCCTCATACCTCACTAGCGTCAACCAACAGTGTTTTTATCTGAATAAAATGTGTCTAGAATACTTTTATCACAAACTAAAGTTGGCCGGCGTCCAGACATTTCAAACAAAAACTCTTCAGAGATCAGACAAATGCTGGTCAGCTCAAAATGGTTTTCCAAACAGCAGTTCAATCACTTCTGTCCTCTTCCAGACCTGCTGTTTTAAGAAGTCCTCATGCGTTCCTCTAATCATCATACCAGGAGACAGATCAAACAGCTCTGCATCTCTATCCGCTCTATATTAACATCAGAATGAACGGTATCCAAGGCGATGGGGAGAAACTCCATAGCTGTCTTCCCTCACAGTGGCGACAGAGAATCACACAGATGATTCATAATTGATGAGAACCAACAAGTACGTTTGTGAAAGAAACAAACACAATCATAGCTAATAGGGTGGGTACAACAGTCATTAGTGTTGTTGGAGTGATTGCCCATGTTCATGTTTTATCATAAGACTAAAGTTCTCTCTACAAACCCTATCATCTACATCAAAGGGCTGATCCAAAACACTGATCCGAGCCACTCCGCTTGGTTTGATCAACATAATGCAGTCCCGACCTGCTTGCAAACTTGTCAAAACATTTACTAGCAAACTCAGAGTTTCTCACACTGAAAGGAAAGCTCTGACTGAAGTAACTCAGCACGAGATCTATTTGAGGCGATGTTTGTCTGATTAGTTATGCATAATGCAGACTAGGAGGCTAATAATTATTACCTTACACCTCCCACTGCATTCTTGTAATGAATAAAGCTATTGCTGTTCTGGCGAAGGCAGAGAGACGAATATCACTCTGAATCCATCCTATTGCTGCTGTTTGAATAGTTCCACTGAGACATACATGGGTCAGCTATCCTGTGGTCATATTCACCATAATGCACACCTGTCACATTGTACATGGCACAAAATGTACACATACAGTACATGCATGTTCACAGAGACACACACGTGCCTTCCCTGTGGCTCAGTTGGTAGAGCATGGTGTTTGCAATGCCAGCATGGTGTGTGCAACGCCAGGGTTGTGGGTTCGATTCCCACAGGGGGCCAGTGCAACAAACAAAGAAAATGCATGAAATGAAATGTATGCATTCACTACTGTAAGTCGCTCTCGATAAGAGCGTCTGCTAACATGACGTAAATGTGAAAGGTATGATTTAAAAAAAAAAAAGTATTATAATTTATTTTTAATTAATACTTTTTTTTACATTTTTTTAAATAAAAGCCTTCCCTGTAGCTCAGTTGGTAGAGCATGGCACAGAAAAAAAATGTATGAAATGTATGCATTCACTACTGTAAGTCGCTCTGGATAAGAGTGTCTGCTAAATTACTAAAATGTAAATGTAAAATGTTCACACACACATGCACACAAAGGAAAAGGCTGAGGTGGAAAATAAAGTCTTGAACTTCACAAAACGAAACTTAACTCAAAGAAGAAGTTCACTTTATTTGAACCAAATCTGTGTTTTGGATGTAAATAGCATGTGATAGAAGAGTCCAGACACTTTTTTTTTTTACTTACCCCAACCAGCGATACACTTCCCCATACTCGTTTTGCAGTGCCAGGGCTTAGATAAAAACAATGTTATATTCCATTTTGTGCGACTCGAGCGGATTCCCCTATCCAGCTGTGATATTTCTATGTGTACATAGACATGGAAAAGTGTGGCCCGAGTCCCACAAAATGGAATATAACATTGCAGATAAAATTCAGAATGACACAATTTCATGTTTACAACATCTAAAGACCCGCATCACTATACTGAGAGTGTTGCAATTTCTAACAGGATGTATTTTGGTGTTTTATCTAAGCCCTGGCACTGGAGAATGATCATGAGGAAGTGTGTCGCTGGTTGGGGTAAGTTTCTCAAAACCAAGTAAAAAAATTGTCTGGACTCTTCTATAACATGCCATTTACATCCAAAATACAGATATGGTTAAAATAAAGTGAACTTCTTCTTTAACGCTGTCTTTGCTTTAAACACTTTCATCGTTGAGTTAAACCAAGTCGATCCATCTGTCCTCTGGGGTGCCCCCAGGGCACTCTACTGTTGGCACAAACACCATGTGCCAATTCCTCCCTCTTACACAGATGGTAGGCTAGGAGATGGATTTTCCACCCAGAGCCAGTTCTGCTTGTTTCCGTCTTGTTAATATCCCTGTGAGAGGCCGAGGCGAGCCAGGATGCCCTCTCTGGGGGCTAGCTCTGGAGACTTGGACAAGATAAACATGCTTTGTGGAAGGCAGGGGGACCTTCGGAGCTAGCGAAATAACCTTGCTTCTTCTTGAAGAGAGTCTGGGGCTGGGGTTGGGCACAGTGGCTGCCTTGGTAACTATCTGCCATCAGACAGACTGCTGCTGATTAATGCCCAGACCAGTACTGTCCTGCTCTGCGGTCTCTACAGCTGCAACGCTACTGTAGGCTACAGTACATAATGTAGCACAATGAGGGCCAGTTTCCTGGATACGTATTTAGCCTTTGACTAAAAGGCATGTTCATGGTAGATTCTCAGTCCAGGACTAGGCTTAATCTGTGTCCGTGAAACCAGCCCTAGGATCGTCGACTGACTTTGTTGATCATAGGTCACCATTTGCCGGTGTTGCCTGTGCTCATTCTGGATCAATAATTACCATTCAGTGCAGTTCCTTTTGTAAAACGTCAACATCTCCCTACTCAACATTTGATGGATGAGGTGTATAAATGTAAGAAAGAATGTTATAAACACTTTATAACGACCGCTGCTTGAACATGATCAATAGTTTTGGCAGCAGTGATGTCATTTTGTAAAGAGACTACTGACAGTGCCATTTCAGTACCATTTCAGAGTGACAATCAAATCAACATAAAATCAAATGTATTTATATAGCCCTTCTTACATCAGCTGATATCTCAAAGTGCTGTACAGAAACCCAGCCTAAAACCCCAAACAGCAAGCAATGCAGGTGTAGAAGCACGGTGGCTAGGAAAAACTCCCTAGAAAGGCCAAAACCTAGAAAGAAACCTAGAGAGGAACCAGGCTATGAGGGGTGGCCAGTCCTCTTCTGGCTGTGCCAGGTGGAGATTATAACAGCACATGGCCAAGATGTTCAAATAATAATAATCATAGTTGTTGTCGAGGGTGCAACAAGTCAGCAACACAAGAGTAAGTGTCAGTTGGCTTTTTCATAGCCGATCTTTGAGAGTATCTCTACCGCTCCTGCTGTCTCTAGAGAGTTGAAAACAGCAGGTCTGGGACAGGTAGCACGTCCGGTGAACAATCTTTACTCCAAGCCATTAGCAGGTGAGTGCCAGGATGCTTGGATTGACTTTATAATTCCACTACTGCAAATAGTTACTAGCAGCACCCTGTCCTTACGGGCAGCAAATCATTGTAAATTAATCATTTGATTCAATGCAATTCCCACTTCAGAAATGTGTTTATTTGAACTAAATGTATGATATCTGGCAGTTAATTTGTGCCAATTAGAAAAATTCCTTGTAAATTACCTGGAAAGTTTCTGGGAAATATGTCTTGAAAATTACCTGGAATCTTACCTGGTTCAATCACTGATCATAGTACTTGAACACCCCTAGGTGTTTTTACAGATCCACGCAGAGAGCCAGGCTACTATAGTGTGTAGCAGCCAGCTAACTCCATATTTCCTGTGGGATCATTGCACTTGCATTCTCTTGGAAATTCAATTGTTGAGATCAAATGTCATCCTCTCCAGTCTGGGTTGACTAATCTACCAGCTCACATTTGTTGCCTATGTTTTAGACCTAGTGCTTATTTGAGTCATTATGAACCTTGCTTTATTTGAAAGGATTTGAGGGTTAGTTTAAAAGTAGGGGAAAACAGGCCAGCAGGCCATGAGATATGTAGTTGTTCATATGTGAGGGGAGACCTTTCCCCTCCAGATCCATACACGTTGGTCATCAATGTTTTTAGCATAGACTTAAGATTTTGTCATTTAATAGGATCTCTATGGTTTTTACCAAAAGCATTATGATGCATACATTATGAGGCATTTACATGACATCACATAATGAAATAAAAGCAGACAGAATGATGGGTAATTTAGTGATTCTACAGGTTCCAAATTGGCCTACAAATGCATAGAATTAGGAATTGGAATACTAATTTAATAGTATCTCTATGCAAAAATGAATATATTATATGCATTGTGACAGCACAATATTACCAGGGATACCGACACTCCAAAACACAAAAGCTGGGAAAATAAACATAGCGGAATATAAAGGGGCCATTGGCATGTAAAAGGACAGCTCGCTTCTTTCGAGCCTAAAATGAAGAAAATCTGCACAAAATTATAGGAGGAGATCCTGACTCAGTTTTGTGGCTAAGAGTATTATATAACCTTTTCATTGATGGGTATAGTCAACACAGACAACAGGGATTTATAGGGATATATCAACATAGGCCTATTCAGATTTCTCTCTCAATATTTCAGTCAGAGGCTTTCAGTATTATTCATGATGTGTTATTCTTTCCTGCTGAATGTAACAAACTATACCGTTGACGCAAATATAATGAAACATTTGACCTTGCTAGAGCAGGTTCAGTAACCTTATGGGACGCAATTTAAATGAAGTAGCTAATACCCTCAATTCAATGAATGGACCAAGGGGATGGAATACAATATGACAGTTTATTAAATATGTTGGGGAATGGCCTTGTCTCCGAGGGAAGATCCTTTGAGCCAGATGGTGTGATGACAGGTAGCCCTATGTGGGGCTGCTGGCATCAAAACCCCCCTGCTGGGAGAAAGGAGTTCCAGTTACGGGCCTTATAAGGTTATTATAGCTGGTGGGGAGGTAGAGTTGTCTGTAACTTTTTAGAACATGGGTAAGGTTGATTCAGTGATACTCAGTGATGTGTTGTGTTGGATTTGCCCCAAACGTAACGCTTTGTATTCAGGATGTAAAGTTAATTTCTTTTCCACATTTTTTGCAGTTTCACTAGTGCCTTATTGCAAACAGGATTCATGTTTTGGAATATTTTATATTCTGTACAGGCTTCCTTCTTTTCACTCTGCCTATTAGCTTATTGCTGTGGAGTAACTACAGTGTTGTTGAGACATCCTCAGTTTTCTCCTATCACAGCCATTAAACTCTGTAACTGTTTTAAAGTCACCAAAGTCACCACCATGGTCAAATCCCTGAGTGGTTCCCTTCCTCTCCAGCAACTGAGTTAGGAAGGACACCTGTATCTTTGTAGTGACTGGGTGTATTGATACACCATCCAAAATGTAATTAATAACTTCACCACGCTCTTTTTTTATTATACCCATCTACCAATAGGTGCCCTTCTTTGCAATGCATTGGAATGCCTCCCTGATCTTTGTGGTTGAATCTGTGTTTGAAATTCACTGCTCGACTGAGGGGCCTTACAGATAATTGCATGTGTGGGTTACACAGATGAGGTAGTCATTCAGAAATCATGTTAAGCACTATTATTGCACACAGAGTGAGTCCATGCAACTTATTATGTGACTTGTTAAGCACATTTTTACTCCTGAACGTATTTAGGCTTCCCATAACAAAGGGGTTAAATATTGATTTACTCAAGACATTTCAGCTTTTCATTTTTTATTAATTTGTAAAAAAATTGAAACCCTTTGACAAGATGGGATATTGTGTGTAGTCCAGTGACACACAACTTGAATTTTGAATTCCTGTATTTAGTTAAAGTGAGCATTCAGACCAGCCTTACTAATTGAGTGTCACGACTTCTGCCGAAGTTGGTGCCTCTCCTTGTTCAGGCAGTGGTCGACGTCCCCGGCTTTCTAGCTACCACCGATCTACGTTTCTTTTTCCATTTGTTTAGTTTTGATTGTACACACCTGGTTCCCATTACGTTATAATTTATTCCCTATTTAACCCTCTGCTTCCCACGTGGTTTTGTTCGTGTTTGTTCTTTGTTTAGTGTTCTAGACTTCTGTGCGCTGGTGTGTTTTTCCCTGCGTGGAAATTATTGTTGTTTCTTTTCGCGTAAAGTACGTCTTTTACTCAGTTCTGTGTCCTGCACCTGACTCCGTCCTACCACCGCACACTGACCCCTGACATTGAGCTTTCGTAAACTACATTACATGTGGTAAAGAGATCAATGGAACACAGACCATGGGGCATGGAAAAAGACGATAATATGAACATGTATTGGGGTTGACATCCGTACCAGCATTATACTCAGATTTTGACCCCAATGAGGAGATTCTTGATCCATCCCCCACGAGTAACGCATGTGTGGCGTTTCCATTGTTTTGGTCAAGTCTGATTAATCTCTACTGCATGTATAAGAACGCTTCCGATTCTAGAATGTAAATGCTATCCATTCCAAAGCTGTTCTGAAGTCTTTAGTGACAGCGTGACTCATTGAAATGCTACAGAAAGACCTTGACCTTCATCCATTACACTCTGAATCACATACAGTCATTAGTATGCATCACAAGTACCAGGAATATAATACAGGCTAAACCAATTAATCTACTGATCTGGTGACCAGAATGGACATAATTTATGCCCTGAAAAATGACTAAAGGAAACATGAGGGGACCAAATGTTTGTCCATTTTCTAATACTCTGTTTGGACTCACACATGTACTTAAAAAAAGAAAAACCGGCCAAAGTGGTGCAAATATGGCAGATGGTTTGGAAAAAGATCAAGATAGTCAGTGCAATCTGGGCAGAGCAGAAATCCTGATCAAAGCCCTCTTTGCAACGTCAGGTTAAGCAACAGTCACATCCATAACCCGGGACAGCTGTTTATTACGGAGGGGATTTGGTTTATGGGACAAGCACTCATATTTCATCTGGATTTATTCCTTGTCAGTTAAAAAAAAATGGATTGTGCTAAATCCACTCAGTTTAGCTGCTAAATCATTACAATTATTCTGCAACTACTTCTCAGCAGAGGTCGCTTGTGACGGAGGGATTCTGAGTGTTCAGACAGATCTATCATTATTAACAACCACACCTTCAACCGACCTTCAGATTTAATACTTCAGGCAGGTAAAGAATACAGTACAGTATTGCCTTTCATTGCCACTGTGTCAGCCACAATTCTATTGGCATGGAGACATTTTATCTAAATCGATTACAGAGGATTGCTGCTATTTCCTATGTTTTGTAACAGTTATAGAAGTCACACCTTTCGTCGTTAGTCTAAGTAACTACAGCACTACCAACTCAGGATCCTCTCATCTTCTATCACTTGGTATTTGGCTGCAGGGGGAACCTTATCTTTGTCTGGGAGCAGAAACATCCAACAGATTACTCTAGTTGACTAGTTTGGTTTTCTCTGTGCATCTCCAGCAGACTGGTCTGGTCTACTATCTACCCCACAGGGGGCCAGACAGACAGACTGGACACCAGGTCCCAGATTCACAAAACCTTCTTGAGAAGAAATTCATTTTAAGTGCCCTTTTTTCCTTAACTGTATACTTAAGAAGAAACTTACAAAAAGTTGCTGTTCTTCAATACACTCTGCCATGTCCTGGTTGCTAAAATACTAATAGTTCGCCTAATTTCAGTTTATGTGACAAAACAAAGAAATATAGTGTAGAGAATCATTGTACCGTCTAAACTATTGTGAAATATATTTTACATAACCAAAAATATAGTTTTTTCAGCTGTTTGAAGCTGGTGTACAGAACCGAAAGTAAAAGACACAAAAACTAAACTTAAACACTGGAAGCATAGAATTTACACACATAGAACAGATATACCGCTTCTTAGTCTTGCGTTCAATGAGCATGAACGATCTATAACTACATTTCTATGTGAATTTTGTCGGGTCGCCCAAAAAGTAACATATTGCAGCTTTAAGTTTCTTTCTATGTTTCTGCATAAGAAAATAGTAAATTAAAGAAGAAATTACATTCTTGAAAATAAAGTTCTTGGATTTCTTTTTGGATTCCAAGACCCTTGTCTTAAACTCATAGAAGTGAGAAAAGAAGCTCATGAAAGCTATTGAACATGTTTAATTAACTCACAAACGTCTGAAAGTTTCAGTATTGATTGCTTTATATCCCCCCCAAAAATGTAGACCAGTAATCTCAGAAAGAAATATGCTCTCTTAAGCAGTACATTTAGTGTGCACTGCACTATCACGCACTGATTTTTATCTGCAACAAGTCCGTTTGGTGGAAACACACTGGTGGGATCTCTCTCTCTCTCTCTCTCTCTCTCTCTCTCTCTCTCTCCTCTTTCCCTCCCACCTCTTTCCCTCCCACCTCTTTCCCTCCCACTATTTTTGTATGAACATTGCAAATACACAGGGAGATCATTCCAATTAGTGAACCGGAGGCCATCCAGCACCTTCATCTGTATTTCACAGGCCTGCTCCCAACTCTAATTACACACAAATATTCACTCTAAAGGGCCCTTTTACCAGACATCCTCATGTTCACACACACAGCAATTAAACCCAGTAAAGGATAGAAGATTAAAAGAAAGGGAGCTGGTCACCCACTCATTTTACTCTAATGACTGAGAGCAATTGGTTGAAAAGTTGAGCTGAGAGTATCAGAGGTATTGTTTACAGCCAAAGAAATTGGAACGATTACTCAAGAAGGCTAGAGAGTGATGCTGGGTCATAAATTACCATAAGGTGAACATGTAGAGAATGAGGTTAGACAGGCAGATTAATGTGAATAAAGAACCCTACGTATCAGCCATAAAAACAAGTTTGGTTTTAATAGGGCCTTTAATGCAGAGAAAGGCCCATCAATAGATATTGGCTGTAAATGCTGTGTGTGTACCGGGTTGTGGAGTTACTGCTGTGCTATGTGGAAGTAAATACCTACAATGTGTCTACAATGTGTCTACAATGTGCTCCAATAACACTATGATATTAAAATAATGATCAGTTCATCCTTAGGTCTGTGCATTTCTTAGAATGTACTATATTAAAGCCTCAGATCTAATTGTGCCTTTTATTTCATCTGGAGGGCATCATTACCAGGTGAGCCTTATTCCCTGATCGATAGCTAGCTGCTCCTATGATGCTAACAACCCGTTCATAACCCATTCACAGGCTCTGATGTTTGAAACTGTTGCTTTTCTATGGGCCTCTTATTTCTACAGTCAGAATTGTAATTACGTCAATGTGACATCCCTAGGAAAAGCCACATGGAACACATGTAGCTACCCAGTGGACAAGACTGGTGGAAATGATGTAATTACAATCAGATTACAACGGTATTAAACTGGTTGTTATGACATCAGCTTTGCCCACTGGGTAGTACCATGTCATCTACTTTTTCTATACAGGATCAGTGGGGTGCTTCTGAATGTCAGGATGAGAATGGATGAAGGTTTTGTCATTTGACAGGTGACTCGCTTTGAAAAGGTCAGAATTGTAACAATACAATCATTACACTTCTTGTAGATATCATAAAACCCAAGGAAAATCTATGATGAGAGAGAGAGAGAGAGAGAGAGAGAGAGAGAGAGAGAGAGAGAGAGAGAGAGAGAGAGAGAGAGAGAGAGAGAGAGAGAGAGAGAGAGAGAGAGAGAGAGAGAGAGAGAGAGAGAGAGAGAGAGAGAGAGAGAGAGAGAGAGAGAGAGAGAAAATCCCTCACATCCCTCAACTAATCCTATTAGGAGATATTGCGAGGCCGATTAGGATTTTCAGAATGTATAATCTATTTCACACAACTAAATACTTCAAAGTTTGTGGAAAACACAAAATGGTCTTTTTAGTCACCAGTTATGAGGGTATGAGAAATAGAATCACTTGAAACTTGAAAGTGCATCTCTAGTACTCCTTGAGCTATACTTCAGAGGAGAATACGAAACTCTGTCATTTCTTTTTGCTTTCAATTACAGATTAAGAAACAAGGCTTATAATCAGTTTCATAGATCATTTACACAGAGCTAAAAAAAAAGTATTGTCTTCCAAATCTTGTTGGAAAAAAAACAGTTTTATGAGCTCAATATTTCTACATAACCATTTCCATTCTGCAGTATTACATAAAAGTAAAGCCCAAGCATGGATAGATCTTATTATACAACTTATGTAATACAACTAATTATAAATCAGCTAAATACAATTTGAGGGCAACTCAAAGTGAGCAGAAGAGAGGGAGAATCTTATCTCAGGGGTAAAGCCAGAGGAATATAGATGTAGTTAATGTGGAATGAGTGTGGGGGTGGAACCCCTTCAGTACTACAGCCTAGCACAGAACAGAAACCCTCAGACTTTCCCATTAATCATCAAAGCCCAACACACTCCGTTCAGCTCGCTATTTAATACAGTATATGGCCCCATATGACAAGTTCTCAAAGGATAACTTCTTAGTGAAGCCCAGCACATTGCTATCTATGTGACTCTGCATGACAGGTATTCAGTGTATAGGTGTAACGAGATCAGTGTGCTGCTAACAGCTAAGCTTCCCCCGTCCGACTGCCCCATACTAGGCTGGAACCAGCTTCGCAACACATTTGACCGCCCTCCTTGACAACGTTCCAGCGTGCTGAGCCACCCAAAAGATACCAATTGTATGGCTCCATCCGCAACATTTCAAGCTAGCTGTGGTGTGAGCTTACGGTACATTTCCACTACCATCACATAGGCACACACTATAGCTTGCTGTCTCTTAGGAGCCTATAACCTCAGGGCATTGCCTGGCACACTGATTTTAGCTCGCTATGGGTTAGGGTTAGGGTTAGGGTTAGTGACCCCTCTATGTGACCCCACAAGACAAGTACTTCTAAGAACCAACAACTCTAGTGATGGTCCATACCTGCATGTAAGGAAGAACATTATAACCTACAAAAAAGTGAAATGTGACTTCTATGCATGGGTGCACATGGAGTGCATAACTTATCCTGTAAAAACATGTTTTCAGGTTTACAGCAATCTAATACATTACTTAAAACACTTCTAAAACACTTTGAAACACACTGATCACAAACAAGCCTGTTTCTGGAAGGCTGCAGTGCAGACTCAAAGCGAGAGAACGGGGGAGGAAGGGGTGAGGGGAGTAGTATGGCTTCTGACTGGGAAGTCCTGTGGCCCGTCTTATCTCACCACCCACCCTCACCATCATTACAGAGGCTCCATTTCTGATGACACCCACCACCCAAGGGCGCAACGCAATGCCACACTGATCAGCCTTTTGAATGCCCTTGCTGGCTGGCATGATTTTACTTTCCTGCGGACCTCCAGATGCAGGATCTTAATTTGATCACTTTAGTTGCTTTGTGATTTACATAAATTCACTGAAAACTTACACTAACACACAGTTAAAAATAACAGTATTGCACTTTTTATGTAGCCAACTTTTGGCCAGCTAACAGCCTAACCACTGATCAACTATATTATGGACTAAACCTTAAAATCCTGTTGCTGCAGGATTATATATATATATATATATATATATATACCTAGGTCAAATTAAGGTCCTACATCTGTATCAGTAAGTGCCGTGGCATGCCACAAATCAAAAGAAAAGCCACGACTTGTTATCTTCTTGCAGCTTTTCCCGGCCTTTGCTGTTGGAGCCATATCTCCCTGAACTTTGAAGTCGGACCCACTGGCAATGTCTCAAGCGCTGCTGCCATCAAGCGAGCGCCTCTTCATTAAATCCTCGAGCTGCTTCTAATTACTCAGTGTGATGGAAGCGCCTGGCTGGGTAGAGAACAATGTGCATGACACAAATGCCAAACACCATGAAGATGGGCACACCGACCAGTGACCACAGAAGATATAGTATGTGCTACATTTCAATCAAATTCACAAGATAATCTTTAGTGCATGATCAACCTTCATTAGAAAAATTGCCATCTCATAGCTATAGAGCTCATGGAGATTCTTGAAGGTTGGATTACATAAATTGCTTTTCAGACCCTTCAAGTTAATATTCAGGACTGCTGCTAGGTGGGCCACTATACACACAGTAGTCTATCTAATTAATGCAAGAGAGTGATTTTACTTGCCTGATGTCAGAACCACGGCTGACTGAATGCTTCACAACACGTTTGGTGAGTTACAGCAATGAATTCTGGTATGGAACTGAGCAGAGCCTTTCATCCCGAAACTATCTCAGTTCCCCTGTCACCTGCACCGTCTCCCAGCCACTCTATTTATAACTTGTAACCATAACAACTGCTGTATTCCTTAGTTAATCTGAGAGAATTCCTGTCACTATGTGTCTTTTGTTCCTGGGGGAACAAGCTCACCTTGTTACATGTTTACAGAGCGTTCTTCAGCATTGTCAAAGAGACAACGAGAAGGAAGGAAACATTTTAAATATAATTATACTTTACACAAGAGAAACTCTTAGCAGGATTCCACAAGATGCAATATTTGTTATCAAGAGGCTGAAATCACATGTACAAACCTTCAGTAGAACGGTTTTTATTCTGCACGATGAATAAAACGACAGGGCTATAGGGTGGATGGGAAAATAATAGTAGAATGCACAATTTGAAATGTTTACATTTGTAGTGCATGTGCAGTTTTCCTCTTCTTATGTCAGTCACTGAAATACCTTAGTTTGAGCTATTAATAACCTGTCATACAATTTCCTGTAGATCAACTATCCTATTATGTCAGACAACGTTTTTAGCTAGGTAAGTACAGATGTAGGATCTTAATTTGATCACCTTGTTGCAGGATGCAGGACATGTAAAACTTGTAGTGTATTTGATGTTTAAAAAGGCTTCTGAAGTTTGTAATTTCCACTTTGAAATTTCAGACTTGAATGTATCAACGCCTACAAAAATGTCAATGAGTTATTATCCACATAATAATTCACATTTCCTGTTGCACCAGGATTATTTTCCTGCTGTAGCAAACTGGCTCAAATTAAGATCCTACATCTGTAAGTTAACTAGCTATCTTAACCTTGTAGTTCGCATGGACAGATTACGTACCAAGGTGTTTTTTATTTTGTTGTAATGTTCAAGAGCATGTTGTGTCTCAACCGATGGCGGGCAAAACACAAAAACCTCAGAAGAACAGGGTCTAAGCTATAACATATGAGAATATGAAAATAATCTGAGAACATGTTTTTAGATAATTGACGTTTGAGGATAAAACATTTCAATTTTTACTAAAAAAACATTTATTTCAAGAAATTTGAAAATAGTTTGACAACCCTGTTTGTAAGCTTTAAATGATATAAATCTCAACCATTAATGTTTTCCAGTATTGAAGACATGGATGTCTCAGGGTATGGTGAAGTATGCAGAATAGGTCAACACTGAGCACCTTTCTCTTTTGAATGTTATGGCATTCAGGTCCAAAAAGTCCCTTTCTGAGCATTACATACATTGGGGGGGGGGGGCATGGGGGTGAAGCATCGCAAGTTTAAGGCCATGTTTAGCCATTGTTCTCTCTCTTACGTCTGGTCTTCACAAGAGATCACACAGCCTCATTCCGACTTGGTTCTGATCTGATATTTGCACAACGCAGAAGGAGTGATAATCCTTCTGTGGGGAGTTTAGGGACCAAAACAATTTATTCTCCAGCCAATGAGATTGATCAAAACTAAATTAACAAATACAGTATATATTTGTTTTGTGTTACAACAGAGCGGGATTAAAAATGATTATCAGAATCCTATTATTTATACATTTTCTCTTGACCTTGTTAAAATGCAATTTGGAGCGCCTTAAAAGATTATGACGAGATGCGTCACATACGAGTGCTTAGTAGAAAGACATGGTAGAGCATAATGGTCCATTGAGAGTGAAGGACATGAGGATGATGTCCTGAAAATAACTTTACAATCCCTTTCAATGGCTTTCCAAGGTTGTGTGACTAAACATCCTGTTTTCCTCCTTAATAATGAATTAGCATGCAATGTCAAATGGATATTTATTTGTATTGTGCATTTCCAAAAGCTATTGCCTAGGAAGGAGAGACCAATGTGAGTTATTCATTAACGTACACACGCTTTGTCCTCCCATCTCCCTGGTGATCTAAACAGCAATGGACAACTTTCACTAAATTCACAAGGCCTTCAAGGCCACCTGAGCTGTCCAGCCGAGTGGAAGAGGAGAGAGGATAGCTCTATGGTGGGTTAGCCTCACTACCTTTAGGCATGGAGAAAGGAGAGAGGATAGCTCTATGGTGGGTTAGCCTCACTACCTTTAGGCATGGAGAAAGGAGAGAGGATAGCTCTATGGTGGGTTAGCCTCTCTACCTTTAGGCATGGAGAAAGTAGAGAGGATAGCTCTATGGTAGGTTAGCCTCTCTCTCTCTATCTCCAGGCTCATGGCTGCCTCCCTAACTGGAGATCTGACACCTGTCCTTTCTTTGAGACAGAAGTGGTCTAACAGCAGCAGTATGAGAGAGAGACCTATTCTACTTAAAAAAAAGCTCTGCCCTTTTTCTTTCATTCTAGAAGTATTTATCACTGGTATGAATAAGCACAGGGATACTTATGCCGCAGTTTAGCTTCTCAGTGAAAGCAAGACCAAAATCTATTAAGTGTAGATTTTAGTAATAAAAGGCCAGAAAAGCAGGGTTCTTTTCCCCTGAGAGAATCAATACCCTGAAATATTAGTTTTTTTAACTCTAAGCTTAAAACCCAGATATTTGTCTGTATACCAGTATTTGTTAGTATAGTTCTATGATACAAAACATATAACTGAAACTTTTCTTAGTTTGAAAATATTCTGATGGACACTAAGTCCCAACATTGAGTAAATGAAGTCGTCTTATTGGCTTTGCATACCATCTGCTAGCACTGTGAGTACCTGACAAAAAGTGAATGACACAATTAATTAAATGAAAAAAGTAGATAAAGTAATCTTAAAAGTTAATCAACCTCACAATTAAAAAGTTTCAGACAACATCACTAACTAATCTTTTGTAAAAAACAAAACTAAAATGCTTAGCAAGCTGACAAAAAGCAACAGAATCTTCCCCCGTAGTTTGTACTGCAATGAGAGTGTGTCATCGTCGTGTGTGTTGGTGGCAGGGAAGTCAGGCGCAGGAGAAACCAACTTGGTATAACTGGAGTAGTTTTAATAAAATAATAAACAAACAACGAACTCCAAAACCAAAATGTACATAAAATAACATGGGCAACAATACCCGTAGCACACTACTACAAAATACACAACACAAAATAACATACAAACAATCTCGGACAAGGACATGAGGGGAAAGAGGGTACACAACAGTTAATGAATGGGATTGGAACCAGGTGTGTGTGAAAACAAGACAAAACCAATGGATAATGAAAAATGGATCAGTGATGGCTAGAAGACCGGTGACGTCGACCGCCGAGCAGCACCACTCAAACAAGGAGGGGCATCGACTTCTGCAGAAGTCGTGACAGAGTGCTCAACTCTTATCCTATCTTCATTGTCTTTCAGCTCCAGCTCTTCTGCCCTTCACCTCCCATCATGCATCTCTTCCTAAGCCCCCGGGCTGCCTCCTGACCGTGATCACCAACCTCACGACATCCCTCCCTGAGCCAGACCTTGACACGCATCATCACCCTACTGCCACATGTTTCCACAGAGGAAACCACAGAGGAGCTGTGCTCTATTACTGTGTCCCCTACACGCCATTCACCTCTTCCTAAATCACTGTTCTGTGGAGAGATAAATACACCAGAGGAGGCTGGTGGGAGGAGCTATAGGAGGACAATCTCATTGTAATGGATAGAATAAATGGAACAGAGTCAAACATGTGGTTTCCATATGTTTGATGTGTTTTATACCGTTCCATCCATTCCATTCCAGTCTTTACAATGCCACTGCATAGATACTGGAAGACGGGTTTGATTTGAAGATGGATAACATGTCACTAATCAAACTCAAACTTCAGGCAAAGACACCAGCACTGTCTGCACAGGGGGGAATCCAATTTAGGAGTAATAGTTATTCAAAACCATCCTTCATAACAGTACTGAAATAAATAATTACTTTCAAAATAATTACATTTGCAGCGTTGTTGGCTATTAAGAGCCTCTGGCTGTGATCACTCACTGCAACAAAACTCAATTAATAAAATTGCTCACTAATCCTGACAGATTGAATCCCAATGGATAATACACCTCCCGCCACTCCCCACCATGCAAAAACTATATTAAAACATATTCATTCATTACTTACAATGAATACTTTATTATCTTGTTAATTCATTGATTACAGTATCTAGGCCTCTATATAAAAGGTTTTCAAAATTGCAGAGAGTGCTGTTTGTTTGTCAATGATGCAGAAATATTGCAATCATTATCCTTGTGGAGGATTCTAGAGGCTACTTCTGTCACAGTAGCCTGTGAATGCAGCGGTGGACTCTGCAACAACTCCAGAGGTTTTTGTGTAGAAGGTGGAGGCCAGATGGGGTGGTGTCGGAGGTATGTGAGAGTGGGTGATGGTGTGTGGACACTCTGTGAGTGTTGGGTCACTGGCTCTTTCCCTCTGTCACTGAGCATTCCTCAGTGATAGAGCCTTGTGTGACCTCTCTGCCAGCCCTGCAGCCAAAGCAGCCTTGCCTTGATGTGTTCAGACACAATACCTCCTCCTTCTCCACTACCTGCACCTGTTCTGTCAGATCCTCTCTCCGTACTGATTAGTGCACAGACATTAGAGAAGCATCCCACATCTAAAGCTAATATGATGATGTCATGGAGGCTGAGAGTGAGACTGATGAGAGGACTAGGATGCTAGGAGTACGGTCAGCAGAGCCAGTGTCTCATATAAACATCACAGACCCTCAAGCTAAAGTACTCAGGAGAAGCTGTCGCTGTCCCCAGCCAGACCAAACAGTGGACAGGTAGATGGGCATAGTGCTAGGAAAGGGATTTGGTCACAGGAACAATCATATTTTTACATACTCCAACACACAACACACACCCACACACACACAGTCCAGGCATTCCTTACTCTAGACTGACTGGAATCTCCAAGAATAATGTCAGAAAGAAAAGCAGGTCAGTCTCACAGCAGTGAGATGAGACTGAGTGGTCTGGTCAGCAGTGCAGTCAGATAGGATACTTATACAACTATGTACTATAAATTCCAATTTGTGTTCTGCAGCAGCTCAAACTCAGCCCAGGGTTGCGTCCAAAATGATACATTGTTCCTTATATAGTGTACTACATTTGACAAGGGTCCATAGCACTATATAGGGAATAGGGTGCCATTTTGGACACAGACCTGGCATTTCTATCTCTCTTCCTTTGACAGTGTCAAGAGTCTGAAGAATCCCATCAAGATGGAACACAAAGCACCACGGCTTATCTCAGTTTGTTTTTAGGGGCCAAATAGATTTCAGTGAACTGGTGTTGTGATGGGCAGTAGGGAGGGAAGTAGGATGTCTTATCAGCAGTGCTGTGAATGTAATTCAGCCAGATGAACACCCCTTGATAGATCAGGAACATACTGGTTTACCATCACCTTTAAGGGCAGACAGTACAGTGCAAAGGCCAAACCCTCTGGTCAAACAATTGAATTTCTTAACAGTGTATTGTCACACTAAGATGTGTTTAAAGTATTGCATTTCACAGTACATGGTACTGTACACACAGTGACATATACAGACAACATGTATTCTCACCTCTCCATTTCATATTCTTTCTGTCCGTCTCACATGCTTCATTATCTGAAGAGAAATGACAACAGCACTTTATTGTGTCTGTTTGTGAAAAATTGTAGAGAACTACTTGTTGTTCTCTTTAAAGTAATTGCTGCTGTGGTTTAAGGCTAATCGTGCACATTTTGTAATCACTGTTGTAATTCATCCATCCTACACTGTGGGAGGTGAGGGCAGTTGTGGGAGTGTTTCATTCTGGATTGGAAAATGAGGTGCAATAGCCTGCAAATGACATGCTATTAAGTCCATGTGATAAGATAAGTGTCATCTACTCAAGTCCAAACAAACTCACTGTCTGACAGAAAGGAAAATTATGCTTCAGGGACAAGGGGGATTATTCACAATTGAAGGCGATTTCAACAGTTAAGAGCCACTTATTCAAACTCATGGAGTAAGCATCTTAGCCAAGATAATAGCAAGTTATAATAAGAACTATGGGTCAAGATAACACTTGGTATGATGTGGCAGTGCAATGTGTACTGCTGTACAACTGGTATAGATAGTTCTCAGGCGTTTTACCTTCCAAATGGGAGAAATAAATGTGACTCCGTATACTCTATTTGCCAGGGACTACACAAAATGCTACAGGCCTACACCGTAGAGACTGTCAAGACCAATACTATGTGTGCCACTCTAACTCAAGCCCTCAAGACATCATGAGGAATGAAGACAAACACAAATTACCGATGTGTACTTGTAGTCTCAGTAGACACGAAATTCAATATCAGCTCAATTGTTTTGTTTCATTTGAAAGTTTGAAATATTGTGTTGTCCCCTCTGCCATAGTCTGCAGTGTAACACAGCTAAAAGGTTACAGTGTTTCAGTTCAATAGGAACACGTTTCACTAAATGCCTCAGCCGGGTAGCAGAAAGAAACACTTGCCATGCACATGCATAGAACAAGAGAACAAATCTGCAGTCCACGTAATCAGGGCCATGCTTAAGAAAACTATAACACATTGTAGCGACCTGCACAGACAGCTGTGTGTTATGCTGTTTGTTGTTCGTTGGCTTTGTTGTACTTACCAGTACCCAGTGTTCGCGGGGTCCGACGTGCCAGTCAACCTGCTATCTGCCAACCACAGAATGCCATGTTTAGCCATTGTTCTCTCTCTCTTACGTCTGGTCTTCACAAGAGAAGGTCACGGTTGTTTTATACGGGTATCCTTCATTTATTTGGCGTGGGCTACGGCCAAATAGTAGCCTGTGTGAACCGTGAATTCGTAAACTCAACCCTCTTTCTGGACAATTGTTCCTTTATGATCTAGCCACGTCATTACAATATGTTTCTTACTGGACATTTTCAGATAGTACCTCCCTGCTTCACTCCGTTTTCTTCCATTTCGTGCCTACTGAACACAACCTATCTGTGATATGGTACTATAATAATCTAGGGCAAGCGCTGCAATGACCTGGAAAGGGCCAGTTGTATTTGGCCGTCTGACACAGCCAGCCAGATCTCTCCATAGACTCCACAACACTGACGGACCAGCCTCTGGAGAAACTTTTGATTTCAATTTGAGCCGGGGCCACGGAACGAGGACATCACATCATAGAACAGGGAGTCGGGAGGGACGTGACCGGAGGCGTCAAAGAGGCTCAGGTGCTGGAAACAGAAATGTAATGACGTCCCAGGAGGAAGACAGTGCTCAGGAAGGCTGACCCTGTCAAGTCCAACTGAAGCCAGTCACCTTGGCAGAGCAGAGCAGGCAGAGCAGAGCAGGCAGAGCAGAGCAGGCAGAGCAGAGCAGGCAGAGCAGAGCAGAGCAGGCAGAGCAGAGCAGGCAGAGCAGAGCAGGCAGAGCAGAGCAGGCAGAGCAGAGCAGAGCAGGCAGAGCAGGCAGAGCAGAGCAGAGCAGGCAGAGCAGAGCAGGCAGAGCAGAGCAGGCAGAGCAGGCAGAGCAGGCAGAGCAGAGCAGGCAGAGCAGAGCAGGCAGAGCAGGCAGAGCAGAGCAGGCAGAGCAGAGCAGGCAGAGCAGAGCAGGCAGAGCAGGCAGAGCAGAGCAGGCAGAGCAGAGCAGGCAGAGCAGGCAGAGCAGAGCAGGCAGAGCAGAGCAGAGCAGGCAGAGCAGAGCAGAGCAGAGCAGAGCAGGCAGAGCAGAGCAGGCAGAGCAGAGCAGAGCAGGCAGAGCAGAGCAGGCAGAGCAGAGCAGAGCAGAGCAGGCAGAGCAGAGCAGGCAGAGCAGAGCAGAGCAGGCAGAGCAGAGCAGAGCAGAGCAGCAGAGCAGAGCAGGCAGAGCAGAGCAGGCAGAGCAGAGCAGAGCAGGCAGAGCAGAGCAGAGCAGAGCAGAGCAGAGCAGGCAGAGCAGAGCAGAGCAGGCAGAGCAGAGCAGGCAGAGCAGAGCAGAGCAGAGCAGAGCAGAGCAGAGCAGAGCAGAGCAGAGCAGGCAGAGCAGAGCAGGCAGAGCAGAGCAGGCAGAGCAGAGCAGAGCAGAGCAGGCAGAGCAGAGCAGGCAGAGCAGAGCAGGCAGAGCAGAGCAGAGCAGAGCAGAGCAGGCAGGGCAGAGCAGAGCAGAGCAGGCAGAGCAGAGCAGGCAGAGCAGAGCAGCATACTAGTACATGCAAATGTGTTTTCTTCCACTCTACTCACACTTTGACATTTTCATCCCAGGAAATAATTTGCCTCATTAAACAGTTATGCCAGTGAAGGAAGGAAGTTTATTGCTTAATTATGCACAAACATTTTGGCTGCCTTCAGGTGTCCAAAAGGATAAAAGACAGGGACGATTATACAAAGAAAACTATAACTTTATAAAATAAAATTATGTTGACATGCGGCAGCGCTCTTATCATTGAGCTGTAGTAGCTTCTTCTATGATGACAAATTACATCATCAGAGCGAGCAGTGGAATGGGAAAACAACAGTGAAGGACACTGCAGCCAAACGTGTCACTGAATCCTCCTAGCTCCATCCATACTGAATTAGTGCAAGAGCTCCAAGTGGAAGTGGGACAATGTCACATCTGGATCCTGTTATAATACACTACATCAAGTTAATGCAGTGTCAGTATTCCCCAGCCCAGAGCCTTTAACATTTTTCTGCACACCGCCTTCTCATCAAGCAGGACCAAGGATCAAACGGCTGCACAGCCCTCCTCTAGTCAGATTGATAAGACTGGGGAGGCCTTGGGACAGGGCGCACATCTTCATCCCTCAGCTGGAGACAGAATATAGGGGCTCCAGAGTAAAACATCCTCCCTGTTGGCCAATAGATGGGACATCAGTGCATTTTGTTACATTGTTCAATTTCAACAGTGGTATCTTGGTTTCACCTGAATAACCTGCATGGTAGACACACTGAATGTCCAAATGCTGTATGTCATGTGAATAGTAAAAGAAGACCTGTGCCTTTCCTTCTTTAAAAAAATCATATTGCCCTGTTACATATTGTTTTAACATTCATGACTAGAAGAGTAGTATACAATAAGTCACATCGCATTCCAAGACTATAACAGTAAAACGAATATTACAGCAAGGAAGCTGATTAACTGCTTCCAGTTAGTTATATTTAGTTGTTTACCCAGAATGCCCAATCGCGTTTGTTCTCTGTGAAACTTAATGTTCAATTAAACAGACAGGCAGATTTAGACTAACTAAGTAATTAAGTGGAAATATTACACATTTCTAATATGGTTATTTAGTTAAGTAAGATGCAACGAGAGAGACCAATTCAGAGAGGGGGCATATTATTGTGGCCCTGGTGGCACAAAATCAAAGGTCTGACTGCACAGAGATACACACTCACACTTAACAAATATTGTGGTTAAACTCAAATATACTAATTGATAAAAAAATAACATATTTTTCTATTTGTTTTTTTTAAAGGTATAATTTTTGGAAATTATGTCATTAATATGACTGGTGGAGTTATGTCACACATGCAGCTAACACAGACATATGGAAATGTCTTCTCTATCCAAAATTACAACCAACTAACTGCAGCATTACCACAAAAATGGAAGAGACAAATAGAAGGAGGAAAAAGTAAGGAACTTGTCTGTCGGCCCTGTATTAAAGACTATAAATGGTTAAAGAAAATTGTGATGAATAAAAACATATACCAATTTCATTTAAGGACCAAACAATTGACAGCTGTGCCATATAAATTGCAAAATAGTTGGGAAGAGATTTTTGATGTACCGATTCCATGGCACATAGATTATGACCTGATACGCAAACAATGCCGGATTCAAAACTTTGAATTTTTCTATTTCGAAATATTATACAAAATTCTTGCAACCAATAGAATGTCATATATATGGGGGATACAATCTTCCCAGCTCTGCAGATTCTGCTGTGAGGAGGCAGAGTCATTAGATCATTTATTTTGGTATTGTCCATATGTAGCTTGTTTTTGGTCACAGGTCCAGGAATGGCTGAAGAACTGCAACATTTACCTAGAACTAACGCTGCAGATAGCAATACTGGGTGATTTGAAAAGTCATAGTCAATCGATCAATAATATAATAATTATTTTAGCAAAAATGTTTATCTTTAATTTAATATCTGTAGAAGCTATGAGAATATAAAGGTTCAGTACTTTTGTGAAGCATCACAGCACAGTTGAAAAATATATGGCAAATAGAAATCCAAAATGGATGGTGTTAAGAGATAGATGGGAGGGGTTGAATGGAGCTGAAGGGTGTGACTAATAACAACAAGATAACCAATGTAAAACATACAGGGTCTGTAAAATGTAATACCGTAGGTTCAGAAATGTTGTGAAATAGCACAGTTACAAATAGAAATCAAACTGGATGGACATCAGAAATAGAGGAAGGACTAAAAACAAACAAAATATAACTATTGTAAAATAGATTGTGTCTGTAAAATGTGTATAATATGCATAAACTGAAGGTAGAAGCCTAAGTGTTATTGTTTATTAGTTTACTCCAATTGGGGGAGGGGAGGTAGGGTTTGCGGAGAATAATAAAGGTATATTCTAAAAAAGTGTGTATATGTACAGTTGAAGTCAGAAGTTTACATACACTTCGGTTGGAGTCATTAAAACTCATTTTTCAACCACTCCACAAATGTCTTGTTAACAAACTATTGTTTTGGCAAGACGGTTAGGACATCTACTTTGTGCATGACACAAGTAATTTTTCCAACAATTGTTTACAGACAGATTATTTCACTTATAATTCACTGTATCACAATTCCAGTGGGTCAGAAGTTTACATACACTAAGTTGACTGTGCCTTTAAACAGCTTGGAAAATTCCAGAAAATGATGTCATGGCTTTAGAAGCTTCTGATTGGCTAATTGACATCACTTGAGTCAATTGGAGGTGTACCTGTGGATGTATTTCAAAGCCTACCTTCAAACTCAGTGCCTCTTTGCTAGACATCATGGGAAAATCAAAAGAAATCAGCCAAGACCTCAGAATAAAATTGTAGACAACCACAAGTCTGGTTCATCCTTGGGAGCAATTTCCAAATGCCTGAAGGTATCACGTTCATCTGTACAAACAATAGTACGCAAGTATAAACACCATGGGACCACGCAGCCGTCATACTGCTCAGGAAGGAGACGCTTTCTGTCTCCTAGAGATGAACGTACTTTGGTGCGAAAAGTGAAAATCAATCCCAGAACAACAGCAAAGGACCTTGTGAAGATGCTGGAGGAAACAGGTACAAAAGTATCTACATCCACAGTAAAACGAGTCCTTTATCGACATAACCTGAAAGGCCGCTCAGCAAGGAAGAAGCCACTGCTCCAAAACCGCCATAAAAAAGCCAGACTACGGTTTGCAACTGCATATGGGGACAAAGATCGTACTCTAGTACAATGGAAATGTCCTCTGGTCTGATGAAACAAAAATAGAACTGTTTGGTCATGTTTGGAGGAAAAAGGGGGAGGCTTGCAAGCCGAAGAACACCATCCCAACCGTGAAGCACGGGGGTGGCAGCATCATGTTGTGGGGGTGCGTTGCTACAGGAGGGACTGGTGCACTTCACAAAATAGATGGCATCATGAGGGAGGAAAATGATGTGGATATATTAAAGCAACATCTCAAGAAATCAGTCAGGAAGTTAAAGCTTGGTCGCAAATGGGTATTCCAAATGGACAATGACCCCAAGCATACTTCCAAAGTTGTGGAAAAATGGCTTAAGGACAACAAAGTCAAGGTATTGGAGTGGCCATCACAAAGCCCTGACCTCAGTCCTATAGAAAATTTGTGGGCAGAACTGAAAAAGTGTGTGCGAGCAAGGAGGCCTACAAACCTGACTCAGTTACACCAGCTCTATCAGGAGGAATGGCCCAAATTCACCTAACTTATTGTGGGAAGCTTGTGGAAGGCTACCCGAAACGTTTGACCCAAGTTAAACAATTTAAAGGCAATGCTACCAAACACTAATTTAGTGTCTTCCGACCCACTGGGACTGTGATGAAAGAAATAAAAACTGAAATAAATCATTCTCTCTACTATTATTCTGACATTTCACATTCTTAAAATAAAGTGGTGATCCTAACTGACCTAAGACAGGGGATTTTTACTAGGATTAAATGTCAGGAATTGTGAAAAACTGAGTTTAAATGTATTTGGCTAAGGTGTATGTAAACCTCCGACTTCAACTGTATGTATGTAAGATGCATGTATGTATGTAAGTAAGACGTAAGTAAGATGCAACGAGAGAGACCAATAGGTATGATGTTAATGACTTAATATGACTGCATGAATTAATGCCTAAGACCTGGCCTTTACCCATTGACATGTTGCATCTTAACAAAGCTCTGTCAGGTTTTTAGTTTCACTCAGATTTCCCCTGCTGGATTTAGTGCTAATTCTCTAGAGCAGTTTTCTTGCATGACCAGTTCTGCTGAAATTATACGAACCTAATATCACCGGCACTCGGTATGCCATGCCCCTGTATTGAACCCATAACACTATTGGATTTTTAAATTCATTTCTGCATTCAGGATCCATTTGTTTTCACTTCATTGTTGCCTCCAGAGTCCTGTACCTCTCTCAGAGGATATGCAGCAATAAAGGAGAGAACA
This sequence comes from Salmo trutta, assembly GCF_901001165.1. Taxonomy (NCBI): domain Eukaryota; kingdom Metazoa; phylum Chordata; class Actinopteri; order Salmoniformes; family Salmonidae; genus Salmo; species Salmo trutta. Next base: position 26,419,325 of record NC_042968.1, read on the forward strand.
GCGGCCTGCAGAAAAGCAGAGGTATTTGTCTTTATAAGTCCTTCGTGATTCTGGCACTTATGAAGACCAATGTCGGTTAATATACGTACATCAACGGCTTTATTGCAGAACATGAGACCACAAGCAGGTTCAGTGCCTCAGGCTGCTCAAGGTCGGGCAAACCTGGAGCAGCGATTGGCCTTGTCTGTCAAGGACACCCCTACGTGATGGGGCAGTGGAAACATTTCCTGCAGTGCAGGGGAATACTTTTGGGTTATATCCAGCATGTATTAGGACATGGAGACTGGAAGAAAATGTAACTTTAACTTTAACTGTCTAAATATGGCATTTTTTCCCCTTGTTATTATTTTTAGAATATACTATGGATATTGTATTCTGATATAATTGAGATAATTAATGAAATATTCTTCAAGTATTTCATCCATTGTGGGAAATACTACCTAGAGATTTCAACATCAAATTGTTTTCCATTGATCAAGAGGAGTCGTCAGGCTCAATTTGTATTTGTTATTTTGGAGCCGAGATGACAACCCAACTCAATATCTATTTGTCATCACATTCGTAATTTATTTTGCCAATAAAAAGCCAGCAAGTGCATAAATATTGCATTTCCTAGAAGAAACCCCTTTCATATTTTAATTCACTGCTAGCAATTATTTTATTTCCATTACAGAATGTGACCATCAATCTGGATTAGTCCATTACTCTAAAGCTTCCAAAGGCACATATCACTTCTGCTCCTTGACTGCCCTGCACTTCTCTGAGAAAACATTTTAAGACAATACTTTTAAGTATGGATAACAGGAGAGAGTGTATGGAGGGTAGAGCTTTGAACCCCAACCATTCAGGCACCTTTTTCTTAATGGGACCAGGGTTGGCCCAGCTTGACTGTCAGGAGGGACTGTATGAATTGTCCCCATCGTAGTGTTTGCTTTTATTACTACGAGCCTGTGTAGAATGGGAGATAATACCATGATCCTGCCATGTTGCATGGATATGGGATGGCTAAGCCTTTTAGGTCGACACTATAGTGCCTGGTGGTTGATGTTCCCAGTAGTTGCAAGGTGGGAATTGATGCCTAAGATCTGTAGCTATGTAGGCTATCTTAGTAGTTTATAGTACTTTATGTTTACAGTCCTAATACATAGAATCAATGTAATCTGTATAGGGTAGCATCAAGACGCTATAGTGGGTTCACGTCTGTTACATTGCTAGCAGGCTGTAAACTTCCTTCTGCATTTAGAACATATTCATAGGCTGAATGCTGCACCTCAGAAGATCCTGACATCCCATTTCCAAAATGCACAGATACCTCCCTTTAAAAATTACATGAGTCAGAACCTGGAGCTCCTTCTCCCCCTGTGGCAGGTATGTCTATCTGTCTGTCCTGCAGGATTTAACCTCTTTATGGGCTTCACTGGAAATCCGGTTAGTGTATCGCAGAACCTCCAGCTCCATGTCAGTCTTAGTCAGTCGGCTGCAGGATTAGAAGGAACAAGGAGTCAAGGGCCTCTTCTCTATGTTCATTAGATTAGATCAACTGCTTAACGTTAGCATGCCAGGTGTAGATTACTATATTTTATCATGCACAAACACACATTATCTAGGTCTACAGTATAGCACCCAGCCAGAGGCAACAGTACCACCAAGAAAGCCAAAGCTGTGTGTGTGTGTTAGAGTGGGGGGCTGTGATAGAAAAAGTGATATGAAAGCCCATCTGTTCATAGCATTGGAAGTAAATCTATGTCGATGTTGAGGTGAAACTTCAATAAACAGGTGTATAATGAATTCAGCTAACACTCACATTACTCATCCTTTCCTCACTGCTGACACACACACACACACACACACACACACACACACACACACACACACACACACACACACACACACACACACACACACACACACACACACACACACACACACACACACAAACATGCACACAGGGAAATCAGCTTCTTACCATATTGTTAGTGAGGTGTTTTTCTGATTCTATTCTTGGTTATGGTTTCTACCACCATTTATGTCTTAATGATTCTCTTCACATTAGAGATGCAGTCACCACCTCAGATGACTCAGTGTGAAACAGCCACAGTAGACTAATAAGACTTTACAAAAATAGTTCCAAATAAGAAAATAAGTAGTAACCAATGGTTACGGGTGGATATTCTACAGAGTACTGTAACAGAACTATTCTAATGGGTGTTACATTTCATTTTTTACATTTTAGTCATTTAGCAGACGCTCTTATCCAGAGCGACTTACAGTAGTGAATGCATACATTTCATTTCATGCATTTTTTTTGTACATTTCATGTCCTTAATCAACCCCTCAAACTAACACACATCATACTGGTAAATATGAATTACCTCAAAAAGGCCTGGTTACAAAACTCTCATGCCTAAAAATATGATTTTATCTTTCCCCACTAGGAAACGTGCCTGAATGGTGATTTAGCTAATTTGAGAAAATGTCAGTTCATCAGGACGTTAAGGCCCTTGAACTCTCTTTGGTAATAAGTAAGGAGAGAAAGAAATGGAAAGTTTGCAGCAGAGAGGAGTGTAGCCATAATGAACCGTCTTCCTATAGAGGTAAAGGTCTGAGCCTAATGCCAGGGGCAGCCAGGCAAGCACGAAGACTATTACAGCTGAGAAGGCTGGCTTAGGGCTATGCCTGGGAGGCCATAAACAGCCCAGGGAAAAGCACTGGTTCTGACAGCATAAACACAATTACCTCAGGAGGCTGATGCTGCAATAGCTGCTGTCTCACTGGTGGGTCTGAGAGTAAAGATGCTCTAGAACTAACACTATGTTTTTATTGACTTAAACTATAGTGGTTATAAAAAATTGTGACATTTAAATGTCATTTCGGTTAATTTCCTGTACAACAGAGAGACATTTTGGTAAAACTCCTAAATCAAATGAAATTGTATTTGTCAAATGCGCCGAACACAACTTACCGTGAAATATGTACTTACAAGCTCTTAACCAAAGAAGCAGTTCAAGAAATAGAGTTAAAAAATACTTACTAAATAAACTGAAGTAAAAAATTCAACTAAAAGTAACACAATAAAATTACATAACAATAATGAGTCAATGTACAGGGGAGGACGTTAGTCGAGGTAATTTGTACATGTAGGTAGGGGTAAAGTGACTATGCATAGATATCAAAGCATTGGCTACAATATAACATGTTTTAGAGGGAATGGGGAGAAAGTCTGACACTTTAAAATCAGAGCTTCAGTTTTGGGCCATCTAGGTTCATAGAAGGAGCACTAACACAAATGACCGGAACCCGTTTTTACAGTTCAAGGGTGCAATCAAGAGGCGTATGGACTGAGATCTTTCTACAGTATATGGAATAAAATAACATGCACCAAATGGGATGTAGAAAGTCATTTGAAATGGCAGTGAAGCTTAAGAGGAAAATTGAGGATGGAGATGTTTCATAGCTTGACCATTAACTCTTCCTTATAATTTGCCTGGCCTTTGATCACACACAACCTACTGTATCTAACACGCCATGAAAATAAACATGAAAGGGTGCTGGGCGCCTGCAGATTCAAAGTACTTTACTGATCAAATTTAGCAAAAAAAAATCTAAACGTCTCCAAAATGCAGCTGCTCCTCCTGATTGTCTGGAATCTGGAAGTCTGAGAGATGAAAGCTTTTCAATTGACCCCCAACAGTTCAGAAATAGGTCTTGAACGTCTTTCACAAATACTTTTTTCAAAGAAAACTTCTTAAATAGTCGTAGCCAATATAAAATATTATCTATAACAGGATGGATGTGTTCTGATGGAAAACTACCTTCTACAAAACATTATTATGTCAAATCAGTGAGAAAGGTAACATGTAAGCTGAAAGAGAGTTGAATGATGCAGTTACTCTGTTATACTTTATTACATCAGAATACAGAACCTACCACTCTTTTCAGAATTACACAGAGGGTCCAAAGAGATTCAAATTCTCTATGAAGTTTCAATTAACAAGGATTCATTATTGTTCATTTAATCTTTTATTAAAGCGGCATTTCAGTATTTTATCAAAGCAATATTTGGATTTTTCTCAGTTTCGAGTTTGATGGACCATTTTTTTATTCAATTTCTGTAAAACAATCAGACCTTAATTGATTGATCAGAGATAATGAGCATGTCTGTCATTTCAGAAGTGTTTCAATCTTCAATTTGACAAAACAAATCACATAGTTAACACTGCAGAATCTCAGAGAGTGAAAGTGCAGCAAACAGAAACAAGTTGCAACTTACCATTCCACAATGACTGGATGCAGAAGAATGTTGTTCACTGGGAGTCTGAAATATCAGACGCAAGGTTGTGTTGTTGATCAAGGTACACAACCAAGATACTACAATTAGAAATACCACAGAAATGCCTTTGAAGTTTTTAAGACAGATTTCGAGACGTGCAGGAATATGCTTCCAAGCTCACTGTGCATTATATAGATTATCTTAAGAATGTATAGCTTAAGGGTAAAAGTTAGAGTATTTAATATTCTCTTGGGTGTAGACATTAACACCAAAGGCCTCTTATATTAAAATGAGGCTTCTATCCAAATGTGCAGATATTATCACAACTGTGCTGACAGCATTAACAGTTGACTGTTAAGTGCCACACTTCTATTTGGCTTCCATTAAGGAAGATGTCAAGAGTGTATTGGTTATGTTGTGGATAAAAGTGTGTGTGCATATGCAGACAGAGGACATTTTGCAAATATGAAAAGAACAGAAGAAAAAAATGAATGCCAACAGAACAGAAAATAATGTTGCTGCCATGAATTAATAACTCACAAGCAAGGAGCAAGATCTCAGTGTCAACCAAATTAGTTCCAGAATTAAATTAATCACCAACCAATCTGTATGCAGGAGCATTCACTGCATGCCGGTAATAAAACTCTGTCAACCTTGCTGAACAATGTACAATTACACTAATGAATAATTGATGCCAATTAAACGTACTGGCTGATTCCTTCAAAGGAGGCTTTGCGGCAGATACTCCCACTGTCTGTGTTCTGTCCACGCTGGAAGAAACATAATATACTTCCCAGGCCCACTTTCACATCTCAGTCTATTGCAGGAGTAGAACACTGTGTAAACGATTACTGTCTGTCTGGGTCTAAAAGGAAAATCAACTCATCCCAAATCATGACAACAAGCTTAGAGAGAAACGCCAATAGCACAACATTGATGCAGATTGTAGAGAACAAGTGTTTAAACAACAAAATATGGGTTTTACATGTTGGACCTGCAGTTCATTAAGACAAAGCTATTTGTATGTTAATACTGAATGACACACCCAGTATATTGAAAAAGTGAACGTGTGCAGCATGTTGGTAAGAGATACAGCATGATGACAGTTAACTCTGTGGCCTTTTCTGATCTAACTGACCCACATTGATTGAATTCACAGCATCTACATGTTACAAAGGGATTAGCTGATGGTGGAGGCATACCAAGGCACAACATTATGTTGCAAATGATGACAATGACTGTGTGTATAATAACCAAAATCATATCATTTAACTACTGCTATGCATCGCCACCTTACATATCTAACACAGTGTCAACAGAAGTGAAGTATCAAGTGTTGCATTGAGTGTTACCAAAGTTAGTCGAACTCCCAGCTTTATGTTGGAAATGGCATCAAAGGTCCTCTGTAGCTCAGTTGGTAGAGCATGGCTCTTGCAATGTCTGTATAGAGGGTTTGATTCCTGGTACCACCCATACGTAAAAAATATATAAGCATGCATTATGGTAAGTCACTTTGGATAAAAGCATCGAAATGGCATATATTATCAGCAATCTATATGAGAGCAGAAAGGATGAGGAGCATTGATGAAGGATCACTGTGATGATCAACCATCTAATTGGGAGAAACAATAGCTCATGTTTTCTTATTATCCTGAACTGCTGACAGGAAGGTCTCTCTCATAAGCAGTGATGTGGTACTATGGCTCCCCTGGTACTAAACACATTAAATGGCAACTCTCAAGCGAGCTAAACACAGTTTATTTCTCCTCTGCAAACAGGCAACATGGCCCTGACTTGATAATGTTTATAGAGAACATTAATAAATGTAGAGAACTACCATTGATTTTCACAGAGGATACACAACCACATAAGAAAACATAACAAGCAGCCACTGAGTTGGAGAACTATTAGTTTTAACATCAGTAATATCTCTGACACTATACTGTGATAAAGTAAAGCGATAAAGTAAAACATTTAAAAAGCTACCAGCTGGGTAAGTGTTTTTTTTTTAATCTACCACCCCACATAATATTATAAAAGCTTGTTTAGGAAATATACATATATACATACTATATATCTGAGTGATGTGACAGCTGAAATCAAGCAGTAAGTGAGGGAAGTGTTTATTGAGTTTAGTTGAAGGATCTACTTTATCATGCTTCACACCCGTAGCAAATACAGCAGAAAAACATGTAGCGTGACTTTTTATTTGGAATTAATGAGCCCAGAAAGAAGACTCTGATTAATGACACAAAATCTGAGGATGATGTTCCGCATCCAACAACTTATAAACATGCTGTGAGCAATATAAAAACCATACAACTTTAACCCTCATTTTAGGGGATGATGGATTAGAGAGAACTAATTTAATGTTTGCGAGGCTCACTATGGAAAAACAGCTCACCCTGACCCCTACTCAAACAGATGTCCATGTGTCAGCATTTTGATCAAGTCTAATGAGACCATGTTGACTCAAACTCCCTGAGGGCACTGTTATTCCAAACACCAATGATTCCCTGGGTACCAACTGGCACACACTGGTTGAATCAGTGTTGTTTCAATATAATTTCTCAACATATTGTGACATGGAATCAACGTGGAAAATACATTGGATTTCAAAAAAGTCATCAACCAGTACTGTTCTCATCTAATTTCAACCAGCATTGTTGTAAACATTGACATTAGGGTAAAACGTAATCTTACAGACATTGACGTAAACTAACTAACAGATTGTTACATCAGTCTAATTTCAACCTCATCATCAGAACAATATATACATTGAGATGTTTTTACAACTTGATTGGAGTCCACCTCTGGTAAATTCAATTGATTGGACATGATTTGGAAAGGCACACTCCTGTCTATATAAGTTCCCACAGTTGACAGTGCATGTCAGAGCAAAAACCAAGCCACGAAGTCGAAGGAATTGTCCGTAGATCTCCATAGAGCTGTCGAGGCACAGATCTGGAGAAGGGTACCAAAAAATGTCTGTAGCATTGAAGGTCCCCAAGAACACAGTGGCCTCCATCATTCTTAAATGGAAGAAGTTTGGAACCACCAAGACTCTTCCTAGAGCTGGCCGCCCAGCCAAACTGAGCAATCCGGGGAGAAAGGCCTTGGTCAGGGAGGTGACCAAGGTCCTTCTCCGTCTGTGGAGATGGGAGAACTTTCCAGAAGGACAACCATCTCTGCAGCACTCCACCAATCAGGCCTTTATGGTAGAGTGGCCAGATGAAAGCCACTCCTCAGTAAAAGGCACAGCCTGCTTGGAGATTGCCAAAAACGCAACTAAAAACTCTCAGAACATGAGAAACACAATTCTCTGGTCTGATGAAACCAATATTGAACTATTTGGCCTGAATGCCATGCGTCACGTTTGGAGGAAACCTGGCACCATCCCAACAGTAAAGCATGGTGGTGTTGACATTTTTATATATAAAATCTGTGAAGCATTTATTTGTTCTGGAATCTGAGGTGCAGCTACCTCTAATATCTACCGGTCCAAAGTTTTAGAACACCCACTCATTCAAGAGTGTTTCTTTATTTTTTATTATTTTCTACATTGTAGAATAATAGTGAAGACATCAAAACTATGAAATAACACATATGGAACCATGTAGTAACCAAACACGTTTTAAACAAATCAAAATATATTTGAGATTTGAGATTTTTCAAATAGCCACACTTTTCCTTGATGACAGCTTTGCACACTTTTGGCATTATCTCAACCAGCTTCATGAGGTAGTCACCTGGAATACATTTCAATTAACAGGTGGGCCTTGTTAAAAGTTAATTTGTGGAATTTCTTTACTTCTTAATGCATTTGAGTCAATCAGTTGTTTTGTGACAAGGTAGGGGGGCATACAGAAGATAGCCCTGTTTGGTAAAAGACCAAGTCCATGTTATGGCAAGAACAGCTCAAATAAGCAAAGAGAAACAACAGTCCATCATTACTTTAAGACAGGAATGTCAGTCAATACGGAAAAGATCAAGAACTTTTAAAGTTTCTTCAAGTGCAGTTGCAAAAACCATCTAGCGCTATGATGAAACTGGCTATCTTGAGGAACGCCACAGGAAAGGAAGACCCAGAGTTACCTCTGCTGCAGATGATAAGTTAATTAGAATTACCAGCCTCAGAAATAGCAGCCAAAATAAATGCTTCACGGAGTTCAAGTAACAGACACATCTCAACATCAACTGTTCAGAGGAGACTGTGTGAATCAGGCCTTCATGGTCAAATTGCTGCAAAGAAACCACTACTAAAGGACACCAATAAGAAGAAGAGACTTGCTTGGACCAAGAAACATGAGCAATGGACATTAGACTTGTGGAAATTTGCCCTTTGGTCTGGAGTACAAATTTGAGATTTTTGGTTCCAACCGCTATGTCTTTGTGAGACATGGTGTGGGTGAACAGATGATCTCTACATGTGTATTTCCCACAGTAAAGCATGGAGGAGGTGTTATGGTGTGGCGATGCTTTGCTGGTGACACTGTCTGTGATTTATTTAGAATTCAAGGCACACTTAACCAGCATGCTACCACAGCATTCTGCAGCGATACACCATCCCATCTGATTTGGGCTTAGTGGGACCATCACTTGTTTTTCAACAGGACAATGACCCAACACACCTCCATTCTGTGTAAGGGCTATTTTACCAAGAAGGAGAGTGATGGAGTGCTGCATCAGATGACCTGGCCTCCACAATTCCCCGACATCAACCAAATTGAGATAGTTTGGGATGAGTCGCACCACAGAGTGAAGGAAAAGCAGCCAACAAGTGCTCAGCATATGTGGGAACTCCTTCAAGACTGTTGGAAAAGCCTTCCAGGTGAAGCTAGTTGAGAGAATGCCAAGAATGCAAAGCTGTCATCAAGGCAAAGTGTGGCTGTTTGAAGAATCTAAAATCTAAAATCTATTTTGATTTGTTTAACACTTTTTGATTACTAGATGATTCAATATTTTTTATTTCACCTTTATTTTACCAGATAGGCCAGTTGAGAACAAGTTCTCATTTACAACTGCGACCTGGCCAAGATAAAGCAAAGCAGTGCGACAAAAACAACAACACAGAGTTACACATGGGATAAACAAACATACAGTCAATAACACAATAGAAAAGTGTATGCAAATGTAGTAAGATTAGGGAGGTAAGGCAATAAATAGACTATAGAGGAAAAATAATTACATATGTGTTATTTCATAGTTTTGATGTCTTCACTATTATTCAACGATGTAGAAAATAGTAAAAGTAAAGAAAAACCCTTGAATGAGTAGATGTTCTAAAACTTTAATGTTTTTAGAAATGTTGACAAATTATAAAAAAATGTAAAGCTGAAATGTCTTGAGTCAATAAGTATTCAACCCATTTGTTGTGGCATGCCTAAATAAGTGCAGGAGTTCAAATGTGCAAGTCACTCTGTATGCAATAATGCATGACTACCTCATCTCTGTACCCCACACATTCAATTATCTGTAAGGTCTCTCAGCCGATCACTGAATTTTAAACACAGATTCAACCACAAAGACCAGGGATGTTTTCCAATGCCTCACAAAGAATGATACCTATTGGTAGATGTGTAAAAAAAAGCAGACATTGAATATCCCTTTGAGCATGGTGAAGTTATTAATTACACTTCAGATGGTGTATCAATGCACAGTCGCTACAAAGATACAGGCGTCTTTCCTAACTCAATTGCTGGAGAGGAAGGAAACCGCTCAGGGATTTCACCTTCCGGTCAATGGTGACTTTAAAACATTAAAACAGTTACAGAGTTCAATGGCTGTGATAGGAGGAAACTGATGATCAACAACATTGTAGTTACTCCACAATACTAACCTAAATGAAGCCTGTACAGAAGAAAAATGCATCCTGTTTCCAATAAGGCACGAAAGTAAAACTGCATAAAATTTGGCAGAGAAATTAACTTTATGTCCTGAATACATAGCATTATGTTTGGGGTAAATCCAACACAAAACATCACTATGTACCACACTTCATATTTTCAAGCATCGTGGTGGTTGCATCATGTTATGGGTATGCTTGTCATCAACTAGGGAGTTTTTTTAAATCCAATTGGTAGTTACAGTCTTGTCCAATCGCTGCAACTCCTGTACGGACTCGGAGAGGGAAATGTCGAGAACCATGCGTCCTCCGAAACACGACCCTGCCAAGCCGCACTGCCTCTTGACACACTGCTCGCTTAACCCGGAAGCCAGCCACACCAATATGTCGGATGTCCTTTTGTTGGTGGACCATTCTTGAGCATGATAAACCCAGCAGCATTGCAGTTCTTGACACAAACTGGTGCGCCTGGCACCTACTACCATACTCCATTCAAAGGCATTTACATTTTTTTGTCTTGCCCATTCATCCTTCTGAATGACACACTTCTTTAACCTGTCTCCTCCCCTTCATCTACACTGATTGAAGTGGATATCAATAAGGGATCATAGCTTTCACCTGGATTCACCTGGTCAGTTTATGTCATGGAAAGATTGTTTACATTTCTATGTGGAATATTCTACGCATGTCACGACTTCCGCCGAAGTTGGTCCCTCTCTTTGTTCGGCCGGCGTTCGGCGGTCGACGTCACCGACCTTCTAGCCATCGCCGATCCACTTTTCATTTTCCATTGGTTTTGTCTTGTCTTCCATCACACCTGGTTCCAATTCCATCAATTAAATGTTGTGTATATAACCCTCTGTTCCCCCCCATGTCCTTGTCCGTAATTATTTCTTATAGTGCTTGTGCACGGTATGCTGGCATTTACGGTATGCTGGTTTACCGGGTTTTGTTTGACCCGTTTCATGTATTGTTCTGTTGACGGTGGTTTATGTTTATTAAACGACACCGTTGTAAATCAGTTTTCGTTCTCCTGCGCCTGACTTCTCTGCCGCCAGTACGCACCTCATTACAACGCGATTTTAATGTACACATAGTTCTGATGATTATGTTGAAACTACATTGATGTAACGACCTGTTGACAAATTACATTTGAAACAATATTGATTCAACCAGTGTGTGCCCATTGGCAAACCACTAGAGGAAAGTCAGATGTTGAGTAAAAACTGGTCTTGGATGTGATACATGCTGCAGCATGGCTATGAAACAGGCTCAGAAATGGGAAGCTCTGGGAGCCTCGGCTGCTGAGGTTACATATACAAGCAAAAGGTTGAGCAGAATGCACACTGGATCAAGATCAATCATTGTTTATCAGGCAATCTGACAAGATATAGGAGATGAAAACAAGTCTCTATCTCTCCCAATTTACAGAGAGGGACAGTGTCATGGCGAGCCTAAGAGGTCAAGATAGATAGGATCTTGTTAAAAACAGCCCCATTAGGAGAGTGGAGACTGAGACTGAGGACCGAGGACAGAAACAGAATGTGTCAGAGCAGTATGTTACTGCTAACATTCACATGACGCGTAGCTGGAAAAGCTTGCACATAATATGGTCACACACGGTTTCATGTGAACAACAGCTGCGATACTATAATGAATACAGACACTGACAAAAGTAGCCAGTGTAATATTTCACTGGCAATGATAAAGGTGCAAACATGACAATTGAGCAAATATGAAGCTGAGAGACTATGTTGAGTGAATATGTTGAGCGACTGGCTGAAAAAAATCTGTGTTACTAAGCTGATGTATGGGGCACTGATGGTAATTTAATTAATATGAAACAACCCAGAGGGAGCCCAGCATAACCCATCATCTCATTATGACCACTCTCATATCCAGCACAAAAGAAGTGCTGTGCAGCCAGAACGGGACTTTTCAAATTGTACATTTCATTCAATTGTTTAATGTGAGAATACAACCCCAGTGTTTTTTCCAAACAGTATAATTCTCCAAACAAGATATTTTGTTTACTGCAGAGTTGAATGCAGTTTACTATGTCAAACATCCCAGATGAATATGGCTTTGTCTTGTTAGATTTTCCTGGCTCAATTTACAGTAAGTAGATTTCAATGATAAGAACACACTATTTAGCAACGAGTCTGTAATCTATAATTTGTGATTGGATCCAGAGCCAATGACAATTTTCGGTAAGTGGGGAATTATGATCATTATGGTGATCAAGATTGGCTTGTTTGCATATTGCGGGGAAGTCAAGCAGCTTTAATTACAAATTTCACTACACCGGCAATAACATCTGCAAAAGATTGTATGCGACCAATACAATTTGATTTGATTACCGAGTAGGGCACAAGGGGCCTTTCCATAGTGATTAATATGCGCCCCAAATGGCATCCTATTCCCTATATAGTGCACTACTTTTTTACCAGACCATATGGTGGTGCACTATATGGGAAATAGGGTGTGATTTAGGACACACTATATATGTAATGGATGTGGAGGGACTCGAGCAAGACCCATTAATGACAGACCAAGGGGATGGGATGTAAGGAGCTGCCTGAGAATACACACTGTGGGATTATTGGGATAGAGGGGCTCCAAACAGTCAGGGTTCCCACTCTCCAAATGAGGTCTCAGTCACATCCAATCTCCCTGCAGTCTACCAACTATTCCACCAGACTGTTCTGTCTTTTGGTTTGTTGTGGTTGTTTCTGTTTATGTAATGACAGCTATTCCCTTTGCACCGCAGCACTACACCTTGACTACTGGCAAATGCTTTCTGAAAGCAGTGTGTGTGTGTGTGTGTATGTGAGAGAGTGAGTGAGTGAGAGAGTGAGAGAGTGAGAGAGTGAGAGAGTGAGAGAGTGAGTGAGTGAGTGAGTGAGTGAGTGAGTGAGTGAGTGAGTGAGAGAGAGGGGTGCCTGAGATTGGAACCTACAATTATCAAGGCTTTATTGATATTGGAGGGCAGGGGGAAAATCTACATCACATCAGCTTGTTGGCAGAATGGATTATATTTCAGTGTTTACTCTCCAATTTATGTTGTTTCTTAAGATTACCCATCTCAAGCATGTTGATGTTTTTCCTCACTATTTGCTCCTTCAAATTATTTGTTTGAGAAGCGCTAAAAGCTGCTTCCAGAGACATGGGTTTGCAATTCCTGTAAGCTTGAATTGAAGCAAGTGATCCTCCCTCACCTCAATCTCATTTAAACGTTGTTATTGATGCCTAGACATGATGGGCCGCCCACTCTCTTTTTGTTTACTGGACTTTGCACCTTAGGGACAACAGTACCCACTGGGCACAGATGTCAGTTCAATAACTAGTTTTGATTTACATTTGGTTGAGTTGTCAACTAACGTGAATTCAACGTGACATTAACAAAACATTTCAGTTGGGTGAAAAAAAGATGAAATGCCCTTACTTTGATGACTTTTTTCAAATCCAATTAGTTTTCCAAGTTAATTCAACGGCATCACATAGATTTTTTTTGGTTGAAATGACGTCGAAACAACGTTGATTCAACCAGTTTTTGCCCAGTGGGTAGCCATGAAGCACTGAGTCTACATTCTTAGGACCTTTGAAAAAAGAATCATGATTGAGATTAAAATTAAAATGGCATGGATTTTAAATACGATTTCTAATTTAAATGTAGATTTTAAAAGACATCAAAACAGCATATTAACAAACTAAGGCTACCTCAAGGTTCTATGTTCTCAACCAGCCTACTCTGTATTCAAATTTCCAATACCCCTTACTCAACTCTACTGTACGTCAGATGTCCAAGGGTACAGTACACAGTGAAATGGGTTTACACTTGGGCAGGGCTGGTCAGTCACCTTCCCTGCCAGCAGCACTCTCATCCATAATCCTGACACTCAGTCTGACAGTATGTCACCCTCACACATGATGAACCGCACAGGATCAGCATGCATTTGCCTCAATCCTCTAAACAAGAGAAGAGCCATTTTTCACCTACAAGGAATAATGGTTTGAAAATCAAATCATTTGTACAATGTTGTGAGGTGATTAATATGGTAGTAGTCTATGAAACACATTCAAATTCCATCTTCAAACATGTGCACGGGAAAACACCATGACATATGGGATTCATTCTTCAAAGTACAGTAGTTGGGGCTTCTCAAATCAAATCAAATTTGATTGGTCACATACAGATGGTTAGCAGATGTTAGTACGAGTGTAGCGAAATGCTTGTGCTTCTAGTTCTGACAGTGCAGTAATATCTAACCAGTTATCTAACAATTCCCCAACAACTACCTAATACACACAAATCTAAAGGGGTGAAGTCCCGTGTGGCTCAGTTGGTAGAGCATGGTGTTTGGAGGGTTGTGGGTTCAATTCCCACAGGGGACCAGTATGGACAGAAAAAAGTGAGAAATGTATGCATTCACTACTGTAAGTCGCTCTGGATAAGAGCGTCTGCTAAATGACTAAAATGTGAATGAGAATATGTACGTATATGGATGAGCGATGGCCGAGCGGCATAGGCTAGGTGCAATAGATGGTATAACATACAGTATATACACGTGATATGAGTAATGTAAGATATAAAGTGCCATTGTTTAGAGTGACTAGTGATCCATTTATTAAAGTGTCCAGTGATTGGGTCTCATTGTAGGCAGCAGCCTATCTGAGTTAGTGATTGCTGTTTAGCAGTCTGATGGCCTTGAGATTGAAAAATAGCTTCTATCTCTTGGTCCCAGCTTTGATGCACCTGTACCGACCTCACCTTCTAGATGATAGTGGTGTGAACATGTAGTGGCTCGGGTGTTTGTTGTCCTTGATGATGTTTTTGGCCTTCCTGTGACATCAGGTGCTTTAGGTGTCATGGAGGGCAGGTAGTTTTCCCCCGGTGATGCGTTGTGCAGACCGCACCACCTTCTGGAGAGCCTTGCGGTTGAGGGCGGTGCAGTTGCCGTACCAGGCTGTGATACAGCCCGACAGGATGCTCTCGATTGTGCACTGTTTTGTCTTCTTCACCACACTGTCTGTGTGGGTGGACCATTTCAGTTTGTCTGTGATGTGTATGCCCAGTAACAGAAAACGTTCCACCTTCTCCACTGCTGTCCCTTCGATGTGGATAGGGGGGTGCTCCCTCTGCTGTTTCCTGAAGTCCACGATCATCTCCTTTGTTTTGTTGACGTTGAGTGAGAGGTTGTTTTCCTGACACCACACTCCGAGTGCCCTCACCTTCTCCCTGTAGGCTGTCTCGTTGTTGTTGGTGATCAAGCCCACTAATGTTGTGTTGTCTGCAAACTTGATGATTGAGTTGGAAGTGTGCATGACCACGCAGTAGTGGGTGAACAGGGAGTATAGGAGAGGGCTGAGCACACACCCTTGTGGGGCCCCAGTGTTGAGGGTCAGCGAAGTGGAGTTGTTTCCTACCTTCACGACCTGGGGGCGGAAAGTCCAGGACCCAGTTGCACAGGGCGGGGTTGAGACTGTCATCAATGAACAACGTTCTTACATAGGTATTTTTTTGTCCAGATGGGATAGGGCAGTGTGCAGTGTGATGGTGATTGCATCATCTGTGGACCTGAAGGGGTGGTATGCAAACTGAAGTGGGTCTAGGGTGGCAGGTAAGGTGGCGGTGATATGATCCTTGACTAGCCTCTCAAAGCACTTCATGATGACAGAAGTGAGTGCTACGGGGCGGGAGTCATTTAGTTCAGTTATCTTTGCCTTCTTGGGTACAGGAACAATGGTAGCCATCTTGAAGCATGTGGGGACAACAGACTGGGATAGGGAGCGATTGAATATGTCCGTAAACACACCAGCCAGCTGGTCTGCGCATGCTCTGAGGACTCGGCTAGGGATGCCGTCTGGGCCAGCAGCCTTGCGAGGGTTAACACGTTTAAATGTTTTACTCACATCAGCCATGGAGGGGGGGGCAGTCTTTGTTAATGAGCCGCGACGGTGGCACTGTATTATCCTCAAAGCGGACAAAGAATTTGTTTAGCTTGTCTGGAAGCGTGACGTCACTGTCCGTGACGTCGCTGTTTTTGTTTTTGTAGTCCGTGATTTCCTGTAGACCCTGCCACATACGTCTTGTGTCTGAGCCGTTGAATTGCGAATCCACCTTGTCCCTGTACCGGCATTTCGCTTGTTTGATTGCCTTGCGGAGGGAATAACTACACTGTTTATATTCAGCCATATTTCCAGACATGAAAAAATGAAATACTGTATAGTTTCCAAAGAACTCGAAGCGAGGCGACCATCTCTGTCGGCGCCATTCCTACTTCTTCGGGCTGAATGCCAAGAGATATGCATGAGCTCCATGCATCATTCAAAGACAGAGGCACCAGGGAGAATAAGCCCGGCAGTGGCACCCAGACCGACTCTCACAAACACCACTGCTCACCTCTACTTTATGAATCTGCATTCAGAGCAAGCCCTCATCCGCCTTACTTACCTGCTTACCTGGCAGGATCAAAAGCTGTGGAAGGGGAGATATTAGACCCTGCCAGGATCTGTGTGGAGGGAATCGAAGGGACCCGGTGCACTCTCCACCCCCCAAGAAACACAACATAAAAACATAATGAAATAAAAATATAGAGCAGAGCAGTGCTAAATTCTCCTTAAAATGTTAAATGTTTATCTCACAATCTCAAGTGAAAAGGAAAGGCACAGTATTTTGGTTCAAAGCTGATCAATTATTGACAACGAAATGCAGATTAACTCACAAATGGTTTTAGGGCTCCCGAGTGGCGCCAGCGGTCTAAGGTACTGCATCTCAGTGCTAGAGGTGTCACTGCAGACCTGGTTTGATTCCAGGGTGTATCACAACTGGCCGTGATTGGGAGTCCCATAGAGCGGTGCACAATTGGCCCAGCGTCGTTATGGTTTGGCCAGGGTAGGCCGTCATTTTAAATACGAATTTGTTCTTAATAAGGATCTAAAATGACATACCCAAATCTAACTTCTTGTAACTCAGGACCTGAAGCAAGGATATGCATATTCTTGATACCATTTGAATGGAAACACTTCGAAGTTTGTGGAATTGTGAAATGAATATAGGAGTATATAACACATTAGATCTGGTGAAAGATAATACAAAGAAAAAAACACATATTTTCAAAATGTTGTATCAAGACTGCCCAAATGTGCCTAATTGGTTTATTAATACATTTTCAAGTTCATAATTGTGCACTCTCCTCAAACAATGGCATGGTATTCTTTCACTGTAATAGCTACTGTAAATTGGACAGTTCAATTAGATTAACAATAATTTAACTTCTTAAGGCGAGGGGGCAGTATTCTGAGGTTTAGATGAATGAGGTGCCCAAATTAAACTGCCTGTTACTCAGGCCCAGAAGCTAGGATATGCATATAATTGGTAGTATTGGATAGAAAACACTAAAGTTTCCAAACTGTTCAAATAATGTCTGTGAGTATAACAGAACTGATATATCAGGCCTAAACCCGAGGAGAATCCATCCGGAACTTTTTTTTGGAGGTGACACCATTTAAAATGCCTTTCTTTGGGGAAATCAATGGAATACCTCCCAGATTGCAGTTCCTAGGGCTTCCAGCAGATGTAAACAGTCTTTAGAAAGAGTTTCAGGCTTGTTTTTGAAAAATTTGCTAGAATTTGTAGTTTTTCTAGGTGGCTCCCATTTTGGCTGTAGTATTGTGGCGCGCGTCGGTGAGGGCGCACACTTCGTTATTTATCTCTGGTAATGAACATACTATTCTCCGTCTTAAATTTGACAGTTTATTTACATATTAGGGTACCTGAGGATTGATTAGAAACATTGTTCGACTTGTTTGGATGAAGTTTATTGGTAACTTTCGGGATTCATTTGTATGCATTTTGAATGAGGGAAACCAGTGGATTACTGAGTCAAGCGCGCCAACTAAACTGACTTTTTCGGGATATAAAGAAAAACTTTATCGAACAAAAGGACCATTTGTTATGTAGCTGGGACCCTTGTGATTGCAAACAGAGGAAGATCTTCAAAGGTAAGTGATTTATTTTATCGCTATTTCTGACTTTTGTGATGCCTCTGCTTGTTTGGAAAATGTTTGTAATGCTTTTGTACGTGGGGCTCTGTCCTCAGATAATCGCATGGTGTGCATTTGCCGTAAAGCCTTTTTGAAATCTGACGAAGTGGCTGGATTAACAAGAAGTTAAGCTTTTAAACAATGTAAGACACTTAGATTTTCATGAATGTTTAATATTACGAATTTTGTATTTTGAATTTCGCACTCTGCAATTTCACTGGATGTTGGCCAGGTCCCACAGAACCCAATTAAGCTTTCTGCCATTATCAGATATGTCTATGTCCTGGGAAATGTTTTCATTACTTAAAACCTCATGCTAATCACATTAGCCTACGTTAGCTCAACCGTCCCGGGGGGGGGGGGGGGCACTGATCCCGTTTTAACTGACTTGCCTAGTTAAATAAATAAGTATCCCAAGGTTGAAATGGTAGATTGAAACTTAAACACTCCCCTTTCTTACCCCGTCCCTCTGTCCTCATTTGCTTATACCTGCCAAACAAACCGGTGTGTGCATCTTAAAAGACCATTCGGTAAACGTCAGAAGCTGTGCATGCATACTTAATCTTAATGTGCCATATGCCTCAGTGACAGCTAGCATCAAGCTAATGACCATGCTGGTCTGCAGGAATAAAGAGTGTTTCCACAGTGTGAGCTCAAATCATTCTGAGCTTTACCATCTCCTCATACAGGCTAGCTGTTTTGTATGAGGAGAGAGGCAATAGTGTGTAACGCTTTGAAGAATGATCCCTTGTGGGGAAAATTACAGTTACTTGTCATAACAAAAATCTTGACCCCGACATGCAAAGGACATTTGCTCCACTAGGACCTAAAGGAAATAAGTCAAGTTCCGTCAAGTCGTGCAAAGGGCATGGTAGTTAATGACAGAGCGTACATAGAAGATTCCAATGGCCTGCTATAGCATGGGTGGTAAGTAGCCAGGAGGTTAGTGTGTTGGGCCAGTAACCGAAAGGTTGCTAGTTTGAATCCCCAAGCTGACAAGGTAAGAAATTCACACAATTGAAATAGGACACATATGAGCACCCACCAAATGATTATGGTTTGTATCACACCATGAATGAATGAAACCATCATTGTTTTTTCTTTACCCACTGGTTCAGTTTCCAGTATGAAGCTCTGCACACTGGCTAGGCTTTCAACCTAAATACCGTAAGACGCCTCTTCTGCGATGCTACTCAAAAAACAGACTTAAAAAGAACACTAACTTACATCACAGGTGTATTGCACCTCATCGACAACGTATTTCTCCTTGAAGTATTCTCAGGGATGGATCCTGTCAACAGACACAAACACAATCTGTTTTAATGAGCAGGCCTTAAGAAGCAGGATAACACACACACACACACACACACACACACACACACACACACACACACACACACACACACACACACACACACACACACACACACACACACACACACACACACACACACACACACACACACACACACACACACACACACACACACAGTGCAGTACAAGAGTACAGGATTCTTAGTGCCTTGAGTCCATATTGCTGAAAGTGGTGGGCTATCTCCTGAGGCTGATCATATTCACATATAATCTGAGTCACAGCGACAATGGTGCCAAGGTCCCCAAATGAGTCAGATGCATCACTGCATAGATAGAACAAATAATTACTTTCCTCCACCTATCAGGTTCTGACAAAGGCTGGTTGAGTGAGGTGGCAGGTGTTCACCCATCTGCCACCCCTGGTTTCATAACTGTCTAAAACATCTACACATGGCACATGATTAAGAATAAAGTACAGTATGGGGCAAGTTGTTTTTTTGTTAAATCCCCATATTTTACACTGTCAAAATATCAGCCACAGTGTGCTAATGGCAATGTCGTAAACACTCGATTTAAGAACAAATAAAGTGTTTTTCTCAGGCAATTTAGCACAATACCGTTCTAGCGGCTGTGACATCTAAGGAAAAATACAGACAGAGCTTAATAGCTGAGAGAGAGAGAGAGAGAGAGAGAGAGAGAGAGAGAGAGAGAGAGAGAGATGGACTAATTAGTCCGAGGCAAGGCTAGGAGCTGAATAAATACACATACATGTATACACATACATGTAAGTCAACAGTAAAGAAATATGGTAATCTAATATTCCATCCATTGTGTTTCAGAGACTTCAAACGGAAACAGTCGGCAGAAGCACTGTTGTCTGAGAAGAGGGCCTTTTAAGATAAGCTGGATGCATCTACTCAATTTGCTGATTAAAGCAATACTAGGCTGCAATACTCCTGACTCTGTCTGCTGAGCTCGAGAGATAAAGGTTTGAAGTCTATGGAATCCATTTAAAAATAATATCTTCTTTCGAGAAACCAAAGGGCTAGATATGCAATAACAGGCAGCCATACACATTCAATTTGAAAATGAGCTCATTTATAAATAAAACCTCTCTCTCCTCTTCGCTCTCTCCCTCTATCCCTCTCTCTCCTGTGACTGAGCTGAAAGGCGTTACCAGTGACGCAATCTCCCATCCAGGTTGCATAGCTCTCAGGCAGCTTGGGGACAAAGAGGATGGATTTTCCTGTGTCCACATCAATGATTCCTAGCAGTCAGATTCAGTCACTCCAAAAGCCCAATGGAAAAAGGACTCCTACAGAACAGAACCACATGAGTAAAAAGAGTCAGCCAGGGTCCTCAGTCATCTCCATCCATCTCTGTAATTTACTTTTCACATTCAGCCTCTGAACTGAAATGCACATTCTGGAGCCATTTCCCAGGTGCAGTACAGGACAGTAAGAACCTCTCAACGATGCATTGAAGCAATATGGAATTATGCAAACCACATTCTCTCTCAACATGGGTGTAGGAATAAATGGGTGGTAAAAGTCAAACCGCAAACAGACACAAACAGTTGATCAATAAAAGTGTGATTCTATCAGAAGGTGTAAACAGCATTTTCTAAGATAGCAGCGACAAAAAAGACAACATGACAGGAGTGAGGCAACTCTTTCAATGAGAGGGTCTGTTTTCTGTGGCTAGGCCTTCACAGACCACAGATCATTATTATAGAGCGAGTGCCCCTAAAAAACAACTAATCCAGTGTTTCCCAAACTCGGTCCTGTGGACCCCAAGGGGTGCACGTTTAGTTTTTTGCCCTGGTACTACACAGCTGATTCAAATCATCAAAGTTTGATGATTAGTTGATTATTTGAATCAGCTGTGTACTGTTGGGGCAAAAGCCAAAATGTGCACCCTTTGGGTTCCCGAGGACCGAGTTTGGGAAACGCTTAACTAATCCCTTTGAAAAAGGCCTATTTGGCATTGATACGATTCAGAAAATTATTCTATTGTCAAAATGTAATACAAAGTATAAATAGGATCATTTTTGTCATAAAGTCTGTCTCGTCTAAAACAGGGTTTGGAACCTCAGTGCGTTACAACAAGTAAATTAAGTTTGGTTTGGATTACAATTATGTCAACAAATTATGGCCCCCTTTGCCAAGCTCCACGTGCAAATCGCCCCTCCACCCACTTTGTTTCCCTCATTGAATAGAGCTCCGTTGTTTCCTCGCCCCCAACCAACACGTTCAAAGGATTACAGCCATTTGGAAATTTGATAAAGAAGGATTACCAGGACACATACTTCTTACTTCAGTGTCTTCACCGACATTTTCAACCTCTCCCTGACCCAGTCTGTAATTTCTACATGTTTCAAGTAGACCGCCATAGTCCCTGTGCCCAAGAACACCAAGGTAACCTGTCTAAATGATTATTACCCTGTAGCACTCACATCTGTATCCATGAAATGCATTGAAAGGCTGGTCATGGATCACATCAATATTATTATCCCAAACACCCTGGACCCACTCCAATTCGCATACCGCCCCAACACATCCACAGCTGAGGCGGTATGCTGAGGCACACTGCCCTTTCCCACCTGGACAAAAGGAACACCTATGTGAGAATGCTGTTCATTGACTACAGCTCAGCGTTCAACACCATAGTGCCCTCAAAGCTCATCACTAAGCTAAAGACCCTGGGATCAAACAACTCCCTCTGCAACTGGATCCTGGACTTCCTGACGGGCCGCCCCCAGGTGTTGAGAGTAGGCAACAACACCTCCTCAACATGGGGGTCCCTCAGGTGTGCGTGGTTACACTCTTAGAAAAAAGGTGCTACAGTATCTAGAACCTAAAATGGTTATTTGGCTGTCCCCATAGGAGAACCCTTTGAATAACCCTTTTTGGTTCCAGGTGCAACCCTTTTGGGTTCCATGTAGAACAGAAGGTTCTACATGGAACCCAAAAGAGTTCTACTTGGAACCAAAAAAGGTACTACCGGGAACCAAAAAAGGTTATCCTATGGGGACAGCCGAAAAACCCTTTTTTCTAAGCGTTTAGTCCCCTCCTGTACTTCCTGTTTGCCCACAACTGTGGGGTTGCAAACAACTCCAACACCATTATTAAGTTTGCAGACGACATGACGCTGCAGGCTTGATCACCGGTGACAATGAGAAAGCCTACAGGGAGGAGATCAAAGACCTGGCAGTCTGGTGCCAGGACAGCAACCTCTCCCTCAGCGTCAGCAAGGTAAAGGAGCTGATCCTGGACTACAGGAAACAGAGGACTGAGCACTCCCACATTCACATCGACAGAGCTGTAGTGGAGCGTGTTCCTCGTGTCCACATCACTAAGGACCTATCATGGTCCAAACACAACAACACAGTTGTGAAGAGGGCACGACAACTCCTCTTCTCCCTCAGGAGGCTGAAAAGATTTGGCATGGGCCCTCAGATTCTCAAAAAGTTCTACAGCTGCAACATTGAGAGCATCTTGACTGGCTTGGTACAGTATTGCGAATGCTTGGCATCCGACCGCAAGGAGCTACAGAGGGTAGTGCGTATGGTCCAGTACATCACTGGGGCAGAGGTCCCTGCCATCCAGGACCTCTATAGGAATGCCCTAAAAATTGTCAAAGACTCCAGCCACCCAAGCCATTCACTGTTCTCTCTGCTAGCGCAAGGCAAGCGGTACCGGAGCACCAAGTCTGGGACCACAAGGCTCCTGAACAGCTTCTACCCCCAATCTATGAGAATGCTGAACAGTTAATCAAATGGCTACCCGGACTATTTGCATTGACCGCCCCTTTCATTTATAGATTTTTTACGGACATTCTTGCACTGGCTCTATGCGCTCACAGATACTACACACACACACACACACACACACACACACACACACACACACACACACACACACACACACACACACACACACACACACACACACACAAAACATCTATTACACTCAAAAAACACACAGACACATGCATATTAACGCCACACTCACACGTAGATACAGTTGAAGTCGGAAGTTTACATACAGCTAGGTTGGAGTCATTAAAACTCGTTTTTCAACCACTCCACAAATTTCTTGTCAATAAACAATTGTTTTGGCAAGTTGGTTAGGACATCTACTTTGTGCATGACGCAAGTAATTTTTCAAATGTTTGTTTACAGACAGATTATTTCACTTATAATTCACTGTATCACAATTCCAGTGGGTCAGAAGTTTACATACACTAAGTTGACTGTGCCTATAAACAGCTTGGAAAATTCCAGACAATGATGTCATGGCTTTAGAAGCTTCTGATAGTCTAATTGACATCATTTGAGTCAATTGGAGGTGTACCTGTGGATGTATTTCAAGGCCTACCTTCAAACTCAGTGCCTCTTTGCTTGACATCATGGGAAAATCTAAAGAAATCAGCCAAGACCTCAGAAAAATAATTGTAGACCTCCGCAAGTCTGGTTCATCCTTGGGAGCAATTTCCAAATGCTTGAAGGTACCACGTTCATATGTACAAATAATGGTACGCAAGTATAAACACCATGGGACCACGCAGCCGTCATACCGCTCAGGAAGGAGACGCGTTCTGTCTCCTAGAGATGAACGTACTTTGGTGCGAAAAGTGAAAATCAATCCCAGAACAACATCAAAGGACCTTGTGAAGATGCTGGAGGAAACAGGTACAAAAGTATCTATATCCACAGTATAACGAGTCCTATATCGACATAACCTGAAAGGCCGCTCAGCAAGGAAGAAGCCACTGCCACACAACCGGCATAAAAAAAAGCCAGACTATGGTTTGCAACTGCACATCGGGACGAAGATTGTACTTTTTGGAGAAATGTTCTCTGGTCTGATGAAACACAAATAGAACTGTTTGGTCATAATGACCATCGTTATGTTTGGAGGAAAAAGGGGGAGGCTTGCAAGCCGAAGAACACCATCCCAACCGTGAAGCACAGGTGTGGCAGCATCATGTTGTGGGGGTGCGTTGCTACAGGAGGGACTGGTGCACTTCACAAAATAGATGGCATCATGAGGCAGGTAAATTATGTGGATATATTGAAGCAACATCTCAAGACATCAGTCAGGAAGTTAAAGCTTGGTCGCAAATGGGTCTTCCAAATGGACAATGACCCCAAGCATACTTCCAAAGTTGTGGCAAGATGGCTTAAGGACAACAAAGTCAAGGTATTGGAGTGGCCATCACAAAGCCTGGACCTCAATTGTACAGAAAATTTGTGGGCAGAACTGAAAAAGTGTGTGTGAGCTAGGAGGCCTACAAACCTGACTCAGTTACACCAGCTCTGTCTGGAGGAATGGGCCAAAATTCACTCAATTTATTATGGGAAGCTTGTGGAAGACTACTGACTAATGACTAATGTGGTGAAAGAAATAAAAGCTGAAGTAAATCATTCTCTCTACTATTATTCTGACATTTCACATTCTTAAAATAAAGTGGTGATCCCAACTGACCTTAAACAGGGCATTTTTACAAGGATTAAATGTCAGGAATTGTGAAAAACTGAGTTTAAATGTATTTGGCTAAGGTGTATGTAAACTTCCGACTTCAACTGTACACGTTCACACTCTTTACATACGCTGCCGCTACTCTGTTTATTATTATCGTTTTTGTTATTACAATTTTCTCACTTTTTAACTGCATTGTTTGGGAAAAGGCTCGTATGTAAGCATTTCACATTTAAGTCTACACCTGTTGTATTCCGTGCATGTTACAATTACAGTTGGATTTGATTTGAAAGGCCCTATATGGATTGACCATGAAATGCATGATTCCAGCAGGATGCACAGCCAACAACTATAGTTTGCATGCCCTGCCGAAAGAGCCTTTCATGCGGAATAGGTGGTTGGAATTTGTTGGTCCCCAGTGGTGGTGAGTATACTGGTAGGTAGACCATAGACTGCTGGTTATGTATCCGGTTATGTATATTTTGATAATCATTATCACAATCATCGCTAGCATAGCTGACGTTAGCTAGCAAGCTACTAACTAGCTATCAAGCTAACGTTAGCCTACCTCAATACAACTCAGTTTTGACTTGGAAACACGATAACATTTCAAAAGAAGGAAAATAATTTGTAGGAAAACCATTTGTCATGATTGTGATGTCACCAGATTGACTTTAGATGCAGTGTAACTTTAGCAAGTTAACTAAGCTTGAGGGGACCACCCTATTTAACTAGCTAACATTAGCATTGCTAGCTATTTTTGACTAACTTTGCTAGTAACTGTAATGGATTCAGCAATGGTGGTACTAGCTAACTCATGTCTGACTACAACAGTGTACTAACTAGCAGCAACAAACTCAAACCAACCCAGGGCCATAGCAAAACATATCACAGTTGGTTGCATGAATTGTAGTGTAAAGGCGTCACCGGCCTGAATCTAATCCAATCTGGAGCGAGTCAGTCTACAGAATAAGCTTCCAAACAAGATTATGTTATATTCTTGAGCTATGTTTATAATTGAGGAACGATGACAATCGTTGACCCTGTTTTTCTGTGAGACAAAGTGCCCAGTTGGTTGGGCCAGACTGGTGCCCAGTTGGTTGGGCCAGACTGGTGCCCAGTTGGTTGGGCCAGACTGGTGCCCAGTTGGTTGGGCCAGACTGGTGCCCAGTTGGTTGGGCCAGACTGGTGCCCAGTTGTTTGGGCCAGACTGGTGCCCAGTTGTTTGGGCCAGACTGGTGCCCAGTTGTTTGGGCCAGACTGGTGCCCAGTTGGTTGGGCCAGACTGGTCCCCTGGTCATGAACGGTTGCCCAGTTGGTTGGGCCAGACTGGTGCCCTGGTCATGAACGGTTGCCCATTTGGGCCAGACAGATGCCCTGGTCATGAACGGATGCCGGGACCTACCTATTTTCACAGCTTGTCAGGCAAAACCTCAGAAGAAAGTGTGTCATGCGACACAAGTTCCCACAAGTACCTCTGTTGCCAGGGACACGCCATCACGGATGGCTTCATAAAAAATGACCGGTAATGTGTGCTATGTGAAAAGTTGTATTAATAAGTAGTGTACTACTTGACAAAATAGTAGTCTAATGCTCCAGCCAAGCAACTGAAACTAGTAGAGTAATTTTGGTTGTGAAGTGCATGAGCAAAAAGCTGTGTCCTTTCTTTAGAACAAAATGCAATTTACCACTTGGTTGTCTATTATATCCCCCTGTCACAGGCCCTCCCAGTCAACACCACCTCATAAGAGTGCCTGCTGCAGTTATTCGAGAGATGTCTCGTTTGCAGCCGAACATGCAGCATAGAGAAGACCAGCAAGGGGGCCCTCATCAGCATCATGCAGGCATGCCCTCGCTGTGAGCATTCCTACAGTATGAATGGAAATGTCAACGACATGTTGGCAAGTAGCTGGCCAGCAACCTTCACCTGTCAGCAGCAACAGCTTTCACAGGCTCATCATTTGTACAAATATAGCATCATTTGTACAAATACAGAAGGTAACCCACTTCATTACTTTGATATATTTGATAAACCAATTGTTAAACATAATTTATGTAAACTGACATTATTTGTTGCTTATTTTCTGCTTCTTAGATGCATTTAATGTCCAGGGCATAACCTAGCTATGTTCACCATTCTATTTCACTTCACATTTGATATCTGAAGTGAAATAGAAAGGTGAACACAGCCAGGGGCGGAAATCCCGGGGGGGACGGGGGGGACACGACCCCCCCCATCCTGGGAAAAATATGATTTGTCCCCCCCAATATATCACTGAAACATAACTATGTAATTTAAATAATATTAATAATACGCAATGAAAGCAATTGTGCTGATTATAGATACTTAATAGCGCGTTTTTAAGTTTCAAAAGATTGCGACCCCCCCACCCTTTGCCTCACAATGGTTTGATCCACTGCCAGTTCCTTAGCTTGCTAGGTAACAGAGAGGTTGTATCTACTGTCTCAAAGGCACTCAATGCACGTAACTGACGTGAGGTTAATCCAGTCAATCGCGTACACACACTAGCTGAATATGCAGAGCTAGCTCGCAAATATTAACTATTAAGCTAGCTAGTACCTATTCCATTTATGTGGCGTCGTCAAAGATGGAATCTTTGCTATCGTCAATTTATTCCAAGATCAGCATGCAGATGATGTAAGTTAGTGCTTCAAAGTCCCTGTGATAAGGTTAGCGATAAACTGAAATCCAAACTGAACAGAACTACACTCTCTTCTACCATTGTCTTAAATATATTTAATGGTCTCGTTGCAAAAGCTAAATTGTCGCAAGGGAACTTTTATTTATTTATTTTATTTCACCTTTATTTAACCCGGGTAGCAAAGATTATAGCAAACACCACTGAAACTGAATTGGTGCTCGCTAGCTTTGCAAATTCAGCTATTGTTGGAAGCCAGCCAATATGAAACAAACGATTAAAATTACAAAAGGTTGCAGCATATGTTGTGTAAATGGTGAACTCATACAGCTGTCAACTCTTGTCATTTTAATCCGTTTCACATTTGCTAGCTACCTTTTAGATCGAAGCCCAAATAGAATGATTGAAGATGATAGAAGCCCATCTCCTACTGTAAATAACCTACACACTGTGTGTGTAGCCAGCCAGGTAGAAAAATGGCAGAAAAATAAAAGATGGACATCAGAGTATTTTTCAATACACCAAAACGCATAGTAAGAACCCTAGTAGCCTAATATCTCAAAGACTAGTTGATAAAATGTTCATAAGAAAGAAATGAAATTCTAATGGAAATGTTTCACAATGATGTCATTAGGCAGAGCAGGCAACAGATGGCACACAGACAGCAGAGTTGGGGACAGATATGCAGGGACAGACTGGCAGAGACAGGGAGTCTCAGGTAAGTTTGTTGAGTCTTTGGCAACATTATGAAAGGTTCTCAATTTTTTTGACTTGTAAAATAGGAACATAATTGGAAAATGCCATGGATACCCCCACTCTCAACTTAAACTGGTGACTGAACTAAGATTTGTTAAAGGCAATGGTATTGCTGTTGTGATTAGTTGTGTAGTTTTGGGTACCGGTAGTTAGGAGTACGGCAAACACCTTATTTCTTTGGTTCCTCAATATACATTTACCATATTACAATGTAGGCTATGTGTTACAGCACTACTTTTGGTGTCCCCCTCAGGAATTGCTCTTGAGAAAATGTCATGTAATTGTCCCCTCCAAAGTTGATATCAGATTTTCGCCCCTGAACACAGCGATCAGGTTGGTTGCACCAGGCTAGGTTACGCCGTGGACATTAAATCTGATGAGACCTATCCTAACTACTTTTGGTAATAGAACAGCAACTATGTGTGTATGTGTTCACTGAAATATGTATGGAGCCAGCACATGGATACTTGCAAGATGATGTGCAGACTGACAGACAGGCTTAATACGGATGTAGAACTAAGAACAGATATAGCCCTTGGTTCACTCCAGACCTGACTGCCCTCGATCAGCACAAAAACATCCTGTGGCGGACTGCAATAGCAACTTTTCAGGGAAGTCAAGAACCAATACACACAGTCAGTAAGGAAAGCAAAGGCTAGCTTTTTCAAACAGAAATTTGCATCCTGTAGCTCTAACTCCAAAACGTTTTGGGACACTGTAAAGTCCATGGAGAACAAGAGCACCTCCTCCCAGCTGCCCACTGCACTGAGGCTAATTAACACTGTCACCACCGATAAATCCACGATAATCGAGAATTTCAATAAGCATTTCTCTACGGCTGGCCATGTTTTCCTCCTGGCTACCCCAACCCCAGCCAACAGCTCTGCACCCCCTGCAGCTCCTTGCCCAAGCCTCCCCAGCTTCTCCTTCACCCAAATACAGATAGCAGATGTTTTGAAAGAGCTACAAATCAGTTGGGCTAGACAATCTGGACCCTCTCTTTCTAAAACTATCCGCCACCATTGTTGCAACCCCTACTCCCAGTCTGTTCAACCTCTCTTTCGTATAGCCCGAGATCCCTAAAGATTAGAAAGCTGCCGCGGTCATCCCCCACTTCAGAGGGGGAGACACTCTAGACCCATACTGTTATAGACCTATATCTATCCTGCCCTGCCTTTTTAACGTCTTCAAAAGCCAAGTTAATAAGCAAATCACTGACCATTTCGAATCCCACCATACCTTCTCCGCTGTGCAATCCGGTTTCTGAGCTGGTCATGGGTGCACCTCAGTCATGCTCAAGGTACTAAACGATATCATAACCGCCATCGATAAAAGATTGGACTGTGCAGCCGTCTTCATCGACCTGGCCATGGATTTCAACTCTGTCAATCACCGTATTCTTATCGGCAGACTCAACAACCTTGGTTTCTCAAATGACTGCCTCGCCTGGTTCACCAACTACTTCTCAGACAGAGTTCAGTGTGTCAAATCGGAGGGCCTGTTGTCTGGACCTCTGGCAGTCTCTATGGGGGTACCACAGGGTTAAATTCTCAGGCCAACTCTTTTCTCTGTATACATCAATGATGTCACTCTTGCTGCGGGTGATATCCTGATCCACCACTACGCAGACGACACCATTCTGTATACATCTGGCCCTTCTTTGGACACTGTGTTAACAAACCTCCAAACAAGCTTCAATGCCATACAACACTCCTTCCGTGGCCTCCAACTGCTCTTAAACGCTAGTAAAACTAAATCCATTCTTTTCCACCGTTCGCTGCCTGCACACGCCCGCCCAACTAGCTTCACATCGCTTTGCTTTATCATGGCCAGGTCGCAGTTGTAAATGAGAACTTGTTTTCAACTAGCCTACCTGGTTAAATAAATGTGAAATAAAAATACATTTAAAAAAGTGTCTCTGAATGACCTGGCACTCGGCATTAAACTTTTACTGCCTTTTTTAAATGAAATCAGTCAATATGGGGAGGGAGAAACCCTGTGTATTCTACACCAGGATCAGTGAACTCCTGTTGTATTTTTTTTAACTAGGCAAGTCAGTTAAAACCTGTTGGGGATAGGGGGCAGTATTTGCACGGCCGGATAAAAAACGTACCCGATTTAATCTGGTTAGTGCTCCTGCCCAGTAACTAGAATATGCATATAATTGTTTGATTTGGATAGAAAATACCCTAAAGTTTCTAAAACTGTTTGAATGGTGTCTGTGAGTATAACAGAACTCATTTGGCAGGCCAAAACCTGAGAAGATTCCAAACAGGAAGCGCCCTCTCTGACCATTTCTTGGCCTTCTTGATCATCTCTATCCAAAACAGGGGATCTCTGGCATAACGTGACATTTTCTAACGCTCCCATAGGCTCTCAGAAGGCGCCAGAACGTTGAATGATGACTTTGCAAGCCATGGCTGAAAAACAGTAGCGCATTTGGTAAGTGGTCGATCTGAGAACAATGAGACTGGGGCGCTCGTGCACGAGACTCCACCATGTTTACATTTTCAGTCTTTGAACAAAAACAGGGTTTCCCGGTCGGAATATTATCGCTTTTTTTACGAGAAAAATCGCATAAAAATTTATTTTAAACAGCGTTTGACATGCTTCGAAGTACGGTAATGGAATATTTTGAATTTTTTGTCACGAAACGCGCCGGGCGCGTCACCCTTCTTTACCCTTCGGATAGTGACTTGAACGCACAAACAAAACGCCACTATTTGGATATAACTATGGATTATTTGGAACCATTGAAGTAGAAGTCCTGGGAGTGCATTCTGACGAAGAACAGCAAAGGTAATCCAATTTTTCTTATAGTAAATCTGAGTTTGGTGAGTACCAAACTTGGTGGGTGTCAAAATAGCTAGCCTGTGATAGCCGGGCTATCTACTCAGAATATTGCAAAATGTGCTTTCACCGAAAAGGTATTTTAAAATCGGACATAGAGATTTCATAAAGGAGTTCTGTATCTATAATTCTTAAAATAATTGTTATGTTTTTTGTGAACGTTTATCGTGAGTAATTTGGTAAATTCACCGGAAGTGTTCGGTGGGAATGCTAGTCACATGCTAGTCACATGCTAATGTAAAAAGCTGGTTTTTGATATAAATATGAACTTGATTGAACAAAACATGCATGTATTGTATAACATAATGTCCTAGGAGTGTCATCTGATGAAGATCATCAAAGGTTAGTGCTGCATTTAGCTGTGGTTTTGGTTTTTGTGACATTATATGCTAGCTTGAAAAATGGGTGTCTGATTATTTCTGGCTGGGTACTCTGCTGACATAATCTAATGTTTTGCTTTCGTTGTAAAGCCTTTTTGAAATCGGACAGTGTGGTTAGATTAACGAGAGTCTTGTCTTTAAAATGCTATAAAATAGTCATATGTTTGAGAAATTGAAGTAATAGCATTTCTAAGGTATTTGAATATCGCGCCACGGGATTCCACTGGCTGTTGAGTAGGTGGGACTTATTCTTATTTACAATGACAGGTGGTTAACTGCCTTGTTCAGGGGCAGAATGACAGATTTTTACCTTGTCAGCTCAGGGATTTGATCTAGCAACCTTTTAGCTGTTAGCCCAACACTCTAATCACTAGGCTACCTGCCGTTACCTGGGGCACCACACAGGAGGGTTTGACCACCATGACATGTTTGCCAAGGTGGTCCCATTACCACCAGACAAAATGCTGATAGGAACAGTATCTGTATCGGCTGGGAATGACAATGAAAGACGAAAGGTACACATTGTTATATTAGCGAAACACTGCTTGAACGGTATTATGTAAAGGTTGGAATATTCTACATGGACCTGTTACTACATTTGAATGTTATCGAAACACTTAGTTTAGAAAATCTACATAAATTCAGCAATTGCATTATTCTCATATTACCTGCAGAAGGGTTGTTTGTTGTGATTGAGTGGGGGGAAACAGGTGCGGGCAAGGTTCTGACAGATGGGTGTGTCTTGGTGGTGGCAAGGACACACCCAAGAAACACCCACATCAAACCACACCCCCAAGGCAACTCACATTTGGGTTCTGTCATGGCAGCCAGCATTTCTTAAGGAGCAAGCCAAAAAACTATGCCAAATCAGTGGGTGCAGTTCCCCTTAAAGCTCTACTTACCTCACTACTGGAGGCAATAAATAGATAGGATCCCTGCCCATAGCGTTTTCCTGCACCCAGCCGCCCACACCTAGAGGACACGTTGATGGATGATTGGACGAGGGCCATTCCGCTCTGCCTACAGGGAGGGTAACTAATAGAATGGGGGCAAGTAGGCTGGTGGCTGGCCTGATGGTGCAGAGTGAACACAACAGAATGCCCGCTAGTACAACAAGTATTTAATCCTCCCCTTATCAGCAGGCCAGGCAGGAACCCTCAAACTCAGCAATGTTTAGATTTATCTGAATCAGTTGAATATTTCATGACAGATTAGTTATCAAGGGGGAGAAGATATTGCCTTAGAGCAGGGATCATGAACTAGATTCAGCCGTGGGCCAATTTTTCTTGAGCGCATGTTCAGGGATCCGGAACATAAATAGCAAATAATTTGTAAACTGCAAATTGACCGCAATTATCCCAAACAGATATAATATTTGACTAAAACATAATAATTTCAAACCTTGTTTACATTTGTATATGATCGCATACACTGAGTGTACAAAACATTAGAAACACCGTCCTAATATTGAGTTGAACCCCCCCTTTTGCCCTCAGAACAGCCTCAATTCGTGGAATGGACTACAGTGTCAAGCGTTCCACAGGGATACTGGCCCATGTTGACTCCAATGCTTCTCACAGTTGTGTCAAGTTGGCCGGATGTCCTTTGGGTGGTGGACCATTCTTGA
This sequence comes from Salmo trutta, assembly GCF_901001165.1. Lineage (NCBI taxonomy): Eukaryota > Metazoa > Chordata > Actinopteri > Salmoniformes > Salmonidae > Salmo > Salmo trutta. The sequence continues at coordinate 26,452,556 of NC_042968.1, forward strand.
CACATTCAAACCGGTGCACTGGCACCAACCAACATCCCCCGTTTAAAGGTACTTAAATATTTTGTCTTGCCAATTCACCCTCTGAATGGGACACATACACAATCCATGTCTCAATTGTCTCAAGGCTCAAAAATCCTTCTCTCTTATTATGCAAAGGAATACTTTTGAACAAATTTCCAAAATTAAAATCACTTGGAGCTGATTTGCTGGTGTTTTTAAAGTCTTTTATGTCCAACAATAAAAGTTATAAAATACAACTTTGTAAATATTTTTATGCTCAGAAAACCAAATAAAATCACTCGCGGGCCACCAGTTGGGGAACCCTGCTTTATTGGGGAACTATTTCTCTGTTGCAATATTTAGCAGACTAAAAGTGTTGTTCGTGACATTGTGTTTCTCTAAATGTGCATAACTTGGACATGGATGGGAAAGAAATTGGCACCACTGTTTTTGATTGAGCATCTAGAGCATCTGTAGGGAACAAACTATCGACTACCACAAAATTAGGGTTAAACAAAACAAAAATAACTCAAGTTTCTAGACTAAAGCAGATACAATTCACAGACTTACTCCTGCCAGAAAGCAATCTTGTGAAAACCGTTATCCTACTCAAGACTGTGGACGTGTGGAGTTGGCATAAACATGTGAGTTTAAAGTTTACACTGACCTGACTGTTATTTCCAGAGCCATATTGTCATTCCATACAATGGCTAAGCGAATACATGTTTGATGCCTATGATTTTTTTTTTACAGATATAATAAAACTTGTGTTCAGTATCACAACTTAAATGTGTAATTGAGCTGTGGAGTAGCTACAGTATTAGTATAGTGTGCAGTTAGTGCCTTATTAATTTATACAGCAGAGAGGTTTAATCAGGTAATAAGCTCAGCCAAACAAAATTGAAGATGGTGTCATGAATCTACTGTTAAGTGCAACTAAATGGCTTAATGTGCACTTAAAACCATGTTCATACATTTAATTCCATTTTACACCACTTCCCTGATCCATTCAATGCACTCGTGATAACTATTCTGCTAATCTCATGTCTAAATGTTGACAAGCAGGCCCTCTATACCCTGCAATTAACCAAGCTCCTCATACAGTGCCTTCAGAAAGTATTCACAACCCTTGACTTATTCCACATTTAGTTGTATTACAGCCTGAATTTAAAATGGAATAAATTGATATTATTTGTCTCTGGCCTACACACAATACCCAATAATGTCAAAGTGGAATTATGTTTTTAAACTGTATTTTTCAAATTAATAAAAAATACAATTGTCTTTAGTCAATAAGTATTCAAACCCTTTGTTATGGCAGTCACATAATACATTGCATGGACCTTTTAGTATAAAAATAAAAAGTAGACATTAAATAGCCATTTGAGCATGGTCAAGTTATTAAAATACACTTTGGATGGTGTATCAATAACCCATTCACTACAAAGATACAGGTGTCCTTCCTAACTAAGTTGCCGGAGAGGAAGGAAACCACTCAGGGATTTCACCATGAAGCCAATGGTGACTTTAAAACAGTTACAGAGTTTAATGGCTGTGATAGCAGAAAACTGAGGATGGATCAACAACATTGTAGTTACTCCACCATAACAACCTGATTGACAGAGTGAAAAGAAGGAAGCCTGTACATAATACAAATATTCATAATCATGCATCCTGTTTGCAACAAGACACTAAAGTAATACTGCAAAAAATGTGGCAAAGCAATTCACTTTTTGTCCTGAATTCAAAGTGTTATGTTTGGGGCAAATCCAATAGAAAACATTACTGAGTACCACTCTTCATATTTTCAAGCATAGTGGTGGCTGCATCATTTTATGGGTATGCTTGCAATTGTTAAGGACAGGGAGTTTTTCAGGATAAAAAAGAAACAGAATGGAGCTAAGCACAGGCAGAATCCTAGAGGAAATCTGGTTCATTGTGCTTTTCTCCAGACACTGGGAGTTTAATTCACCTTTCAGCAAGACAATAACCTAAAACACAAGGCCAAATCTACACTGGAATTGCTTACCAAGAAGACAGTGAATGTTCCTGAGTGGCGAAGTTACAGTTTTGACTAAAATCTAATTGGAAATCTATGGCAAGACCTGAAAATGGTTGTCTAGCAATGATCAACAACCAATTTGACAGAGCTTGACACATTTTGAAAATAAAAATTTGCAAATGTTGTCCAATCCAGGTGTGGAAAGCTCTTAGAGACTTAGCCAGAAAGACATACAGCTGTAATCGCTGCCAAAGGTGCTTCTACAAATTACTGACTTAGTGGTGTGAATACTTATGTAAGATATTCTGAGATATTTTTGCAATAATTAGCACAAAAAATACATTCACTTTGTTATATCAAATCAAATGTATTTATAAAGCCCTTCTTACATCAGCTGATATCTCAAAGTGCTGTACAGAAACCCAGCCTAAAACCCCAAACAGCAAGCAATGCAGGTGTAGAAGCACGGTGGCTAGGAAAAACTCCCTAGAAAGGCCAGAACCTAGGAATAAACCTAGAGAGGAACCAGGCAATGAGAGGCCAGTCCTCTTCTGGCTGTGCCGGGTGGAGATTATAAAAGAACATGGCCAAGATGTTCAAATGTTCATAGATGACCAGCAGGGTCAAATAATAATAATCACAGTGGTTGTCAAGGGTGCAACAGGTCAGCACCTCAGGAGTAAATGTCAGTAGGCTTTTCAAAGCCGATCATTCAGAGTATCTCTACCGCTCCTGCTGTCTCTAGAGAGTTGAAAACAGCAGGTCTGGGACAGGTAGCTCGTCCGGTGAACAGGTCAGGGTTCCATAGCCGCAGGCAAAACAGTTGAAACTGGAGCAGCAGCACGGCCAGGTGGACTGGGGACAGCAAGGAGTCATCAGGCCAGGTAGTCCTGAGGCATGGTCCTAGGGCTCAGGTCCTCCTCCGAGAGAAAGAAAGAATTAGAGAGAGCATACTTAAATTCACACAGGACACCGGATAAGACAGGAGAAATAATCCAGATATAACAGACTGACCCTAGCCCCCTGACAGATAAACTACTGCAACATAAATACTGAAGGCTGAGACAGGAGGGGTCGGGAGACACTGTGGCCCCGTCCGACGATACCCCCGGACAGGGCCAAACAGGCAGGATATAACCCCACCCACTTTGCCAAAGCACAGCCCCCACACCACTAGGGGGATAGCTTCAACCACCAACTTATCATCCTGAGACAAGGCTGAGTATAGCCCACAAAGATCTCCGCCACGGCACAATAATGGGGTATTGTGTGTAGATGGGAAAAAAAACAATCTTAATCCATTTTGAATTCAGGCTGTTACACATCAACATGTGGAATAAGTCACAGGGTATGAATACTTTCTGAAGGCACTGTATGCTTGTAGAAAAATGCCTGAGCCAGGCTGATTCACTAATGAAGAATTTGCACATTCTGGCCATATCACAATCACAGCCATTGGCAGTCCACATTTGTTCATATCAAGATCATATTGTATGCATGGGACTATTTATGAGCTGTGACCAGGAGAGAGTGGCCACTTACAGTAGGAGAAAAAAGTAGTGACTGCACTTAGAAAAAATTAAAACGGAACAAGGATTTCCAAGAGTTCAGGGACCGCTCATGGAAAAGTATTTGATAAAGCCTTTGTAAATGTCTCTGTAGTCTTACTCTTTTGGTGACCTCCTCTTTTATGTATTTTTTTGTGCCTTTTTTGTCTTTATTGGTCTTTATTGGTCTCAGGTCCAAATTATATTGCAGATTCCTTATAGTTCAGTAGCGATTAATTATGAGCTCTAAAGGGATGGACGTCTTGTTGTGAGGCACTGTGGGATCCCTGGAAAGGGCACAGTGCACAGGAAGTTGGTGGCATCTTAATTGGAGAGGATGGGCTCGTGGTAACTGCTGGAGTGGAATGAGTGGAATGGTATCAAATACATCAAACACATGGTTTCCATGTATTTGATGCCATTCCATTCGCTCCGTTTCAGCCATTATTATGAGCCATTCTCCCATCAGCAGCCTCCACTGGCACAGTGGTATTGGTGGTGGCTCACTCCAGACATCAGCTTGAGCCCCAGAGTGCATTAGACAGCCATTGAAATGGTGCTCTTAGAAAGAGAAAGGAACAGGCCTGAGTGCTTTAAAGCAGCCTAGTAGTGCTTTTAACATCACTTCACGTGGTGCCTCCGTGGATTCTGTGGGCTTTTTTATCATCATGGATCAGATGTTCTTTCTCTGACGCCCCAGTATAACCCTCACTGACCCCAGCCCAATACCACACACAACAAGTCCATATACAGTATTACTGTATGAACAGCAAGGTCACCAGTGATACAAGTCAGTATTCGACGTCCATCCATGTCTGAGGATGTAGGGAGATGAAGTGAAAAGCGACCACTAGGGGACAACAGTGAGCATTGTTACCTTCAAGTAGGTTTCACTGTTGCTAAACTGGGTGTTCTGGATGAGGATGGTGGATGGGAGTAAGCATCTGCCTCTAATTCCAAAGGGCCAAAGGTTGCAAGTTCAAATCCAGTGATAGAAAGTTGTTTTTGAGATTTTTGTTTTAAGCCTTTCCCAAACCGTAACCCTTAACCATTCGGAGTTAGGGCCTAACCTTAAGATTGTGTAGTTAATGCCTAAACTTAACCTTAAAAGGTCAGAGTTAATGCCTAAACTTAACATTAAACACTTAGAAATTTGACGTTTGAGAAACATGGATGAACATCTAATTCTGAAGAGAGACTATGAAAGCTAGTTGGTATGAAAGCCTAACCATAGCATAACACAAGTACTATAGGGAGCGCTTCATAGCATCTTTCAGAGTACTTTCTGATGCGGCATGCTGGAAAAAACTAATAGAGGTGGAGAGAGGCCCGGATGTATTCATGTAACCGGTGCTGTACTGCACCGCTGTAACTCTGCGTTGTGTGTGGTTGATTGAGACTATAGACGTCGACTTTGGAGATCAGGTGTTTTTAATTAGTCAGAATTCACTCTCTGCATCCTGCATCTGCATCCAAAAGAAAATAAAACATTTGTAGAGTACATATGTTCTGCGAATCGTCGCCTCTTTCTACAACAGATGCACAATACAAGGGACTGGGATCATTCGAGGAGCTAACCATCGTTCACACATACAATAGCCTGCTAATACCTTAGCTTGCTATTAACCACATGTTAAATTCAGAATGTTAATATCATCCTAAAAAGTACAATTACAAGTGCATCTTAACAATACCATCCACTTATGAGTAACCTCTAAACATAAAACATTATTTATGAACAAAACACTGTGTGCATGACTTTATGCTTAAAATAATCAAACTTTTCTGAAAACGACAGAAAAAGCGCGCCTACCTCTCATAGTGCATCAAAATGATTTGAGCACGCAGGGCAAAACGTAAGTACACACTCCCCTACTCCCAGGATGCAGGCATGCCTAATAACAAAGCAACATGCGATATTAATATACTGCTCAAAAAAATAAAGGGAACACTTAAACAACACAATGTAACTCCAAGTCAATCACACTTCTGTGAAATCAAACTGTCCACTTAGGAAGCAACACTAATTGACAATACATTTCACATGCTGTTGTGCAAATGGAATAGACAACAGGTGGAAATTATAGGCAATTAGCAAGACACCCCCAATGAAGGAGTGGTTCTGCAGGTGGTGACCACAGACCACTTCTCAGTTCCTATGCTTCCTGGCTGATGTTTTGGTCACTTTTGAATGCTGGCGGTGCTTTCACTCTAGTGATAGCATGAGACGGAGTCTACAACCCACACAAGTGGCTCAGGTAGTGCAGCTCATCCAGGATGGCACATCAATGCGAGCTGTGGCAAGAAGGTTTGCTGTGTCTGTCAGCGTAGTGTCCAGAGCATGGAGGCGCTACCAGGAGACAGGCCAGTACATCAGGAGATGTGGAGGAGGCCGTAGGAGGGCAACAACCCAGCAGCAGGAACGCTACCTCCGCCTTTGTGCAAGGAGGAGCAGGCGGAGCACTGCCAGAGCCCTGCAAAATGACCTCCAGCATGCCACAAATGTGCATGTGTCTGCTCAAACGGTCAGAAACAGACTCCATGAGGGTGGTATGAGGGCCCGACGTCCACAGGTGGGGGTTGTGCTTACAGCCCAACACCATGCAGGACGTTTGGCTTTTGCCAGAGAACACCAAGATTGGCAAATTCGCCACTGGCGCCCTGTGCTCTTCACAGATGAAAGCAGGTTCACACTGAGCACATGTGACAGACGTGACAGAGTCTGGAGACGCCGTGGAGAACGTTCTGCTGCCTGCAACATCCTCCAGCATGACCAGTTTGGCGGTGGGTCAGTCATGGTGTGGGGTGGCATTTCTTTGGGGGGCCGCACAGCCCTCCATGTGCTCGCCAGAGGTAGCCTGACTGCCATTAGGTACCGAGATGAGATCCTCAGACCCCTTGTGAGACCATGCTGGTGCGGTTGGCCCTGGGTTCCTCCTAATGCAAGACAATGCTAGGCCTCATGTGGCTGGAGTGTGTCAGCAGTTCCTGCAAGAGGAAGGCATTGATGCTATGGACTGGCCCGCCCATTCCCCAGACCTGAATCCAATTGAGCACATCTGGGACATCATGTCTCGCTCCATCCACCAATGCCATGTTGCACCACAGACTGTCCAGGAGTTGGCGGATGCTTTAGTCCAGGTCTGGGAGGAGATCCCTCAGGAGACCATCCGCCACCTCATCAGGAGCATGCCCAGGCGTTGTAGGGAGGTCATACAGGCATGTGGAGGCCACACACACTACTGAGCCTAATTTTGACTTGTTTTAAGGACATTACAACAAAGTTGGATCAGCCTGTAGTGTGGTGTTCCACTTTAATTTTGAGTGTGACTCCAAATCCAGACCTCCATGGGTTGATAAATTGGATTTCCATTGATTATTTTTGTGTGATTTTGTTGTCAGCACATTCAACTATGTAAAGAAAAAAGTATTTAATAAGATTATTTCATTCATTCAGATCTAGGATGTGTTATTTTAGTGTTCCCTTTATTTTTTTGAGCAGTGTATATGAACTTGGTGAAATTCACAAAGTACTTTAACAACTGTTACTTTCACATGGACTAAGAGTCAGAGGAGGAAATTGAGCCAAAGGGGTAATTTGAGCCACCCTTGTTTCTAGGAAACCCTACATCCTTTGACCAAATATTTAGGAAGAGGAGTCTGGAGTCTTTCATGGAGTCTGAAGAAAGAAACCATATGGAAAAAGTGGTAAGCAAGTTAGGTCCAAAAAACAGATTTCCACCAAGTCATATGAATTTATGGTGTTAGAGGTTTCATGATACGTGTATCCAAACCAAAGTAGATCATTTTAAGATTGTTCTTTTCGTCAGTTGGGTCTCTATAAACTCAAATATAAGGTCCTAAACCTAGCATGAAAGTGCATCCTTGTAGCTGTCTTGGCTAATATAGTCAAAATGTTTGCCTTGGGGTAAGTTGAGCCAATGGCCATGGGGTAAGTTGAGCCAATGGTTGAGCCAATGGCAAGTTGAGCAAATTTAAGTGTTTTCTTCCCAGGTGTAATCCAAGGCAGTATTGCTGGGATATGAGGTAACAACAGGGACTGACCTATGTTAAAAAAAATGTAAACAGTACAAAGTGTTTGTGAGGTGTTAAGCCTGTGTCAAAATCATAGACATTAAAACCAGTAGATAGTGATAGCGCTTACGTCATCCACCTATTCCTACTAAATACTGCAGACGGCGCATGAAGCCACATCTTTTTTTATTTGAAGTGTGCTATATTGCTGAATGGGGCTGAATGGCACCAAAACAATCACTAGCAAAGGATGGGGCGGCAGGGTAGCCTAGTGGTTAGAGTGTTGGGCTGAAAGGTTGCAAGTTCAAATCCCTGTGCTGACAAGGTACAGATCTGTCATTCTGCCCCTGAACAAGGCAGTTAACCCACTGTTACCTGGTAGGCTGTCATTGAAATTAAGAATTTGTTCTTAACTGACTTAAATAAAAAAAGGATCATGTTTGATGTAGCTATTTTGGTCCTGCCTGAGAGTCAAACGTAGCCTGTCAGCCTGTGATTGGTCTGTTTCAGCACGTGGTCCTGTTTGATGACAAATGTAGTTGGGGGGCTGCTTAAAATTATCAAAAGACAAAAAAAAAATTGTGATTGTGTTGGAATTGTGTTTGGGAAATATGGTTTTAAAAAGGTAGTGGTAATATTTCATTCAGTACAGAAATGTATATAGGCGGCTTATCTTACTCTGTCCACTTTTTTTGGACAAGCTATGTTTTCAAAACTGTAATGTTTACATTAATTCTGATTATTTCCAGGGATACACAACATCCTGAAATAATATGTAGGCATCTTTGTTAGAAAGAATACTATATTTCCCATTACGGAGGGATGCTGAATGTAAAAATGGCTCAATTTACCCCACTCTCCCCTACTGCATTTATATACCACATATTAGGCTTCCGAAAACAAATCAAACACAGTTAAACTGATTAACACTTTCTAAACTCTCAAAGCTCTGTTATTTAAACTCTGTGCACCCCTTTAAATCCCATGCCATTCCTCCCCAGGGGGTTAGTTTCCCCTGATCAGAGGGAATGTGATATAAGGTGATGTTATGCAGATGCCCAGATCTGTAGCAGGCAGGCAGGGAGAAGCAGCACTGGCGGCGGCTGCTGCAGTGCGGTATGAAAGTCTTCCCTTTGGCACCAAACACGTGTTGCTCCACCAGCCGCCTCCACACAGATACACACCCACCAGAGATGGGCCTAGCCTAGTAGTCCACTGGCAGTTACAGATGGGGGGGGGATTACTTTGATACTGACGTTCAAACATTCAATTTCAGTTGGAATTGATTTATTTCTGAAGTGTTGATAATGTATTTCAAATCAAGTTGTAGGCTGTATACCCCATCATGTATGAATAGAATACAGTCCTTGTCTTTGGTAAAAAATAAATAATAATAATAATCCTCTATCCCTCTAAAAATCCTAAACTACGCTGGGATTTTAAAATTCCACTCAACCCAGAGTCCTTCAGCTGTTTCTCATTCACTGTGGTATTTCCACATAATTTGATGAGACCCTATTGTGTGTTGTTGTTTTGTGGTATGAAGTCTGTTATTAACTATTTGCTACACATGCCTACTTAACTTTTGCAGTTATTTCTGCCATAGATAATGAATTACGGTTGGATCTTGAGGGATTTTTTAACATAATTGGAAACACTGCTGCGTGCTTCACAATTTGATGTTTGATGTTCTGTTGGGAGGATTTGAATCATAATCTCCACGGTTCATTTTATACAATTATACAATGTTACATTATTACGATGTGCATCAGTGTATGAAATAAGATGGGAAATAGATTGAAAACCTGAAGATTTAATCCACTAATTTCAATCCACCCTCAGTGGAAATTGTACATTAGTATTAACAGTCATCATCATTAGGTCTGATGAAGGCAGTGAACTGCACCATTCCACCTCTTCAATGGAAGAATCTCTCATCAAAATATCTTTCCTGACTTCAAACACCAGACTTTGTAGGAAACGACAATAACGAACACCCTGTTCATTTCTGACTGCATAGGCCTAACTTCTATCAATGGCCAATGTTATGGTACAACCAGACCCCCATTGTAGTCAAAAAGTACAATACTATGACAGTAGTCTTAAGAAGTAGTGTCTTAACTTTTAACAACTCTGACTTGTATCTGAAGTCAACTAAAGTAGAAGTTACCAAAGATACAGTACATAACTGGAAGGGTATTTCAGCAAGTGATATAACCTGAAATCAATATTTAATGTTCATTTTCACTGTGTGTCCTGATCCGGAACTATAGAAAATTGGTTGCCTCGCACCTTGCCGACCCAGCCAGATATTGGAGCTAAATATATGGCTGGAGGACAAGTGAAGTCACAACTCATCACTTTATACTTCTCTCTCTCAGCCAGAGAGACAGATCATCCTATGGCCCTGACACAAACATGAATCCTCCTGAGCCAAATTAAGCCATCTAAAGCAGACCAGACTGCCTACTCCTAAGCAAGGTGCACTATCTGAACCAGAAACCAATCGCCACATCAACTGTTGCTACTTTTCATTCTTTTAGAGGCCACTACAAAACAATAAATACATTTTGGTTTCTCAGACTTCCCAAGAATTAGACTAGTCCTGGACTAACATTCATTCTCAATGGAGACTTTACATTGAAAATACATCTTAGTCCAGGACTAGGTGTACTCTGGGTCTGGGAAACCAGCCCAAGAAGACTAACAAAAACAATTATATTACAGTTGACACAGGAAATATACATTTTGACTCTAACGTCGTCACATGAAGTTCAGTTAATTAAACTTAATTGAATTTGTCCTTCTATTCCCCTGGCATAGCTGCTAGTGATGATACCCTAGCTAGAGGTTGTCCACCCAATATTGTGAGCCAGTCAGGTGTATCTAATTCTTCCCCAGCCTCCACATGCCCTCAGCCCTCACTATCGCCTTAATGCTCTCTTCTCCAGACTGCAGAGCACTGGAGCACTCAGCCAGGGGATTGGTTAGCCCACACTCTGCTCGGCTCTGCCATGTCTGCCCCCACATCTATTGATCAGGACCTGACTCCTGCACCGCTAGTAGCACTGTGTGGTGTGCCCTCACTGGAAATCTCAAATGAGCCGCTACACAGATACATTCATCTTCATCAGAGTGCAGCAGCATATTTGGATGGTTCAGGAGAAGCCTTGTAATACAGAGAAAGCAGTAGATTCAGTTGTTGTGGTTGGCCCTATCTACAGTACTTCACAAACTGGAGCAATATCACACAAATTGCATTATTATAAACTGGGTGGTTTGAGCCCTGAATACTGCTTGCCTGACAGCCGTGGTACATCAGAATGTATACCACGGGTATGACCCAAAACATTTTTTACTGCTCTAATTACGTTGATAACCAGTTTATAATAGTAATAAGGCACCTCAGGGATTTGTAGTATATGTTCAATATACCACAGCTAAGGGCTGTTCTTAGGCACAAATCAACGCAGGCTGCCTGGATACAGCCCTTAGCCATGGTATATTGGCCATATACTAGCACATAGGCAGACAGGCATCAAGGCATTCAGTTACTGCTCGATTGAACGTTAGAAGGGGCAAAACGAGTGACCTGATCAACTTTGAGTGTGGCTCCAGTACCTCAGAAATGGCCGGCCTCCTGGGCTTTTCATGCACGACAGTGTCTAGGGTTCACTGAGAATGGTGCAACAAACAAAAACATCCAGTCAGTGGTAGTCCTGTGAGCAAACAAAAATTAAGTTGATGAGAGAGGTCGAAGGAGAGTGGCAAGAATCGTGAAAGCTAACAGGCGGGCCACAAAGAGACAAATAACAGCGCAGTACAACAGTGGTGTGCAGAACGGCATCTCAGAATGAACAACTCGTCAGTCCTTGTAACAGATGGGCTATTGCAGCAGACGACCACACCGGGTTCCACTCCTATCAGCTAAAAACAAGAAGAAGCGGTTTCAGTGGGCACGCGATCACAAAAACTGGACAATTGAAGAGTGGAATCCCAGTTCCTGTTGCGTCATGCTGATGGCAGAGTCAGGATTTGGCGTAAGGGTATGCCATTAGAATTTGCAGCAACATGATGGCGATTCAGAATTCCTGTATATCATTAAAGAACTGAGCAGATAAAACAGTTTTGATAATGAACTAAATTATTAAAAATATCCTGTATGAAAAACGAGGCCTTGAAGCACTATACTGTAGCTAGCTACATATTTAGGTTTGAGTCATCTCTGCTGTAGGCCTATTTCCAGGGTGCTTCAGCTCCACAGGATACACTTACCCATAATTCTAATTTTACCTCCCTGAGCTGTGACGTTGTTACAGATTCAAACCACTCAGGACAGCAAGCTGAGGGCTGTGACCCCAGGTGACATTGAAGATGCAAACACCCCTATTTCTAATGTGGCTGGTGTAGATGTCAATAGCCCAGAATGATATAGTGTGTCATACCACTCAGATGGAAAATGTTGAATTTACTCTTGCCGGTGTTATTCATTAAACTGTTGCTCATCCCAATTTATCATAATCAATCGGAGGACGGCTGGGCCAGCGGAGGTAATTTACAGCTAAGAGTTATGCTGTAGCTGAGTCAGAAATAAGTTAGAGCAGGATTATGTAAGGTGATATTAGATCCTGAGCCAGGGCCAGAGGTTCTGTCACAGTTTAATTAATCATTCATTAGAATAGATCCATACTGAACTTGTAAAATTATTGGTCAACAGGTTAATTCTGGCTGGATAAGTGAAATCACAACTTGAATGCTGAAAATAAGTGTTTATGTAAAGTAGTTTCATGTGGACAATCTCTGAGGGATACTTGTTTTTGTCAGAGGTTATGTCTTCACTACAATGTCACTTTTGTGTCACTGCGTAGACGTACAGTACAATACAATACAGTAGAGTAAAGTAGACTACAGTACAGTACGGTAGAGTACAGTAGAGTGCAGTAGAGTAGAGTAAGTAGTGTACAGTACAGTAAGGTCAAGTAGAGTAAAGTACAGTAGAGTAAAGTACAGTAGAGTAGAGTATAGTACATTAGAGTACAGTACAGTAGAGTAAAGTCCAGTAGAGTACAGTGGAGTAGAGTACAGTGGAGTAGAGTACAGTAGAGTAGAGTATAGTAGGGTAAAGTAGAGTAGAGTACAGTAGAGTAGAGTATAGTACATTAGAGTAAAGTACAGTACAGTACAGTAGTGTACAGTAGAGTAAAGTACAGTATAGTACAGTGCAGTACAGTAGAGTACAGTACAGTATAAGCTACAGTATAGTACAGTACAGTGCAATACAGTAGTGTACAGTAGAGTACAGTATAGTAAAGTCCAGTAGAGTAAAGTACAGTAGAGTAGAATACAGTAGAGTACAGTAGGGTATAGTACAGTATACAGTAGAGTACAGTATAGTATAGTCAGCATTAGACTATAGGTTTGAGTCATCTCAAACTGAGTGCAGTAGAGTACAATATAAGCTACAGTATAGTACAGTACAGTATACAGTAGAGTACAGTAGAGTATAGTGGCAGTCATCATTTAAAAATAAGTTTAATAAGTTAATATGTTTTTATATACAGTAGTTTCATGTGGACAATCTCTGAGGGATACTTGTTTTTGTCTTCACTACAATGACACATTTGTGTCACCGCATAGACATAGAGTACAGTACAGTACACAGTAGAGTCCAGTAGAGTACAGTACAGTATACAGTAGAGTCCAGTAGAGTACAGTATAGTATACAGTATAGTAGAGTACACTATGACCAACCCACAACCCCTGACCTGCTACAGTCATGTAACTTATGTAAAGTATCTCTCCTCAAATTACAACAACTATTTGAACACTTATCTTAAATGTTCAGGGTTAGGAAAATGTATAATATTTGCAGCCATGTTATTGTCACTGTATTGTATTGGCAGTGGCAGTCCCCCCCACCTCCTCCCAGACCTAACAGTATTGATTTTGACCGATACCAGACGCCTCAGTAGGAGGAGTGATGAGCAGAGAGGAGCGTATTGATAAACGCACCATAAAGGTCTTATCTGTCTCTTGGTCAGGGGATTGTGTCAAGGCTCCTACAGTAAATGCCAGCATCCATCAGAATCAAGTTGACCAGCAGACTGCATGTTCATTAACACGCGTTAAATCAGACAAGGACTCTCCACTGAGGTGTTGTGCAATGATCCTATGGACTTTGAGATAAGATATTGAGAGAAGCTTCTTGTAAGTTTCAATACTAATTACAACTCAGCTGCAAATATTGAAATTAGTCTATGTGGTACAAAAGATCTATTTTGTTCAACAACTAGGCTTTTTGTAAAATTTCTGTGAATCTGTGCATCAGCTTCAGCAAATTACCAAGTGCAGGCTAAATTTACATGGGACTCGTTAGTGTCATTTTCTAGTAAAAATAAGTCTAAACCTGCTAGGCTATGGTATCATTGGAATGTCATTCATCTTTTCAAAATACCTGGCCATGAAAATGTAGAGCACAGATCAGATCTCCTCATCAATATATTTCTCTTATCTGACTCATTGATTGTGAAAAAGAGACATTATTGGTCTTATTATTAGTGTGCTGATGTGCTGCTGATATCCCCAGTAAGCGATCCGTAGACTCAATCTGTAGTCTACACACACACACACACACACACACACACACACACACACACACACACACACACACTGAAATGTGCTTGTGGTACAGTGGATTAGGTGGCATGGTTTAGAGTAGACTGTTAGTTTGGCCAAAATGATGGCTTTGGATCACATTTCTTGGACATAATAAACTGTGGAATCTGCCAACGAAGCTGTGTGAGTTTGCTTGCTGTCTTGAACCAGCAGAGGGGGGTGTGCTGCTCTTGTAAGGATGAAGATCTCAGCTCTATTGACAATCTGTGGTTGCTACCACACCCTGAGATTCAGCCTTGATATAGTTTTCCTTTAGACAATGTACTGGATACATGAACAATGAAATTATAAAGTGGTGTTTATTTTACTCATTCTCACTTCCTGGCTCATTCAAGGAAAATCATTTTGATTGGATTTCATCTGATTCAGTGAAACACAATAGTCATACTAGATGTATTTAGCTATACTAGATGACAGATATTGTGATACTTTGCTGTAAATTCACATCATACTGTTTCTCCTCGATGACAGCAAAACACAGAAAATGTCAATTTTTGTCAACTGTGCGGATGAATGTTTAATGAGGTGCCTGTTTCTTTTGGCAGGCAACACTGCAAACCATACTGCCTGTGAAGGTCCTATTAATAAGGATGGTTTCCCCCTTTAGCTAGTGCCCACACTATCAGGATTGTTTACATTCTGGAAGCTGCACTAAAAACAGGTAGAAAACCCCCTTCTGCCAGCCGAGCTTCATGAAGTAGCCTGGAAATGAATTATGTAGATCCAGTGGCTTTTGATTTTCACCCTGCAGGGCTTTCCTTTCCATTTTTTGATTAAACCTTTTTTTCTCTGTCAGTGTGTCCCTTTGAGAGAATGAAGGTACAAATTCCTTTGGTTTGAGAATGGAGAGCATGCTCTGCATACAGTACTGTGCAGGTTCTACTAGCTCTTCTAGCTCATGGGCCATGCAACAAAATTTGGCTCAGGGCCCCCAAAGGGCTAGTGCCGGCTCTGACTGCATGTGTGGATATGGATGTGGGTACTCAGTTGTTCTACATGGGCTCCATTGTGGGGGTTACAGATGAAGGCCTACACTTTGATCACACCCCACTGACAGGACCATACATGGGGGCTCTTGAGTCTTGAATCCATGCCAGGCATGTTGCTGAATACAGAGTAAGTTATTGTATATGCTTGAGTTAAGGTCAGCAAGGTTACTGTACAGTATATACAGTATATGCGTTCCGTGTCATACAGCATTTGTAATATTTCTTTTAAAAAGTATCCTCTTTCTCTGAGCATAGCAGGCAAGAAGCCAGCCATTGATGCATAGGACATTATAAGAGAAAATGTTATTGTCCTCAGGCCATTATTGAATAAAGTGTGCCCTTCTCACATCACATCATTCATGGAGGGCAATGTATCAATAAACGTCAGCTCATCTATCCCCTGGTAGCTGAAACCATCTGTCTTGTGCCTGTCCGGGATGAGGTCTATGATGGACACCTAGAGACAACATAATCACATTTTTCAGCAAAGCTGGCTGGGCTTCTGCACTTTTTGGTGTGGGACCCAGGGGCGGTTCTGGGGGGGGGTGGGAGCCAGTGCCCCTGTGACAACAATTTTGGACCCCCCTGTGGCACCCCTAAATGTGGAGTATGAAATAACTTTTACCTAACAAATTTTTGCTATCTTTCTTTTTGTTACATCCGTTATTAGACAGTGGCAACGCGGAACACTAATGATTATGAACATGGTCTTTTGCCTCCTAATGCCTGCATTGCAGTGAAGAAAACGATATGACAACAATAACGTCTAATGTAACTGGCCCCAGCTTGGCCTCCCCAGTTGAATTGGTCTACAACTGCCACTGGTGGGACCAAAGTCTCCATTCAGAACCATACAACTTCCTTTATGGCTTTTATTACCACTTTCTCTATTGGACTATATGTGAGTTAGGCTACAGTAGAAGGCTGCATGTCTCTATCCAGTCCAGACTGATTTCCCTTCTACAATTATGTAGATTGTCAAATTATTTTGGGAATGAAAATATGTCACTTGGGGTTTTTACTGTAATTAAATATACGTTGTTATTTTAAAAACTATCACAGTGCGTGGTCGTAAACATGTAGTGCAAACACCATATCAACACATTTTTTTTGTTTACTTTCTAACTATTCTGTCTTTATTGCACGACAAGCAGACGCACCTGTCTCTGTCGCGTGGTAGCCGGCTATATTTCACTTATTTCACATCACGGGCGGACACCTTGATCTCAGACAGTAACAGTATAGCCGCTTCGCGCTAGGCTCGACAGATAAAAATGGATTCTATACGGTGATTCCCTGGCATTTGTGGCATCGACTCGTGTTCAGGTAAGCAGGAAACAACCGCTCCCAGTTACTGATGTATTCTATAATAAGGGCGCGCACTGGTTCGGTGACTGTATGCTACTGTAGTCATGTTCATATTTTGTCTCACTTCAAATCCAAAAGATGAAAATACATTTTGCATTGAACATACAAGATGAAATGTAGTTTATTCATCCGTTTTTCAACGGATCACCAGACATTACTGTTATTGTAGTGGTTGCCTGGAGGAAAGAAGAGGTACCTCTCCTTGGAGACTTCCCGGGATGCAAAACTCAAGCGCAAGACACAAGAATGGAGCGCAATACTGCTGCTGTCTGATTGGCGAACCGTCCATCGCTTCATGTTTTCACATTAGTTCTACCCGACGAAGCTCTAACCAGGTCTATTGCAACCAGGACTCGACCACGAGACATCTAACTTGTAGAGACAGTAGGCTAACATTTGTCTCGGGTTTGTTTAGTCGGAAAAGCCTATTATTTAAGAAATAGGCGGACGCCCTTTCGGTGGTGCTGAAGATAGGAGGACTTGGCTGATCTACGAGTGAGGAGAATCAGTACACGAACCCACACTTTTCTGCCCCGTCTTGTCAGCTTTACGATATCAGTTGCTTTCGCGAAGGTAAGTTTATTCCCATACGTATCTAGATAATATTTTTTGTCATGCGAGTTACGTCATAAAACATAACTAGGCCAACTGTCTTCACATCCTATAGTAGTCTGGGTTGACATCTCACCTGTGTTCAGTCAGTCAAGTTTTTGTGTTCTTGTTCATGTTGAAAATGTTACAGAACCTCGTTACACATCATATTGATAGGCTACATTGATACATTTAGCCTATTTAGTTATTATTGAAATATAACAACTTCATTAGCACATATTTGCTTGATTTGTTTATTGTCTCACTGTCTCATACCGTTTTCACTAGATACCACAGCTACAAAGTCAAAATTGGCAATATCGTAAAAATTCATGAAAACCAAAATGTGCTTTTTGCTCTTAATTTAAGGTTAGGGTTAGGCATAAGGTTAGCAGTGTGGTGAAGGTTGGGGTTAGGTTTAAAATTAGATTTTAAGAAGATACAGTGTAGAAATAGGGGGGGTTAGGACTTGTGTCTGTGTTAACTAGTAATGACCGTCTCTACAGGTGACAATTGGGCAAACAATATATATTGTTAATCCAATTGTTTTTGTGCCGCTACAGTAGACCTATCTCCTAGCCTACTTTTGTGCGAGAAACGTTTTTCTACACATTTCTGTGGTCATGCCTTTGCTCATAGGAACCAAACAGTGGATTGCAACGGCCTATCGGTTTCATCAGCGCATTTTAGAGGTGACATAAGACCAATAGCCTAGTTACAGTGGATAGATGTGTTTGTTGAAGAAATGATCATGCTCTCTCCTCTGGTATCCATTATACCTTGCCATTATTGGCATTAGTCAAACAGATAGTATTCTTCTGCTCCTCTTTTCCCCGGTTCTTCTCTCCCAAAGTTTGAACATAATGAATGCTGCCACTGTTTTTCCCTCATTTAGAGTCATGCCTAGTTGCTCCTTGCAGACTGCCATATCAAGCATGCATTATTCAATTTAAGTGGTCAGTGAATGAACTCAAATTGTGTTCATCCTAATTATACACTGAGTACATGGGGAAAGTATCCCATTATTCATACTGTGATTCAAGAATGCTCTGTCATTTTTCAAGTCTCAGGTTAGAGCAGGCTAGGTAGACTGACTGCAAATATTTTCTGTGATAAATGACAGAGCATTCTTATTTGGTTTGGAATATTATTTTCACCTTGTTTTGTGGGAATTTGAAATGGCATATATTACATTGATGTCTGTGTTTAACTCCACTTTCAAATGAACCATGATTCTGTTCAATTTCTCATTATTACAAGATGCACTGAGGCTTACAGAAATCTGAGAATAAATACACTCCCCACCATTTTAAACGTAAGAATGTAAAATAATTAAAAACTGTCATTAAAAACAAACACGGGCAAGTCTCCAACAGCACCTGCTGCATGCATGGTAAAGACAAGAATGTGAGTGACAGCAAGGTGTGGTTATGGGCCCGCGTTACAGGATCCAAGGGACAATAGAGTTGGGAGGATCAGCTTTATATTGTGGATTTGTGTAGGTTAAAGTGCCTGTGTGGATAACAGACGTGGATGACTTATAGAAAGTTTTGTGTAGGCTTCATTTACTATTGCAGTTTGTATCTGACCTACAGTAGATGTGGTTCAGAGATGCCCTATGGAGCTGACCCAGAGGGTGTGTTGGATTATAAAGGCGATGGTCGCAAGGATCAGGTGTCAGTATTAACTGCAGTGCAAACTGCAAACCCTTAAATAGGCCTACATCACTTTATACTTTATGACAAAGAGTGAGTGAGTTCAGCCTAATGGCTTCCATTTGTTCTCCCCTCCTTGCTTCCAAAAACATGTTATGTTTTGTGCCAAAAAAAGAAGCTCTTGGTAATAGATGACGAAGGTCAGTGATCCGTTTTTTGTCCAGTTCATGTTTTTCTCCTACAAATCTATGACTTTACTGCTAGGTGCTCTGCTGAACACAATAGAAACATATTGGGGAAAAGAACACACAAGATTGCTGTGTTTACTAGCTCTGAAAAAGTGACCCAGTCTATAAGCATGGGTATGACACATTGTGGAAGATGTAATCTTAAATTATTATAATGATCTGTTAGGCTACTCCAGCTCTTACTGATCCCTGATAGATGCAGTGTATTCAATGGCTTTTTGAGGACCTCAGCTTTCTGCCGTCATTGGGGTCCTATTGGGCATCAAGATTTAGGCCTCTGTGAAGCAACTCTGTACATTTGCTGATTATAGAAACATTATGTGCAATATTTGTGCAGTATTGTGTAATTGTTTTTTTTGTAACAGGAAATGAGTATGTCAATCATGTTAAAATGGCCCCCAACCCCTTTTCACTTGGTGCCAGAGAATGCAGGTGCTGTCCAACTAGAGAATAAGGTCCCCTTTGAGGTGGTGTCCATGTGACTGAATGCAATGGCTTCTGTCAGCGCCAGGGTCATTGGACACAGCAGAGCTTTGACATGTACAAAATGTGCTTGAAGATGCTGTGCTCATACTGAGGCTGGCAGAGGCCCAGTGAAGCTGGGACATAGCACAGATGGCACGGAGGGAAGAGCGCAGTCCAAGCCCAGCTGGAAGCTAGGGATGCCTTACTGCGGGTGTGAGTGAGTGAGTGTACTTGTGTGCACGGCCGGCGTTATGGGCGGGCCCTACCTTATCTCCTTGCCCATCCAAATAAAATATTTAAATATTTATTTATTTGACTGAGACGCGCTGACTGAAAGATGCATCAATCTCAGATAAAGCATCTGAGTGAGCGAAACAGAGACCCCTGTCTCAATATGTCTAGACCATGTACAGTATCTGATTCTGTCTGGACCAAAAGAGTATGGAAGGTCATACCATTTCTGTCCAGACAGCATCAGATATATGGGCTAAAGATAGTAAGACAGAGGGGCGCTGTTTTGCTCACTCGGATGTTTTCTTCGGTCAGAGAGTTTCAGCAAAGAGGAAGAGGCGAAGCAAGAGGGCTCACACTCTCCAAAATCTGTCCAGAATAGGCTTAATGCATTTCTATGGGCATAATAAGCAGACCTAAGCTTGTCACCTGCCTTCCCGCCTTTGGGACAACGACTCCCGTTGTTAGGGCAGAAAGATGAGCATCTCGTCATTATGTACAGGTCTCTGGTTTCAGCCTCATGCGAATTGGAAAGGTAAGTTGGCGGGTCCACAGTGCACTGTTCGGATGCTGGCTACCCTTAAAGTAAATTGATGATTTGTCAAAATTATATAATAACTCCTGTATAAATAAAAACATAAAAAATATTTGACCAGATAGAATGACTTAGCATGACTTAGCCACAGAGGATCATTAGCTTCTTTTAAAACATAGCTGTGTAGGCCTATGCCTATTTGGGAAGGCCACAATTTGGGCAGCGCGTGTTGCAATAATGTCTACCTGATTGAGTTACGGCTGTCAGTGAAAGCATCTAAAATATGCGTGAAGATAACGTGTCTTGAGTATAATTTAATATGTTGCAAAAAGAAGAAGGGGAGGGGTGTGCAGCGAAGATATGTCGTGTCTATCTCCAGAATGCACTCACTCAGCTCTCCAGAATGCACTCAGCTGTCTCCCATCAATTCTTGCGCATTCATTGTTTCATTCTGTGAATTGTTTGCCCTTTAATTGCTTATTTTTTTAATCAATTCCCCATTACATCTGTCACCAGTAGGCCTAGTAAATGTACCGTTAATTTTGTTACATTAATTTCTGTTAATGCATGTATTAATTACAGTCATTTACCATTCTCATTCTCGGAGTGGAAACGTTGTTTGCAGAGTTCACAACCTGCTACACTTGTGATAAACACGTTTTGGTTTATTTCATAACCATTACAAGTTTTGTCAATCTTTTCATTGTCTTTTGTTTGAAGTGTTCCATGAGCAATGAGCATGAGTCTGGTTTCTCAGGAGCGCCTGAGCACGCATAGAAGTATGCCTACCTAACCTGCTGCGTGTAAATATAAGAAAGTGCCCATTAGGCAATGTCTGATTGTCTTAACTCACCACTTCCACCAGTAATAAACTGAGCTTCTCAGTGATTGTTTTCACCTCACACATTGTCAACAAAGTCTGTTTTTTATTAACATCCATTGCGAATGATAGTTCCTCAGTATTTTAAAAATCTTTCCAACACTCCCGGCCTCGATAATCCCCAAGCCTCGGAGTGAAAGAGCAAAATATCATGATCTGATAATTCCATAAATCCAGTGGAAATGTAATAAAAACAGCTGTTTGTCTCGAGCTCACTGGTGCGGGAAACTCTGAGGGTCCGGAATAGGCTAGTTGACACAATGTTGCAAGTTAGCTAGCAACAGCTTCTGGCCGGACCCAGTTGATGATTTGATACAATGTTGCACTTCACTAGTGATAGCTCAAGTCAAGACAGATAGCAAAGGAGGCAGACAGGCGGAATAGAGAGATTAATGTGATTGAAAGAACCAGAATTTTCATCAGGAGATTTTCTACTGTTTTTATTTGTCGGCTTTAGGCTTATGCATTTTACTTAGTTGACGATGGATGTTATAGGCCTACTGCTGCATTGGCCTATAGGCCATCTCTGAGTTCTATGCACTCATTTCTCTAGCCGCCAATGGGCCACAGCGTATCAATGTGTCCATATGGCAGAGGCTGGTGCTCTCGCCTTAGTTACATTATTACTTTTAGAATTGTAGAATTTTACTTCAGATCTTTATGATTAACCACATGAAAATTATTTTGAGAACTAAAATGTTATTATTGAAGTGAAACTGTTCCTCGAAAATGTGCATATAAAAAAGATCATAACTGTCACGAAGATGGATAGAAATGGTAGGATAAATTGCAAGCATCCTCAAAGTTGAAACTCAAGAGCTGCCTATGGGCTTTACTATAACACCCATAAAAAAATGGTGAAAGCACAAGCGCGTGCACACATAGGAGGTCCCGTGAAAAAACATGCCAATCTATGGATATCCAAGGCCCATCCACCCTGCTTGTGTGTGTTATAGAAAGAGAGAGAGAGTAAGAGAGAGTGTGTGCATGTGTGGGCATGTGTGTGTGTTTATCAGAGCAATTACTCATCACACCTGTTAGTCCCTTACGGAAAAAACATATGAATTTCACATGTGAACAAGTGAAGTGTTCCACTTTTTTTTTTTCATGTGATCACATGTGATCTTATGTGAAGTTAATGTGATAACATGTGACATCATGTAAAGCAACATGTGATAACATGAAACTACACGTGTTACCATGTGATCACATGTGAAGTTTTCCAAAAACATATGTTTTCACATGATTTCACATAAAAAATGTATGTGAAATCATGACATTTTTCTGTAATTCACTTACTTTACCTTTTGGTTTCCAAGCTGAATCTGCGGTTTTTGTTACTTTTGTTACCTTATAGGTGATCAGTTACTACCATGGGGATGTATTGAAGCCATGGTGCTGTGTAGCTAGGTGACCCTGGACTGGGGGAGGGGGGTTTGGATCACTCTTGAGTCTGATTAAGGACAGTGATTCAGTGCCTAGGCAGTGGCTTGTGCGACATTACAAGATCTCTCTCTTTTTAAAGAAGAACCACCTGAGATCCCAAGGCGGAGCAGGAACGCATGACGACAAACACACACAGTGGCTTCAAAGAGCTAACCTTCCTTCGCCGTTTCCAGTTGGCAGGCCGCTAGAGAGCAGAGTGGGAGAGAGAGAGAAAAGAAGCCTGCTCTTTTCATTCCGCCACATCTGTTCCGTGAAGGAATAAGTGCATGATCTGCACTCTGATTACAATGAATTATTCCTCACCCGGCTATAAATATGTGCTCCCTTGAACACTGAGCCTCTTTCAGGGCCAGGAATCTTCGCACTCAATACAGCGCAGCATCACCAGGCAACACCCATGGCCTTGTCGACTGGTTTGGAGCTGGAGAATCAGAGGAACCAGTTGAGTTTACTGGGTAGTTACTGCAGTCGAATGACCAACGCGCCCTCTAGTGGCCTCATGGGTGGAATGTTATTCATCATTTCATAATTAATAAACATTATTATAATTTTTAAGCCAGAAATCTGGTGTTTCTATGTCAAACGGTTTTGTTATATTTCAGTCTTGTCAAAAGAAGTGCACTATAAAGGGAATAGAGTGCCATTTGATGGCAGCCTGAGCCTCAAACAGGAAGTGGATGAATATGATATTGGTCCATCACCTCTAATGGGAACAAAAGGTCATCCCTTAATTATTCATTTGGGATGTCAAACAACCCTCAGCCGCTGTTATTTAGAGGAGGAGATTCATTGAATAATGCAGAAGGAGGATTCTCTTTCCTCCTCCAAAACCAGAGGCACCCACACTCGTTGGTTTGGATGTTTTATAGTAGAGCCTTATCTTTATGCTAGAGCCCCCTGTCATTTTACACCGACCCGACCTTCACTGTCACTTCTGGTGAAACTTGGGATGGCATAGAAGGTGACATCTGACTCGTGTTGTTTTTCTACATATTCTAATGCCTGTTTACAGAGTGCTCCATGCAGGGAGAGAACGATAATGCATTAAAACAGCTGAATCATTATGGTTGTCTTCCCACTCCCCCTATCTGTTGTGGTAGACTACCCTTGTCAATTGCTTTTAAGCAGCTTTCTTAATATGTAAGGGATGTTTATTGCAGCTCAAGGAGCAAAAGGAGATATTAATGCTATTAAAGTGCATTAAAGTGAAGAATGGTGTAATGTGAGTCGCTACCGTGGGAAGAATAGCTGGGAGGAAGCAGAGAGGATTCAGACGAGTGTGGGGGAGAGTCTGCAAATGTGCTCTTTGTTCAGCATGAGAGAGATAGAGAGAGAGAAGAGAAGCAGAGAGAGGGGGTGGTGGTGGAGAGAGAGGCAGATAGAGAGCGAAAAAGAGAGGCACAGAGAAATGAGAAAGAGAGAGGCAGAGGAGAGAGAGAGAGAAAGAAAGAGAGAATGACAGAGGGAGATGGAGAGAGAGAGACCACCTCCAGACTGTTCTCTGAACATGCAGAGATGCACATGTCATTACGCTCACCTGGTTCCAATTCCTCACTGATTGTGTTTGTATAAATGTGCCCTTTGTTTCCCCATTGGACTGTTGATTATTGTTCCCATGTCCGTTGGTCGTGTGAGTACCTATGCATTGTCTCAGCCTGTGCTGCGTGTTTTGTGCATTGTGTATTTGTCACGCCCTGATCTGTTTCACCTGTTCCTGTGATTGTCTCCACCCTCTCCAGGTGTCGCTTATTTTTCCCAGTGTATTTATCCCTGTGTTTCCTGTCTCTCTGCCAGTTCGTCTTGTATGTTTAGTCAAGTCAACAAGTGTGTTTTTCCCGTACTCTTTATTGCTATTCTCCTTTTTCTAGTCCTCCCGGTTTTGACCCTTGCTTGTTTCTGGACTCTGTACCCGCCTGCCTGACCATTCTGCCTGCCTTGACCACAAGCCTGTCTGCCACTCTGTACCGCCTGGACGCTGATCTGGTTTTGACCTTTTTGCCTGTCCACGACCATTCTCTTGCCTACCCCTTTGGATTAAAAAACATTGTAAGACTCCAACCATCTGCCTCCTGTGTCTGCATCTGGGTCTCGCCTTGTGCCTTGATAGTATTACGGGTCTCGTCCCGTGTCGTTCTATGAGGTTTACCCTCGCTCTTTTGTTTGGGTACATCCCTGTGTTTTGTATACGTGCTTGGTTTGGGTGTATTAAAAACCCAGATGAAGTATTCCTCCGCCTGTCTTCAAATCCTTTATACCAGCGTGACAGACTCTCAGGCTGCAGAATGGGGGCAGTGGAACTACATTGATTTGGGAAATTAGACATACCTACACTGAGTATACAAACCATTAAGAACAGCTGCTCTTTCCATGACATAGACTGACCAGTTGAATCCAGGTGAAAGCTATGATCCCTTATTGATGTCACTTGTTAAATCCACTTCAATCAGTGTAGAGAAAGGGGAGGAGACAGGTTAAAAATTGATTATTAAGCCTTGAGACATGGATTGTGTATGTGTGCCATTCAGAGGGTGAATGGGCAAGACAAAACATTTAAATGCCTTTGAATGGGGTATGGTAGTTTTGTGCCGGTTTGTGTCAAGAACTGCAACGCTACTGAGTTTTTCACTCAACAGTTTCCCGTGTGTATCAAGAATGGTCCACCACCCAAAGGACATCCAGCTAACTTGAAACAACTGTGGGAAGCATTGGAGTCAATATGGGTCATTATCCCTGTGGAACGCTTTCGACACCAGAGGGTTCTTGCCCCGCCGAGTTGTGGCTGTTCTGATGGCAAAAGAGGGGATGCAACTCAACATTTAGGTGTTCCTGATGTCTGGTATACTCAGTGGATTTTTAAGATCAAATTCAATAGGAAGGAAATCTAGTAATTGGAATAATAAAATGTTCATAGCAGTGAATTTCTGGGACGCAGGAAATCTCTTTACTCCCTGTTGCCCTAATAGAACACCAAATGATCAATACATCTCTATAATTAACAATGTACTTCAGGAGGGATGAGTTTTTATGGATACATTACTGGATACTTCAGCTCAGTCTGTCAATCAAGAGAACACATCTTATTAATGTATTTCCTGTTCGAACCAGTACTTGACTTGGAATGAAATAGGTGCCGGTACTCATTTTGGGTGCTGGTACTGTTTATATTTATGTGCAGGAGCTCCACAATACTTCTGAGCTAATATTCTATAAGAGGAACAGGAGCTCAAGCAGTAGAACATTTGAGGTGAGCCCCTGCCCAAGTCAAGCACTGGCTAGAACTGAGGTAAGATTGAAAACCAACCCGACACAAACTATGGATTGTTTGTGCTTGCCTGCAGAGTAATGCAGAGCTTTAAAACAATAATTTTTAAAGAAAGTACCGGTAATTGCTTTCTTGCCTTTGCACTAGGCTTTATCTAAAGAACCTTCCAAAAGAATAGTACCTAAATTCTTAGAAAAAAAAGATGCTATCTTGAACCTAAAAGGGTTCTTTGGCTTTCCTCATAGGATAACCCTTTGAAGAACTCTTTTTGGTTCCAGGTAGAACCATTTTAGTTCCAAGTATAACCATTTTGGGTTCCATGTAGAACCCTTTCCACAGAGGGTTCTACATGGAATCCAAAAGGGTTCTACATGCAACCAAAAAGGGTTATCCTATGGGGAGAGCTGTAGAACACTTTTGGAACCCTTTTTTCTAAGAGTGTATTGTACCTGTACAGGTTTCATTTGTCTGTAGTTTTAGCTGCCAGGCAAGGTATTAGTTATGTAACTGATCAATTGAGAAATGAAAACATTATTTTGGTTCCCTGCTGGGGACGCTCTGAGAAATCATTGTGGATTTTGTGTCAGTCAGTATTTCTCAGGAAGATAATGTCCTTATTCCCAGAGTTTGATGTTGCTGTACGGTACCTAGTGACAACGCTCGTTTGTCTTGGCCTTGAAATAAAGGTGAGGATGGACTGGGGAGCAGATTTGATCTGTGTGTCTCTGTATATCTAGGGAGCCAGGGATGTGTATTGCTATATTGCTGCTCAGGGGGATGAACATCTTCCTCCATGCAGACAAGGTCACCGTTCGGAGGCTGAGGGCCGAGGGAGCAGCAGGCAAGGGCCAGGTGCTCTGTGAGTTAGTTTGTGGATGGATGGCACTGTGCCTAGAAAACAGAGCTAGAGCCCAGCCTGCCCTCCGCTCGGGACTCTCCCTCCATCCCTCCTCTGTGGGGCTCTCAAAGCATTGCTTAACTCCTGTAGAACCCAACGCCCAGGTACCAGGGTGTTGATCAATTAGGCAACTGTGTTTCAGCCCAAGTTAATTACACAAATGCATTCTGCACTAAAGCCTGTCAAGTTATTAGCTGGCAGCGTAGCGGTATTCAAGCCATTCCAGCCATTCGGTGATACATACACAAACAGTTGTCGGGGCAGTCTCAGTGAGGGAACTTTTTCTCTGAGAGACCTATCAGCTGTGTTATAAAACAGAGTGAAAATAGAGTAAATGTTACTTTAACAGCAAACATTAAAATGTAGTCACAGGTTATTCAGTTGAATTGTGACACAAAAGACCAGGTTCATGCAGAAGTGTAGGTGTGGCATGTGGTTAACAGTTGTGGTTTTATTCAAATGCGTTAACAATGCTGGTGCATAGATTTGCTTTATTTGAATACTACATTTGACATATTGTATCGTAAACGTGTCTGTCTCTGAAAGCTAGATTAACAGAAAATCTTACTGCCCATACAAACCTCTTTCTACAGATGGTTGAAGGTTCACTGGAGACGACATCGTCCAAATATTATTCAGTATCGCTCCTTAGAAGCCAGAAAAATGACTCAACCACAGCTTTCATAAATAGAGATAGCAACCCACTGAGCACACACTGGTTGAATCAACGTTGTTTCCACATCATTTCAATGAAATTACGTTGAACCAATGTGGAATATATGTTGAATTATCTGTGCCCAGTGGGAAGCCCTCTCTCTAATTAGTATCTCTAATTAGCAGGATTTCAGTCCTTCACGGCGTAGTGTGTTACCAAGTGTTTTCTTGGTGACTATGGTCCCAGCTGCCTTGAGATCATTGACAAGATCCTCCTGTGTTATTTTCATTCACTCACCCTCTCACAAGTTACTAATGTTAGGTTTGTGTAATGTGACATGATTTCTTGTAGTCCTAATTAAGCTTGGGATTGTCATGGAGCTATTTATATTACAAACGTAGATAACTGCTATATATATATAGCACCTTCTCTAGTGTTCAGTGTGTAGTATATTTTCTCGTTCAAATATTATTTTATTGAACACATACACAAGAATGGTGTATAGGTATAAAATACAAGTTTACAGATCTTATCTAAACATAAGAGAACAGACATTAACCAAAAGACCCAGAGTTCTGGGCACAAAACAAATATTAGAAAATAAGACATACAGAACAAGGACAGGCAGAAAAAAAAAAGGGTCGATGTAACCCCCCCACTTATACCCCCCTTTATCCCCCATTTATTCCACCCTATTCCCCTCCCAACTGCTCAGGTGGCGGGGCCAGCACATGCTGCCCAAAGGTAGATTACCATATGACAATTGAGAGTGCGTTAAAAAGTGCAAATTCACAGCGCCGCCTGGTCCAAGTAAGAGAGGAAAGGCTGCCAGATTTGATCAAATGTTGATAATTTATTGCTCAGAATATATCTAATTCTTTCTAAGTGTACAGTGTTTGCCAATTCGCCGAGCCATAATTTGGTAGAGGGCGCTTCCCTCTTTTTCCAAAACAAGATTAATTTTTTTGCCGAAATGAGACTGTAAGAGATGAGTTGTTTTTGGGAGTTGGTTAATCCGTTTAGGGAATCGGACACTCCCAGGATTATCAGAAGCGGGTCTGGGTCTATTGAAGTCTCCAGAACTTCAGAGAGGACCCCAAAAATTCCACACCAATAACCATACAAGTTAGAGCATAGGGCAAAGCAGTGGAGTAGTGTACCCTGCTCAGCCTGACATTTATCACACATAGGGGATGTACCAGGAAATATCCTATGCAGTTTGGTTTTGGAGTAGTGTAATCTGTGTAATACCTTGAATTGTATGAGACAATGTCTGGAGTTAATGGAGCAGGTGTGGATATACTCCAAGCTGTCCTCCCAGTCTGCCACCGAAATATCAGTCCCTAGTGCTTCCTCACATTTTGCCTTAATGGCATCAGTAGACGGTGCGCTAACAGATTGAAAAGCGTCATATATACGAGATATCAGTTTGTCTGAGGTGGGGCATATTTTTATGCATCCGTCAAACATGGAAGGTTTAGCATTCCGAAATATTGGGAGGTGTTTTCTAACATAGTCTCTAATATGTAGGTATCTGAAAAATATACTTCTGGGAAGATTATAAGTTTCCCTCAGCGATTCAAAGGAAGCAAAGGTCCCCACTATATATAAATCCCCTATGGTACTTATCCCCAACTCTCCCCATCGCTCAAAGGTGTTATCAAGGTTAGAGGGGGAAAAGAAGGGATTCCTGGCAACAGGAAGCATGAATGATATTGGTCTAAGCTCAAAGTGGACTTTAATTTGCTTCCAGATTCGGACTGTGCTATGTATAATAGGATTGTTACGGCAAAGTGACATCTCCAGATTGACAGGTGACAAAATCACAGCACCAATAGAGAAGGGGTGGCACTCCTCTCGCTCCATACTAAGTCAGCTGGGTGGCGGGTGTGCGTCATCCAGCAAAAACGTAACAGCGCGGAGGTTGGCGGCCCAGTAGTAAAATATAACGTTTGGGAGAGACAATCCTCCTTCCATCTTGGATTTACAGAGGTGTTTTTTACCTATCCTGTGTGTTTTATAATCCCAGATGAAAGGATTGATAATAGAGTCCAGTTGTTTATGAAAGGATTTAGCTATGAATACTGGGATATTCTGGTATAGGTAGAGCAGTTGTGGGAGGAAGACCATTTTAATGGCATTAATTCTTCCGAGCAGAGAAATTGGGAGAGTTCTCCAAAATTGTATGTTTGCCTTAAGTTTTTGCATCAGAGAGGGGAAATTATCTTTAAATAGTAAGGAGTATTGTTTGGTAACTACAATTCCAAGGTAGGTACATTTTTCTGAAGATAGCTTAACTGGAATATGTTCTAGCCAGGAGGTGTTTTCCAACCGTATGGGCATTAATTCACTCTTGTTCCAATTTATTCTGTATCCCGAGAAGGTACCAAACAAATTAATCACCTCCAGAATAGCTGGAATACTATCTTGGGGTTCTGTTACATAGAGGAGAATGTCATCTGCGTATAGGGAAATCTTATTTAGAGTATCTTTAGTATTATAGCCGTGTATTGCTGCATGAGATCTGATCGCTTGAGCGAGAGGTTCAATAATTAGGGCGAAGAGCATAGGCGACAGCGCACAACCCTGCCTTGTCCCTCTGTAAAGGTTAAATCGGGGCGACAATGATTGGTTAGTGAGTATTCTTGCACAGGGGTTCCTATATAACAGCTGGATCCACTTTATGAACCCATCTCCAATATTCAATTTCTGTGGGACCTTGAATAGATAGGGCCACTCAACTTGGTCAAAGGCCTTTTCGGTGTCAAGAGATATAACGGCAAGGTCCACGTTAGGTAACCTCTGAGAATACATAATGTTGAATAGGCGCCTGAGATTGAAGAATGAGTTTCTGTTACGGATAAAGCCGGTCTGGTCCGAATGGACCAATTTGCCAATTAAAGTGCTAAGCCTGTTAGCCAAAGTTTTTGCTAAAATCTTTTGGTCTGTATTAAGGAGGGATATTGGTCTGTATGACCCTACCTCTTCCGGATCCTTACCCTTCTTATGTATAACTGTAATAAACACCTCATCCAAAGTGGATGGGAGCGCTCCATCCTCGTTGGCCTGAACCAACATTTTGTGTAGGTAGTGAGAGAGCATGTTGCTGAATGTTTTGTAGAATTCACCAGGGTATCCATCTGGGCACGGGGTCTTGCCACTCTATAGAGATTTTATTGTTTCTCTAATTTCTTCAAGAGATATTTCCTTATTCAGGAAGTTAGAGTCTTCCTGGTTCAGGGCAGGAAGATTACAGTCTTCCAAAAAGTTTTGCATAATTAAGGGGTTAGGATCCGCTTTAGATGTATATAAAGTCTCATAAAACTGACGGAATCTGTCATTTATGTCTTTGGGGGAAGAGAGTAATTCCCCTGATGCAGATTTAACTTTGTGAATCATTCGGTCACTCACATTCTTACGAAGTTGTCTGGCGAATAGTTTGTGTGGTTTGTCACCAAACTCAAAATATTTTTGCTTGGCATAGAGAAAAGATTTAGCAATTTTAGCAGAGAGGATCTGATTGTATTTACATTTTAAAGACATAATTTTTTTATGTTTCTCCCTAGATGGGTGTCTAGCATTCTCCCTATCCAGTAAGTGAATTTGTCCCTCCAGTTCTACCAATTCTCTTCTGTTTTGCCTACTCCTGGCAGTCTGAAAAGAGATGATACAGCCTCTCAAATAAGCCTTCAGCGTTTCCCACAGTAATGCTGGGGAAGTCTCTGTGTTGTAGTTGGTATCAAAAAAAAATGTAATTTGGTCTTTAAGAATGTTGGTTCTGTGAGGAGCTGAGGATTCAACCTCCCAGACCCTCTCATTTTGTACGATGTCACCCAATCTCAGGGAGAAGGTGAGTGGACTATGGTCAGAGATTATAATATCATGATATCTCACATTACAGGTATAGGGGAGTAGTTTAGCATCAACTGAAAAGTAGTCAATTCGAGTATAAACATTGTGAACATGAGAGTAAAAGGAGTATTCCCTACCCGTAGGGTTAGAGATCCTCCATATATCAAATAAGTTCATTTTTTTATGTAGGTATTCAAGAATTCGCTTGAATAGGAGGTAGGGGTTTGCCGGGTAGAGGATCTATCCAAATATTGGTCTAGCACACAGTTAAGGTCCCCTCCAATGACCAGGTTAGTATGGGAGATATCTGGAATCAGGGCAAGGACTCTTATGAAAAAAAGAGGGGTTATCAATGTTTGGCCCATAGATATTTAGTAGAGTTACAGAAGTAGAGTGGATCTCTCCTATTACGATCACATAACGACCCTCTTTGTCCACAATAGTGGTTTTATGTAGAAAGGGAATTCCTTTCCGTACCAGAATCGCTGTGCCTCTCGTTTTGGCAGAGAAGTTAGAGTGATACACTTGCCCCACCCACTTACATTTAAGTCTGTTATGAGAATTGTTTTTCAGATGGGTTTCTTGCAAAAATATAATATCAGACGAGAGTGCTTTCAAGTGGGCTAGGACGCTTGCGTCCCACCCTAGTCAACAGCCAGTGGAATCGCGTCGCGCGAAATACAAAACCTCATAAATGCTATAACTTCAATTTCTCAAACATATGACTATTTTACACCATTTTATAGATACACCTCTCCTGAATCGAACCACGTTGTCCGATTTCAAAAGGCTTTACAGCAAAAGCTAAACATTAGATTATGTTAGGAGAGTACCCTGCCAAAACAAATCACACTGCCATTTTCAAATCAACTAGATGCATCCCAAATACCCAAAACACAGCTAAATGCAGCACTAACCTTTGACAATCTTCATCAGATGACACTCCTAGGACATCATGTTACACAATACATGCATTTTGTGTTCGATAAAGTTCATATTTATATATAAAAACAGCATTTTACATCGGCGCGTGACGTTCAGAAAATATTTTCCCTCAAATGCAATAAACGACGTGGTATGCTCAGAAAAATAGGCTAGGCGATACATGTTAGCGCCATCTTGGAACCATCTAAAATCAAAAATACTATTGTAAATATTCCCTTACCTTTGATTATCTTCATCAGAAGGCACTTCCAGGAATCCCAGGTCCACAACAAATGTAGTTTTGTTCGAAAAAGTAAATAATTTATGTCCCAATAGTTCCTTCTTGTTAGCGCGTTCCGAAGGCTACTCATAATGTACTGAAGCGCGCGGGACTTGTCGTCACGGATGTGCAAAAAATATATATTTACGTTCGTTCAAACATGTCAAACGTTGTATAACATAAATCTTTAGGGCCTTTTTCAACCAGAGCTTCAATAATATTCAAGGCGGACGCATTGTCTTACTAAACGTTTCGGAACAAAAGGGTTCCCATGGGCGCCCGCGTCATAGTAGTAATGGCCCTCCCCCTGTGACCAACTTCCCAAGCCTCTCTTTGGGTCAGTTTCTACCATAGAAGACTCAAACCACTTTGTAAAGACTGTTGACATCTAGTGGAAGCCTTAGGAAGTGCTAAATGATTAATAAGTCCCTGTGTGTTTCAATGGCAAAGGTTTGAAGTGATTCCACACATCAGATTTCCACTTCCTGTTAGGATTTGTCTCAGGGTTTTGACTGTCATATGAGTTCTGTTATACTCACAGACACGATTCAAACAGTTTTAGAAACTTTAGAGTGTTTACTATCCAAATTGACTAATTATATGCATATTCTAGTTACTGGGCAGGAGTAGTAACCAGATTAAATCGGGTACGTTTTTTATCCGGCCGTGCAAATACTGCCCCCTATCCCCAACAGGTTAAACCCTTGACATTCCAGGAAGTGAATGTAAGCCCCGCCTTCTTCTCATTTGTAGTTCCTATGGTGGCCTGCATAACATGTAAGTTACTAAAAAGGTAAGAAAGCGCACCAAACCATCACGATCAGCATATGTAGCACCTACACCCGAGCAGTATCCAACCCACCCCTCCCCCCCTGCAAGCACCTTTACTCTCCACCCTGTTCCCCTACTTTCCCCAACATTTACCCCTCCCATCAACCCACATTTAACAGGCATATACAAAAAGGAGAGAAAAAAACATGAAAATAAAAATAATAAACACATTGTCTGGCCGATGCCAAAAAAGCACGGCGCGATCTCGAACAAGAGGTAAAACAAAAATAAAATCCCAACTATACGTTCACCTCTCACTATCCTAGAACTTCTACTAACATCTGAACTGAGGAGGCTCCCGCGATTAAAGTGTTCAGATAGCATCTATTAAACCTAAACAGAATAAGTTGCAACTTAAACATATTGTGCACTTAAGCTTCATCTTGGGTCAATCCCTGAGATAAGCAAGATATAGCATCACAAGATTACATTGCTAAGCAATGCCGGTCTAAACATAAACCATCAGCAACCGACATAGTCAGCAGTACAATTACATATTGTGGGTTAGGAGATGGGAACAAGGATTTTGATAAATTGAACGTACCCCCCAATCAAAACTAAAAAATGTTTTAAAAAATTATTTTTTTAATAATTAAAAAACAATAGTGAACTATATATATATATATATATATATACACATACATACATACATACATACATACATACATACATACATACATACATACACACATACACACATACACACATACACATATACACATATATACACATACACCCATACACACACATGTACATATACATACATACATACACATGTGCACACATACACACACATCCACATATATACACACATGTGCATACCTACACACACACACACACACACACACACACATGCGCGTATACATACACACACACACGCGCGCAAGTATATACACGCATACCCACATACATACATACATACATACATACATACATACATACATACATACATACATACATACATACATACATACATACATACATATACACATATACACATACACACATATACATACACACACATACATACACATACACACACATACATACACATGTACATATACATACATACATACACATGTGCACACATACACACATACACACACATCCACATATATACACACATGTGCATACCTACACACACACACACACACATGCGCGTATACATACACACACACACGCGCGCAAGTATATACACGCATACCCACATACGTACACACGTGCACACACACACACACACATATACATACACACATACATTTACGCACATATACATGTGTGTATACATATACACATGTATACACACACAACCCAAAAAATATACTTAGAAAAATAAACATTTTTAAATATATACAGATACATACATACACACACACACACACACACACACACACACACACACACACACATACATATATACATGCATACACCTATACACACATCTACATACACACCCCAGAATAGTAATCTACACTAATTTAAAATATACACATACCTAATACTAAAATGCTAAGAGAAAATAATAATAAAGTACACATAGTAATTATATGTATGCACACCTACACAGACACAAGCACCACGGAGGTCTGGTGGGAATCTAATTGTGAGAGCGGACCAGGCTATGACAAAGGCAGAACAGCACAAAACATGAACTTGCTATCCAGCTGTCTGCGTCTGCCCCTTCCCAGCCATCAGACCCCCGCAAGCAATAAATAAATGGTATGGTATTAGGAATAATGTAAGCATTGAAAAATAAATAACGAAACAAAACCAAAATTGGGGAATATAAGTATATCCATGCGAAAATGTCAATGATCAGACCTGGAAGGCCTCCCAAACAGGCATCACCTGAACCCAGTCGGAATTAAAGTGAAATTAACGTTAAATGAGAGCTCTGACCGCCCTCCATTGGTCAGCTCAGCGTGTTACATGTTCGGCAGCCCTTGTTGAGACCGTTTAGTACGGTTTCACCCGTTATGGTATAGTATGGGTTTGAGTCCATGAGCAGACCCTAACACACAATGACAAGGCACTCTAACCTGTACGGGGGATTGGCGTATATTCCCGGATAAACTTCCCTGCAAACAAAACCGAGGAGAGCCAAATCTTCTCCCCGGAAGGCGGGGTAATTCTTAGTCTTGCAGGGAAGAGCAAGGCTGGGCGAAGATGGAGTTTGTAGAGTTTGGTCATGACATCTCTGTAGCCGGCGCGGTGCTTTGCCACATCGGGCGCATAATCCTCATATCCACGGAAGGGGGGCCCTTTATGTAACAGGTTGCCCCTCATTCGAGCCTTGCGCAGGATAAGATCCTTGGTCTTGAAACTGTGACAACAGATGATTACTGGGCGAGGACGTTGGCCCGGTCAAGGCACTGGGACAAGGGTGCGATGTGCACGGTCCAGTTGGGGATCTGAAGCCAAAACATCCGATCCCATTGCATCCTTCAATAGCTTGGCGAAGAAGTCGGTGGGGCAAGAGCCAGCCTCCACCCCCTCTGCCAGACCAACAATTCGAAGGTTATGGCGTCTGGATCGGCCCTCCAGGTCGACCACTTTCACAAAAAGCCTCTGCACACTATCCTGCAATGACGTGCATAGCTTCTCTAACTCGTCGATCCTACCAGCGTTGAATTCAGAAGCTTTCTCAAGGTCCACAATACTCTGGCCCTGTGAGGCGACCGTTCGAATGGTGCTTTCCATTTTAGTGTCCAGTTCAGCAATAGTAGCCTTAAGATCCTC
Source organism: Salmo trutta (assembly GCF_901001165.1). NCBI lineage: Eukaryota > Metazoa > Chordata > Actinopteri > Salmoniformes > Salmonidae > Salmo > Salmo trutta. The sequence continues at coordinate 26,488,664 of NC_042968.1, forward strand.
AGCTATAGCAACACGTAGTTCTCCCAAAGCCCGGGTAAGTTCCGTAAGTGTCACGTTGTTACCTGTGCCTTCTGCCATGTCTGTCTCGTTGTTTGGCAGGGAGTAGGCCTCCGAAGTGGATTTATTGTCCTTTGGTCGCTTATTACTCAGCATTTTCACATAGAAAGTTACAATATTGTATTAGAAAGAAACGTTTGTTGTAAAAAGTGCTGTAAAGTAGGTTAGGTAAGATTATTTCGCAAAAAAGTTGCAGGAGCCTCTCACACACAGCCGTTCACTCCAACATGCTAGCTCCCTGTAGTATATATTCTGACCACACTTAATATTTATTTGTTTTATTTATTTATTTGGATCCCCACTAGCTTTTGCAGAAGCATCAGCTACTCTTTCTGGGGTCCACAAAAAAACACTAAATATAACAAGTAATAAAACTATCAGGTTTCAGGTAAGACCCAAGTGCAGACTGTGTTGAAGTAACAATGTTTATTGCAACAACAGGGGCGGGTAAACAACAGGTCAAGGTAGGCAGGGGTCAATAATCCAGAGTAGCGGCAAAGGTACCGGGCGGCAGGCTCAGGGTAAGGAAGAGGTTGGTAATCCAGAGAGGGGCAAAGTATAGGTCGGCAGGCAGGCGGGCTCGGAGTCAGGACAGGTGAGGTTCAAAAGCAGAAAGGCGAGAAAAGAGAGACTGAAAAAAGCAGGAGCTGAGACACAAACGCTGGTTGACTTGAGCAAACAAGACGAACTGGCAACAGACAAACAGAGAACACCAGTATAAATACACAGGGGATAATGGGAAAGATGGGTGACACATGGAGGGGGGTGGAGACAATCACAAAGACAGGTGAAACAGATCAGGGCGTGACAAAAACACTGATAAACTGATAGACAAGGACCGTCACACACATTTTAAATACAATGATATACAAATAATACAACTACAAAATGTGTGTGTTAAAGTGTGTCTGTGTGTGCTTGTGTTTGTGTGTGTGTGTGTGTGTCCCCTCACAGTCCCCGCTGTTCCAGGAAATGTTGTTTATGTTTTTTTTAAGTAATTTTGCTGTTTGCTTGAGTAATTGGTTGGAAGGGAGTTCGATGCGATCATGGCTCTGTATAATACTGTGCATTGATCAATAACAAGTAATAAAAGGCTAAGGTACATTTTTTATGAGGTTATGAGGGTAGTTTTCCCATAAATTCATTAATTCCAAGCCTTAGGAAAGACCCAAATACATTATCAATATTTACTGCACACCTGAATTAGAAAAACACACCTTGTGAATTAATTCTACAAAATTATCCAGTGTTTCTGCACTATTAAATGAATAAACGAGAACTTGAGGCAGTGAAGGGATCACTCTGCTAATTCAATCAGTATTTCATTTACCAGATAGTTTAATTACCAACCAATCACTGCCCTCTTTGGCCCTGCAGGAGGTCTGATATGACTGATGAGTGCGCTTTCCCCTGCCCTCTCCCACACACTGGGAATGGGAAAAACATTTCCAAGAAGCAAAGTCTTATTACCGTACATTGTTCATTTCCTACCATTGTGGGCGTCTGAGTAATAATTTTTTTAATAAATAAAAAACACAATGAAAAAATGATCCAGTCAAAACTTGAACATATTAAACCAGGTAGAAAATGTGTAAAATTCTAATGAACCTACAAAGTTACTTAATTTAGTTTATTAACATTCTTCATCAAGAATATGGTCAAAATGATATTATTGACAATGAAAGTGGTAGGAATGTTGTGCCCTTGTCCTATAATTGCTACATTTACTATCAATATAGCATTGTTTTCCAGATTGTATTTTGGCGATTATTTTTCGCAGTGCGTACAGTGAGGGAAAAAAGTATTTGATCCCCTGCTGATTTTGTACGTTTGCCCACTGACAAAGAAATGATCAGTCTATAATTTTAATGGTAGGTTTATTTGAACAGTGAGAGACAGAATAACAACAACAAAAATCCAGAAAAACACCTGTCAAAAATGTTATAAATTGATTTGCATTTTAATGAGGGAAATAAGTATTTGACCCCTCTGCAAAACATGACTTAGTACTTGGTGGCAAAACCCTTGTTGGCAATCACAGAGGTCAGACGTTTCTTGTAGTTGGCCACCAGGTTTGCACACATCTCAGGAGGGATTTTGTCCCACTCCTCTTTGCAGATCTTCTCCAAGTCATTAAGGTTTCGAGGCTGACGTTTGGCAACTCGAACCTTCAGCTCCCTCCACAGATTTTCTATGGGATTAAGGTCTGGAGACTGGCTAGGCCACTCCAGGACCTTAATGTGCTTCTTCTTGAGCCACTCCTTTGTTGCCTTGGCCGTGTGTTTTGGATCATTGTCATGCTGCAATACCCATCCATGAGCCATTTTCAATGCCCTGGCTGAGGGAAGGAGGTTCTCACCCAAGATTTGACGGTACATGGCCCCGTCCATTGTCCCTTTGATGCGGTGAAGTTGTCCTGTTCCCTTAGCAGAAAAACACCCCCAAAGCATAATGTTTCCACCTCCATGTTTGACAGTGGGGATGGTGTTCTTGGGGTCATAGGCAGCATTCCTCCTCCTCCAAACACGGCGAGTTGAGTTGATGCCAAAGAGCTCCATTTTGGTCTCATCTGACCACAACACTTTTACCCAGTTGTCCTCTGAATCATTCAGATGTTCATTGGCAAACTTCAGACGGGCATGTATATGTGCTTTCTTGAGCAGGGGGACCTTGCGGGCGCTGCAGGATTTCAGTCCTTCACGGCGTAGTGTGTTACCAATTGTTTTCTTGGTGACTATGGTCCCAGCTGCCTTGAGATCATTGACAAGATCCTCCTGTGTAGTTCTGGGCTGATCCCTCACCGTTCTCATGATCATTGCTACTCCACAAGGTGAGATCTTGCATGGAGCCCCAGGCCGAGGGAGATTGACAGTTCTTTTGTGTTTCTTCCATTTGCGAATAATCGCACCAACTTGTCACGTCCTGACCATAGTAAGAGGTTATTTTCTATGGTAGAGTAGGTCAGGGCGTGACAGGGGGTGTTTTCTGTTTTTCTAGGTTTTGTATTTCTAGGTTTAAGTTCTAGGTTTCTATTTCTATGTTTTTTGGGGGGGTTGATCTCCAATTGGAGGCAGCTGGTCCTTGTTGTCTCTAATTGGAGATCATATTTAAGTAGGGGTTTTTCTTCCTGGGGTTTGTGTGTTATTATTTTTTGAGTTGTGTTTGTTTTTCTCTGCGTCACGGTTTGTTGTTTTGTTAATTCAGTTATTTATGTATTGCAAAGTTTTACGGATTTAATCAAATGTGGAACTACAACCACGCTGCACTTTGGTCTGCTCCTTTCGACAGCCGTGACACAACTGTTGTCACCTTCTCACCAAGCTGCTTGGCGATGGTCTTGTAGCCCATTCCAGCCTTGTGTAGGTCTACAATCTTATCCCTGACATCCTTGGAGAGCTCTTTGGTCTTGGCCATGGTGGAGAGTTTGGAATCTGATTGATTGATTGCTTCTGTGGACAGGTGTCTTTTATACAGGTAACAAGCTGAGATTAGGAGCACTCCCTTTAAGAGTGTGCTTCTAATCTCAGCTCATTACCTGTATAAAAGACACCTGGGAGCCAGAAATCTTTCTGATTGAGAGGGGGTCAAATACTTATTTCCCTCATTAAAATGCAAATCAATTTATAACATTTTTGACAGGCGTTTTTCTGGATTATTTTGTTGTTATTCTGTCTCTCACTGTTCAAATAAACATGCCATTAAAATTGTAGACTGATAATTTATTTGTCAGTGGGCAAACGTACAAAATCAGCAGGGTATCAAATACCTTTTTCCCTCACTGTATATTACGTCGCGACTGAGACAAACACCTAGTTCAATTTGGATCCCGAGGCAAAACCATTTGAGAGCCACTGCTTTACAGTAGCCGTTAAAGCTTGTCTCTGAGTGTTTGGTTATGATAGGGCCCCACCACAGTTAAACTAATTATGCTCAGGACCTATTATTCCCAAAGCATAGGTGCCTTGTATTTATATTTAATGAAGGATTGTCATTAAAATTAAGCATTAGTGTTCAACGGCAAGCTTTAGGTTGATGCCTTTCAGAGTTGCTGCAGTCTGCAAAAGCCCACACAATCCCATTTGCATCATGATCCCTTTTTTGAGCAGTTATTAAACATTCATTACATTATTGTGTAATCAGTTGCTAATCTGATTTGACTAACATGGGTTAGCCTAGTGCTTGAAAATGGCCACCACAAACTGAACTTAAGCAGTTGTGACTGTATGTGTAGGGATTGTTGAGTGACCTGAACAACTGAAACAGTAGCTATGCTAGAACAGTTCCACTTCACTGTTCCCTTACAGATCTGCCTCTCATACCAACAGCAGTGGTTGACTGCAGGTGACAGAATATTTACATTTTAGTCATTTAGCAGACGCTCTTATCCACAGCGACTTACAGTAGTGAATGCATACATTTCTTACATTCCCCCCCCCATACGGGTCCCCCGTGGGAATCGAACCCACAACCCTGGCATTGCAAACACCATGCTCCATCAACTGAGCCACACGGGAGAATATATAACAGTCAATGCTATGATGTCTATTTGAGCTACAGCATTTTATCCCAGTCAAGGATTAATTTAACCATTGGCTTAAAAACTGCATCTACTGAAGTGGACATGGCACGTGTCTCCTAACTTGTGCCATGGTCTGTCTAGCTGGCCCACTGACACTTTATTGTGAGTTAGAGGCCTAAAGTCCAACATCTTTAAATACAGCTGCCCCTGACAATTTAACTCAATGCCATTCTACATTTAAGAGATCCCGCTGGGTCTTCAATAAAAACAGAATTACACATTTATTTTCACCTGTGTATACATATTTGAAACTATTTCAAAGGTAGCACAGTGTCTCACTGACAATGTGTAATTCAGAAATCTTTAGAATTTGATAACAGGTCCATGAGTACATACAGTAAAGCTCATGACCAAGGGAAGACTCTGAATGAGTATGTTAAGGCTGTAAATCAATATATTCAGTTGAGATGCTAAATCCATCTTTATTTTCCTTGTTCCCTTGTACGGGTATGTTTATTGATGCACCTGTTGAAAGACATACTGTATGTCCTGTTGAAAGACATCCTGTTGAAAGACATCCTGTTGAAAGACATACTGTATATAAACTGGGGTTCACCATTTTATTTTTCTATTAATGTGTAGTCACCTATACTCAACTCTGAGTCACAGCTTAGCTCATCATTTGTTAATGAAGCATTGACCTGACCATCACACAATAGCACATCCAGCATTACCATACATTGTCCTATACACTAGGTAGATACAGCATTACCATACATGGTCATATATACTGGGTAGATACAGCATTACCATACATGGTCATATATACTGGGTGGATACAGCATTACCATACATGGCCATATATACTGGGTAGATACAGCATTACCATACATGGTCTTATACACTGGGTAGATACAGCATTACCATACATGGTCATATATACTGGGTGGATACAGCATTACCATACATGGTCATATATACTGGGTAGATACAGTATTACCATACATGGTCATATATACTGGGTAGATACAGCATTACCATACATGGTCATATACACTGGGTAGATACAGCATTACCATACATGGTCATATACACTGGGTAGATACAGCATTCAAAGGATGTAGCTATAGTAGTTGTTGCTGGTGCGATCTGTAAAACATGCAGGAACAGACCTCGATGTTGCAACAAATAATTCATCGCAACATGGAGTGAGATCTGGGAGCTTCACTTGTATCAGATAATATAGATATGTAATAGTGACTTCTAGTCAGCCCCTTTCTTTTCTACAATGCTGGTAAATGAAAGATTTGGTAGTCTGCACTCGGTTCCGCTGCTCTACGAGGTTACTTGCTCTCAGCTACCTACGCTGCTCTACGAGGTTACTTGCTCTCAGCTACCTACGCTGCTCTACGAGGTTACTCGCTCTCAGCTACCTACAGCCGGTCAATTTCGTATACACAAGGACAGCTTTCAAATGGAGCCTGTTTTGTTCAGAGTGAGTAGTCACCAGTAGTGGCAGGCCTGGAAGGCATGAGCGATGGATAGAATAATGGAGACTTTATTAGTAGAAGTGTTTCTGGAGACAAAGAGGGACTACAACAGGTAAAGATACAAAGACTTGACATCTGCAATTAGGATCAGGCTTCCAGGAGAGCAGACTGCCTATTACTATGTAGTAAATCTTCATCTTCAGTATTAACACAGATTATACAATGTCTACTTTACATTAGTGACTGACGACAATGTGATGATCCAAGAGCCAATTTACAGTACAGTACATTACAGTACAGTCCATAACACTGACAAATGAATGAAGAGCAGTCAAACATGCTTTGTAACCAAGCTTAATGCACTCTCTTATAGTATATCCCACATTGTTCCACAATGTGCTACTTTACATAAGTATGGTGCAGTATCGTTATTCATTGTGCTGCAGGTACTGATACCGTTCCACTGATTGTCACCTGTTGCTACCTTTGTTCTCCAGAACTGGGGATAGGAAGGAAGTAGGTTATTTTTAAATACATGTTTTATCAGACAATATTGTGTTGAATGTGTCCCACAGAAACTCTCTACAAACAACCAAGAGGAAATTGCTTTCTGAAAAATGCTCCCCCTTACATTTTCATTCATTCCGTTCAAATGGACTCTTGTCTATGAAAGTTAACTTGTAATACAGAAAGCCTCTGCTGTGGTAGGTTTGTCCTATACCTGGAGCTGGTTAGATCACAGTACTGGACCTATTACCACCTTCTAAAAGGGATTTGGGGCTTTTGTGAAAGCTATTGCTCTGTCTAGTCTTGAAAGTGTTCAAGACCATCACAGGAAAGTAATTGGTTGTGCTCTGCAACTTCTAGCATCACCTACAGTTTCCCTTTTATCCCTCTTGACCTTTTTAGTATGAATATTGCTCAGCCAGTGGCATTTACCTAGACTGTGATGTATGGTCATTTAAGTCCAGCATCTCTGCTCATGACTGGGCACATTGCCATTGCAGCACATTTTCTATTTGGAGTATGGATATTATAGCTATTTATACAATAGATGTACCTGCCTCTATTGTATATATTGTCAATGAAAATAGAAGAGAATACATTTTGAATGAGTCCCCCAACTCCCAAAGAAATCTAAATAACTTAAATTCCAATGGAATCTTGCTTAAACAGAGGAAGTTAATTGTCAACAATGAACATGCGAAAACCTTATTGGCTAAAACCTACTTCCAACCCATTGTCCCACCTGACCTTCAGCACCATTCTCAATAGTTCATAGTTCACGCCGGTGCTGTTAGCATATTGACCTTGACACTGTGTTTCAGCAATGGCCTATCAACGGCTCAGTTAACCAGGAAAGGAGAGTATAAATCTCAATAATGTATATCTAATCCCACAACATAAAATATGTTCCTAGTACAGATACATAATCATGTTGAGGCAGATATATCTGCTGTTTTTTCCCAATAAGAATATTAATGTCATAAATCAACCATAAAGTAATCCCAGCTGGCCATGAGAGCTTAATGTCAACCAAGTTACTAATTCACAGCCCGTTACCTAAACTGTGTCATAATAATCATCTTTAAAACATTGTTGATATTTCTCCCATTTAGTGAGTACACCTCAGGGGATTGAATTTGGTGTGGAGCCTGGGTCCTCTAGGTAATTTACGAGAAATGTTGACCGTGTCTAATTTCTCAGGTTGTTGCTGTAAACAGTCTGTGAGGTTAAATAATGGATGGTCAAGTGTTTACTGTGGATCTAGTTGATATTTTCTAGGGAATATTTAATTTTTGTAGAGCAGCAATTTAATTATTTCTTTATATTTGATGATCAAGCTGCTGAATCTTTTTTCAGATCCTTTTGGTACATTATCTGTGTACATATTCAGTCTTTTGCTCATTTGGATCTAATCAGATTGGAACATCTAACATGTTGAACTAGAGAGCAAATACTTTGTGCTGTATGACAGTACTTTCTTCTCTGCTACAGAATGGCTTTGCTAATAATCATAATCCTCACAGGAGTCTGGCCCAAATTCAATTATATTTCCATTTTATCTCTCCTTTGACATGTGCTAATAATGACACCTTTGTTAGGGAGATAATGTAAGGAGGACAGAGTGTACCGTACAGTAGCTTCCACTGTGAAATAGCTGTGATAGGGAAGGATGGTTAACAATGCTGTCAAAGCAATGAAAAAGATGAAAACGACTCGGTCTTCCCACCAAAGCTCAACATCGGACCACCTTTCATCTGACCCCACAGTGGACAGTTTGAAGGATAAATCAACTGGGAGCAAAGGGCAGGGACAATTCGGGCGGTGGGGGGGGTGGGCTTGGACTGCTGCACCGCGTGAGGCTTCACTCTCACTAATTTCAGCAATTACCAACCTGCTCTCTGTTTTAATCAGCTGGTCCTGGCACCATCAAAGCAAACATCTCAGTGCTGGCTGGGATCTGCTTGGTAATGCTGAATACCATTTAGCTGAGGGGAAGTCAGGCTCATTTCAGACAAATGGAGAACAACCCACCCATCACTCATTAGTCAGCATCTCAGCGTTGCTTTTTAATTTGAAACAAGCGTTATATGTATGATAAGCACAGACGTAATGTTTAATTAGCGTATCTAAACACTGCATTCTTAATGCTACTGGAAGTCTTTTCAGACACCTGAAATGGGATGTCAAGTATATTTTATACCTGATGTATTCAGAAATGTAAAGACGGATAGTGGTAAAATAACTTGGCTGTGTTTTTCAGTGACATCTCACATACCAAAGCATGGAACAGAACAAGGCTTGCAGTGGGCTGGTACTTCAGGATTGTCACACCAGTTATTTTTGTTGCGCACCTTCACTTATTTTGAGTCGCATGACGCCTCAGAGATTTCTGTTGCTGTGTCATGCTAACTGAAATTGTGAATTGTGTTTTTACAAGAATGGCAGATGTTCTGCAGACCTCTTCACATGTCGGCAATTCCACAAATAAATGAGTATCTTTCTTTAAAAGGTGTGGAAACTACCAATGTTGTATTCAGTCACTTTGTTACTGATTGGCATATCTACTGTATAGCTTGTTCCTGATTTCCACGTAAAGCACCTGGAGCAGAGGAGAAGTCTCCTTTCTATGTTCTCATCTACATTCTCCTTGTTGTGTTGTCATATACTGCACACCATCCAGAGAGCAGTGGCGGTTCTAGACCATTTCAACTGGGGGGCCAAGCTGGGGCCAGTTGTACTGTTAGAGGGGCCAGTTACATTAGACGTTATTGTTGTCATATCGTTTTCTTCACTGCATTGCAGGGATTAGCAGGCAAAATACCATGTTCATAATCATCATTGTTGCCACTGTGTAATAATGGATGTAAAAAAAGAATGATAGCAAAAAAAATTTATGTAAAAATTATTTCATACTCAAGGGGGTCCAAAATTGTTGTCACAGGGGCACTGGTCCCCCCTGCCCCCCCCCCCCCCCCCCAGAACTGCCCCTGCCAGAGTGCCTAATACATATGTTATTAACACTATAGCAAGATATTCACATATTGTAGATTTCTCATCTCCATGCCTGAAATGTAATTAGAAAGTGTTACAGTCTGAAGAAAAAACAATCCCAATAGGTATCATACTCCCCTGAGGTTGCACATGGCAACATCCTGTTGTAATGACATCAGCACCAAGAGAGTCAATTCACATGAATAATAACTAGTGTATGTCAAACCATTTCATATGATTTGACAAAGGCATATCGTCTGTTGCATGGTGTTATAGTACTAATATGATTATTGTGACTGGTTTCAATCAGAGATGTAACATCAGTTTGGTTTATCCTATGATTTAACGAAAACCAAAGGCACGACCACTGGGTTTCTTACAGTTTTATTTGACCATTGGTTTTATTGCATAATGCATTATTCTGTTATCAATGTCTGAGGCTGGGGACATTCTCCTGCTGTTATGCATTTGAGTGAAATTTCAGCATTTTTGGTATGGAGTGCTCTCTCTCTCTTTCCTCTCTCTATTTCTCACTCTCTCTTTTCTCTCGCACTCTCTCTTCTCTCTTTCTTATCTCTCTTTCTCTTTCTTTCTGTCTGTCTCTCTCTCTTTTAAAGACAAGCACCAACCCAATCTGGCAAACCAGTCTGAGAAACTGCTCCTTTAATAGATGCTATTCAAATTCGGTCCTAAAGGAGCAACAGTGTTGTCCTAATCTGCTCAGAGCAATGGGAGTCTAAATAGATATTGTGATAAGATTGGCTGCAGTCCAGTGATTTCTAATTTCGAGGTCCCCCTTTCTGGGTGCCATCACTGAACTTAAGTCCTTGACACTCATTACATTACCACAGGTCATTTATACAGTATCAGACAGGGAAAGCTATTGAGCTGCCATGCCAGACCTGCACAATATCACTGGCTCCTTTACGCTGCCAGTAATTTAGATGAATGTTGTGCCAAACCGGCGCAATCTATCTGACACATTTAGGCTGCCATAAATATATATGAATTTATATGATTCACGTGATTCATACAGAATGCCATGGTTGGTTGTCATAGTTTTGTATTTCCATTTCTATGAGGTTCCGTTTCGAGGCTCCACTGGGAGAATGGAATGAAAGAATACAAGATTCATTCCAAGTGTTTTACTGTAACATGGTCTCAATATTTTTGATGTGTACCTCATTTCATGTTTCCTCTCTCTCCATTTAATATCCACAGCTGCATTGCTATCTGTGGGGTGGATCTAAATATATGTGGCATGGGTTTCTTCATTGTTGGCTCAGTAAGCCTCCTAAGACTCTCTAGGGTAAATATCAAATAACACAGTACCTTCTAATGTTCATCCAAGATTGTCATATTGTGATGTATGTCCTTTTCAAAGGATCATTCTCTCAGCTGGCAGATTTTACCACTAGCCATTTGAGATCCGCCGTCCTGGGAAATGTGTCTGTCTGTCTGTCTAGAAATTATATAATTTAGAAGAAGCATAGACTGTATTTTTGTATCATAATAGAAAAAGGAAAGAAAAAAAATCTGGAAAATTCTCCCCGACAAAAGACTGATCAAGTTAAGGTCTGACATCTGTATATTTTTCTTAACGGTGCAATATGCAGAAATCCATCCACCATTTTCTGGATGCTAAAATTCTAATAGTATGCCTAATTTCTGTTTATGTGACAACAAGCAGTCGTTGTGTAGAGAATCATTATACTATCTAAACCTCTGTGAAATGTATTTTCCATAACCAAAAATATTGTATTTTTTAGCTGTTTGAAGCTGGTGTACAAAACCGAAAGTAAAAGACGCAAAAACTAAACTTAACTGGAAGCATAGAAATAGTGCACATAGAAAAGATCTACCGCTTCTTAGACTTGCTTTCAATGAGAATGACAGATCTGTAACTCATATTTCAATTTGAATCAATTTGAATTTTTGTGTTTAGATTTAGTAGGAGAATTTTAGGTATCAGGGATCGTTTTTCCAGGATTAAGATTGCTTTTAAAAGCATTTTCCCTCAAATATATTTTTCAATACCTCACGGCTCAATACTTGGCTCAGAACAGGGTGGCATGGCTGGCCCTTGGATGTACACAGAGAGCTAATATTAATAATATGCATGTCAATCTCTCCTGGTTGAAAGTGGAGGAGAGATTGACTTCATCACTACTTTTATTTATGAGAGGTGTTGACATGTTGAATGTACCGAGCTGTCTGTCTAAACTACTGGCACACAGCTCGGACACCCATGCATACCCCACAAGACATGCCACGAGGTATCTTCACAGTCCCCATGTCCAGAACAGACTATGGGTGTAATGTCTGCTTCCAACTCACACTCTCAAACACGTAGATCCCCTGAACGCAGCTCACTTTCCAGCCCACTTTCCAGCTCACACTCTCAAACACGTAGATCCCCTGATCGCAGCTCACTTTCCAGCCCACTTTCCAGCTCACACTCTCAAACACGTAGATCCCCTGAACGCAGCTCACTTTCCAGCCCACTTTCCAGCTCACACTCTCAAACACGTAGATCCCCTGAACGCAGCTCACTTTCCAGCCCACTTTCCAGCTCACACTCTCAAACACGTAGATCCCCTGAACGCAGCTCACTTTCCAGCCCACTTTCCAGCTCACACTCTCAAACACGTAGATCCCCTGAACGCAGCTCACTCTCCAGATCCCAATCACCTGAATTCTTTAAATTAGATTTAAAAAACAGATAAAAAACACCTTATGGAACAGCGGGGACTGTGAAGCAACACAAACATTGGCACAGACACATGCGCACACACACACACACACACACACACACACACACACACACACACACACACACACACACACACACACACACACACACACACACACACACACACACACACACACACAGCACTATACATACACATGGATTTAGTACTGTAGATATGTGGTAGTGGTGGAGTAGGGGCCTGAGGGCACACAGTGTGTTGTGAAATCTGTGAATATATTGTAATGTTTTTAAAATTGTATAAACTGCCTTAATTTTGCTGGACCCCAGGAAGAGTAGCTGCTGCTTTGGCAGCAGCTAATAGGGATCCATAATAAATACAAATACAAATACAAATGCTTAATGGAAATCTCTCATTTAATTCCTCTCAAATTTGAGACCTGTCACCTGGCTATGGAAATCTCTTTTTCTCTCTATGTCTCTCTCTCTCCCTCTCTCTCTCTCTTTCTTTCTCTCTCTCTGTCTGTCTCTCTCTCTCTCCCTCATTATTTCAAATGACACCAGTTGCTCCGTGAAAACTCAATTCACAGCATAACACACCCGTTGGACATGCTTCATCATAACGCCAATGCATGGTAGAATGGAGTAAAAAGAGTTTCACTTACCCCTGTAAGGAGTGAATTCCAAAGTTTGGTTTGAGAACCAAGCGGCCCAATTATGCTAAGCACAAAGAACTATTTAGTATATCAAGGGCAACATCAAATCCGGTTCCCATCACCATCAACATGCTCTATTTTATCTGCCAGTCCTCGGGGGGAGAACTTAGAGTAAAGATTCAGGCTGTGAAATGGAATAGAAGTAGGAGCAATTAGTTTTAAATCAGCTCTTCCTTCCCTGATATCATTACAGGGAGAGAATGTGCCAATAAACAGGCTGTTGGATAACATCAAGGTCCAAGTCTAGATTATTACCCTTGCTGATCAGGATGGATTGGTTCATCTCTGTCATTTGGACCGTGGGGGAAAAAAGTACCTTAATAGAAAATGACTCAAGTAAAAATGAAAGTCAACCAGAAAAGTACTACTTGACTAAAAGTCAAGTATTTGGTTTTAAATATACTTAAGTATCAAATGTAAAAGTATAAATCATTTCAAATTCCTTATATTAAGCAAATCAGGCGGCACCATTTTCTTGTATTTTTTATTTTACGGATAGCCAGGGGCATGCGCCAGCACTCAGACATAATTTACAAACGAAGCATGTGTTTAGCGAGTCCGCCAGATCAGAGGCAGTAGGGATGACCAGGGATTTTCTCTTGATAAGTGCATGAATTGGACCATGTTCCTGTCCTGCTAAGCATTCAAAATGTAACGAGTACTTTTGGGTGTCAGGGAAAATGTATGGATTAAGAAGTAAAGTATTGTCTTTAGGAATGTAGTGAGGTAAAAGTAGTCAAAAATATAAATAGTAAAGTTAAGTACTGTACAGATACCCCCAAAAATGACTTTAGTAGTACTTTCAAGTATTTTTACTTAAGTACTTTACACTACTGGTCTTGGACTTACTGTTGTCCTTTTAATTGGTTGTCAGAAAAGGTAGCTGACGCAGTTTGTCTGTAATGCATCACCAGAATGTCTGTCGGCAAACAAAATGTTATTTAAATTGTAAAATTAGTCAGTCAGTTGAGGTATGCCATGCCCAGTCTAAAACGTGCACATATTTTGTGGGAATTATTCAAGGTGTTGTATATTGTTGGTGAAGACTTGGTTTGACTCAATACAATACACAATGGATTCATAAAGACAATGCATGTGTCTGTGAGATGGACAAAGCCAATTGTCCACTGAAAGGGTAACGTCATAAGATAAACGTAAACCCTTTTCACCAGAATTTTTACAGTATTATTAAGGTTTGGCCTGCTGTATGTACAGTTGAAGTCGGAATTTTACATACACTTAGGTTGGAGTCATTAAAACTCATTTTTCAACCAATCTACAAATTTCTTGTAAACAAACTAGAGTTTTGGCAATTCGGGTTAGGACATCTACTTTGTGCATGACACAAGCAATTTTGCCAATAATTGTTTACAGACAGATTATTTCACTTATAATTCACTGTATCACAATTCCAGTGGGTCAGAAATGTACATACACTAAGTTGACTGTGCCTTTAAACAGCTTGGAAAATTCCAGAAAATGATGTCATGACTTTAGAAGATTCTGATAGGCTAATTGACATGATTTGAGTCAATTGGAGGTGTACCTGTGGATGTATTTCAAGGCCAACCTTCAAACTCAGTACCTCTTTGATTGACATCATGGGAAAATGAAAAGAAATCAGCCAAGAACTCAGAAAAAAATGGTAGACTTCCACAACTCTGGTTCATCCTTGGGAGCCATTTCCAAACGCCTGAAAGTACCATGTTCATCTTTACAAACAATAGTATGCAAGTATAAACACCATGGGACCATGCAGCCCTCATACCGCTCAGGAAGGAGAGACATTCTGTCTCCTAGAGATGAACATACTTTGGTGTGAAAAGTACAAATCAATCCCAGAACAACAGTAAAGGACCTTGTGAAGATGCTGGAGGAAACCGGTACAAAAGTATCTATATCCACAGTGAAACGAGTCCTATATCAACATAACCTGAAAGGCCGCTCAGCAAGGAAGAAGCCACTGCTCCAAAACCGCCATAAAAAAGCCAGACTACGGTTTGCAACTGCACATGGGAACAAAGATCGTACTTTTTGGAGAAACGTCCTCTGGTCTGATGAAACAAAAATAGAACTGTTTGGCCATGATGACCATTGTTATGTTTGGAGGAAAAAGGGGAAAGCTTGCAAGCCAAAGAACACCATCCCAACTGTGAAGCACGGGGGTGGTAGCGTCATGTTGTGGGGGTGCGTTGCTGCAGGAGGGACTGGTGCACTTCACAAAATAGATGGCATCATAAGGCAGGAAAATGGTGTGGATATATTGAAGCAACATCTCAAGACATCAGTCAGGAACTTGATGCTTGGTCACAAATGGGTATTCCAAATGGACAATGACCCCAAGCATACTTCCAAAGTTGTGGCAAAATGGCTTAAAGACAACATAGTCAAGGTATTGGAGTGGCCGTCACAAAGCCCTGACCTCAATCCCTTAGAACATTTGTGGGCAGAACTGAAAAAGCGTGTGCAAGCAAGGAGGCCTACAAACCTGACTCAGTTACACGAGCTCTGTCAGGAGAAATGGGCCAAAATTCACCCAACTTATTGTGGGAAGCTTGTGGAAGGCTACCCGAAATGTTTGACCCAAGTTAAACAATTTAAAGGCAATGCTACCAAATTTGAGTTGAGTGTATGTAACCTTCTGACCCACTGGGAATGTGATGAAAGAAATAAAAGCTGAAATAAATCATTCTCTCTACTATTATTCTGACATTTCACATTTTTAAAATTAAGTGGCGATCCTAACTGACCTAAGACAGGGAATTTTTACTAGGATTAAAAGTCAGCAATTGTGAAAAACTGAGTTTAAATGTATTTGGCTAAGGTGTATGTAAACTTCCGACTTCAACTGTATATGTGCATCTCAACATTTGTGTCCTGGTTTTCAGTAGAGTTTTCTGATGAAGTCCTGAAAGAACATTACTGTGTCTGTCTGAGTTCCTTTGTATCTGGGTCACACAGGTCTCACCAAATCTTCAGTAGTCTGTCCCTTCCATCTCACCTGGCTTTCATGTGAATTGAAGTCAAATGGATGCGTAGGAGCTTCTATAGGATGATAATTACCTTCTCAGGGGCAGAAGAGACAGCAGAGCTTTCTGTCAAAACATTCATACCGCCACCATGTGGTAAACCTATGGTTAAAGTCCTGGTTGGAATGATCTACTCTTAGATGCCATGTTGTAGTACAGATGTAGGATCTTAATTTGATCACTCTTTTGTTGCTGATAATTTTCCTGTACCACAGGAAATGCAGATGAGCTTTGTGATTGACATAAATTCACTGAAAACCAATACTAACACATTGTTATATTAACAGTATTGCACTTTTCATGTAGCCTACTTTTAGCCAGGTAATAGCTTAACCTGCACTCAAGCAAGATTATGGACTAAACATTAAAATCCTGTTGCTGCAGGATTATTTTGCTGTGACAATATAATTCAAATTAAGATCCTATATCTGTAGGTGACACTGAATTCCACTGACCTTTTCATTCACACATAATGAGTTAGATACATAAACTTGAGCCTGTAAATCGTGGCATGAGTAAACCAATCATTTGTTTAGTAATGAAGGCCATTGTTTAATTCCCCAAAGTAGCACTAATGATTATGTAAATAATAACAGTAACACAGGTGCATAATGAGTAATTGTTTGTGGTGTTTAGAGTATAAACAGTGTCATCAATACCTGTTAGGTAGATTTTCAGAGAAAACCCGTCACAATCCCGAGAGTGCCATACTGTACTTGTAAAGGAGTCAATTTGTAGGGAAAAACAAACCCTGGTCTCAAAAGGCTGTAATCAGTGGAACAAAGTCAGACTCAGATAGGGTCTCATTGTCAGACAGACAGGTTAAGGACACCCAATCCATCACAGTAATCCTGAGGGTTGCAGGTTCCTACTGTTGTCTCAGTGCTCTATAATACACCTTAGTGTCTGTTTGCCTAAACAGTCTGCGTAGGAGATTGCTCCAGAAAGCCATGAATGAAAATGGCATCACGTCTCTGTTGCGTAAGTTTCAGGAGAATCTGTTCGTTGCGTTGTTATTGATGTCAGCAACTTGACATTTCCAAACGTCTGCATTCCCCCTGGATTCTGTCTGGTTAAACACCACACCGTGCTAGCCCTATTTGGGCTGCTGAGTTGCGCAGCAAGGCACTGCAGTAAAGGTTAAAAAAATAAATTAAATAAAAATATATAAAACTCAGTGCTAGAGGTGTCGCTACAGACCCTGGTTCGATTCCAGGCTGTATCACAACTGGCCGTGATTGGGAGTCCCATAGGGCGGTGCACAATTGGCCCAGCGTCGTCCAGGTTAGGGTTTGGTCGGGGTAGGCCGTCATTGTAAATAAGAATTTGTTCTTAACTGACTTGCCTAGTTAAATAAAGGTTAAATAAAAATGTAAAAAATATATGTCCAGTTCCCCGGTTCTCTTCCACATTGCGTTTCTGTCTGTTCCAGACCTTTAAATCAACGATTGAGCTAATACTAAATAACACAGAAGTAATCTGGCTTGTCTGTGTTTTACAGATTGAATTAAGTCAAATACAGATCTTGTGTCGTACCTGTATGTCCAGTATTTCATAGACTGACAACTCCAACTACTGGCAAAGCTAGTCTGGTGTTCTAGCCATTGAAATGAGTTAAATATAGAGCTTGTGTGGTGTATCGCTATACTTCTCATACTGACAGCTCTCACTGCCAACAAAGCAGAGCTGAGCAGAGCACAGGTATTCTGCTTAACAGAGAAAGTACATCACCCTTTTTACATAACTTTCATTACAATTGATTGATCTTTTTTTGTGATTCAGAATATTGCAGTTGAACTTGAAACATACGGTTTTCAATACACTGTCTGCCAAGTTTGATACCAATAATTGCTGTTTTCAGTCTGCTGACTACTTTTGATTGATACGAAAGACGAGAGAGAGCCATCTACTGTATTTTAGCCCACCAGTCAGACTCAGTTCGGAGAGACATCTATTTTAGCCCACCAGTCAGAATCAGTTCAGCCATTGTTTGTTTGTTTTTCCTCTCTGTTGGAGAGGGACTTTGTTGAGTTGACAGAGGTATTGATTTTGCAGAATGTCTCCCATCTGTCATGCTAATCCACATTAATGCTGGACACCCAAGCAAAATATTGTCTGGCTAAATCTGATGAAAGGTCACCTCTGCTTTATTTAAGACTGTAAATCATACTGTTTAAGGGGATGGCCATGGAACCCAGAGCTTAACAAATATCTTCCATCGCAGTGGCTGCTGCCGCCACACTATTAATGTGTATGTTGATTTTACTTTTATGATGTGTAACTTTTCGGAAGGCTGAATAAGAGGTGTGTCTTTATTGGAACAATATCACTTATGGGGTGATACAGTACTACCAGCTGTTTCCCATGGTCCTCTTTGGGCTAGGTGGGGCGCTAGTGACCCACCTCGACAACATCCGGTGAAATTGCAGAGCGCAAAATTCAAAATACAAAAATCATAATATTAAACATTCATGAAATACAAGTGTCATACATCATTTAAAAGCTTAACTTCTTGTTAATCCAAACGCTTTGTTAGATTTCAAAAGGCTTTACGGTGAAAGCATACCATGCGATTATCTGAGGACAGCGCCCCGCGAACAAAAGCATTAAAAACATTTTCCAAACCAGCAGAGAAATAGCGATAAAATAAATCACATCCCTTTGAAGATCTTCCTCTGTTTGCAATCCCAAGGGTCCCAGCTACACAACAAATGGTTGTTTTGTTCGATAAGGTCCTTCTTTATATGCCAAAAAAGTCAGTTTAGTTGGCGCGTTTGATTGGGTCTTTCTAAAAGTCTCTCTGCTTAAGAACAAATAAATAGTCTGCCATACACGTTGCCAACCATGCTGACAAAAAGATGCCTTCACAAGTTGAAATCCATGTGAGTGGATTTAGCAAATTTCGATGGAATTATATGAAATATGAACAGATTTTCTCTATTTCTTCTCTATTTTTGCGTATTTTTGATACTGAATGTTATCAGATCTTCAACCAAAACCTAATATTTGATAAAGGGAACCTGAGTGAATAAATAATAAAATGGATACATATTTTCTTTATTTAATAAAGAAGGAATCCCAAAAGTTACCAATAAATTTCAAACAATGTTTCTAATCAATCCTCAGGTACCCTAATATGTAAATAAACAATACAATTTAAGACGGAATGTAGTATGTTCAATACCGGAGATAAATAACAAAGTGCGCGCCCTCATCCACAAGCACCACAAGACTACAGTCCAAAATGAGAGACACCTTGAAAAACTACAATTACTAACTCATTTTTCAAAAAACAAGCCTGAAACCCTTTCTAAAGACTGTTGACATCTAGTGGAAGCCATAGGAACTGCAATCTGGGAGGAATTCCTTTGAATATCCCATAAACAAGCATTTGAATGGGCGGTTACCTTAACAACAAAACAATTTCCGGATGGATTCTCCTCGGGCTTTCGCCTGCCATATCAGTTCTGTTACACTCACAGACATTATTTTAACAGTTTTAGAAACCTCAGAGTGTTTTCTATCCAATGCTACCAGTTATATGCATATCCTAGCTTCTGTGCCTGAGTAACAGGCAGTTTACTTTGGGCACGTCAGTCATCCGAACTTCCGAATACTGCCCCCTAGCCTTAAGAAGTTCATTAATTAATCGGTCCTTGGTAACATTAAGTACTAGAAATATGGAATAGATGTTGAATTGACAACTGTGCCCAGTGGGGAATGGGGAATAGGGGAATAGATGTTGAATTGTTTTGCGTTCAGTGACAAGCATGACAAGACGTGTAAAAAGGCCTCTCCTAGACATGCGGGTAGTATTAACTGACAGGTCTGTGAGCATCATATATTTTTCTATATATTCTCTGTATATTCTGTTTATCGTCTATATATTCTTTCTGTATATTCTGTTTGTTGTGGTCAGCACCATTTCACCAGGTAGAATTGTGGGCTGTCCCATGTGGATTGGTTTGGTTTTGAAGTGCATTAAGCGCATTTAAGGTTTCGGACCAGCATGACTACACGCTAGCCTCACACATCACTGCCTTTCCGTTTCAACCTTTTAAAAAACACAGTGTTCTAGCTAGCCCATGGTGTAAGTTACAGTCTGTCCTTTACTCAAACGCTTTCATGAAAGGCTAGTTTGCCAGCCAGGGTCTTTCTAAAAGTCACTCTGCTTAAGAACAAATAAATAGTCTGCCATACACATGCTGCCAACCATGCAGGCAAAAAGATGCCTCCATAAGTTGAAATCCATGTGTATGAATTTAGCAAATTTCGATGTTATCAGATCTTCAACCAAAACCTAATATTAGAAAGGGAAACTGAATGAATAAATAACATAAAAAAATGGATACTTATTTTCTTTATTTAATTAACAAAGTTATGCAACACCCAATACCCCTATGTGAAAAAGTAATTGCCCCCTTACGCTCAATAACTGGTTTTCCACCTTTAGCTGTGATGATTGCAACCAAATGCTTCCTGTAGTTGTTGATCAGTCTCTCACATCGCAGTGGAGGAAGTTTGGCCCACTTTGTATATTACGCTCATGTAATTCATCCAAACCGACAAACCGACAAAATTTGATGCAACATCAAACAAAGCGCTAGTATCTCTCAGGACTTTCTGTTTTTGGCCTTGCTTATTAATGAGGTTTAGATGTAGCCCCTTCACAGCTAATGAAGGACACATATTTAGTGTAATATATGCACATCTTCCAAGGTCTTAGTCAGACTTAATGCAATATGAGTTTCTACGATCTATTAGGATGTGGCTTCACATTACAGCATTATGTATTCACTTTAATATGGGTTGCTGATTGAATACAACTGTGAAGGAAAAGCAGTGTTCAATTGAATTAAACTGTAATTAGCATTATTGTGTTTGGCGCTGCAATTATTTTATTGAATGTGAAGAGCGTTATTCAGTAAAGGACAGTACAAAAGAGCACAGCTTAGGGGACTCCTCTGCATTAGGTTTCAGGTAGGTGATAGAGTTACACCTCTCCCTCCCTCTCTTTTCTTTTTTTTTTTTTTTTTCTTTCTTTCTTTCTTTCTTTCTTTCTTTCTCTCTCTCTCTCTCTTACTTTCTCTCTCTCTATGAACCTAACCTTTTGTATTTGAATTAGTATCTTGAGTGAACAGAGTCCAGGGACAATATGGACAATATGGCTAAAGCAGCTTCTGTTATGTTGTTATGTCAGACCTTTGTTAGGGTGGAAAGAAACAATCCTTACCCACATCTCAAATCTGAGTAATAGAACAGTGGTAGGCCTATCCATCTCATGCAGTTTAAAAGCACAGACAGTGAATGAATGAATTTGATCGTATTGATACCTTCAAGACTTTGCCAGAGCCTTATACTTAAACAACATTTTAGACACTTCCATGTTGCCCTTGGATCTCCATTCAACTTCCTGGTTTAGGTTTAACTAACTTTATTTTTCAAGGATTTAAAATGGTTCCTGCCTTGTCTGTCTGTAAAACATTAAGCATTGATTAAAGGGGAGGGACGGGAGGTCAGTACAGACTCATCTCTATTGATCAGTATGTGTGTTTACCCATGCAGGCAAACAGACTTTGTGGGAGTATACATTGGGCCCAGGAAGACCAGGAACAACAATCTCAGGGACAGTTGAAGTTTGAATGTCAAATTAACTCATTGTCAATTTGTTGTCGTATGGTATGATGCAATTTAATACTAGTCTCTTTAACTCATCATCTGCAGTGTAGATTCTACACATGAATAGTTATCATGGCTGAAATACAACTGTTTGCTAAAGAACAGATGGCTATTATAGTTTTAAGGACCAACACTGCACCATTACTTAGTAACCACCTCCCTCATTGACACCACGCTCAATACATCAACAGGTACATTACACTACTGTTCAAAAGTTTGGGGTCACTTAGAAATATCCTTGTTTTTGAAAGAAAAGCACATTTTTTGTCCATTAAAATAACATCAAATTGATCAGAAATACAGTGTAGACATTGTTAATGTTGTAAATGGCTATTGTAGCCGGAAACGGCAGATTTTTTATGGAATATCTACATAGGCTTACAGAGGTCCGTTATCAGCAACCATCACTCCTGTGTTCCAATGGCACGTTGTGTTAGCTAATCCAAGTTTGTCATTTTAAAAGGCTAATTGATCATTAGAAAACCCTTTTGCAATTATGTTAGCACAGCTGAAAACGCTTGTCCTGATTAAAGAAGCAATAAATCTGTCTTTCTTTAGACTAGTTGAGTATCTGGAGATTCAGCGTTTGTGGGTTCGATTACAGGCTCAAAATGGCCAGAAATAAAGTACTTTCTACTGAAACTCATCAGTCTATTCTTGTTCTGAGAAATGATAACTATTCCATTCGGGAAATTGCCAAGAAACTGAAGATCTCGTACAACGCTGTGTACTACTCCCTTCACAGAAAAGCACAAACTGACTCTACAATAGTCATTTACAACATTAACAATGTCTGTACTGTATTTCTGATCAATTTGATGTTATTTTAATAGACAAAAAAAATGTGCTTTTCTTTCAAGAACAAGGACATTTCTAAGTGACCCCAAACTTTTGAACGGTAGTTGTTGTACTATCGTGAAATAACAAAAGGAGATGTGAAAATACTTTATGATGGTGAGCATTAAGATTTGCACCAACAGTAAAGACATTCTCCTATCTCTATGGCCACATTATGCAACACATATCACAACATGAAATATCTCTTACCCTCGTACAAACAAACCAGACACCCAGCTCTGCTTTCCTTCTTTCATTTTATTCTTCTCACAAATGGAAATCCATACAGTAGCTCTTGGGGTTCAAATGACAAAAGTATATGCCTACCTTTTATACCTCAGTTGTATGAAAATTAGATGTTTATGTACCGTAGCTGAGAATGAGTCATAAGAAGTTCTCAACACACAAAGAGACAAAGAGTTCTGTGCTGTGTGCTGTGATTATGTTATTACCTGGGTGGTTTGGAAGACTTCCTGTGTAGGTAATAGGATGCATCCCAATTTTTTTCTGGATCAAAATGGGGCTTAGGTGGTAGGGGCGTGGTGGGGGCTTGGCCATGGGGGTGGTCAATGGTGCGGTCGGCGACCCAACATTTTAGAGGCCCTCCTGTTGGTCTCAGTGACAATATTGAGTTGTTCTAAAGCTAATTTCCTGCAATTCTACACATCTTGCCATGGTTTATGCTATCTGAGTGACTCAACCTTATAACAAAATCAATGGGGCCCCCATGCCATGACAAAACTACTCCTGCATGCATAATTTGTAGATTTTTTTAATCTCCCTGACTGTCTAGCTTTTATTTTGGTGATTGTTAATTCTTATTTAAAACAATATAGGTCCATTATCTTTTCTACATACTTTATATCTGGTTTTAGTCCTTTTAAGTTTACACTGAAAACGTTTAATTATCCCGATTTTCATTTTTAGAATAATAATAATAGTAATATTATTATTTTTATAATAATAATAATATTATTTGGACATAAGCGGTCTGAAAAAACACTAGGGCGACCCGCCCAAAACTTTTGTATGCAGAACAAACCCTGCTTTTAACCAGGGACAACAGGGCTAGGGTTAAAAGTAGTGCACTATATAGGGGATAGAATGCCATTTGGGACACACACATACTGTACTGAGAAACTGTTTCCTCAACAAACTTTCCTCCATTTCCTCTGCTCTATTCTCCACTGCATCCCCATAATAATTCTATGAATGTCTTTCATTGGAGACTTTCACAATACCAGCTGCCACTCCTTTGCCCTCTCTAGCCTCATGCTGTGGTACTCTTTAATGAGCTCCCAGTAGCTGGTCTGCTGGGTTTCAGGCTGCTATAGCTGGAATATTACTCAAATGTGCTCATTAAATATAATTCTGCATTTTGCACAATATCGATATGTAAACCCAGATTAACATTTTGTTTGACCATTGTCTTAACGAGATAGTGTGTGTGTGTGTGTGTGTGTGTGTAATTTTTGCATGTTGCATGTAGCACACTGTAGATGTTCTGCAGGTAGAGGTCAGGAAGTCAAATGTGCAAATCATTATTATGAAGCTGAATATGAAGCTCTCTTTTCTGAACTTGTAATGTTATGTAACAGCATTGACATTAGTCCAGTGATTGGACGCAATAACACTAAAGCTTTCCATTTTTAGAATGAAGGATGTTTAAAAATCATTCAAGTCCAAAGCTTCTTATAGCAGTGTAGCTAGGACATTGGCACTCTCAGCCATGCTGTGTAATATATTCTGTCTTTTCAGACCTGAACATGGGAACACTACTGCAGGGGCTGTCTGTATATTAATAGCCTACCTGTGACTTCATCTGTAGCATTTGCTGTTATGCACCATAGAGAGAATAGCTACTCTAAAGGTGTTTGGGTGTTATTTGTGAGGGTGTTTGAGCATGTCTGTTTGCGTCTGAGCCGTCATCAGCCCTTTGTCTGAGTGTGTCTGGGTGTATGTGTCCCCTGCAGAGCCAGCCACGGGCAGCCAGGTCACCGTCACAGGGGGCAGGGGAATGTGTGAGGTGGCTGGGGGCCGCTGCCGGCTGAGGTGTGGGGCTGACTGTATGTTAGATGGGGGAAGTGTGGGATGTTACGTATGTCAACTACATGAACAGAAAGACAGCGAGACATTGCCACTATCATACTGTAGCCAATTGGATAACCGGAACAAAGGAGTCCAGAAACAGACCTATGCATTAGCTGTGCTTGATTGAACTTGCCGAGCACAATGGAAACAACATAATAGTCCCAAAAGTGCAAATCCTTCCCACCTGGTGCCCCAGGCAGCCACAGTCAGTTGCTCAGATTATTTGAAAGAAAACAAATACCATCTGAGCACTGTTTTTTTCTACATAACAGAATAACAGTCAGTTTGGTGACTAATCTCATTTACTGATGGGTAATCTCCATCACAGCAGCAGAACGGATTACTCCTGACCACAGATCAGCCAGCTGCCATAAATAAGGACAATTAGCTCTGCGGTGAACATGATTTTGCCTCCCATTTCACCCCTGTCAAACCCTGGGCTCAGGTAGTAATTGAATAGTGAATGGAATAGGGCCACCAACTGAATCTTTCTTTGTCCCTTTGTTATGGTGCCAGTCATTTAATTCTGACCATAAATCGTTTCTGGGCCACCTGTTTCATTATTGCCAAGGGAAGTTAGATATGCAGTAAGTTATACAGAACAGAACAGAATACAAGTTTTTCATTGCAAGCTGTGCTACGTTCAGTCCACATACAGTTTTTGTGTTTTTCCTGCAATCATACTTTAAAAGACCACAGTGCAAACAAAATACTAATAGCTATATCCCATAAATGGGAATTGGGAATATGGTAGAAAACGAAACATTATAATCAGAATACATTTTACAAGCATCCTTGTGTGTTTGCTTAATTAATTCAGCAGATGGATACATACACTTCCCTGCATTTGATCCAGTTGATCAGAGGGCGTGTTCCCAGCAAAACAATAGATGCATATAAGAATGAGATATGTCCCTGGCTGATTGTACTGGCTGATTTATCCATGACTGAAGACCAGCCAGAGTGGTTTGATATCTGATTGTACTGGCTGATTTATCCATGACTGAAGACCAGCCAGAGTGGTTTGATATCCGATTGTACTGGCTGATTTATCCATGACTGAAGACCAGCCAAAGTGGTTTGATATCTGATTGTACTGGCTGATTTATCCATGACTGAAGGCCAGCCAAAGTGGTTTGATATGTGATTGTACTGGCTGATTTATCCATGACTGAAGGCCAGCCAAAGTGGTTTGATATCTGATTGTACTGGCTGATTTATCCATGACTGAAGGCCAGCCAAAGTGGTTTGATATGTGATTGTACTGGCTGATTTATCCATGACTGAAGGCCAGCCAAAGTGGTTTGATATCTGATTGTACTGGCTGATTTATCCATGACTGAAGGCCAGCCAAAGTGGTTTGATATCTGATTGACTGCTATTGGTCTCCAAGGTTATGGAATCAGTTAACTCATATGGCGTGATGAATTGTTTCTTATTTTCAATGATATGTGTTCATTGTTTATATTTTTCTAGTCTCATTCTGTATATTTATAGATGCCGTTGATGACCCCCTATTCACCAGTATCTAGTTAACTTGTTACCTGGTGCACCTGTTACACACAGGTGCGTCTTCTTAAGTGCGTGTCTCCACTTCATTTGTTTGTACAGCACTGATGAAGGCATAGCAGCTGAAACGTATGCTCCTTTTTATGTTTAGCACTTTGCACTTTGACCTTTTTGGATTCTTTCGAGCATTGATTACATCAAGTATATTTTTGCATCCCGCCTCCTTGGTTTTTTCCTTTTTATGGTTTGAGTGCGAGATCCCATTGAATTCTTTAGATGCTTTTTCTCTCGTGCACAGGCCATCATTCATTGTAGCCTGAGCACAGACCCTCATACTGGCTCACTGATTCATAAAAAACATGGCTTCTACATTTCATGTCAAGTTGTCCACAGTTTAACACATTAGGACATACGTTGTTTGATGTCATTTACAAACAGACTTTAAAGAGCCTATGTTTATCATTAATACTGCACAGAATGTCTTTTAAGTAGTTCCTGCTAAAAAATGTAACATCTCTGGTCATTCACATACAACATGTTTATTTATCTTGGGTGGTAAGCATTTGACAGTACAAAGAGAATGTGTTTCTATAGTTGTCACTCAGTAAGGTGAACACATTTTGTATTAATCCAATGAGAAGAAAACTATTGAAGAACCATGATTAGCCTACCTATATTAATGTCATTATAACCTATTTAATCCTATGTCATGTCATGCTATGTCGTATATTGTGCTCCTATATCTTATTTCCTGTCCTATCTGGGCTGACTCTGTCCCTGTTCTCTCTCCCCAGGCAGCAGTCTGAGCTGAGGCAGGATAGCAGGATGCTGTGGGTGGAGTGTAGGATAGTGGACGCCCTGCGTGGGAGAAGACGGATGAGGGCCACAGCCGTCAAGCTGCCCTGCTCCTTCTGGTTCCTCCTGCTGTTCGGGGCCGGAGGCCTCGTCCTCTTCATACACCTCCAGGACCTCTCAGAGATGGTCCAGCAACAGGCTCCAGGTCAGTGGGAGAGAGATTCTACCCTATTCTACAGTCAGTTTCTACAGACCTGAAACTGGAATGGGTTGATACTATCATCAGTACTGTACGTTGTGAAAGAAGCGTGACACACATACAAATAAACCCATATACATCTGTTCACATGCATGTACACATGTACTATACATACTGTTATTGTCAACCTGCTCCTCTATTGGATTAAAGTTGGATAAGAACCGTACCAAGTTTGCATACTGAAAAGGTGAAGCAATTGGTTATGAGTTATCATGAGACAATGCCAGGATGTCAACCGTAAATGAGGGCAATGTCCTTGGTGGTGCACTGTGAGGGCACCAATGGTGAACACCTGCTACAGCACCACAGGACTGAGCCACACACTGAGAGATAGAGAGATATGGAGGGAGATGGGGAGAGAGCTGGGGAGAGAGAGAGGGCTAGGATGTAGATAAGAGGGAGGGAGAGGGAGAGAGGGAGGGAGAGAGAGAGACTACACAGAGAGAGATGGAGAGATGGGGGAGGCTCTATGAACCGCTGTGTGTGGGTCTATCATGTGTCACCCGTGCTGTGTGTCATCATCAGTATCAGACAGGATGAGTACAGTGTCAGCCTCTCTATCAATAAGAGGTACTTACGGAGAGTGAGAACTCGCCTGGCTCTAATATTCCCCTGTTAGATGCTCGTGTGGGTAATATCATACACACACACACACACACACACACACACACACACACACACACACACACACACACACACACACACACACACACACACACACACACACACTGCCGAGTGTTGAGTGTGTCTAACCTGGAAACTGCAGAGCTAGTGGGCCACACACATTGTAGAAATGGCAAGGTGTTTTGGCTTGTCTATTCAGAAGGAGCACCATGCCAAGGTCAATGTCATGGTGACAAGATAGTGGCATGGCCTTTTTTTATTGAGGATTTTGTGACTATGTGGGGTGGTCCTTTGTAGCTCAGTTGGTAGAGCATGGTGCTTGTAACCTAGAGTAGTGGGTTCAATTCCCATGTCCACCCATACGTTAAATTTATACACGCATGACTGTAAGTTGCTTTGGATAAAAGTGTCTGCTAAATGGCATATATTATATTTTTATGATAAGCACTTAATGAATTTGAAATAATTAAACTGCTGACATACTGTACTGTAATTGTACTGTACGAGTATCCATTTTCTGTCACGCTTGTCGTTGGAAATGGAGGACCAAAACGCAGCAGGTATGAGTAAGCTCATCTTGAGATTTATTAACTCCAAAATGAACACAAAAATAACAAAAGAGAACGAACGATAAACTGACAGTCCTGTAATGTTGACACACACTAAACACGGAACATAGACCATAAACCAAAAACCCGGAAATACTAAATCAAACACCCTTTTAACAAACACACCACCCTGAACCACATAAAACAAATACCCTCTGCCACGTCCTGACCAAACTATAATACTAATTAACCCTTATACTGGCCAGGACGTGACAGTACCCCCCCCCCCCCCCCTTAAAGGTGCTAACCCCGGAAGCACCTTCAAAACAAAACAACAAAAAAAAACAAAAAAAACAACAACCCCAAACAACAAAACAAAAATTCCCCTCTACTAAAGGGAGGGAAGGGAGGGTGGCTGCCGTCAACGACGGCACTGTGCTACACCCCCCCTCCCCAACCCACCTATCTCTGGAGGTGGCTCCGGTTCTGGCCGTTCCAGGCTGTCGGGGCAGTCTGGCAGCTCGGGGCGGTCTGGCAGCTCGGGGCAGTCTGGCAGCTCGGGGCAGTCGGGGCAGTCTGGCAGCTCGGGGCAGTCTGGGCAGTCTGGCAGCTCGGGGCAGTCTGGCAGCTCGGGGCAGTCTGGGCAGTCTGGCAGTTCGGGACAGTCTGGCAGTTCGGGACAGTCTGGCCAGTCTGGCAGTTCGGGACAGTCTGGCCAGTCTGGCAGTTCGGGACAGTCTGGCCAGTCTGGCAGTTCGGGACAGTCTGGCCAGTCTGGCAGTTCGGGGCAGTCTGGCCAGTCCGGCAGTTCGGGGCAGTCTGGCCACTCCGGCAGTTCGGGGCAGTCTGGCCACTCCGGCAGTTCAGGGCAGTCTGGCCACTCCGGCAGTTCAGGGCAGTCTGGCCACTCCGGCAGTTCAGGGCAGTCTGGCCACTCCGGCAGTTCAGGGCAGTCTGGCCACTCCGGCAGTTCAGGGCAGTCTGACCACTCCGGCAGTTCAGGGCAGTCTGGCCACTCTGGCGACTGTTGACTGGCGGGCAGCTCTGGTGACTGTTGACTGGCGGGCAGCTCTGGTGACTGTTGACTGGCGGGCAGCTCTGGTGACTGTTGACTGGCGGGCAGCTCTGGTGACTGTTGACTGGCGAGGCTGGGTTCACGCACTTGAAGCCTGGTGCGTGGTGCTGGTACTGGGCGTACCAGATTGTGAACACGCACCTCCAGGCTAGTGCGGGGAGCGGGAACAGGACGAGACGGACTGGGTTGACGCACTTCCGGGTCCGCACGAGAGACAGGAGCTGGAAACCCAGGGCTATGGAGGCGCACAGTCGGTCTTGATCTTACCTCCTGCACAACCCGTCTTGGCTGGATGGAACTAGTAGCCCTGTACGAGCGGGGTGCTTGTACAGGGCGGACTGGGCTGGGCAGGGGCCTGATGGTAGCCGTGCGTAGAGCGGGAGTTGGGTAGCCTAGTCCTCGGAGGCGTACCGGCGACCAGATGCGCTGCGCAGGCATCCTTCTACCAGGCTGGATGCCCGCTCTAGCACGGCACCTGCGAGGGGCTGGAATAACGCGCACCGGACTGTGCGTGCGTATGGGTGAGATAGTGCGCTCCTCAGCGAAACATGGCGCTCTCCACCTCATACGCTCCTCCATATAACCACGGGTAGCTGGCCTCCGTTGTTCCTAAGTCCTAGCCAAACTACCTGTGTGCCCCCCCCAAAAAAATTATTGGGGGTGCCTCTCGTGCTTCAACGCCAGTCTTGTCCCTCGGAAACGTTCCCGGTCCATACCAGCCTTACTCCTTTCCTCTCTCTCGCTTACCACCTGTTTCCATGGAAGGCGATCTTTTCCTGCTTGGATCTCCTCCCAAGTGTAGGAGCCTTCTCCCTCCAAGATCTCCTCCCAAGTCCATCTCTCTAGTTTGTCCAAATCGAAATTCCTCTGCTCCTTCCTCTGCTGCTTGGTCCTGGTTAGGTGGGAGATTCTGTCACGCTTGTCATTGGAAATGGAGGACCAAAACGCAGCAGGTATGAGTAAGCTCATCTTGAGATTTATTAACTCCAAAATGAACACAAAAATAACAAAAGAGAACGAACGATAAACTGACAGTCCTGTAATGTTGACACACACTAAACACGGAACATAGACCATAAACCAAAAACCCGGAAATACTAAATCAAACACCCTTTTAACAAACACACCACCCTGAACCACATAAAACAAATACCCTCTGCCACGTCCTGACCAAACTATAATACTAATTAACCCTTATACTGGCCAGGACGTGACATTTTCATGCAAAAGCAAGCATGCAAGCACTATCCAGGCACTGATTTAGTTAGAAAGAAACAATGCAAATTTCACAAATGATGTATGACACATGAAGTGTTACAATGAACATTCAGTGACTTCAGTATAGCTTACACTGCTGGAAAAATAATGCTGAACTGTATCTATGCCTTAAGCTACGATGCCTCACTTCCGCCAGAAGCTCATCTCTAATAGTGTTGAGTTTTAATACATTGGATGTCAGCTTCTATCTATCTTCCTCTCTCCACTGCTCATCCTCTTTGTCTGGCTGTGGAGTACAGTCACAGTCAGTGGAATGCTTTGGTCCCCCGTAGTTAAGTTAACACTCACAATAACCGAACAGGAACCAGCAGTTTAACAGGATGGGCAACAGTCTCTCCTGATCACCGCAGTAACTGTTTAAGGGACAATCGAGGGGAAACCCACTAGCTACTATTCTCCTTGGGAAAAGACATAGCTCAAAGTCCTAGCAGCTAGCTGAGATAAATTGCTAACACACGTTTTGGCCAGTGAGCATTTTTCCAACACTTAAAGCCTTGCTGTCACAGTGTGGGCCAACGGCTGAGAGGAAGGTCTAGTTGTATGGTGGTGTTCCAGTAAAGGCATGTGTCTTCACTCAAACACCAATAACAAATCATTGCCATCTCATTGGAACAAACCCTATGGCAAAGCAAAGTCATTCTTCATCGGAAAAAAGGACAAGGGCCCGTTGAGTGGACTGGTACAGTATTACACAACTCAACTGAGATCGTGCTGAGTCGTGACTAGGTCACCCACTATTCTCTTGTTCCAGTTATAGTATAATTACATAGCACTAATCCATTTCTCATCCCATTTCTCCTCTGATAATCATTGCATGGAAGAGAGCATGTTAGCTCGACTCGGTTACAGTAGCTAATCTATAGAGATGCTCTGTTTACTTCAGAGGACTGCTGTGCTATGCATTGAATGGCACAAATTGAACAAAGGCACAGTGGTGTGTTTGCCAGTTATTGTCTAATTGCACTCTTACCATGCAAAGAAAATCCTACCCAACGTCCTTGACATCTTTAATGATCCATGGCTTGTCATCCACAGTGAGGAGTCGTGGTTAAAAAGCCATCTGCTTGGGGTGAAGACGATAGTGTCACTGTCTCTTTTATATGCAGCATGTTGCCAGGCAGTCAAAGAACACTTCACACATCACTGATGTGATGACATGGAGAACGAATATATGTACTAAGGTACGAGAGCCTGTGTGTGTGTGTGTGTGTGTGTGTGTGTGTGTGCGTGCGTGCGTGCGTGCGTGCGTGCGTGCGTGCGTGCATGTGTTTTTCCTTAGATGTAGCCTAGTCTTGTTGGTGAAATATAAAACCTTTCTCTATATCAGTGGTATTCAAAGTTGGGGTCGGGGAACGGTAGTGGTGTCGCCCAAGATGTATATATACTGCTCAAAGAAATAAAGGGAACACTTAAACAACACATCCTAGATCTGAATGAAAGAAATAATCTTATTAAATACTTTTTTCTTTACATAGTTGAATGTGCTGACAACAAAATCACACAAAAATAATAAATGGAAATCCAATTTATCAACCCATAGAGGTCTGGATTTGGAGTCACACTCAAAATTAAAGTGGAAAACCACACTACAGGCTGATCCAACTTTGATGTAATGTCCTTAAAACAAGTCAAAATGAGGCTCAGCAGTGTGTGTGGCCTCCACGTGCCTGTATGACCTCCCTACAACGCCTGGGCATGCTCCTGATGAGGTGGCGGATGGTCTCCTGAGGGATCTCCTCCCAGACCTGGACTAAAGCATCCGCCAACTCCTGGACAGTCTGTGGTGCAACGTGGCGTTGGAGCGAGACATGATGTCCCAGATGTGCTCAATTGGATTCAGGTCTGGGGAACGGGCGGGCCAGTCCATAGCATCAATGCCTTCCTCTTGCAGGAACTGCTGACACACTCCAGCCACATGAGGTCTAGCATTGTCTTGCATTAGGAGGAACCCAGGGCCAACCGCACCAGCATATGGTCTCACAAGGGGTCTGAGGATCTCATCTCGGTACCTAATGGCAGTCAGGCTACCTCTGGCGAGCACATGGAGGGCTGTGCGGCCCCCCCAAAAAATGCCACCCCACACCATGACTGACCCACCACCAAACCGGTCATGCTGGAGGATGTTGCAGGCAGCAGAACGTTCTCCACGGCGTCTCCAGACTCTGTCACGTCTGTCACGTGCTCAGTGTGAACCTGCTTTCATCTGTGAAGAGCACAGGGCGCCAGTGGCGAATTTGCCAATCTTGGTGTTCTCTGGCAAATGCCAAACGTCTTGCACGGTGTTGGGCTGTAAGCACAACCCCCACCTGTGGACGTCGGGCCCTCATACCACCCTCATGGAGTCTGTTACTGACCGTTTGAGCAGACACATGCACATTTGTGGCCTGCTGGAGGTCATTTTGCAGGGCTCTGGCAGTGCTCCTCCTGCTCCTCCTTGCACAAAGGCAGAGGTAGCGGTCCTGCTGCTGGGTTGTTGCCCTCCTACGGCCTCCTCCACGTCTCCTGATGTACTAGCCTGTCTCCTGGGAGCGCCTCCATGCTCTGGACACTACGCTGACAGACACAGCAAACCTTCTTGCCACAGCTCGCATTGATGTGCCATCCTGGATGAGCTGCACTACCTGAGCCACTTGTGTGGGTTGTAGACTCCGTCTCATGCTACCACTAGAGTGAAAGCACCGCCAGCATTCAAAAGTGACCAAAACGTCAGCCAGGAAGCATAGGAACTGAGAAGTGGTCTGTGGTCCCCACCTGCAGAACCACTCCTTTATTGGGGGTGTCTTGCTAATTGCCTATAATTTCCACCTGTTGTCTATTCCATTTGCACAACAGCATGTGAAATTTATTGTCAATCAGTGTTGCTTCCTAAGTGGACAGTTTGATTTCACAGAAGTGTGATTGACTTGGAGTTACATTGTGTTGTTTAAGTGTTCCCTTTATTTTTTTGAGCAGTGTATATAGAGTATATTTAGTACTTAGTATTTGTTAGGATCCCCAGTTAGCTGCTGCCGAGGCAGGGCTAGTCTTCCTGGGGTCCAAACAGGAAATAACATAACAAATAAAATACACAATATACATACATATTGACAGCACTACATTTACATTACAATTTAGCCATTCAGCAGAAGCTCCCATCCAGAGCGGCCCACAGCTAGTGCATTCTTCTGGAGATAGCCAGGCGAGACAATCACATATCACAGTCATACCCCAACCACGTATCACATACATAATACAATACATAATACAATGCAAAATGCAACACAAATTTCATAAAAATGTCTGTGTGTCTCTTCATGGCCAGGCCGTAAGGTGTTCTTTTATCTGTTTTTTTGAATCTGTTTTAGTCATGGCTCCAACAGACGCCTCACAAGTCTTCAACTGGCAGCTTCATTAAATAGTACCCGCAAAACACCAGTCTCAACGTCAACAGTGAAAAGGCAACTCCGGTATACTGGCCTTCTAGGCAGAGTTGCAAAGAAAAAGCCATATCTCAGACTGGCCAATAAAAATAAAAGATTAATATGGGCAAAAGAACACAGACACTGGACAGAGATATGGCTTTTTATTTTTAGTCGCCTCTTCACTGTTGACGTTGAGACTGGTGTTTTGCCGGTACTATTTTATGACCATTTTGAGCCTATAATTGAACCCACAAATGCTGATGCTCCAGATACTCAACTAGTCTAAAGAAGGACAGTTGTATTGCTTTCTTTAATCAGAACACAGTTTTCAGCTGTGCTAACATAATTGCAAAAGGCTTTTCTAATGATCAATTAGCCTTTTAAAATGATAAACTTGGATTAGCTAACACAACGTGCCATTGGAACACAGGGGTGATGGTTGCTGATAATGGGCCTCTGTACACCTATGTAGATATTCCATAAAAAATCTGCCGTTTCCAGCAACAATAGTCATTTACCACATTAACAATGACTACACTGTATTTCTGATCAATTTGATGTTATTTTAATGCACAAAACATTTGCTTTTCTTTCAAAAACAAGGACATTTCTAAGTGACACCAAACTTTTGAACGGTAGTGTAGATTGTATTTTTGGGGGAAACAAACAAATAAGAGTACAGATGGGACAATATACAAGTTTTTTTGAGAATGACAATTTCAAAATGTATTTATTGTTTTCTTTTCATTTTGGTAAGAGATGAAAATGTAATGAATTTAAGGTTATTTGTTGATGTAAATCACATTTGACAGATTTTAAGGTAGTGTCATTAAATTTGTGGTGGGTTGGGGTCACAATAAATTCTTGCAACAACAATGGGGTGCCCAGAAATTATTTTAGAGTGGCTTGCGAAAGTATTCACCCCCTTGGCATTTATTGTATTTTGTTGACTTACAACCTGGAATTAAAATAGATTTTTGGGGGGTTTGTATCATTTGATTTACACAACATGCCTACCACTTTGAAGATGCAAAATATTTTTTATTGTAAAACAAAAAAATTTTTTTTTTGAAAACTTGAGCGTACATTACTATTCACACCCCCCCCACCTCCCAAAAGTCAATACTTTGTAGAGCCACCTTTTGCAGAAATTACAGCTGCAAGTCTCTTGGGGTATGTCTCTATAAGCTTGGCACATCTAGCCACTGCGATTTTTGCCCATTCTTCAAGTCAAAACTGCTCCAGCTCCTTCAAGTTGGATGGGTTCCGCTGGTGTACAGCAATCTTTAAGTCATACTACAGATTCTCAAGTTAATTGAGGTCTGGGATTTGACTAGGCCATTCCAATACATTTAAATGTTTCCCCTTAAATCACTTGAGTGTTGCTTTAGCAGTATGTTTAGGGTCATTGTCCTGGTAGAAGGTGAACCTCTGTCCCAGTATCAAATCTCTGGAAGACTGAAACAGGTTTCCCACACACATCCCCACAGCATGATGCTGCCACCACCATGCTTCACTGTGGGGATGGTATTCTCGGGGTGATGAGAGGTGTTTGGTTTGCACCATACATGTTGTTTTCCTTGATGGCCAAAAAGCTAAATTTTTTATCCTTCTTCCATATGTTTGGGAGTCTCCCACATGCCTTTTGGCGAACTCCAAATGTTGTTTGCTTATTTTTTTCTTTATTAAGCAATGGATTTTTTTCTGGCCACTCTTCCGTAAAGCCCAGCTCTGTGGAGTGTACGGCTTAAAGTGGTCCTATGGACAGATACTCCAATCTCTGCTGTGGAGCTTTGCAGCTCCTTCAGGGTTACCTTTGGTCTCTTAGTTGCCTCTCTGATTAATGCCCTCCTTGCCTGGTCCGTGAGTTTTGGTGGTCAGACCTCTCTTGGCAGGTTTGTTGTGGTGCCATATTCTTTCCATTTTTTAATAATGGATTTAATGGTGCTCCATGGGATGTTCAAAGTTTCTGATATTTTTTATAACCCAACCCTGATCTGTACTTCTCCTCAACTTTGTCCCTGACCTGATTGGAGAGCTCCTTGGTCTTCATGGTGCAGCTTGCTTGGTGGTGCCCCTTGCTTAGTGGTGTTGCAGACTCTGGGGCCTTTCAGAACAGGTGTATATATACTGAGATCGTGTGACAATTAGATTGCACACAAGTGGACTTTATTTAACTAATTATGTGACTTATGAAGGTAATTGGTTGCACCAGATTTTATTTAGGGGCTTCATAGCAAAGGGGGTGAATACATATGTACGCACCACTTTTCTGTTTTTTATTTTTTAGAATTTTTTGAAACAAGTTATTTTTTTCATTTCACTTCACCTATTTGGACTATTTTGTGTATATCCATTACATGAAATCCAAATAAAAATCAATTAAATTACAGGTTGTAATGCAACAAAATATGAAAAACGCCAAGAGGGATGGATACTTTTGCAAGGCACTGTACCGGTGGACTGACTGTGGATGTATGTACAACTATCCTCTCATCTGGTCCACAACAACCCTCCCTCCATCCCCCCATGGCTCCATCCCTCCCTCCATCTCTCCATCAATCCCTCTTCACATGCAAGGAACAGTGCATATTGTTTCAAGCTGGAAGGTAGAATTTGATCTCCCCCACCAGAGGTCCAGTAATCCTTTAAGCCGTTATGTTTGCAGAGTCTAATTTAGCCGTCTCTTAATGTAATTAAATTGTGCTGATGACCTAGCGTGGAGGGAGGGGCTGAGCAAAAATATTTCCATGCAAATTCACTCCAGTTGATGTTTGTGGAAAAAATTGATATTATATGACATTATTTCTTCTCCATCCTTTTGCCTGTCCACCTCACAAAGCTCCCTTAACAACAACTTCTTGTGTAGACCTGACACCATCCACTCTCACTCCACTCCACTCCATCCCACCCAGTTCAGTGCATTTGAAATTAATTATTGGCAAAGCTACGTCACTCAGTCATTTTACACAACCCTAAGTGCTATGTACCCCTGACCTTTGACATAGTAGGTACACACTGTCTCTGGGGATTTTGTGAGAAAAACAGAACTTCATTGAAACAGTGCAACCATAGAGTACAATAAGAGTTTTCTGCTGGTTGGTTTTGTCCCTGGATCACATGACAATCTGGATGGTTATCTGGAGAGTGCCATGGCAACCTGTGCTCATGCCAAGCTGTAGATGTTACAGATCTCCATTCTCCTCTGTACACCTCAGCCACTGAGGAGGGATAGCCTATTATGGTCTGGCAGAACACGCTGAAACCTGAACCATCCAAGTGGCCTTGATAGCTGAAACTCTGACACCCTGGATACAGTAGCCTACCTTTGCGTAGGTAGGCATTTAGTAGGTAGGTATTCGTCTAGGTACTCAGTAGGTACTGTAGGTATTCATTGCCCACATTGCCAACTCAGTCTGCTAACCTACTAGGGTATCACAATTGGTCCATGGCAACACCAAGGTCATGTGGTGTTCTATTAACATCAATCCCCTGTGGTCATGTTCTGGGCTCTCTGGTCTGGACATAATCTGTTTTCCAAAGCCATCTGATCCCACAACCAATGGCTGCCAATATGTTTCCAAATTGATTTTTTCCTCCACTTTCTTCCATTACAGTGAATGGCTGACGTCCAGAAAAATACAATGTTATCCCTAAAGCAATACTATTACTCTACCAAAAGACTAAAAGCCATTAACTGTACTTCATTATGCAAGAGAGGCATATTATTATTTGGCTTTTGCCAGTTGTGTTTTTACTGCACAGACTTTAGAGAATGCTCTCTGTGTGTTGGAGAATATAGTCAGTGTGAGACACAGCCACAAATCATATTAGTGCAGCACTGAGTCTTGGGCAAACGTTACATCTCCCCTGAACCATTCCTCAGTCCTGGACATAAAACACTTCAAAACAGCTGATCTGGTGCTATCCAGTAAGCCATGAAATACAAAATGCAGCCCAGATTAGAAAGCATCCATATGAGACAGAGGAAGCTACATTGACCAGCCGAGAGGGAAAGAAAAAAAGAAGATGCTCTGATCTTTCCCTTTCAACTGTAGTGCAAAGGTGAAGATGCATCTTTTGAGCCTCCCACTAGTATAGACATGGGCAACTGGCGGAATGCCAGTTTTGAAGGCCCTCTGATCAATAATAAAAAAATACATTATATTTTTGCGGGGGAGCGCAGTCAGGGTCTCAACTTACAGTTGCGAGTTAGAATACTCAAGGGGAAATTTCAAAATATGGTTGTACATAAGATTTTTTTTGTTTTGTTATGTCAGTCATTGACTGTCACGTTCGTCGTAAGAACTGGACCAAGGCGCAGGGTACGTAGCGTTCCACATCTTTATTATAAAGTGAAACTTCAGCAAATACAAAACAATAAATGAACAAACGAAACGTGACATTCTGGAGTGCTCACAGGCAACTACACAAAAACAAAACAAGATCCCACAAAACACAGTGGGGAAATGGCTGCCTAAATATGATCCCCAATCAGAGACAACGATAAACAGCTGCCTCTGATTGGGAACCATACCAGGCCAACATAGAAATAGAACAACCAAGATTACCCACCCTAGTCACACCCCGACCTAACCAACATAGAGAATAAAAGGCTCTCTATG
Organism: Salmo trutta; assembly: GCF_901001165.1. Taxonomy (NCBI): domain Eukaryota; kingdom Metazoa; phylum Chordata; class Actinopteri; order Salmoniformes; family Salmonidae; genus Salmo; species Salmo trutta. Next base: position 26,527,404 of record NC_042968.1, read on the forward strand.
GTCAGGGCGTGACAGTACCCCCCCCCCCAAAGGTGCGGACTCTGGCCGCAAAACCTGACTCAATAGGGGAGGGTCCGGGTGGGCATCTAGCGTTGGTGGCGGCTTCGGTGCAGGTCGTAACCCCCGCCCAGACCCCAGATCCAGCCATGGCACCGGGCTGAACGTCGTGCCAGGACTGGGTACCGGCGCAGAAGAGGGCTCCGGCCATGGAGCTGGGTTGGACACCGTGCCTGGACTGGGCATCGGCGTAGAGAAGGGCTCCGGCTCTGGAGCTGGGTTGGATGCCGTGCCTGGACATCGGCGCAGAGGAGGGCTCCGGCCTTGGAGTGGGACTGGACGCCGTGCCTAGACTGGACATCAGCACAGAGGAAGGCTCCTGCCATGGAGCTGGACTGGACACCGTGCCTGGACTGGGCACCGGCGCAAAGGAGGGCTCCGGCCTGTGGACCGTCGTGGGAAATTCCAGACTGTGGACCGTCATAGGAGGTTCCGGACTGTGGACCGTCGTAGGAGGTTCCGGACTGTGGACCGTCGTAGGAGGTTCCGGACTGTCGCAGGAGGTTCCGAACCGTGGACCATCGCAGGAGGTTCCGGACCGAGAACCGTCGCCGGAAGCTCTGGACTGGGGACCGTCGCCGGAAGCTCTGGACTGGGGACCGTCGCCGGAAACTCTGGACTGGGGACCGTCGCCGGAAGCTCTGGACTGTTGATGTGCACTGGAGGCCTAGTGCGTGGAGCCGGTACAGGTGACACTGGACTGGTGAGGCGCACTGGAGGCCTGATGCGTGGGACCGGCACAGGTTGCACCGGACTGGTGACACGCTCTTCAGGGCGAGTGCGAGGAGCAGGCACAGGACACGCCAGACTGGGGGAGGCGCACTGGAGGCCTGATGCGTGGGACCGGCACAGGTTGCACCGGACTGGTGACACACTCTTCAGGGCGAGTGCGAGGAGCTGGCACAGGACGTACTGGGCTGTGAAGGCGTACTGGAGACTTGGTGCGTAGAGCCGGCACACTTGGTACCAGACAAATGATACGCTCCTCAAGGCGAGTGCGGGGAGCTGGCACAGGACGTACTGGGCTGTGGAGGTATACTGGAGACCTGGTATGTGGAGCTGGCACAGTTTTTACCAGACTGCTAGCACGCTCCTCAGGACGAGTACGGAGAGCTGACTCAGGTGGCATCGAACAGTTAACACACTCCTTAGGGCGAATGTCATGCATCATACACCAACACAACAACTCTCTCATTTCTCTCTCCTCCAATTTCTCCATCAACTCACTGACGGTCTCTGACTCTTCGTTCACTCTCCTGCAATTTCTCCCTCTTCTCCCAGATTTGCTCTGGTACGCTCCTCGGCTCCGCCGACCACTCCGTGTGCCCCCCCCAAAACAAATTAGGGGCTGTCCTTTGTGCTTTCCTTGTGGCCACAAACCCCGGCGTCGTCGCTGTCCTCCCTTCTCTCCTTGCGTCTGCCGCCAAGGAAGGCGATCCTGTCCTGCCAGGATTTCCTCCCAAGTCCAGGATCCCTTCCCATCCAAAATCTCATCCCAAGTCCAGGATACTCTCTCATCCTGGGCATGCTACTTGGTCCTGTTGTGGTGGGATCTTCTGTCACGATCGTCTTAAGAACTGGACCAAGGCACAGCGTACGTAGCGTTCCACATCTTTATTATAAAGTGAAACTTCAGCCAATACAAAACAATAAACGAACATACGAAACGTGACATTCTGGAGTGCTCACAGGCAACTACACAAAAACAAAACAAGATCCCACAAAACACAGTGGGGAAATGGCTGCCTAAATATGATCCCCAATCAGAGACAACGATAAACAGCTGCCTCTGATTGGGAACCATACCAGGCCAACATAGAAATAGAACAACCTAGATTACCCACCCTAGTCACACCCCGACCTAACCATCATAGAGAATAAAAGGCTCTCTATGGTCAGAGCGTGACACTGACAGTCACTTAATTAGCCCACGTCAGCAAAAATGTTGTAGATTGTTAGCTGACAGATAAGAGCAGCGATGAGCTGTGGTAGTGGGGGGTGTCCGCCTGGCCTTTCTCCAAGTGCATGCTGGGCTGTGTTCAAAAACTCCAAAAGGATTGAAAACAGGATGTGGGTTGAGCACCAGGTAGATCTAACAGAGAAGTGACTTTTTGAAAAGTCTTTGAAGGTCGCTATTGGAGCCTGTGCCGCTCAACATACCCAATCTGCCACATGGTTTGTCACTCTAACCCCACAGCCAAGGATGGGCCGTACTGTACACTGTCCTGCTGCAGCACAGAGAGAACTCCTTCAGTGACCAAAGCCTCAAACACACAGATTTGAGCAGAAATCTCACAGAGGCAATTGTTCTAGAACTCTTTTCAGAGCATCCTGGAGCTTTTACTGTTTACAAACTTGTCATTGCAGTTGTGGAGGCCTTGGACAGAAGTCAATATCATATAACTCAGAGTTTGTACTCGCTTAAAATATAGTCTCTCACAATTGATCTACCTTCATCCACTGCAGTGCAAATTCAATGCAGAGCTTTTTGGGAGGGAGAGAAGGAGATATTTGGCGTCTCCACTGCAGCACAAAAATGATAATGAGATCATGTTTTTGGGGTAATTAGAATTAACAGGTGAGCTGGCTGAGCCACAGACGACAGACCGACCGACAGACAGACATACAGAGTTTAGCCGCCGCAGTCGCTGATTAAAGACGGCACTCTGCCACTTATTCAGTATGACAAGGCCCTGGCCATCAGTGTCCCTAGTCATTCACTTATCTGTCTGACACCAATCCTCCATTTCCTCTCCTCTGCTCTCCGTCTCGGGAAAGAGACAGTCTCTCTCCTCTCGTCATGGGAGCACCAAATAATCAGGATGGGATTGGTTATCAAAGGCCTGGTAATGAGCAGCAACATGAATATACATGTCTAATATCGAGCCAAAACAGCCATCCATTCCCAGCTCTCCCACTCCCTAACCAACTGAAGAACATCCCTTTTTCCCCACCACCAAACCAACAGCAGAATAAAATAACGATTTCAAAAAGAATACTTATTTTTGTCAGTACAATTTCCCTTATGTTTTGTGTTTTTTTTTGCATGAGAGTTTGATTAAAAAGTAATGAAAGGTAGAACAGCAGGTAAAGTAGGACTGGGAAGCTGTAGGTAGGTATAGGTTCTGACAGTCACAAGGAAGGCACCACACAGAGCAGATTTAATAAGTACTGGAAGGGAGGGCCTGAGTTGCGTAACAACCATGATTTTTCCTCAGACGGGACTGTCTTCTTCTTATGAGGCTGTTGTTCTCCTCAAAGTTGAATTGCTGTCAGAAAGCTTGTCTTTACCGTAACACGCACTATAGAAAGCTCACAGCGAGAACACTTGTCTTTACCACTGCAAAGTCTCCAGAGTTCCTCCTAGTCAAAAGCGTGTGAGAGGAGCTCTCTGCAGCCAGCATCTCCCAGCAGGCTGGAGACAGGCTGTGAAAACCAGTCACAGACAGAGACAGAGACAGAGACAGAGACAGACAGAGAGAGAGAGAGAGAGAGAGAGAGAGAGAGAGAGAGAGAGAGAGAGAGAGAGAGAGAGAGAAATATACACTCCTTTCACCGAGGAGACATCCTGGGAAAGCAAAGTAGAGCTGTATATGGAAAACATGAATAATGCCAGTGTTCAAGGTCTCTACACCATTGCATAGAATATCATATTTTCTCTGCTAAACAGGGGAAATCATGAACTAAATAACATGTTGTTAGTGAGGACCATAAAAAGGTAGCTGTTAAATGTGACCCATATATTGCACTTTGCAAACAAAAGCTTTTGTTGTGTAAATGTTTCCACATTGATACTAACCTACTGTTTTTAAAATGAAGAAGATCTTGTTCGATATTATCAAAACCTGCATGAGGAGCATTGAAATGACCTTGAATCCTAGTTTCCATATTTATTTATTTTATTTATTATTTTATATATTTCACCTTCATTTAACCAGGTAGGCTTGTTGAGAACAAGTTCTCATTTACAACTGCGACCTGGCCAAGATAAGCAAAGCAGTGTGACACAAACAACAACACAGAGTTACACATGGAATAAACAAACATACAGTCAATAACACAATAGAAAAAGTCTATATACAGTGTGTGCAAATGAGGTAAGATAAGGGAGTTAAGGCAATAAATAAACCATAGTGGCGAAATAATTATAATTTAGCAATTAAACACTGGAATGGTAGATGTGCAGAAGATGAATGTGCAAGTAGAGATACTGGGGTGCAAAGGAGCAAAATAATAAATAAAATAAATAACAGTATGGGGATGAGGTAGTTGGATGGCCTGTTTACAGATGGGCTATGTACAGGTGCAGTGATCTGTGAACTGCTCTGACAGCTGGTGCTTAAAGTTAGTGAGGGAGATATGAGTCTCCAGCTTCAGTGATTTTTGCAATTCGTTCCAGTCATTGGCAGCAGAGAACTGGAAGGAAAGGCAGTCAAGGGAGGAATTGGCTTTGGGGGTGACCAGTGAAATATACCTGCTGGAGCACGTGCTACAGGTAGGTGCTGCTATAGTGACCAGTGAGCTGAGAAAAGGCGGGGCTTTACCTAACAAAGACTTATAGATGACCTGGAGCCAGTGAGTTTGGCGACGAATATGAAGCGAGGGCCAGCCAACGAGAGCATACAGGCCGCAGTGGAGGGTAGTATATGGGGCTTTGGTGACAAAACGGATGGCACTGTGATAGACTGCCTCCAGTTTGCTAATTGGTGCTTGCTTCGGGACAGAGACGTTAGCCAGGAGTAGCCACTTGGGTAGCAGCTAGCTAGCTGCGATGATCCAGCTGAAAAGGTTCAGAGCTTGCGGTAGGAATATGGAGATATGGAGAAGAAGAAGTCCGATATGCTCTGGGTTGAATCGCGCTGTGCAGACTGTCAGGAGTTGTCCGGGCTAAAGGTTAGCTGACTACTAGCTAGTAGCTAGTTAGCTGGCTAGCTTCTGTATGGGGTTCTGGTTCTAAAGTAAAGAAAATAGAAAATTCATACCACATTGGGTGAGGCGGGTTGCAGGAGAGTATGTTGAAGTTGAGGTTAAGAAAAATATATTTTTTAAATATATGCGAAGAAAAAATATATAAAAAGATATATACATGGGACACGACAAGACAAAGACAAAGACGCCTGACTGCTAAACCATCTTGGATTAGAGATCGAATAACTATAGAATAGAATACATTGTCGAATAATAGTGAAGACATCAAAACTATGAAATAACACATGGTATCATGGTGTAACCAAAAAAGTGTTAAACAAATCAAAACATATTTAATATTTTGGATTCTTCAAAGTAGCTACTCTTTGCCTTGATGACAGCTTTGCGTACGCTTGGCATTCTCTCAACCAGCTTCACCTGGAATGCTTTTCCAACAGTCTTGAAGGAGTTCCCACATATGCTGAGCACTTGTTTGCCGCTTTTCCTTCACTCTGCGGTCCAAATCATCCTAAGCCATCTCAATTGGGTTGAGGTCAGGTGATTGTAGAGGCCAGGTCATCTGATGCAGCACTCCATCGCTTTCCTAAATGGTAAAATAGCCCTTACACAGCCTGGAGGTGTGTTGGGTCATTGTCCTGTTGAAAAACAAATGATAGTCCCACTAAGCGAAAAACCAGATGGGATATCACTGCAGAATGCTGGTTAAGTGTGCCTTGAATTCTAAATAAGCATTTATATGGGCTGCAATCTGAGGCTGGTAACTCTAATGAACATATCCTCTGCAGCAGAGGTAACTCTGTGTCATCCTTTCCTGTGGCGGTCCTCGTGAGAGCCAGTTTCATCATAGTGCTTTATGGTTTTTAAGCTTCATCATAGCGCTTTATTGTTTTTGTGATTGCACTTGAAGCAACTTTCAAAGTTCTTGAAATGTTCCATATTGACTGAACTTCACGTCTTAAAGTAATGATGGACTGTTGTTTCTCTTTGCTTATTTGAGCTGTTCTTATACCAAATAGGGCTATCTTCTGTATACCACCCCTACCTTGTCACAACACAACTGATTTGCTAGAAAGCGTTAAGAAGGAAAGAAATTCCACAAATGAACTTTTAACAAGGCACACCTGTTAATTGAAATGTGTTCCAGGTGACTACCTCATGAAGCTGGTTGAGAGAATGCCAAGAGTGTGCAAAGCTGTCATCCAATCAAAGAGTGGCTACTTTGAAGAATCTCAAATATAAAATATATTTTGATTTGTTTAACACTTATTTGGTTAATACATGATCCCATATGTGTTATTTTATAGTTTTGATGTCTTCACTATTATTCTGCAATGTAGAAAATATAAAAAATAAAGAAAAACCCTGGAATGAGTTGGTTTGTCCAAACTTTTGACTGGTACTGTACATATGTACTTGGTATGATACTTGCAAATGACAAGCGCCAGTGTATCCCTTACTGAAAACACATTAATTTCACATGATCACATGTGAAGTGTTGCAAAAACACGTTTTCGTGTGATCAAGTGATCTTTGGTGAAGTTTATGTGACAACAAGTAAAGCAACATGTGATAACATGAAACTACATGTGAAAACATGTTACCATGTGAAGTATTCCAAAAACACTTTTTCACATGATTTCACGTTACATTTCATGTGAAATCATGTGTATTTTATGCAAGGGTAAACCTTTACAGTTGATAAATCATATACAGTTCTATATGCCATTACATTGTGGGCTCTACAAAAATACCACCATATTTTCTATTGGCAGAAGTTACCCTGACCAGAGTGTGAAAGGAACACTCCCGACAATATCTGCACCACCTACAAAGGTGATGTGTTCACAATTCTGTTATCTTCTTGGGAGATATTTTGAGTGAAGATTTCAGACGTGTGTTCAGTTGATTGTTCCAGTAACAAAAGCCCTGAGGTAGTTTAGGGAACTGTATCATTCTCACAGCACTGTTATCCAGGAGAATAGACAATCAGATGGTGATTCAGTCTTGAACTTGTGCCCGTGAGTCGGCCTGGACTGGCTGAGCAGACTGATCACTATTAACACACTATGCTTTTGGACGTTTGAAAAGTTCCTGAGAACGTCGATGTACAGTGCGTTCAGAAAGTATTCATACTGCTTGACGTATTCCACATTTTGTTATGTTACAGCCTGAATTCGAAATGGATTAAATTGATTTTGTTTCTTATACACCTACACACAATACCTCAAAATGACAAAGTGAAAACATGTTTTTAGAAATGTTTGCACATTTCTTGAAAAACAAATACAGAAATATCTATTTTACATAAGTGTTCACATCCCTGACTAAATACATGTTAGAATCACATTTTTCAGCGATTACAGCTGTGAGTTTTTCTGGGTTAGTCTCGTAGAGCTTTGCCTACCTGGATTGTACAATATTTGCCCATTATTAAAACAAAAAATGAAAGCTCTGTCAAATTGGTTGTTGATCATTGCTAGACAACAATTCCCAAGTCTTGCCATAGATTTTCAAGCAGATGTAAGTAAAGACTGTAACTCGGTTACTCAGGTAAGCAACTCCAGTGTAGATTTGGCCTTGCGTTTTAGGTTATCGTCCTGCTGAAAGGTGAATTAATCTCCCAGTGTGTCACGTCCTGACCATAGAAAGATGTGACCGTTTTTCTTCTTCTATGTTTTCTATTTCTATGTTGGGGTTTTGTTTGGGATGATCTCCAATTAGAGGCAGCTGGTCCTTGTTGTCTCTAATTGGAGATCATACTTAAGTAGGGGTTTTTCCACCTGGGTTTTGTGGGTGATTAATTTTGAGTTGTGTATGTGTTCATCTTTGCGTCACGTTTTTTTTTTTTTCATTCAGTGTATTTATGTATTGCATAGTTTCACAGTATAAATAAAATGTGGAACGACACACACGCTGCACTTTGGTCCTCTCATTCCTACGACATCCGTGACAGAGTGTCTGTTGGAAAGCAAACTGAACCAGAGTTTTCCTGTGCTTAGCTCCATTCCATAAATGTTTTATCCTGAAAAACTCCCCAGTCATTAATGATTACAAGCATACCCATGACATGATGCAGCCACCACTATGCTTGAAAATATGGAGAGTGGTACTCAGTAATGTGTTATATTGGATTTGCCCCAAACATAACAATTTGTAGTCAGGACAAAATGTTAATTGCTTTGCCACATTTTTGACAGTATTACTTTAGTGCCTTGTTGCAAACAGGATGCGTGTTTTGGTATATTTTTATTTTAACAGGCTTCCTTCCTTTCACGCTGCCTGTCACGTCTTGGCCAGTATAAGGGTTAATTAGTATTGTAGTTTGGTCAGGACGTGGCAGAGGGTATTTGTTTTATGTGGTTCAGGGTGGTGTGTTTGTTTAAAGGGTGTTTGATTTAGTATTTCCGGGGTTTTGGTTTATGGTCTAGGTTTATGTATGCCTATGTGGAATCTAGTGAGTGTATGTCTATGGGTGATTAATTGGGGTTGGGACTCTCAATTGAAGGCAGGTGTTTTCTCTTTGCCTTTGATTGAGAGTCCCATATATTGGGGTGTGTTTGTGTTTGTGATTCGTGGGTGATTGTTCTGTGTTTCGCCTTGTGCCTTACCAGACTGTTTTTGTTGATCGTTCGTGTTTTTTTTGTTATTTTTGTACGTTCATTTTTGATAGTTAATAAAAATCAAGATGAGCCTGCACATACCTGCTGTGTTTTGGTCCTCCTTAACCGACGACAACCGTGACACTGCCAATTATGTTAGAATTGTTAAGTAACTACAATGTTGTTGATCCATCTTCAGTTTTCTCCTATCACAGCCATTAAACTATGTAACTGTTTTAAAGTCACTATTGGCCTCATGGTGAAATCCCTGAGTGGTTTCCTTCCTCTCCGACAACTGAGTTAGGAAAGACGCCTGTATCTTTGTAGTGACTGGGTGTATTGACACACCATCTAAAGTGTAATTAATAACTTCACCATTGGAATTCCTCCGCACAAAGACCTCGTCTCTCTTAAAGTAAGAGGAAGTTGAAGTCTGGCTGTGGGAGAGGAACATAGGTATTTACCATCTGTCTTTCTGTCAAATCAAATGAAATTGTATTTGACACATGCGCCGAATACAACAGGTGTAGACTTTACCGTGAAATGCTTACTTACAACCCCTTCCCAATGTTGCAGAGTTAAAAATAAGAAAAAGAAAAAATAACACAAGGTATAAAATGCACAATAATGAAGTTATATACAGGAAGTACCAGTACCATATAACATACTAGCCTAAACAATATAATACTGACAAAGGCACATATCACAGCTGTGGGACCTATCATTTTGGGGTATAGAATGACTGCAAGAAGGTCAGTTCTGGTGGCTTTTTAAAAGGACATTCTACTCCAAAATGAATAAAAATAAAATGATGTTGACATCTAAAGTAGAATTTCTCCCTCCAAAAACGAGCCCAATAACATATTGGTCCATATTATCAGGCAGGTGTGCTATTTAGCAATAAGCATTGTCACCTGATGAAGCCCACCTGATGCAGCATAGTGGCTATAAATAAATAGGCTCAGGGTTTCCCATCTGCATTTACCCCATTGGGCTAATCATTAGCTAGATCACAAACTCTGAAGTCTAAACATTAGGCTATCGTGTTGCTAGTTAGCAACATATTGATGATTTGGATGTCCCAGAAAAAAAGTTCCACTGGCACTTAGCCAACCAAGGATCATGTACTTTGAATATAATGTAGGTCTACCTGTTAAACCTGACCCTTGTTACTCACATCAGCCACGGAAAGCAAGATTACACAGTTTTGTAACAGCAGGGGCTCTCATGCATGACTCATTGTTGTTTTTCTCGAAGCGAGCATAAAAGACAGTTTTGCATCACTGGGCAACTCACGGCTGGATTCCCTTTGTAAGCCATTATCGTCTACAAGCCCTGCAACATCCTATGAGCATCCGAGCCAGTGTAATAGGATTCCATCTTTCTCCTATATTGTCCTTTTTCATGTTTGATGGTTAGTCGTAGTGGGATTTCTTGTATGCGTCCATGTCTGTTCCTTGTAAAGTGGTAGTTCTAGCCTTTAGCCCAGCTGTAATCCATGGTTTTTGGTATGGATACATTTTTATGGTCACTGTTGGTATGACGTCGTCAATGCACTTATTGATTGAGCTGGTGACTAATGTGGGAAACCCCTCAATGCTATCTGATGAATCCCGGAACATATCCTAGTCTGTACTAGCAAAACAGCCTTGTAACCTCGCATCTGCTTCATCGTACCACTTCTGTACTGAGCGTGTCACTGGTACTTCCTGTTTGAGATTTTGTTTGTAAACAGGAAGCAGTAGGCTAGAGTCATGGTATGATTTGCCGAAGGGAAGGCAGGGGAGAGCCTTATATGCGTTTCTGTGGGTACGTTTCTGTGAGTGCTACAGGACAATAGTCATTTAGGCAGGTTACCTTGGAGTTCTTGGAAACAGGGACAATGATGGTCACTTTGAAACATGTTGGGATTACAGACTGGGACTAGGTCAGATTTAAAATGTCTGTGAAGACACTTGCCAGCTGGTCTGTACATGCTCTGAGAATGTGCCCTGGTATTCCGTCTGGCCTGGTGGCCTTGCGAG